>NW_027362774.1:34341178-35076276 GCF_046119375.1 Phyllobates terribilis | reverse complement strand
ACAGGAGAGGAGAATAATTTACAGGAGGAGAATAATGTACAGGAGGAGAGAATAATGTACAGGAGGAGAATAATGTACAGGAGAAGAGAATAATGTACAGGAGGAGAATAATGTACAGGAGAGGAGAATAATGTACAGGAGGAGAGAATAATGTACAGGAGGGGAGAATAATGTACAGGAGGAGAATAATGTACAGGAGAGGAGAATAATATACAGGAGGGGAGAATAATGTACAGGAGGAGAATAATTTACAGGAGAGGAGAATAATGTACAGGAGGAGAGAATAATGTACAGGAGAGGAGAATAATGTATAGGAGGAGAGAATAATGTACAGTAGGAGAATAATGTACAGGAGAGGAGAATAATGTACAGGAGGAGAATAATGTACAGGAGAGGAGAACAATGTACAGGAGAGGAGAATAATGCACAGGAGGAGAATAATGTACAGGAGAGGAGAATAATGTACAGGAGGAGAATAATGTACAAGAGGAGAATAATGTACAGGAGAGGAGAATAATGTACAGGAGGAGAATAATGTACAAGAGGAGAATAATGTACAGGAGGAGAATAATGTACAGGAGAGGAGAGTAATGTACAGGAGAGGAGAATAATGTACAGGAGGAGAATAATGTACAGGAGAGGAGAATAATGTACAGGAGGAGAATAATGTACAGGAGAGGAGAATAATATACAGGAGGAGAATAATGTACAGGAGAGGAGAATAATGTACAGGAGGAGAATAATGTACAGGAGAGGAGAATAATGTACAGGAGGAGAATAATGTACAAGAGGAGAATAATGTACAGGAGAGGAGAATAATGTACAGGAGGAGAATAATGTACAGGAGAGGAGAATAATGTACAGGAGGAGAATAATGTACAGGAGGAGAGAATAATGTACAGGAGAGGAGAATAATATACAGGAGGGGAGAATAATGTACAGGAGGAGAATAATGTACAGGAGAGGAGAATAATGTACAGGAGAGGAGAATAATATACAGGAGGGGAGAATAATGTACAGGAGGAGAATAATGTACAGGAGAGGAGAATAATATACAGGAGGAGAGAATAATGTACAGGAGGAGAATAATGTACAGGAGAGGAGAATAATGTACAGGAGGAGAATAATGTAAAGGAAAGGAGAATAATGTACAGGAGAGGAGAATAATGTACAGGAGGAGAATAATGTACCGGAGAGGAATAATGTACAGGAGGAGACTAATGTACAGGAGGAGAGAATAATGTACAGGAGGGGAGAATAATGTACAGGAGGAGAATAATGTACAGGAGGAGAGAATAATGTATAGGAGGAGAATAATGTACAGGAGAGGAGAATAATGATGTGCAGGAGGGGAGAATAATGTACAGGAGGAGAATAATGTACAGGAGGGGAGAATAATGTACAGGAGGAGACTAATGTAGAGGAGGAGAGAATAATGTACAGGAGGGGAGAATAATGTACAGGAGGAGAATAATGTACAGGAGGAGAGAATAATGTACAGGAGGAGAATAATGTACAGGAGAGGAGAATAATGTACAGGAGGAGAATAATGTACAGGAGGAGAGAATAATGTACAGGAGGAGGATAATGTACAGGAGAGGAGAATAATGTACAGGAGGAGAATAATGTACAGGACGAGAGAATAATGTACAGGAGGAGAATAGTGTACAGGAAAGGAGAATAATGTACAGGAGGAGAATAATGTACAGGAGGAGAATAATGTACAGGAGAAGAGAATAATGTACAGGAGAGGAGAATAATGTACAGGAGGAGAATAATGTACAGGAGAGGAGAATAATGTACAGGAGGAGAATAATGTACAAGAGGAGAATAAAGTACAGGAGAGGAGAATAATGTACAGGAGGAGAGAATAATGTACAGGAGGGGAGAATAATGTACAGGAGGGGAGAATAATGTACAGGAGAGGAGAATAATGTACAGGAGGAGAATAATGTACAAGAGGAGAATAATGTACAGGAGAGGAGAATAATGTACAGGAGGAGAATAATGTACAGGAGAGGAGAATAATATACAGGAGGAGAATAATGTACAGGAGAGGAGAATAATGTACAGGAGGAGAATAATGTACAGGAGAGGAGAATAATGTACAGGAGGAGAATAATGTACAAGAGGAGAATAATGTACAGGAGAGGAGAATAATGTACAGGAGGAGAATAATGTACAGGAGAGGAGAATAATATACAGGAGGGGAGAATAATGTACAGGAGGAGAATAATGTACAGGAGAGGAGAATAATATACAGGAGGAGAGAATAATGTACAGGAGGAGAATAATGTACAGGAGAGGAGAATAATGTACAGGAGGAGAATAATGTACACGAGGGGAGAATAATGTACAGGAGAGGAGAATAATGTACAGGAGGAGAATAATGTACAGGAGGGGAGAATAATGTACAGGAGGAGACTAATGTACAGGAGGAGAGAATAATGTACAGGAGGGGAGAATAATGGAAAGGAGGAGAATAATATACAGGAGGAGAGAATAATGTACTGGAGGAGAATAATATACAGGAGAGGAGAATAATGTACAGGAGGGGAGAATAATGTACAGGAGTAGAATAATGTACAGGAGGGGAGAATAATGTACAGGAGGAGACTAATGTAGAGGAGGAGAGAATATTGTACAGGAGGGGAGAATAATGTACAGGAGGAGACTAATGTAGAGGAGGAGAGAATAATGTACAGGAGGAGAATAGTGTACAGGAGAGGAGAATAATGTACAGGAGGAGAATAATGTACAGGAGGAGAATAATGTACAGGAGAGGAGAATAATGTACAGGAGGGGAGAATAATGTACAGGAGGAGAATAATGTACAGGAGAGGAGAATAATGTACAGGAGGAGATTAATGTACAAGAGGAGAATAATGTACAGGAGAGGAGAATAATGTAAAGGAGGGGAGAATAATGTACAGGAGGGGAAAATAATGTACAGGAGGAGAATAATGTACAGGAGAGGAGAATAATGTACAGGAGGAGAATAATGTACAAGAGGAGAATAATGTACAGGAGAGGAGAATAATGTACAGGAGTAGAATAATGTACAGGAGAGGAGAATAATGTACAGGAGAGGAGAATAATATACAGGAGGAGAATAATGTACAGGAGAGGAGAATAATGTACAGGAGGAGAATAATGTACAGGAGAGGAGAATAATGTACAGGAGGAGAATAATGTACAAGAGGAGAATAATGTACAGGAGGAGAATAATGTACAGGAGAGGATAATAATGTACAGGAGGAGAATAATGTACAGGAGAGGAGAATAATGTACAGGAGGAGAATAATGTACAGGAGAGGAGAATAATGTACAGGAGAGGAGAATAATATACAGGAGGGGAGAATAATGTACAGGAGGAGAATAATGTACAGGAGAGGAGAATAATATACAGGAGGAGAGAATAATGTACAGTAGGAGAATAATGTACAGGAGAGGAGAATAATGTACAGGAGGAGAATAATGTACAGGAGGGGAGAATAATGTACAGGAGGAGAATAATGTACAGGAGGGGAGAATAATGTACAGGAGGAGACTAATGTACAGGAGGAGAGAATAATGTACAGGAGGGGAGAATAATGTACAGGAGGAGAATAATGTACAGGAGGAGAGAATAATGTACAGGAGGAGAATAATGTACAGGAGAGGAGAATAATGTACAGGAGGGGAGAATAATGTACAGGAGGAGAATAATGTACAGGAGGGGAGAATAATGTACAGGAGGAGACTAATGTAGAGGAGGAGAGAATTATGTACAGGAGGGGAGAATAATGTACAGGAGGAGACTAATGTAGAGGAGGAGAGAATAATGTACAGGAGGGGAGAATAATGTACAGGAGAGGAGAATAATGTACAGGAGGAGAATAATGTACAGGAGAGGAGAATAATGTACAGGAGAGGAGAATAATATACAGGAGGGGAGAATAATGTACAGGAGGAGAATAATGTACAGGAGAGGAGAATAATATACAGGAGGAGAGAATAATGTACAGGAGGAGAATAACGTACAGGAGAGGAGAATAATGTACAGGAGGAGAATAATGTACAGGAGGGGAGAATAATGTACAGGAGGAGACTAATGTACAGGAGGAGAGAATAATGTACAGGAGGGGAGAATAATGTACAGGAGGAGAATAATGTACAGGAGGAGAGAATAATGTACAGGAGGAGAATAATGTACAGGAGAGGAGAATAATGTACAGGAGGGGAGAATAATGTACAGGAGGAGAATAATGTACAGGAGGGGAGAATAATGTACAGGAGGAGACTAATGTAGAGGAGGAGAGAATAATGTACAGGAGGGGAGAATAATGTACAGGAGGAGACTAATGTAGAGGAGGAGAGAATAATGTACAGGAGGGGAGAATAATGTACAGGAGAGGAGAATAATGTACAGGAGAGTAGAATAATGTACAGGAGGAGAATAATGTACAGGAGGAGAGAATAATGTACAGGAGGAGAATAATGTACAGGAGAGGAGAATAATGTACAGGAGGAGAATAATGTACAGGAGGAGAGAATAATGTACAGGAGGGGAGAATAATGTACAGGAGGAGACTAATGTAGAGGAGGAGAGAATAATGTACAGGAGAGGAGAATAATGTACAGGAGGGGAGAATAATGTACAGGAGGAGAATAATGTACAGGAAAGGAGAATAATGTACAGGAGAAGAGAATAATGTACAGTAGAGGAGAATAATGTACAGGAGGAGAGAATAATGTACAGGAGGAGAATAGTGTACAGGAGAGGAGAATAATGTACAGGAGGAGAATAATGTACAGGAGGAGAATAATGTACAGGAGAGGAGAATAATGTACAGGAGGAGAATAATGTACAAGAGGAGAATAATGTACAGGAGAGGAGAATAATGTACAGGAGGAGAGAATAATGTACAGGAGGGGAGAATAATGTACAGGAGAGGAGAATAATGTACAGGAGGAGAGAATAATGTACAGGAGGGGAGAATAATGTACAGGAGGGGAGAATAATGTACAGGAGGAGAATAATGTACAGGAGAGGAGAATAATGTACAGGAGGAGAATAATGTACAGGAGAGGAGAATAATGTACAGGAGGAGAGAATAATGTACAGGAGGGGAGAATAATGTACAGGAGGGGAGAATAATGTACAGGAGGAGAATAATGTACAGGAGAGGAGAATAATGTACAGGAGAGGAGAATAATGTACAGGAGAGGAGAATAATGTACAGGAGAGGAGAATAATATACAGGAGGAGAATAATGCACAGGAGAGGAGAATAATGTACAGGAGGAGAATAATGTACAGTAGAGGAGAATAATGTACAGGAGGAGAATAATGTACAAGAGGAGAATAATGTACAGGAGAGGAGAATAATGTACAAGAGGAGAATAATGTACAGGAGAGGAGAATAATGTACAGGAGAGGAGAATAATATACAGGAGGGGAGAATAATGTACAGGAGGAGAATAATGTACAGGAGAGGAGAATAATATGCAGGAGGAGAGAATAATGTACAGGAGGAGAATAATGTACAGGAGAGGAGAATAATGTACAGGAGGAGAATAATGTACAGGAGTGGAGAATAATGTACAGGAGAGGAGAATAATGTACAGGAGGAGAATAATGTACAGGAGGGGAGAATAATGTACAGGAGGAGACTAATGTACAGGAGGAGAGAATAATGTACAGGAGGAGAGAATAATGTAAAGGAGGAAAATAATGTACAGGAGGAGAGAATAATGTACAGGAGGAGAATAATGTACAGGAAAGGAGAATAATGTACAGGAGGGGAGAATAATGTACAGGAGGAGAATAATGTACAGGAGGGGAGAATAATGTACAGGAGGAGAATAATGTACAGGAGAGGAGAATAATGTACAGGAGAGGAGAATAATATACAGGAGGAGAATAATGTACAGGAGAGGAGAATAATGTACAGGAGGAGAATAATATACAGGAGAGGAGAATAATGTACAGGAGGAGAATAATGTACAAGAGGAGAATAATGTACAGGAGAGGAGAATAATGTACAGGAGGAGAATAATGTACAGGAGAGGAGAATAATGTACAGGAGGAGAATAATGTACAGGAGGAGAGAATAATGTACAGGAGGGGAGAATAATATACAGGAGGGGAGAATAATGTACAGGAGGAGAATAATGTACAGGAGAGGAGAATAATGTACAGGAGAGGAGAATAATATACAGGAGGGGAGAATAATGTACAGGAGGAGAATAATGTACAGGAGAGGAGAATAATATACAGGAGGAGAGAATAATGTACAGGAGGAGAATAATGTACAGGAGAGGAGAATAATGTACAGGAGGAGAATAATGTAAAGGAAAGGAGAATAATGTACAGGAGAGGAGAATAATGTACAGGAGGAGAATAATGTACAGGAGAGGAATAATGTACAGGAGGAGACTAATGTACAGGAGGAGAGAATAATGTACAGGAGGGGAGAATAATGTACAGGAGGAGAATAATGTACAGGAGGAGAGAATAATGTATAGGAGGAGAATAATGTACAGGAGAGGAGAATAATGATGTGCAGGAGGGGAGAATAATGTACAGGAGGAGAATAATGTACAGGAGGGGAGAATAATGTACAGGAGGAGACTAATGTAGAGGAGGAGAGAATAATGTACAGGAGGGGAAAATAATGTACAGGAGGAGAATAATGTACAGGAGGAGACAATAATGTACAGGAGGAGAATAATGTACAGGAGAGGAGAATAATGTACAGGAGGAGAATAATGTACAGGAGGAGAGAATAATGTACAGGAGGAGAATAATGTACAGGAGAGGAGAATAATGTACAGGAGGAGAATAATGTACAGGACGAGAGAATAATGTACAGGAGGAGAATAGTGTACAGGAAAGGAGAATAATGTACAGGAGGAGAATAATGTACAGGAGGAGAATAATGTACAGGAGAAGAGAATAATGTACAGGAGGGGAGAATAATGTACAGGAGGAGAATAATGTACAGGAGAGGAGAATAATGTACAGGAGGACAATAATGTACAAGAGGAGAATAATGTACAGGAGAGGAGAATAATGTACAGGAGGAGAGAATAATGTACAGGAGGGGAGAATAATGTACAGGAGGGGAGAATAATGTACAGGAGGAGAATAATGTACAGGAGAGGAGAATAATGTACAGGAGGAGAATAATGTACAAGAGGAGAATAATGTACAGGAGAGGAGAATAATGTACAGGAGGAGAATAATGTACAGGAGAGGAGAATAATATACAGGAGGAGAATAATGTACAGGAGAGGAGAATAATGTACAGGAGGAGAATAATGTACAGGAGAGGAGAATAATGTACAGGAGGAGAATAATGTACAAGAGGAGAATAATGTACAGGAGAGGAGAATAATGTACAGGAGGAGAATAATGTACAGGAGAGGAGAATAATATACAGGAGGGGAGAATAATGTACAGGAGGAGAATAATGTACAGGAGAGGAGAATAATATACAGGAGGAGAGAATAATGTACAGGAGGAGAATAATGTACAGGAGAGGAGAATAATGTACAGGAGGAGAATAATGTACAGGAGGGGAGAATAATGTACAGGAGAGGAGAATAATGTACAGGAGGAGAATAATGTACAGGAGGGGAGAATAATGTACAGGAGGAGACTAATGTACAGGAGGAGAGAATAATGTACAGGAGGGGAGAATAATGGAAAGGAGGAGAATAATGTACAGGAGGAGAGAATAATGTACAGGAGGAGAATAATATACAGGAGAGGAGAATAATGTACAGGAGGGGAGAATAATGTACAGGAGTAGAATAATGTACAGGAGGGGAGAATAATGTACAGGAGGAGACTAATGTAGAGGAGGAGAGAATATTGTACAGGAGGGGAGAATAATGTACAGGAGGAGACTAATGTAGAGGAGGAGAGAATAATGTACAGGAGGAGAATAGTGTACAGGAGAGGAGAATAATGTACAGGAGGAGAATAATGTACAGGAGGAGAATAATGTACAGGAGAGGAGAATAATGTACAGGAGGGGAGAATAATGTACAGGAGGAGAATAATGTACAGGAGAGGAGAATAATGTACAGGAGGAGATTAATGTACAAGAGGAGAATAATGTACAGGAGAGGAGAATAATGTAAAGGAGGGGAGAATAATGTACAGGAGGGGAAAATAATGTACAGGAGGAGAATAATGTACAGGAGAGGAGAATAATGTACAGGAGGAGAATAATGTACAAGAGGAGAATAATGTACAGGAGAGGAGAATAATGTACAGGAGTAGAATAATGTACAGGAGAGGAGAATAATGTACAGGAGAGGAGAATAATATACAGGAAGAGAATAATGTACAGGAGAGGAGAATAATGTACAGGAGGAGAATAATGTACAGGAGAGGAGAATAATGTACAGGAGGAGAATAATGTACAAGAGGAGAATAATGTACAGGAGGAGAATAATGTACAGGAGAGGATAATAATGTACAGGAGGAGAATAATGTACAGGAGAGGAGAATAATGTACAGGAGGAGAATAATGTACAGGAGAGGAGAATAATGTACAGGAGAGGAGAATAATATACAGGAGGGGAGAATAATGTACAGGAGGAGAATAATGTACAGGAGAGGAGAATAATATACAGGAGGAGAGAATAATGTACAGGAGGAGAATAATGTACAGGAGAGGAGAATAATGTACAGGAGGAGAATAATGTACAGGAGGGGAGAATAATGTACAGGAGGAGAATAATGTACAGGAGGGGAGAATAATGTACAGGAGGAGACTAATGTACAGGAGGGGAGAATAATGTACAGGAGGAGAATAATGTACAGGAGGAGAGAATAATGTACAGGAGGAGAATAATGTACAGGAGAGGAGAATAATGTACAGGAGGGGAGAATAAGGTACAGGAGGAGAATAATGTACAGGAGGGGAGAATAATGTACAGGAGGAGACTAATGTAGAGGAGGAGAGAATAATGTACAGGAGGGGAGAATAATGTACAGGAGGAGACTAATGTAGAGGAGGAGAGAATAATGTACAGGAGGGGAGAATAATGTACAGGAGAGGAGAATAATGTACAGGAGAGTAGAATAATGTACAGGAGGAGAATAATGTACAGGAGGAGAGAATAATGTACAGGAGGAGAATAATGTACAGGAGAGGAGAATAATGTACAGGAGGAGAATAATGTACAGGAGGAGAGAATAATGTACAGGAGGGGAGAATAATGTACAGGAGGAGACTAATGTAGAGGAGGAGAGAATAATGTACAGGAGAGGAGAATAATGTACAGGAGGGGAGAATAATGTACAGGAGGAGAATAATGTCAAGGAAAGGAGAATAATGTACAGGAGAAGAGAATAATGTACAGTAGAGGAGAATAATGTACAGGAGGAGAGAATAATGTACAGGAGGAGAATAGTGTACAGGAGAGGAGAATAATGTACAGGAGGAGAATAATGTACAGGAGGAGAATAATGTACAGGAGAGGAGAATAATGTACAGGAGGAGAATAATGTACAAGAGGAGAATAATGTACAGGAGAGGAGAATAATGTACAGGAGGAGAGAATAATGTACAGGAGGGGAGAATAATGTACAGGAGAGGAGAATAATGTACAGGAGGAGAGAATAATGTACAGGAGGGGAGAATAATGTGCAGGAGGGGAGAATAATGTACAGGAGGAGAATAATGTACAGAAGAGGAGAATAATGTACAGGAGGAGAATAATGTACAGGAGAGGAGAATAATGTACAGGAGGAGAGAATAATGTACAGGAGGGGAGAATAATGTACAGGAGGGGAGAATAATGTACAGGAGGAGAATAATGTACAGGAGAGGAGAATAATGTACAGGAGAGGAGAATAATGTACAGGAGGAGAATAATGTACAAGAGGAGAATAATGTACAGGAGAGGAGAATAATGTACAGGAGGAGAATAATGTACAGGAGAGGAGAATAATGTACAGGAGAGGAGAATAATATACAGGAGGAGAATAATGCACAGGAGAGGAGAATAATGTACAGGAGGAGAATAATGTACAGTAGAGGAGAATAATGTACAGGAGGAGAATAATGTACAAGAGGAGAATAATGTACAGGAGAGGAGAATAATGTACAAGAGGAGAATAATGTACAGGAGAGGAGAATAATGTACAGGAGAGGAGAATAATATACAGGAGGGGAGAATAATGTACAGGAGGAGAATAATGTACAGGAGAGGAGAATAATATGCAGGAGGAGAGAATAATGTACAGGAGGAGAATAATGTACAGGAGAGGAGAATAATGTACAGGAGGAGAATAATGTACAGGAGGGGAGAATAATGTACAGGAGAGGAGAATAATGTACAGGAGGAGAATAATGTACAGGAGGGGAGAATAATGTACAGGAGGAGACTAATGTACAGGAGGAGAGAATAATGTGCAGGAGGGGAGAATAATGTAAAGGAGGAAAATAATGTACAGGAGGAGAGAATAATGTACAGGAGGAGAATAATGTACAGGAGAGGAGAATAATGTACAGGAGGGGAGAATAATGTACAGGAGGAGAATAATGTACAGGAGGGGAGAATAATGTACAGGAGGAGACTAATGTAGAGGAGGAGAGAATAATGTACAGGAGGGGAGAATAATGTACAGGAGGAGACTAATGTAGAGGAGGAGAGAATAATGTACAGGAGGGGAGAATAATGTACAGGAGGAGACTAATGTAGAGGAGGAGAGAATGATGTACAGGAGGGGAGAGTAATGTACAGGAGGAGAATAATGTACAGGAGGGGAGAATAATGTACAGGAGGAGACTAATGTAGACGAGGGGAGAATAATGTACAGGAGGAGAATAATGTACAGGAGGAGAATATTGTACAGGAGGGGAGAATAATGTACAGGAGGAGAATAATGTACAGGAGGAGAGAATAATGTACAGGAGGAGAATAATGTACAGGAGAGGAGAATAATGTACAGGAGGGGAGAATAATGTACAGGAGGAGAATAATGTACAGGAGGGGAGAATAATGTACAGGAGGGGAGAATAATGTACAGGGGGGAGAATAATGTACAGGAGGAGAATAATGTACAGGAGGGGAGAATAATGTACAGGAGGGGAGAATAATGTACAGGAGCAGAATAATGTACAGGAGGGGAGAATAATGTACAGGAGGGGAGAATAATGTACAGGAGGAGAATAATGTACAGGAGGGGAGAATAATGTACAGGAGAGAAGAATAATGTACAGGAGAGGAGAATAATGTACAGGAGAGGAGAATAATGTACAAGAGGAGAATAATGTACAGGAGGAGAATAATGTACAGGAGGGGAGGATAATGTACAGGAGGAGAATAATGTACAGGAGAGGAGAATAATGTACAGGAGGAGAATAATGTACAGGAGGAGAATAATGTACAGGAGAGGAGAATAATGTACAGGAGGAGAATAATGTACAGGAGGGGAGAATAATGTACAGGAGGAGAATAATGTACAGGAGGGGAGAATAATGCACAGGAGGAGAATAATGTACAGGAGAGGAGAATAATGTACAGGAGGAGAATAATGTACAGGAGAGGAGAATAATGTACAGGAGGAGAATAATGTACAGGAGAGGAGAATAATGTACAGGAGGAGAGAATAATGTACAGGAGAGGAGAATAATGTACAGGAAAGGAGAATAATGTACAGGAGGAGAGAATAATGTACAGGAGAGGAGAATAATGTACAGGAAAGGAGAATAATGTACAAGAGGAGAAAAATGTACAAGAGGAGAATAATGTACAGGAGAGGAGAATAATGTACAGGAGGGGAGAATAATGTACAGGAGGAGAATAATGTACAGGAGGGGAGAATAATGTACAGGAGGAGAATAATGTACAGGAGGGGAGAATAATGTACAGGAGGAGAATAATGTACAGGAGAGGAGAATAATGTACAGGAGGAGAATAATGTACAGGAGAGGAGAATAATGTACAGGAGGAGAATAATGTACATTAGAGGAGAATAATGTACAGGAGGAGAGAATAATGTACAGGAGAGGAGAATAATGTACAGGAAAGGAGAATAATGTACAAGAGGAGAAAAATGTACAAGAGGAGAATAATGTACAGGAGAGGAGAACAATGTACAGGTGGGGAGAATAATGTACAGGAGGAGAGAATAATGTACAGAACGGGAGAATAATGTACAGGAGGAGAATAATGTACAGGAGGAGAGAATAATGTACAGGAGGGGAGAATAATGTACAGGAGGAGAATAATGTACAGGAGGGGAGAATAATGTACAGGAGGAGAATAATGTACAGGAGAGGAGAATAATGTACAGGAGGGGAGAATAATGCACAGGAGGAGAATAATGTACAGGAGGAGAATTATGTACAGGAGGAGAGAATAATGTACAGGAGGAGAATAATGTACAGGAGAGGAGAATAATGTACAGGAGGGGAGAATAATGCACAGGAGGAGAATAATGTATAGGAGGAGAGAATAATGCATAGGAGGAGAATAATGTACAGGAGAGGAGAATAATGCACAGGAGGAGAATAATGTACAGGAGGAGAGAATAATGTACAGGAGGAGAATAATGTACAGGAGAGGAGAATAATGTACAGGAGGAGAATAATGTACAGGAGGAGAGAATAATGTACAGGAGGAGAATAATGTACAGGAGAGGAGAATAATGTACAGGAGGAGAATAATGTACAGGAGAAGAGAATAATGTACAGGAGGAGAATAATGTACAGGAGGAGAATAATGTACAGGAGAGGAGAATAATGTACAGGAGGGGAGAATAATGTACAGGAGGAGAATAATGTACAGGAGGGGAGAATAATGTACAGGAGGAGAATAATGTACAGGAGGGGAGAATAATGTAACGGAGTGGAGAATAATGTACAGGAGGGGAGAATAATGTACAGGAGGAGAATAATGTACAGGAGGGGAGAATAATGTACAGGAGGAGAATAATGTACAGGAGAGGAGAATAATGTACAGGAGGAGAATAATGTACAGGAGGAGAATAATGTACAGGAGGGGAGAATAATGTACAGGAGGAGAATAATGTACAGGAGGGGAATAATGTACAGGAGGAGAATAATGTACAGGAGGGGAGAATAATATACAGGAGGAGAATAATGTACAGGAGGGGAGAATAATGTACAGGAGGAGAATAATGTACAGGAGAGGAGAATAATGTACAGGAGGAGAGAATAATGTACAGGAGAGGAGAATAATGTACAGGAGGAGAGAATAATGTACAGGAGGAGAATAGTGTACAGGAAAGGAGAATAATGTACAGGAGGAGAATAATGTACAGGAGGGGAGAATAATGTACAGGAGGATAATAATGTACAGGAGGGGAGAATAATGTACAGGAGGAGAATAATGTACAGGAGGGGAGAATAATGTTCAGGTGGAGAATAATGTACAGGAGGGGAGAATAATGTACAGGAGGAGAATAATGTACAGGAGAGGAGAATAATGTACAGGAGGAGAATAATGTACAGGAGGAGAGAATAATGTACAGGAGAGGAGAATAATGTACAGGAAAGGAGAATAATGTACAAGAGGAGAATAATGTACAGGAGTGGAGAATAATGTACAGGAGGGGAGAATAATGTACAGGAGGAGAGAATAATGTACAGGAGAGGAGAATAATGTACAGGAGAGGAGATTAATGTACAGGAGAGGAGAATAATGTACAGGAGGAGAGAATAATGTACAGGAGAGGAGAATAATGTACAGGAGAGGAGAATAATGTACAGGAGGAGAATAATGTACAGGAGGGGAGAATAATGTACAGGAGGAGAATAATGTACAAGAGAGGAGGATAATGTACAGGAGGAGAATAATGTACAGGAGAGGAGGATAATGTACAGGAGGAGAATAATGTACAGGAGAGGAGGATAATGTACAGGAGAGGAGAGTAATGTACAGGAGGAGAATAATGTACAGGAGGGGAGAGTAATGTACAGGAGGAGAATAATGTACAGGAGGTGAGAATAATGTACAGGAGGGGAGAATAATGTACAGGAGGAGAATAATGTACAGGAGAGGAGAATAATGTACAGGAGGGGAGAATAATGTACAGGAGAGGAGACTAATGTACAGGAGGGGAGAATAATGTACAGGAGGAGAATAATGTACAGGAGAGGAGAATAATTTACAGGAGGAGGATAATGTACAGGAGGGGAGAATAATGTACAGGAGGAGAATAATGTACAGGAGAGGAGAATAATGTACAGGAGGAGAATAATGTACAGGAGGGGAGAATAATGTACAGGAGGAGAATAATGTACAGGAGGGGAGAATAATGTACAGGAGGGGAGAATAATGTACAGGAGGAGAATAATGTACAGGAGGGGAGAATAATGTACAGGAGTGGAGAATAATGTACAGGAGGGGAGAATAATGTACAGGAGGAGAATAATGTACAGGAGGGGAGAATAATGTACAGGAGGAGAATAATGTACAGGAGAGGAGAATAATGTACAGGAGGAGAATAATGTACAGGAGGAGAGAATAATGTACAGGAGGAGAATAATGTACAGGAGAGGAGAATAATGTACAGGAGGAGAATAATGTACAGGAGGAGAGAATAATGTACAGGAGGGGAGAATAATGTACAGGAGGAGACTAATGTAGAGGAGGAGAGAATAATGTACAGGAGAGGAGAATAATGTACAGGAGGGGAGAATAATGTACAGGAGGAGAATAATGTACAGGAAGGAGAATAATGTACAGGAGAAGAGAATAATGTACAGTAGAGGAGAATAATGTACAGGAGGAGAGAATAATGTACAGGAGGAGAATAGTGTACAGGAGAGGAGAATAATGTACAGGAGGAGAATAATGTACAGGAGAGGAGAATAATGTACAGGAGGAGAATAATGTACAAGAGGAGAATAATGTACAGGAGAGGAGAATAATGTACAGGAGGAGAGAATAATGTACAGGAGGGGAGAATAATGTACAGGAGAGGAGAATAATGTACAGGAGGAGAGAATAATGTACAGGAGGGGATAATAATGTACAGGAGGGGAGAATAATGTACAGGAGGAGAATAATGTACAGGAGAGGAGAATAATGTACAGGAGGAGAATAATGTACAGGAGAGGAGAATAATGTACAGGAGGAGAGAATAATGTACAGGAGGGGAGAATAATGTACAGGAGGGGAGAATAATGTACAGGAGGAGAATAATGTACAGGAGAGGGGAATAATGTACAGGAGAGGAGAATAATGTACAGGAGGAGAATAATGTACAAGAGGAGAATAATGTACAGGAGAGGAGAATAATGTACAGGAGGAGAATAATGTACAGGAGAGGAGAATAATGTACAGGAGAGGAGAATAATATACAGGAGGAGAATAATGCACAGGAGAGGAGAATAATGTACAGGAGAGGAGATTAATGTACAGGAGAGGAGAATAATGTACAGGAGGAGAGAATAATGTACAGGAGAGGAGAATAATGTACAGGAGAGGAGAATAATGTACAGGAGGAGAATAATGTACAGGAGGGGAGAATAATGTACAGGAGGAGAATAATGTACAAGAGAGGAGGATAATGTACAGGAGGAGAATAATGTACAGGAGAGGAGGATAATGTACAGGAGGAGAATAATGTACAGGAGAGGAGGATAATGTACAGGAGAGGAGAGTAATGTACAGGAGGAGAATAATGTACAGGAGGGGAGAGTAATGTACAGGAGGAGAATAATGTACAGGAGGTGAGAATAATGTACAGGAGGGGAGAATAATGTACAGGAGGAGAATAATGTACAGGAGAGGAGAATAATGTACAGGAGGGGAGAATAATGTACAGGAGAGGAGACTAATGTACAGGAGGGGAGAATAATGTACAGGAGGAGAATAATGTACAGGAGAGGAGAATAATTTACAGGAGGAGGATAATGTACAGGAGGGGAGAATAATGTACAGGAGGAGAATAATGTACAGGAGAGGAGAATAATGTACAGGAGGAGAATAATGTACAGGAGGGGAGAATAATGTACAGGAGGAGAATAATGTACAGGAGGGGAGAATAATGTACAGGAGGGGAGAATAATGTACAGGAGGAGAATAATGTACAGGAGGGGAGAATAATGTACAGGAGTGGAGAATAATGTACAGGAGGGGAGAATAATGTACAGGAGGAGAATAATGTACAGGAGGGGAGAATAATGTACAGGAGGAGAATAATGTACAGGAGAGGAGAATAATGTACAGGAGGAGAATAATGTACAGGAGGAGAGAATAATGTACAGGAGGAGAATAATGTACAGGAGAGGAGAATAATGTACAGGAGGAGAATAATGTACAGGAGGAGAGAATAATGTACAGGAGGGGAGAATAATGTACAGGAGGAGACTAATGTAGAGGAGGAGAGAATAATGTACAGGAGAGGAGAATAATGTACAGGAGGGGAGAATAATGTACAGGAGGAGAATAATGTACAGGAAGGAGAATAATGTACAGGAGAAGAGAATAATGTACAGTAGAGGAGAATAATGTACAGGAGGAGAGAATAATGTACAGGAGGAGAATAGTGTACAGGAGAGGAGAATAATGTACAGGAGGAGAATAATGTACAGGAGAGGAGAATAATGTACAGGAGGAGAATAATGTACAAGAGGAGAATAATGTACAGGAGAGGAGAATAATGTACAGGAGGAGAGAATAATGTACAGGAGGGGAGAATAATGTACAGGAGAGGAGAATAATGTACAGGAGGAGAGAATAATGTACAGGAGGGGATAATAATGTACAGGAGGGGAGAATAATGTACAGGAGGAGAATAATGTACAGGAGAGGAGAATAATGTACAGGAGGAGAATAATGTACAGGAGAGGAGAATAATGTACAGGAGGAGAGAATAATGTACAGGAGGGGAGAATAATGTACAGGAGGGGAGAATAATGTACAGGAGGAGAATAATGTACAGGAGAGGAGAATAATGTACAGGAGAGGAGAATAATGTACAGGAGGAGAATAATGTACAAGAGGAGAATAATGTACAGGAGAGGAGAATAATGTACAGGAGGAGAATAATGTACAGGAGAGGAGAATAATGTACAGGAGAGGAGAATAATATACAGGAGGAGAATAATGCACAGGAGAGGAGAATAATGTACAGGAGGAGAATAATGTACAGTAGAGGAGAATAATGTACAGGAGGAGAATAATGTACAAGAGGAGAATAATGTACAGGAGAGGATAATAATGTACAAGAGGAGAATAATGTACAGGAGAGGAGAATAATGTACAGGAGAGGAGAATAATATACAGGAGGGGAGAATAATGTACAGGAGGAGAATAATGTACAGGAGAGGAGAATAATATGCAGGAGGAGAGAATAATGTACAGGAGGAGAATAATGTACAGGAGAGGAGAATAATGTACAGGAGGAGAATAGTGTACAGGAGGGGAGAATAATGTACAGGAGAGGAGAATAATGTACAGGAGGAGAATAATGTACAGGAGGGGAGAATAATGTACAGGAGGAGACTAAAGTACAGGAGGAGAGAATAATGTACAGGAGGGGAGAATAATGTAAAGGAGGAAAATAATGTACAGGAGGAGAGAATAATGTACAGGAGGAGAATAATGTACAGGAGAGGAGAATAATGTACAGGAGGGGAGAATAATGTACAGGAGGAGAATAATGTACAGGAGGGGAGAATAATGTACAGGAGGAGACTAATGTAGAGGAGGAGAGAATAATGTACAGGAGGGGAGAATAATGTACAGGAGGAGACTAATGTAGAGGAGGAGAGAATAATGTACAGGAGGGGAGAATAATGTACAGGAGGAGACTAATGTAGAGGAGGAGAGAATGATGTACAGGAGGGGAGAGTAATGTACAGGAGGAGAATAATGTACAGGAGGGGAGAATAATGTACAGGAGGAGACTAATGTAGAGGAGTAGAGAATAATGTACAGGAGGAGAATAATGTACAGGAGGGGAGAATAATGTACAGGAGGAGAATAATGTACAGGAGGAGAGAATAATGTACAGGAGGAGAATAATGTACAGGAGAGGAGAATAATGTACAGGAGGGGAGAATAATGTACAGGAGGAGAATAATGTACAGGAGGGGAGAATAATGTACAGGGGGGGAGAATAATGTACAGGAGGAGAATAATGTACAGGAGGGGAGAATAATGTACAGGAGGAGAATAATGTACAGGAGGGGAGAATAATGTACAGGAGGGGAGAATAATGTACAGGAGGAGAATAATGTACAGGAGAGAAGAATAATGTACAGGAGAGGAGAATAATGTACAGGAGAGGAGAATAATGTACAAGAGGAGAATAATGTACAGGAGGAGAATAATGTACAGGAGGGGAGGATAATGTACAGGAGGAGAATAATGTACAGGAGAGGAGAATAATGTACAGGAGGAGAATAATGTACAGGAGAGGAGAATAATGTACAGGAGGAGAATAATGTACAGGAGGGGAGAATAATGTACAGGAGGAGAATAATGTACAGGAGGGGAGAATAATGTACAGGAGGAGAATAATGTACAGGAGAGGAGAATAATGTACAGGAGGAGAATAATGTACAGGAGAGGAGAATAATGTACAGGAGGAGAATAATGTACAGGAGAGGAGAATAATGTACAGGAGGAGAGAATAATGTACAGGAGAGGAGAATAATGTACAGGAAAGGAGAATAATGTACAGGAGGAGAGAATAATGTACAGGAGAGGAGAATAATGTACAGGAAAGGAGAATAATGTACAAGAGGAGAAAAATGTACAAGAGGAGAATAATGTACAGGAGAGGAGAATAATGTACAGGAGGGGAGAATAATGTACAGGAGGAGAATAATGTACAGGAGGGGAGAATAATGTACAGGAGGAGAATAATGTACAGGAGGGGAGAATAATGTACAGGAGGAGAATAATGTACAGGAGAGGAGAATAATGTACAGGAGGAGAATAATGTACAGGAGAGGAGAATAATGTACAGGAGGAGAATAATGTACATTAGAGGAGAATAATGTACAGGAGGAGAGAATAATGTACAGGAGAGGAGAATAATGTACAGGAAAGGAGAATAATGTACAAGAGGAGAAAAATGTACAAGAGGAGAATAATGTACAGGAGAGGAGAATAATGTACAGGTGGGGAGAATAATGTACAGGAGGAGAGAATAATGTACAGAAGGGGAGAATAATGTACAGGAGGAGAATAATGTACAGGAGGAGAGAATAATGTACAGGAGGGGAGAATAATGTACAGGAGGAGAATAATGTACAGGAGGGGAGAATAATGTACAGGAGGAGAATAATGTACAGGAGAGGAGAATAATGTACAGGAGGGGAGAATAATGCACAGGAGGAGAATAATGTACAGGAGGAGAATTATGTACAGGAGGAGAGAATAATGTACAGGAGGAGAATAATGTACAGGAGAGGAGAATAATGTACAGGAGGGGAGAATAATGCACAGGAGGAGAATAATGTACAGGAGGAGAGAATAATGCACAGGAGGAGAATAATGTACAGGAGAGGAGAATAATGCACAGGAGGAGAATAATGTACAGGAGGAGAGAATAATGTACAGGAGGAGAATAATGTACAGGAGAGGAGAATAATGTACAGGAGGAGAATAATGTACAGGAGGAGAGAATAATGTACAGGAGGAGAATAATGTACAGGAGAGGAGAATAATGTACAGGAGGAGAATAATGTACAGGAGGAGAATAATGTACAGGAGAAGAGAATAATGTACAGGAGGAGAATAATGTACAGGAGGAGAATAATGTACAGGAGAGGAGAATAATGTACAGGAGGGGAGAATAATGTACAGGAGGAGAATAATGTACAGGAGGGGAGAATAATGTACAGGAGGAGAATAATGTACAGGAGGGGAGAATAATGTACAGGAGTGGAGAATAATGTACAGGAGGGGAGAATAATGTACAGGAGGAGAATAATGTACAGGAGGGGAGAATAATGTACAGGAGGAGAATAATGTACAGGAGAGGAGAATAATGTACAGGAGGAGAATAATGTACAGGAGGAGAATAATGTACAGGAGGGGAGAATAATGTACAGGAGGAGAATAATGTACAGGAGGGGAATAATGTACAGGAGGAGAATAATGTACAGGAGGGGAGAATAATGTACAGGAGGAGAATAATGTACAGGAGGGGAGAATAATGTACAGGAGGAGAATAATGTACAGGAGAGGAGAATAATGTACAGGAGGAGAGAATAATGTACAGGAGAGGAGAATAATGTACAGGAGGAGAGAATAATGTACAGGAGGAGAATAGTGTACAGGAAAGGAGAATAATGTACAGGAGGAGAATAATGTACAGGAGGGGAGAATAATGTACAGGAGGATAATAATGTACAGGAGGGGAGAATAATGTACAGGAGGAGAATAATGTACAGGAGGGGAGAATAATGTTCAGGTGGAGAATAATGTACAGGAGGGGAGAATAATGTACAGGAGGAGAATAATGTACAGGAGAGGAGAATAATGTACAGGAGGAGAATAATGTACAGGAGGAGAGAATAATGTACAGGAGAGGAGAATAATGTACAGGAAAGGAGAATAATGTACAAGAGGAGAATAATGTACAGGAGTGGAGAATAATGTACAGGAGGGGAGAATAATGTACAGGAGGAGAGAATAATGTACAGGAGAGGAGAATAATGTACAGGAGAGGAGATTAATGTACAGGAGAGGAGAATAATGTACAGGAGGAGAGAATAATGTACAGGAGAGGAGAATAATGTACAGGAGAGGAGAATAATGTACAGGAGGAGAATAATGTACAGGAGGAGAGAATAATGTACATGAGGGGAGAATAATGTACAGGAGGAGAATAATGTACAAGAGAGGAGGATAATGTACAGGAGGAGAATAATGTACAGGAGAGGAGGATAATGTACAGGAGGAGAATAATGTACAGGAGAGGAGGATAATGTACAGGAGAGGAGAGTAATGTACAGGAGGAGAATAATGTACAGGAGGGGAGAGTAATGTACAGGAGGAGAATAATGTACAGGAGGTGAGAATAATGTACAGGAGGGGAGAATAATGTACAGGAGGAGAATAATGTACAGGAGAGGAGAATAATGTACAGGAGGGGAGAATAATGTACAGGAGAGGAGACTAATGTACAGGAGGGGAGAATAATGTACAGGAGGAGAATAATGTACAGGAGAGGAGAATAATTTACAGGAGGAGGATAATGTACAGGAGGGGAGAATAATGTACAGGAGGAGAATAATGTACAGGAGAGGAGAATAATGTACAGGAGGAGAATAATGTACAGGAGGGGAGAATAATGTACAGGAGGAGAATAATGTACAGGAGGGGAGAATAATGTACAGGAGGGGAGAATAATGTACAGGAGGAGAATAATGTACAGGAGGGGAGAATAATGTACAGAAGTGGAGAATAATGTACAGGAGGGGAGAATAATGTACAGGAGGAGAATAATGTACAGGAGGGGAGAATAATGTACAGGAGGAGAATAATGTACAGGAGAGGAGAATAATGTACAGGAGGAGAATAATGTACAGGAGGGGAGAATAATGTACAGGAGGAGAATAATGTACAGGAGAGGAGAATAATGTACAGGAGGAGAATAATGTACAGGAGGGGAGAATAATGTACAGGAGGAGAATAATGTACAGGAGGGGAGAATAATGTACAGGAGGAGAATAATGTACAGGAGGGGAGAATAATGTACAGGAGAGAAGAATAATGTACAGGAGAGGAGAATAATGTACAGGAGGGGAGAATAATGTACAAGAGGAGAATAATGTACAGGAGGAGAATAATGTACAGGAGGGGAGGATAATGTACAGGAGGAGAATAATGTACAGGAGAGGAGAATAATGTACACTAGGAGAATAATGTACAGGAGGAGAATAATGTACAGGAGGGGAGAATAATGTACAGGAGGAGAATAATGTACAGGAGGAGAATAATGTACAGGAGGGGAGAATAATGTACAGGAGGATAATAATGTACAGGAGGGGAGAATAATGTACAGGAGGAGAATAATGTACAGGAGGGGAGAATAATGTACAGGTGGAGAATAATGTACAGGAGGGGAGAATAATGTACAGGAGGAGAATAATGTACAGGAGAGGAGAATAATGTACAGGAGGAGAATAATATACAGGAGGAGAGAATAATGTACAGGAGAGGAAAATAATGTACAGGAAAGGAGAATAATGTACAAGAGGAGAATAATGTACAGGAGAGGAGAATAATGTACAGGAGGGGAGAATAATGTACAGGAGGAGAGAATAATGTACAGGAGAGGAGAATAATGTACAGGAGAGGAGATTAATGTACAGGAGAGGATAATAATGTACAGGAGGAGAGAATAATGTACAGGAGAGGAGAATAATGTACAGGAGGAGAATAATGTACAGGAGGAGAGAATAATGTACAGGAGAGGAGAATAATGTAAAGGAAAGGAGAATAATGTACAAGAGGAGAATAATGTACAGGAGGAGAACAATGTACAGGAGGGGAGAATAATGTACAGGAGGAGAATAATGTACAGGAGGAGAATAATGTACAGGAGGAGAGAATAATGTACAGGAGGAGAATAATGTACAGGAGGAGAATAATGTACAGGAGGGGAGAATAATGTACAGGAGGAGAATAATGTACAGGAGGAGAATAACGTACAGGAGGGGAGAATAATGTACAGGAGGAGAATAATGTACAGGAGGGGAGAATAATGTACAGGAGGATAATAATGTACAGGAGGGGAGAATAATGTACAGGAGGAGAATAATGTACAGGAGGGGAGAATAATGTTCAGGTGGAGAATAATGTACAGGATGGAGAATAATGTACAGGAGGAGAATAATGTACAGGAGAGGAGAATAATGTACAGGAGGAGAATAATGTACAGGAGGAGAGAATAATGTACAGGAGAGGAGAATAATGTACAGGAAAGGAGAATAATGTACAAGAGGAGAATAATGTACAGGAGTGGAGAATAATGTACAGGAGGGGAGAATAATGTACAGGAGGAGAGAATAATGTACAGGAGAGGAGAATAATGTACAGGAGAGGAGATTAATGTACAGGAGAGGAGAATAATGTACAGGAGGAGAGAATAATGTACAGGAGAGGAGAATAATGTACAGGAGAGGAGAATAATGTACAGGAGGAGAATAATGTACAGGAGGAGAGAATAATGTACATGAGGGGAGAATAATGTACAGGAGGAGAATAATGTACAAGAGAGGAGGATAATGTACAGGAGGAGAATAATGTACAGGAGAGGAGGATAATGTACAGGAGGAGAATAATGTACAGGAGAGGAGGATAATGTACAGGAGAGGAGAGTAATGTACAGGAGGAGAATAATGTACAGGAGGGGAGAGTAATGTACAGGAGGAGAATAATGTACAGGAGGTGAGAATAATGTACAGGAGGGGAGAATAATGTACAGGAGGAGAATAATGTACAGGAGAGGAGAATAATGTACAGGAGGGGAGAATAATGTACAGGAGAGGAGACTAATGTACAGGAGGGGAGAATAATGTACAGGAGGAGAATAATGTACAGGAGAGGAGAATAATTTACAGGAGGAGGATAATGTACAGGAGGGGAGAATAATGTACAGGAGGAGAATAATGTACAGGAGAGGAGAATAATGTACAGGAGGAGAATAATGTACAGGAGGGGAGAATAATGTACAGGAGGAGAATAATGTACAGGAGGGGAGAATAATGTACAGGAGGGGAGAATAATGTACAGGAGGAGAATAATGTACAGGAGGGGAGAATAATGTACAGAAGTGGAGAATAATGTACAGGAGGGGAGAATAATGTACAGGAGGAGAATAATGTACAGGAGGGGAGAATAATGTACAGGAGGAGAATAATGTACAGGAGAGGAGAATAATGTACAGGAGGAGAATAATGTACAGGAGGGGAGAATAATGTACAGGAGGAGAATAATGTACAGGAGAGGAGAATAATGTACAGGAGGAGAATAATGTACAGGAGGGGAGAATAATGTACAGGAGGAGAATAATGTACAGGAGGGGAGAATAATGTACAGGAGGAGAATAATGTACAGGAGGGGAGAATAATGTACAGGAGAGAAGAATAATGTACAGGAGAGGAGAATAATGTACAGGAGGGGAGAATAATGTACAAGAGGAGAATAATGTACAGGAGGAGAATAATGTACAGGAGGGGAGGATAATGTACAGGAGGAGAATAATGTACAGGAGAGGAGAATAATGTACACTAGGAGAATAATGTACAGGAGGAGAATAATGTACAGGAGGGGAGAATAATGTACAGGAGGAGAATAATGTACAGGAGGAGAATAATGTACAGGAGGGGAGAATAATGTACAGGAGGATAATAATGTACAGGAGGGGAGAATAATGTACAGGAGGAGAATAATGTACAGGAGGGGAGAATAATGTACAGGTGGAGAATAATGTACAGGAGGGGAGAATAATGTACAGGAGGAGAATAATGTACAGGAGAGGAGAATAATGTACAGGAGGAGAATAATATACAGGAGGAGAGAATAATGTACAGGAGAGGAAAATAATGTACAGGAAAGGAGAATAATGTACAAGAGGAGAATAATGTACAGGAGAGGAGAATAATGTACAGGAGGGGAGAATAATGTACAGGAGGAGAGAATAATGTACAGGAGAGGAGAATAATGTACAGGAGAGGAGATTAATGTACAGGAGAGGATAATAATGTACAGGAGGAGAGAATAATGTACAGGAGAGGAGAATAATGTACAGGAGGAGAATAATGTACAGGAGGAGAGAATAATGTACAGGAGAGGAGAATAATGTAAAGGAAAGGAGAATAATGTACAAGAGGAGAATAATGTACAGGAGGAGAACAATGTACAGGAGGGGAGAATAATGTACAGGAGGAGAATAATGTACAGGAGGAGAATAATGTACAGGAGGAGAGAATAATGTACAGGAGGAGAATAATGTACAGGAGGAGAATAATGTACAGGAGGGGAGAATAATGTACAGGAGGAGAATAATGTACAGGAGGAGAATAACGTACAGGAGGGGAGAATAATGTACAGGAGGAGAATAATGTACAGGAGGAGAGAATAATGTACAGGAGGAGAATAATGTACAGGAGAGGAGAATAATGTACAGGAGGGGAGAATAATGTACAGGAGGAGAATAATGTACAGGAGGAGAGAATAATGTACAGGAGAGGAGAATAATGAACAGGAGGGGAGAATAAAGTACAAGAGGAGAAAAATGTACAGGAGGAGAATAATGTACAGGAGAGGAGAATAATGTACAGGAGGAGAATAATGTACAGGAGGAGAGAATAATGTACAGGAGGAGAATAATGTACAGGAGAGGAGAATAATGTACAGGAGGGGAGAATAATGCACAGGAGGAGAATAATGTACAGGAGGAGAATAATGTACAGGAGGAAAGAATAATGTACAGGAGGAGAATAATGTATAGGAGAGGAGAATAATGTACAGGAGGGGAGAATAATGCACAGGAGGAGAATAATGTACAGGAGGAGAGAATAATGCACAGGAGGAGAATAATGTACAGGAGAGGAGAATAATGCACAGGAGGAGAATAATGTACAGGAGGAGAGAATAATGTACAGGAGGAGAATAATGTACAGGAGAGGAGAATAATGTACAGCAGGAGAATAATGTACAGGAGGAGAGAATAATGTACAGGAGGAGAATAATGTACAGGAGAGGAGAATAATTTACAGGAGGAGAATAATGTACAGGAGGAGAGAATAATGTACAGGAGGAGAATAATGTACAGGAGAAGAGAATAATGTACAGGAGGAGAATAATGTACAGGAGAGGAGAATAATGTACAGGAGGAGAGAATAATGTACAGGAGGGGAGAATAATGTACAGGAGGAGAATAATGTACAGGAGAGGAGAATAATGTACAGGAGGGGAGAATAATGTACAGGAGGAGAATAATGTACAGGAGAGGAGAATAATGTACAGGAGGAGAGAATAATGTACAGGAGAGGAGAATAATGTATAGGAGGAGAGAATAATGTACAGTAGGAGAATAATGTACAGGAGAGGAGAATAATGTACAGGAGGAGAATAATGTACAGGAGAGGAGAACAATGTACAGGAGAGGAGAATAATGCACAGGAGGAGAATAATGTACAGGAGAGGAGAATAATGTACAGGAGGAGAATAATGTACAAGAGGAGAATAATGTACAGGAGGAGAATAATGTACAGGAGAGGAGAATAATGTACAGGAAGAGAATAATGTACAAGAGGAGAATAATGTACAGGAGGAGAATAATGTACAGGAGAGGAGAGTAATGTACAGGAGAGGAGAATAATGTACAGGAGGAGAATAATGTACAGGAGAGGAGAATAATGTACAGGAGGAGAATAATGTACAGGAGAGGAGAATAATGTACTGGAGAGGAGAATAATATACAGGAGGAGAATAATGTACAGGAGAGGAGAATAATGTACAGGAGGAGAATAATGTACAGGAGGGGAGAATAATGTACAGGAGGAGAATAATGTACAAGAGGAGAATAATGTACAGGAGAGGAGAATAATGTACAGGAGGAGAATAATGTACAGGAGAGGAGAATAATGTACAGGAGGAGAATAATGTACAGGAGGAGAGAATAATGTACAGGAGAGGAGAATAATATACAGGAGGGGAGAATAATGTACAGGAGGAGAATAATGTACAGGAGAGGAGAATAATGTACAGGAGAGGAGAATAATATACAGGAGGGGAGAATAATGTACAGGAGGAGAATAATGTACAGGAGAGGAGAATAATATACAGGAGGAGAGAATAATGTACAGGAGGAGAATAATGTACAGGAGAGGAGAATAATGTACAGGAGGAGAATAATGTAAAGGAAAGGAGAATAATGTACAGGAGAGGAGAATAATGTACAGGAGGAGAATAATGTACAGGAGAGGAATAATGTACAGGAGGAGACTAATGTACAGGAGGAGAGAATAATGTACAGGAGGGGAGAATAATGTACAGGAGGAGAATAATGTACAGGAGGAGAGAATAATGTATAGGAGGAGAATAATGTACAGGAGAGGAGAATAATGATGTGCAGGAGGGGAGAATAATGTACAGGAGGAGAATAATGTACAGGAGGGGAGAATAATGTACAGGAGGAGACTAATGTACAGGACGAGAGAATAATGTACAGGAGGAGAATAATGTACAGGAGGAGAGAATAATGTACAGGAGGAGAATAATGTACAGGAGAGGAGAATAATGTACAGGAGGAGAATAATGTACAGGACGAGAGAATAATGTACAGGAGGAGAATAGTGTACAGGAAAGGAGAATAATGTACAGGAGGAGAATAATGTACAGGAGGAGAATAATGTACAGGAGAAGAGAATAATGTACAGGAGGGGAGAATAATGTACAGGAGGAGAATAATGTACAGGAGAGGAGAATAATGTACAGGAGGAGAATAATGTACAAGAGGAGAATAATGTACAGGAGAGGAGAATAATGTACAGGAGGAGAGAATAATGTACAGGAGGGGAGAATAATGTACAGGAGGGGAGAATAATGTACAGGAGGAGAATAATGTACAGGAGAGGAGAATAATGTACAGGAGGAGAATAATGTACAAGAGGAGAATAATGTACAGGAGAGGAGAATAATGTACAGGAGGAGAATAATGTACAGGAGAGGAGAATAATATACAGGAGGAGAATAATGTACAGGAGAGGAGAATAATGTACAGGAGGAGAATAATGTACAGGAGAGGAGAATAATGTACAGGAGGAGAATAATGTACAAGAGGAGAATAATGTACAGGAGAGGAGAATAATGTACAGGAGGAGAATAATGTACAGGAGAGGAGAATAATATACAGGAGGGGAGAATAATGTACAGGAGGAGAATAATGTACAGGAGAGGAGAATAATATACAGGAGGAGAGAATAATGTACAGGAGGAGAATAATGTACAGGAGAGGAGAATAATGTACAGGAGGAGAATAATGTACAGGAGGGGAGAATAATGTACAGGAGAGGAGAATAATGTACAGGAGGAGAATAATGTACAGGAGGAGAGAATAATGTACAGGAGGAGACTAATGTACAGGAGGAGAGAATAATGTACAGGAGGGGAGAATAATGGAAAGGAGGAGAATAATGTACAGGAGGAGAGAATAATGTACAGGAGGAGAATAATATACAGGAGAGGAGAATAATGTACAGGAGGGGAGAATAATGTACAGGAGTAGAATAATGTACAGGAGGGGAGAATAATGTACAGGAGGAGACTAATGTAGAGGAGGAGAGAATATTGTACAGGAGGGGAGAATAATGTACAGGAGGAGACTAATGTAGAGGAGGAGAGAATAATGTACAGGAGGAGAATAGTGTACAGGAGAGGAGAATAATGTACAGGAGGAGAATAATGTACAGGAGGAGAATAATGTACAGGAGAGGAGAATAATGTACAGGAGGGGAGAATAATGTACAGGAGGAGAATAATGTACAGGAGAGGAGAATAATGTACAGGAGGAGATTAATGTACAAGAGGAGAATAATGTACAGGAGAGGAGAATAATGTAAAAGAGGGGAGAATAATGTACAGGAGTGGAAAATAATGTACAGGAGGAGAATAATGTACAGGAGAGGAGAATAATGTACAGGAGGAGAATAATGTACAAGAGGAGAATAATGTACAGGAGAGGAGAATAATGTACAGGAGTAGAATAATGTACAGGAGAGGAGAATAATGTACAGGAGAGGAGAATAATATACAGGAGGAGAATAATGTACAGGAGAGGAGAATAATGTACAGGAGGAGAATAATGTACAGGAGAGGAGAATAATGTACAGGAGGAGAATAATGTACAAGAGGAGAATAATGTACAGGAGGAGAATAATGTACAGGAGAGGATAATAATGTACAGGAGGAGAATAATGTACAGGAGAGGAGAATAATGTACAGGAGGAGAATAATGTACAGGAGAGGAGAATAATGTACAGGAGAGCAGAATAATATACAGGAGGGGAGAATAATGTACAGGAGGAGAATAATGTACAGGAGAGGAGAATAATATACAGGAGGAGAGAATAATGTACAGGAGGAGAATAATGTACAGGAGAGGAGAATAATGTACAGGAGGAGAATAATGTACAGGAGGGGAGAATAATGTACAGGAGGAGAATAATGTACAGGAGGGGAGAATAATGTACAGGAGGAGACTAATGTACAGGAGGAGAGAATAATGTACAGGAGGGGAGAATAATGTACAGGAGGAGAATAATGTACAGGAGGAGAGAATAATGTACAGGAGGAGAATAATGTACAGGAGAGGAGAATAATGTACAGGAGGGGAGAATAATGTACAGGAGGAGAATAATGTACAGGAGGGGAGAATAATGTACAGGAGGAGACTAATGTAGAGGAGGAGAGAATAATGTACAGGAGGGGAGAATAATGTACAGGAGGAGACTAATGTAGAGGAGGAGAGAATAATGTACAGGAGGGGAGAATAATGTACAGGAGAGGAGAATAATGTACAGGAGAGTAGAATAATGTACAGGAGGAGAATAATGTACAGGAGGAGAGAATAATGTACAGGAGGAGAATAATGTACAGGAGAGGAGAATAATGTACAGGAGGAGAATAATGTACAGGAGGAGAGAATAATGTACAGGAGGGGAGAATAATGTACAGGAGGAGACTAATGTAGAGGAGGAGAGAATAATGTACAGGAGAGGAGAATAATGTACAGGAGGGGAGAATAATGTACAGGAGGAGAATAATGTACAGGAAAGGAGAATAATGTACAGGAGAAGAGAATAATGTACAGTAGAGGAGAATAATGTACAGGAGGAGAGAATAATGTACAGGAGGAGAATAGTGTACAGGAGAGGAGAATAATGTACAGGAGGAGAATAATGTACAGGAGGAGAATAATGTACAGGAGAGGAGAATAATGTACAGGAGGAGAATAATGTACAAGAGGAGAATAATGTACAGGAGAGGAGAATAATGTACAGGAGGAGAGAATAATGTACAGGAGGGGAGAATAATGTACAGGAGAGGAGAATAATGTACAGGAGGAGAGAATAATGTACAGGAGGGGAGAATAATGTACAGGAGGGGAGAATAATGTACAGGAGGAGAATAATGTACAGGAGAGGAGAATAATGTACAAGAGGAGAATAATGTACAGGAGAGGAGAATAATGTACAGGAGGAGAGAATAATGTACAGGAGGGGAGAATAATGTACAGGAGGGGAGAATAATGTACAGGAGGAGAATAATGTACAGGAGAGGAGAATAATGTACAGGAGGAGAATAATGTACAAGAGGAGAATAATGTACAGGAGAGGAGAATAATGTACAGGAGGAGAATAATGTACAGGAGAGGAGAATAATATACAGGAGGAGAATAATGTACAGGAGAGGAGAATAATGTACAGGAGGAGAATAATGTACAGGAGAGGAGAATAATGTACAGGAGGAGAATAATGTACAAGAGGAGAATAATGTACAGGAGAGGAGAATAATGTACAGGAGGAGAATAATGTACAGGAGAGGAGAATAATATACAGGAGGGGAGAATAATGTACAGGAGGAGAATAATGTACAGGAGAGGAGAATAATATACAGGAGGAGAGAATAATGTACAGGAGGAGAATAATGTACAGGAGAGGAGAATAATGTACAGGAGGAGAATAATGTACAGGAGGGGAGAATAATGTACAGGAGAGGAGAATAATGTACAGGAGGAGAATAATGTACAGGAGGAGAGAATAATGTACAGGAGGAGACTAATGTACAGGAGGAGAGAATAATGTACAGGAGGGGAGAATAATGGAAAGGAGGAGAATAATGTACAGGAGGAGAGAATAATGTACAGGAGGAGAATAATATACAGGAGAGGAGAATAATGTACAGGAGGGGAGAATAATGTACAGGAGTAGAATAATGTACAGGAGGGGAGAATAATGTACAGGAGGAGACTAATGTAGAGGAGGAGAGAATATTGTACAGGAGGGGAGAATAATGTACAGGAGGAGACTAATGTAGAGGAGGAGAGAATAATGTACAGGAGGAGAATAGTGTACAGGAGAGGAGAATAATGTACAGGAGGAGAATAATGTACAGGAGGAGAATAATGTACAGGAGAGGAGAATAATGTACAGGAGGGGAGAATAATGTACAGGAGGAGAATAATGTACAGGAGAGGAGAATAATGTACAGGAGGAGATTAATGTACAAGAGGAGAATAATGTACAGGAGAGGAGAATAATGTAAAAGAGGGGAGAATAATGTACAGGAGTGGAAAATAATGTACAGGAGGAGAATAATGTACAGGAGAGGAGAATAATGTACAGGAGGAGAATAATGTACAAGAGGAGAATAATGTACAGGAGAGGAGAATAATGTACAGGAGTAGAATAATGTACAGGAGAGGAGAATAATGTACAGGAGAGGAGAATAATATACAGGAGGAGAATAATGTACAGGAGAGGAGAATAATGTACAGGAGGAGAATAATGTACAGGAGAGGAGAATAATGTACAGGAGGAGAATAATGTACAAGAGGAGAATAATGTACAGGAGGAGAATAATGTACAGGAGAGGATAATAATGTACAGGAGGAGAATAATGTACAGGAGAGGAGAATAATGTACAGGAGGAGAATAATGTACAGGAGAGGAGAATAATGTACAGGAGAGCAGAATAATATACAGGAGGGGAGAATAATGTACAGGAGGAGAATAATGTACAGGAGAGGAGAATAATATACAGGAGGAGAGAATAATGTACAGGAGGAGAATAATGTACAGGAGAGGAGAATAATGTACAGGAGGAGAATAATGTACAGGAGGGGAGAATAATGTACAGGAGGAGAATAATGTACAGGAGGGGAGAATAATGTACAGGAGGAGACTAATGTACAGGAGGAGAGAATAATGTACAGGAGGGGAGAATAATGTACAGGAGGAGAATAATGTACAGGAGGAGAGAATAATGTACAGGAGGAGAATAATGTACAGGAGAGGAGAATAATGTACAGGAGGGGAGAATAATGTACAGGAGGAGAATAATGTACAGGAGGGGAGAATAATGTACAGGAGGAGACTAATGTAGAGGAGGAGAGAATAATGTACAGGAGGGGAGAATAATGTACAGGAGGAGACTAATGTAGAGGAGGAGAGAATAATGTACAGGAGGGGAGAATAATGTACAGGAGAGGAGAATAATGTACAGGAGAGTAGAATAATGTACAGGAGGAGAATAATGTACAGGAGGAGAGAATAATGTACAGGAGGAGAATAATGTACAGGAGAGGAGAATAATGTACAGGAGGAGAATAATGTACAGGAGGAGAGAATAATGTACAGGAGGGGAGAATAATGTACAGGAGGAGACTAATGTAGAGGAGGAGAGAATAATGTACAGGAGAGGAGAATAATGTACAGGAGGGGAGAATAATGTACAGGAGGAGAATAATGTACAGGAAAGGAGAATAATGTACAGGAGAAGAGAATAATGTACAGTAGAGGAGAATAATGTACAGGAGGAGAGAATAATGTACAGGAGGAGAATAGTGTACAGGAGAGGAGAATAATGTACAGGAGGAGAATAATGTACAGGAGGAGAATAATGTACAGGAGAGGAGAATAATGTACAGGAGGAGAATAATGTACAAGAGGAGAATAATGTACAGGAGAGGAGAATAATGTACAGGAGGAGAGAATAATGTACAGGAGGGGAGAATAATGTACAGGAGAGGAGAATAATGTACAGGAGGAGAGAATAATGTTCAGGAGGGGAGAATAATGTACAGGAGGGGAGAATAATGTACAGGAGGAGAATAATGTACAGGAGAGGAGAATAATGTACAGGAGGAGAATAATGTACAGGAGAGGAAAATAATGTACAGGAGGAGAGAATAATGTACAGGAGGGGAGAATAATGTACAGGAGGGGAGAATAATGTACAGGAGGAGAATAATGTACAGGAGAGGAAAATAATGTACAGGAGAGGAGAATAATGTACAGGAGGAGAATAATGTACAAGAGGAGAATAATGTACAGGAGAGGAGAATAATGTACAGGAGGAGAATAATGTACAGGAGAGGAGAATAATGTACAGGAGAGGAGAATAATATACAGGAGGAGAATAATGCACAGGAGAGGAGAATAATGTACAGGAGGAGAATAATGTACAGTAGAGGAGAATAATGTACAGGAGGAGAATAATGTACAAGAGGAGAATAATGTACAGGAGAGGAGAATAATGTACAAGAGGAGAATAATGTACAGGAGAGGAGAATAATGTACAGGAGAGGAGAATAATATACAGGAGGGGAGAATAATGTACAGGAGGAGAATAATGTACAGGAGAGGAGAATAATATGCAGGAGGAGAGAATAATGTACAGGAGGAGAATAATGTACAGGAGAGGAGAATAATGTACAGGAGGAGAATAATGTACAGGAGGGGAGAATAATGTACAGGAGAGGAGAATAATGTACAGGAGGAGAATAATGTACAGGAGGGGAGAATAATGTACAGGAGGAGACTAATGTACAGGAGTAGAGAATAATGTACAGGAGGGGAGAATAATGTAAAGGAGGAAAATAATGTACAGGAGGAGAGAATAATGTACAGGAGGAGAATAATGTACAGGAGAGGAGAATAATGTACAGGAGGGGAGAATAATGTACAGGAGGAGAATAATGTACAGGAGGGGAGAATAATGTACAGGAGGAGACTAATGTAGAGGAGGAGAGAATAATGTACAGGAGGGGAGAATAATGTACAGGAGGAGACTAATGTAGAGGAGGAGAGAATAATGTACAGGAGGGGAGAATAATGTACAGGAGGAGACTAATGTAGAGGAGGAGAGAATGATGTACAGGAGGGGAGAGTAATGTACAGGAGGAGAATAATGTACAGGAGGGGAGAATAATGTACAGGAGGAGACTAATGTAGAGGAGGGGAGAATAATGTACAGGAGGAGAATAATGTACAGGAGGAGAATAATGTACAGGAGGGGAGAATAATGTACAGGAGGAGAATAATGTACAGGAGGAGAGAATAATGTACAGGAGGAGAATAATGTACAGGAGAGGAGAATAATGTACAGGAGGGGAGAATAATGTACAGGAGGAGAATAATGTACAGGAGGGGAGAATAATGTACAGGAGGGGAGAATAATGTACAGGGGGGGAGAATAATGTACAGGAGGAGAATAATGTACAGGAGGGGAGAATAATGTACAGGAGGGGAGAATAATGTACAGGAGGAGAATAATGTACAGGAGGGGAGAATAATGTACAGGAGGAGAATAATGTACAGGAGGGGAGAATAATGTACAGGAGAGAAGAATAATGTACAGGAGAGGAGAATAATGTACAGGAGAGGAGAATAATGTACAAGAGGAGAATAATGTACAGGAGGAGAATAATGTACAGGAGGGGAGGATAATGTACAGGAGGAGAATAATGTACAGGAGAGGAGAATAATGTACAGGAGGAGAATAATGTACAGGAGGAGAATAATGTACAGGAGAGGAGAATAATGTACAGGAGGAGAATAATGTACAGGAGGGGAGAATAATGTACAGGAGGAGAATAATGTACAGGAGGGGAGAATAATGTACAGGAGGAGAATAATGTACAGGAGAGGAGAATAATGTACAGGAGGAGAATAATGTACAGGAGAGGAGAATAATGTACAGGAGGAGAGAATAATGTACAGGAGAGGAGAATAATGTACAGGAAAGGAGAATAATGTACAGGAGGAGAGAATAATGTACAGGAGAGGAGAATAATGTACAGGAAAGGAGAATAATGTACAAGAGGAGAAAAATGTACAAGAGGAGAATAATGTACAGGAGAGGAGAATAATGTACAGGAGGGGAGAATAATGTACAGGAGGAGAATAATGTACAGGAGGGGAGAATAATGTACAGGAGGAGAATAATGTACAGGAGGGGAGAATAATGTACAGGAGGAGAATAATGTACAGGAGAGGAGAATAATGTACAGGAGGAGAATAATGTACAGGAGAGGAGAATAATGTACAGGAGGAGAATAATGTACATTAGAGGAGAATAATGTACAGGAGGAGAGAATAATGTACAGGAGAGGAGAATAATGTACAGGAAAGGAGAATAATGTACAAGAGGAGAAAAATGTACAAGAGGAGAATAATGTACAGGAGAGGAGAATAATGTACAGGTGGGGAGAATAATGTACAGGAGGAGAGAATAATGTACAGAAGGGGAGAATAATGTACAGGAGGAGAATAATGTACAGGAGGAGAGAATAATGTACAGGAGGGGAGAATAATGTACAGGAGGAGAATAATGTACAGGAGGGGAGAATAATGTACAGGAGGAGAATAATGTACAGGAGGGGAATAATGTACAGGAGAGGAGAATAATGTACAGGAGGAGAGAATAATGTACAGGAGGAGAATAATGTACAGGAGGAGAGAATAATGTACAGGAGGGGAGAATAATGTACAGGAGGAGAATAATGTACAGGAGGGGAGAATAATGTAAAGGAGAGGAGAATAATGTACAGGAGCAGAGTGTCAGGAATATTATAAAACATTGATATCAGGGACAGCTTAACAGAATATTAGCCCTTCTCCCATGCCCTTTGCTGTAGTGTTTGTCCAGAGATGACAATCATACAGTGTCTAATGCAAATTATCACCACTTGTCAGCACCGAGCTGTCCCATTTTCCTTCTGCCAGCACAAAGCCCCAATTAACGCAGGACTGATAAATAGTTATTCACACACGGCCAGGGAAGAAGTGTTAAAACTTCGTTAGGGAACCAAGCCTCTTGTCTCTGAGAGAGCAGGGGGTAATTACTATGCGGGCTTGCGCTAATTTACATGTAACTGTTGAAGACCAGTTCCCCAGCTTCAAAGGGGAATTTGCAGACATGATGACTCCGATATTAGATATGAAATAATATGAGTTCTATAGGTCCGACAATAACGGGACCCATATGTGGAGTAACCAAATCAGCCCTGGAATATGCAGGTATTTTTCCACGGCCGTAACCAACATCGGGGGGTCGTAGTGCAAGAACCCCGGATAGCAGTGTCACGGGTGTGTCGCCATGAAGATTGTCACGATTACACAGCCTGACTTCTCGCAGCTGAGTTTTTGGTGTTTTGTGTTTTTCGGCAGTGAGGGAGTTAACTCTCTCTCTCTGTGCTAGACGAGGTTCAGCCTCGCCCAGCTGTAATCAATGCTGCAGTAGTGGGACTCCTTCAAATGCCTGCCGGTCTGTTAGGGAAGTGTCGGTGAAAGCATTTCATGCAGACTAACAGAGCGGATCGTGGTATTTTGGAGTTCTAAGCTAAGTGTATTTGGTGTGGCTTTTCCCTTCCTCGCTTTATCATTTATCTCCTTTCCCGTTGGTGTTCCCTCTGTAGTTGTGGTGTAGTTTTTGTATGCAAGGTGGATTTTGGTTTGACCCTTGTACTGTCTCGTTCGTCTAAGTACTGAGTGTTGGCATATTATTTCCTCTCCCCTATTGTTGTGATCGGGGTCCTTCTCAGGACTAGATTACTGAGGTGCAGGGATCCTCAGGAGGTAGGGGTTACGCTGGCGGCCTGGACCTCTGTACCTTTAACAGTATCTCCAGGTAGAGGGATTAGTCAGGGCCCCAGCTTAGGGTCAGCTTAGGCCCCTGACCTCCTGTACGCAGAGTCAGTGTGACATTTTCACCGACCCACTAAGATTCTCTCCAGCTACCATGGATCCAGTAGCCAGTCTAGCTCGGCAGTTGCAGAGTTTGTCCATGGAGCTGGCGGACGTTAGGTCCAAGGTTTTGTATCCCCAGGAGCAAGCCGGACCAGAACCTAAAGTAGCTCTCCCTGACAGGTTCACTGGGGGGCGGGACAAGTTTTTTGTTTTCCGGGAGGCATGCAAGTTGTACTTTCGGCTGCGGCCTCGGTCGTCGGGGAGTGAAGAACAAAGGGTGGGAATTGTCATCTCGCTCCTACAAGGGGACCCACAATCTTGGGCGTTCTCTCTTCCCCCAGGCTCCCCGGCTCTCCAGTCAGTGGATAGGTTTTTTGCAGCTTTGGGTCTCGTATATGATGACCCGGATTGGATCTCCCTTGCTGAATCTAAGTTACGTAGGATCCAGCAGGGAGATCGTCCGGCGGAGGAATTCTGTTCGGAGTTCCGTAGGTGGGCCACGGACACCCAGTGGAATGACCCGGCTCTTAGGAGCCAGTTTTGTCAAGGTTTATCCGACAAATTAAAGGATGTGTTGGCTCAGTATGACCCTCCCGCGTCACTGGAAGCCGCTATGGCCCTTGCTATTCGCATTGACAGACGGCTTCGGGAGAGGTGCGGGGCAACTCCGCCCCCTGTGATGACTCCACCTTCTACAAGGGTTCCTTATATGGAGGTTCCCCTGGTCCGTCCAGAGGAGCCTATGCAATTAGGAGGGACATCATTTCGGGGGAGGGGACCGGTGGTGCGCCATAAGACAGGAAGGTGTTTCTTCTGCGGGAGAAAGGGACATTTTATTGGGGACTGTCCATCCCGTCCCTTGCAGAGTGAAAAGTCGTCGGAAAACTGTTGATCCCAGGTTGTGTGGTGGACGGCAATCTGGGAGTAGGTATTTCGTCCCTAGGTTCATCTCAGTTTCTTGTACCGGCGGAGGTGGTGGTGGGTACGAGAACTGAGAGGATATCTGTTCTTCTGGATAGTGGGGCCAGGGCTAATCTGGTGGACGCTCGGTTTGCCCGGGTTCAAGGTATGCGATTGAGTGAGTTGGCTAAACCCATCCCCATATTCTCGATCGATGCCAGGCCCCTCGGTCAGGGAAGTTTTTTGCAAGCTGTGCATAATGTAAAACTTCAAGTGGGGGCGATACATAAAGAACTGTTGTCTTGCTACGTGTTGAAGGGTCTTCCCACTCCTATAGTGTTGGGCCTTCCTTGGTTAACTAAGCATAACCCGGTTATTAATTGGCAATCTAGAGAGATAAGCTAATGGAGTAAATTCTGTAATAAAAACTGCATGAATACGGTCATTGGTGCAGTTACTCCTAGGGTCTTACCTCTGTTTCTGGCGGACTTTGAGGATGTATTCTCGGAGAAAGGGTGTCAGGAACTACCTCCTCATCGCGAGTATGACTGTTCTGTAAAACTGCTCCCTGAGGCCAAGTTACCTAAAGCTAGGTTGTATAACCTTTCTGGTCCTGAGAGGCAGGCCATGAAGGATTATATTTCTGAAAGTCTGGCTAAGGGGCATATTAGACCTTCATCTTCACCGGTGGCCGCGGGGTTCTTCTTTGTGAAGAAGAAAGATGGAGGCCTACGCCCTTGCCTGGATTTTCGTGAACTTAATCGGATAACGGTCCGAGATCCGTATCCGCTCCCACTTATCCCCGATCTCTTTAATCAGATCGTGGGCGCCAAATGGTTCTCTAAGTTGGATCTCAGGGGGGCGTACAATCTGATTAGGATGAAGGAGGGGGATGAGTGGAAGACGGCGTTTAACACTCCGGAGGGGCATTATGAGAACCTTGTCATGCCATTCGGTCTGACTAATGCCCCGGCGGTGTTCCAACACTTTGTTAATGACATTTTTCGCCGCCTGGTGGGACAGTTTGTTGTCATATATCTGGATGATATCTTAATTTACTCGCCGGATCTGGTGTCTCATCAGGAGCACGTTAGGCAGGTGTTACAGATCTTGCGGGATAATAAACTGTATGCCAAATGGGAAAAGTGTGTGTTCGCCGTACAGGAACTCCAGTTTTTAGGCTTCCTGGTTTCAGCGTCCGGTTTTCGTATGGACCCTGGGAAAGTGCGGGCAGTTCTTGAGTGGGATCTGCCAAAGAATCTTAAGGCACTACAACGTTTCCTGGGGTTTGCTAATTATTACCGGAAGTTCATTCGTAATTTCTCGTCCATGGTTAAACCTCTCACAGATATGACAAAAAAGGGGACGGATTTTTCTAGGTGGTCTGACAAGGCTTGTCAAGCTTTCTCCTCCTTGAAAAAATGTTTTGCCTCGGCACCCATACTCATTCAACCTGATGCGTCACAGCCATTCATTGTAGAGGTAGACGCTTCCGAGGTAGGGGTGGGAGCAGTATTGTCACAAGGTTCGTCCCCTGGTAAGTGGCATCCGTGCGCCTTTTTCTCTAAAAAATTGTCGTCCGCTGAGAGGAATTACGATGTCGGCAATAGGGAACTCTTGGCCATTAAGTTAGCTTTTGAGGAGTGGCGCCATTTTTTAGAGGGGGCAGTCCATCCGGTCACCGTCATCACCGATCACAAGAACCTGCTTTATCTGGAGTACGCAAAACGTCTGAATCCCAGACAAGCCAGGTGGTCGTTGTTTTTTACCAGGTTTAATTTTGTCGTTACATATCGTCCTGGGTCAAAAAATGTGAAGGCGGATACCTTATCTCGTAGTTTCCCTGGGGCCGGGAATACGGATGATCCGGTTCCTATCCTTCAAGAGGGGGTGGTGGTGTCGGCAGTATGCTCTGAGCTTGAGGAGGAGGTATTGGAGGCTCAGGGGGACGCCCCTGTTGGACCTCCAGATCAGCTACGACAAAAGGTGATCGAGGCACACCATAACTCAGCTTTGGCAGGACACCCAGGGAGTAAAGCAACTGTGGATCTCCTCTCGCGTCGGTTTTGGTGGCCTAACTTACATAAGGAGGTGGTAACTTTTGTTGCGTCCTGTGGGGTTTGTGCGCGCTCTAAGTGTTAGAACCTTGCTCTTAGGTTTTTTTTTCCTTTGCTGGTCACATGACCTTGTTGGCCTATTTAATCCTGCTCCGCCCTTCTGGCTTTGCTGGACTTCATTGTATATCTACTTTCTAGCTAGCCTGTGCTCTGTGTCTTGCTCTGTTAGTTTGCTTGGTCTACTGACCTCTATGTTCTATATATTTTGTTTGTTCGTCTGTCTGCTACTATTTCTGTTAGGAGGTGTCCCATATTCCTCCCAGTCCTTAGTACTTGTAGGGATTCCTTCCCCATATCTATAGGTCTCCGTACAGACTAGCTTAGGACTTTAGCAGGTCTGATCGCAGGATCAGGTCCCCTGTTACATCGTTGGGATTCAGCTGAGTTCTATCGTAGGGACAGATCTCCTCTCTTTCCTTAGCTCTGGTAGCAGAACATAACAGTAAGTCCAGCCAGCAAATTCTCTAAGGAAAGATTTTTCTGTTCCATCATGGTGTCGGTTCAGGATTTGGTTCATCGCCTGCAGGGACTCTCTCTGGAGGTGGCCGAGCTCCGTCAGCACGTGAGTAACTGTCCTGGAGCACATTTCTTGGAGCCTAAGGTATGTTTGCCGGATTTATTTTTTGGTGAACACCGAGAATTTTTTTCATTCAAAAATGCTTGCTTATTGTATTTTCGTTTGAGACCTAAGTCCTCTGGGGATGAATCCCAGCGCGTAGGGTTCATAATGTCACTTTTGCGCAAAGAGCCTCAGGAGTGGGCCTTTTCTTTGCAACCTAGTGATACATGCTTCAGATCAGTGGATAGTTTTTTTTCTGCTTTGGGACTATTATATGATGATCCTGACCGTGTCGCATCAGCTGAGACTGAGTTGAGACGTTTAAAACAGGGATCAGGTAATGTGGAAAAATATTGTACTCATTTCCGTCGTTGGTCTACTCAAACAGGGTGGAACGATACTGCTCTGAAAAGTCTATTTCTTACTGGGCTCAGTGAAAGGGTTAAAGACCTGCTAATTGCTTATCCTACACCTGAAGATTTGCAACAGGCTATGCAATTAGCTATACGGGTGGATAGGAGACTGCGTGCTAGGGTTAATGAGAGCAAATCCTCTGCTATGTCAGTTTCTGGTTATGAGAATGTGTGTACTAACAGTGGTGAACCGATGGAGATTGGATCGGTGGCACCTCGCTCTCAAGAAAAAGACCGTTGATTTTCTGAAGGCTTGTGTTTCTATTGCGGAAAATCTGGTCATTTGATTAAAGGCTGTGAGCTTCGTATGAAGACAGAAAAAAAAATGGTCAGTCATGCCCGTATTGCCTGTTTAAATTCCAAGGGTGTATTTTTAGCTGCTTCCACGATTGCTCAGAAAAAATTAATGGAATTTCGGGTGTTTGCTGATTGCGGGTCTACTCTGAATGTAATTGATGGGGGATTCGTGGAAAGACTCAATTTAAAACCTGAACCTTTATCATCCCCCATTGCTGTGGTTTCTGTGGATGGTTCCCCTTTGAAGAATATTACTCTCAAGGTCTGTGAATTTCCTCTCACTATTAATGGTGTTCACCATGAGAAATTGGATTTGGTAGTGTTGAATAACTTGCCTTCTCCAGTAATATTGGGATTGCCCTGGTTAAAATTTCACAATCCTGTACTGGATTGGTCTACCAGTGAAATTAAATCCTGGAGCCATAAATGTTATGACAAGTGTTGTAACGGGCGTATTGCAGCTTTGGATAGGGGAGAATTGCCTGTTCCTATTCAGGATTTTTGGAGAGTTTTTTCTGAGGAGGAGTCGCAGGTTTTGCCTCCCCATAGAGACTATGATTGTTCTATTGAATTTGTCCCTGGAGCGACTCTTCCTAAAAGTCATTTATTTAACCTTACTATTCCTGAGAGGAAGGCTTTGGAGGAATACATACAGACAAGTTTGGCCGCCGGTCACATTAGGCCCTCTAAGTCTCCTGTGGCGGTTGGATTTTTTTTTGTAAAAAAAAAGGACGGCGGTTTACGTCCTTGTCTGGATTTTCGTGAGATTAACAAAATTACTGTACGCAATCCTTACCCACTGCCATTGATTCCTGATCTGTTTAACCAGTTAATGGGGGCCAAGTGGTTCTCTAAAATTGATCTCCGGGGGGCATACAATCTGTTGCGCATGAAGGAGGGTGACGAATGGAAGACTGCTTTTAACACTCCTGTGGGTCATTTTGAGAATCTGGTTATGCCTTTTGATCTTACTAATGCTCCTGCATTTTTTCAGAATCTGATTAATGACATCCTTAGACCTTTGATCGGCAAAAATGTGGTTGTGTATTTGGATGACATTTTGATTTATTCGCCGGATCTGGAGTCTCATTGGCGGAGCGTGCGTGAGGTATTACAGTTATTAATGGACAATTCGCTTTTTGCTAAGCTGGAGAAATGTGAGTTCGCTGTACAGAGAATTAGTTTTTTGGGTTACATTATCTCCAGCAAAGGTTTTGAGATGGACCCGGTGAAGGTTCAGGCTGTGCAGGAATGGCCTAGGCCTATTGGTTTGAAATCGATACAGAGGTTTTTGGGTTTCGCCAATTACTACAGAAAATTCATAAAAAATTTTTCTAGTATTGTCAAACCTCTGACTGATCTCACCAGGAAAGGTGCTGATGCGGTTCAGTGGTCTTCTGAGGCCATTGAAGCTTTTGTGTATCTCAAGGAGAGGTTCACCTCTGCTCCCATCCTTATGCAGCCTGATGTGACTAGGCCGTTTTTGGTTGAGGTTGATGCTTCCTCTGTGGGGGTTGGCGCAGTATTGTCTCAGGATAACGGGGATGGATTACATCCCTGTGCCTTTTTTTCAAAAAATTTTTCGGAGACTGAACTGAATTACGATATTGGTAATCGGGAATTATTGGCTATTAAACTCGCATTTGAACACTGGCGCCACTTCTTGGAAGGTGCGGAATTTCCCGTTCAGGTTCTTACGGATCATAAAAATCTGATATATCTTGATGCTGCCAAGCGCCTGAATGCCCGTCAGGCTAGGTGGGTACTGTTTTTCTCGCGGTTTAATTTCTCCGTTACTTACATCCCTGGTACTAAGAATGTTAAGGCGGATGCCTTGTCTCGCAGTTTTTCTCCCATAGTCGGTGCTGAGAAAGAGGAGAACATTTTACAAGAAGGTGTTGTGATAGCTGCTTTGGACTCCGTTTTGGAAAATGAGATTCTTAAAGCTCAGGAGAATGCCCCTTCTAACACTCCTCATGGGAGGTTGTTTGTGCCTGGGACCTTTAGGAGAGATTTGTTTGTTGAGTGTCACGAATCTCGGTTGGCAGGTCATCCCGGAATCTCTGAGACCAAGAGACTGGTGGGTCGCAGTTTTTGGTGGCCTGGATGGCAGAAGGAAGTCATTAAGTGGGTGCGTCAATGTACTATATGTGCTAGATCTAAGTCCTCACATACTCCTGCTGCGGGGTTGCTTTGTCCTTTGGAGGTTCCCAGTGCTCCTTGGACACATTTGGCTATGGACTTTATAACTGACCTTCCCCCCTCTGAGGGTTTTACTGTCATCTGGGTGGTCGTGGACCGTTTTAGCAAGATGTGTCACTTGGTTCCTTTCGTCAAACTGCCCTGCGCTAAAACTCTCGCTAAGGCCTTTGTCAAGGAAATTGTCAGACTTCATGGCGTTCCTACTGACATTGTTTCTGATAGGGGTCCTCAGTTCGTGGCTCGTTTTTGGCGTGCCTTTTGTGATAGGTTGGGAGTTCATTTGTCGTTCTCGTCCGGATATCATCCTGAATCTAATGGCCAGACAGAAAGGAAAAACCAGGATGTTGAGCAGTTCTTGCGTTGTTTTGTGGCAGACAATCAAGAGGGGTGGTCTGAGTTTCTGCCACTTGCTGAATTTGCTCTGAACAATCATACATCTTCTTCTGCTGGTTGTTCGCCTTTTTTTTGTTGTTCTGGGAGACATCCGTCGTTTGGGTCGTTCTCCAAGTTGGGATCTGCCGTGCCTGAGGAGGAGAATTTTTCCGGTGATTTGGAGAGAGTTTGGACGGATGTGCGTGGTAATCTTCAGGAGGCCAACAGAAAATCTAAAGACTACTTTGATAGGAAACGACAGGAGGTTTTGTTCGCTGTTGGTGACATGGTTTGGTTGTCCTCTAGGAATCTGCGGTTGAGGATTCCTTCAAATAAATTGGGTCCCAAGTTTGTAGGGCCCTTTAAGGTGCTTCAGGTTGTCAACCAATCTGCTGTTAGGTTGGAGGTTCCTACCTCCTGGAGAATTAATCCGGTATTTCATGTCTCTCTGTTGAAAAAAGCTGTTGTATCGGATTGTGACGCCTCTGCCTCTGTTCCTCCGGTGGTGGAGGACGGGGAATATGAAATTTCTCGCATCCTTAACTCTAGACGGTATAGAGGTAGTTTGCAGTATCTTGTGGCCTGGAAAGGTTTCGGTCCCGAGGATAACTCTTGGGTGAGGTCGGATGATGTTTCCGCGTCTAGACTTATCAGAGCGTTTCACAGGAGATTTCCTGATAAGCCTGGTTCTAGGGGATCCGGAGGATCCTCTTAGAAGGGGGGGTACTGTTAGAACCTTGCTCTTAGGTTTTTTTTTCCTTTGCTGGTCACATGACCTTGTTGGCCTATTTAATCCTGCTCCGCCCTTCTGGCTTTGCTGGACTTCATTGTATATCTACTTTCTAGCTAGCCTGTGCTCTGTGTCTTGCTCTGTTAGTTTGCTTGGTCTACTGACCTCTATGTTCTATATATTTTGTTTGTTCGTCTGTCTGCTACTATTTCTGTTAGGAGGTGTCCCATATTCCTCCCAGTCCTTAGTACTTGTAGGGATTCCTTCCCCACATCTATAGGTCTCCGTACAGACTAGCTTAGGACTTTAGCAGGTCTGATCGCAGGATCAGGTCCCCTGTTACATCGTAGGGATTAAGCTGAGTTCTATCGTAGGGACAGATCTCCTCTCTTTCCTTAGCTCTGGTAGCAGAACATAACACTAAGACCCCACATACCTGTCCGTCTGGGGCCCTCTTACCTTTGAAGATCCCGGAGCGTCCTTGGACTCATCTGTCTATGGACTTTATTACGGACCTCCCGCCGTCTTCGGGTAAAACGGTCATACTCGTTGTAGTGGACAGGTTCAGCAAGATGGCACATTTTATCGCTCTTCCTGCTCTTCCTAATGCTAAAACTCTTGCGCAGGTGTTCATTGGGGAGATTGTGAGGCTTCACGGGGTACCCTCCGATGTGGTGTCAGATCGGGGGTCTCAGTTTGTGTCCAAATTCTGGAAGGCATTTTGTACACGGCGGGGGATGCATTTATCGTTCTCATCGGCTTTTCATCCTCAGACCAATGGTCAGACGGAACGTATGTGTAGCACCCTGAGGATTCGGCTGCTACAGGGGTATTGCACCTCAGCCAGAGGTGTGATATTCCACTCCCGGGTAAGGATGGAGTGTGGAACTGAGCTCAGTAGGCTGCATGCACTACACACATCCCATTTCCGGGGGGACAGACCAATGGTACTCCCACTAGAGAAATGTGCAGGTACGACAGTGTCTGTCCCTGGCTGGAGTGGGAGGGGGGTGGAACATCCCAGTAGTGTAGGGGCAGATAGGGGGAGCAGTCTGGGTAATGCTAGGAGCTCATTGGGTGCTGGTCACCTGAGCTCACACATAGAGGGAGTATATAAGGTGGGAACCATCTGAGATCAGGGTCAGTCTGTCAGAGTTGAGTCAGAGAAGCAGAGCAGCTCAGCCAGCTCCAAGGCCAAGAGAGAGAGAGAGGAGAAAGAAGGACCCAGAGGGGGAGAAGAGGGAACTCCAAGAACCCAAAATTAGACCAGAGGGTGAAGAGTTGGCACAAGGGTACCGGATCCCAAGCTGGTGGAGGGCACTAATCCTTAGCCAGAGACCGGAGGTCGTGGGCAGGATCTGCCACGACCACCCACTAAATCCACCCGGAAGGCAAACCAAGAATAGGGTCAGGGAACCCAGAGACAAGGGTTTTACCAACAAGAGGCCCGAGGGAGCCGGACTTAGGTGGATCCCTGGTGGGGAAGGCCAGAGAGAAGGACAAGTCAGAAAGGGAGCTCAGGACCACGCTCCAGAATCACCTGGGGGTTGGCCGAGTCCAGGACCTGGTGGACGCAGCACGGCTCGGGCGGTCACTCACAGCAGTAAGTAAAAACCCTGAACTGCACAGCCCGACTCTGAGTTTCATTACCATCCTCACTGCACCTCCACAACCACCATCCTCTGCAACTGACCCCCTGAGGCTATACCCCTCCCGTTGGGGGTTATACTACCTGAGCTGCACACACACCACCAGCCTCAGCGGACCCTGCTGCAGCGGCGGCCGTAGTGACCGCAAATCAACGGGTGGCGTAGTCGACACTAAAGAACATCCAGTAACATCTGTAGGACTGCCACACACTGAGCTTGACACCCTGGGCACGGACCGGGTCACCGCCACTCGGAGACTACAACCCCCATCTGATCCGGCTCCAGGTAATCCCCAAACAACACTGGCCCAGGGGGCGCGTCAACTTTGGCGTAGTCGGCAGGATAACGTGCCCGCAACAACCGGGTACTGCGTGCCTGAAGAGAAGTTCACCGTTACCTTAAAAAGAAATCTCCCGCCGGTTCCGGAGGGTCCCCGCCAACGGACCCCATCACAGGTCGTTTCCCGCCGGTTGTCCGCCATTTGCAGCTTTTTCCCGCCATCCATGGAGTTTCCCGCCACTGGGAGACGATTCCCGCCATTTCCAAAGATTTCCCGCCTTGGAAGAGCGGACGCCATTATGGGCGTGCCAGAGGGTGGCAAGAGGCCACCTCCCATCGTGGGCCAGGTCGAAGAATGGCGCCAAAAGCGGAAACCGCGCCCACCAACAGAGACTGTGATGCTGGAAGTGTCCATCAGCGTGAGAGAACTGCCCCTGGAGCTGATAATCACTAAGTTGCCCCGGGACCACCCTCAATGTGGGCGGAGACAGAACAAGAGAGCAAAGATGGGTGTCGCCTGGAGGAGTCTGGAGAGAGCGCACCCGGAGACAAGAAGTCTGGAGAGGAGTCCAGAGAAAGCGTACCCGGAGATGGAGGGAGAGACAGGCAGCACCGACCCAGTGGTCAGGAGCCTGCTGCAAGCAACAACCCCACTAGGCTTAGTGGAGATCCTAGCACAGCTTCCCCGAGACCGGGAGTGTGCACAGACCGCGCTGGAGGGCCTCGCACGGAGGATGGCCCAGGTGCAGCAAGACACGCTGACGGAGTGGAGCCGTGAGATGGCCCAGCAGACCGGAACCCGTCAGCGGAGCACGCCACCCGAGACGAGGAGACAGACCGCCTCTGAGGATGGTGCAGGAGGACTCAAGGCCGGAGACGGCGCCGAGAAGGGAGCTGAACGAATGGAGGCAGGTAAAGGGGACGTCTCTACCCCGAGCCGGGAAACCGCGTGCCTGCCCCAGCTTCCCGTCGCAGAGCCCGAAGTTCCCCCTGCCGTGCCCGTCGCTGCATCGTCACCGCCGCAGACTAGGCCTCAACCGGAAACCGCGGCCGCGACCCCTGTGACGTCACGCGCTTCGACCCTGAGCGCGGCAAAGCAGGAAATACCATCGGCCTGGTCGCAAGGCCTAGTACACCCGGGCGCCGCCATTCCAACAGCGCCCCCTACCTCCGCGGAGCCACCAGCCTGGTCGCAGGGCCGAGTAACCACGGGCGCCGCCGTTCTTACGGTGCCCTTTTCCTTTAGCGTGCCACAAGCCTGGTCGCAAGGCCTGGTCAACCCGGGCGCCGCTACCACCACAGCGCCCATAATACCTAAAGTACCGCACCTGGGTGAGGACCTGTTCGCCCAGCATACGTGCCCGGATGGGCAGCCCTTTGTGTGGCCACCGGAGTTTCACCATCCCCGACTCCGGAAAGAAAGACCCCTAGATGAGCCCCTGATTCCGGTTCCGAAGCCCGTCAGGAGAACCCCGCTCCCGCTAGAAGAAGCACAATTCGAGTGGGACCCCACCGGAGGAGATCTCATGGAGTTCACTCAAGAAACGCGGGCAGCCGCAGCAGAGCGAGTGGAGTGCTGCCGCCAGCAGTTGGCAGACTTCGAGCGAGAACGGAGAGAGAGGCGGGTCCGAGAGCAGCGGCTGCAAGAACAGAGCGCAGGGCAGAAGAGCCGGACCAGGAGGAACCCCCGTGCAGCTCATGGTCCCCGTACCACCGGGACTGTGATTAAATTCAACCTGCAGCATGGGTGGGGCTTCATAAGAGACCATCATACCCCCGGCGACGTCTTTGTCACCCGCAGAGACGTAGAAAGCCATCTGCCGGAGGGACACAGAGGTCGTGACCTGTACGTAGGGGACGAGGTCACGTTCACCCGGCACAAGTGTGCCAAAGGACCCTACGCCCTCCATGTGCATCGCCTGACGGAGGAGGAGCTGCGGTGTGAGGAGGAGCAAGAGGACCCGGACGGGTCTGAAGATAAAGAAGGAGCAGGAGGACGCCGTCGTTAAAGTACGGTAAAGAGACTGTAAATAGTTACCCATCGGGGTACAGTGAACTGTTGCTGCTTTAAATATGTCCCCGTTGGGACAAGAGTGAACTGTTAACCCGTGTGTCCCTATTCCCATTACCTGGCCGAGGACTGAGAGCGGCCATATTCCCCCTGTATATAGTTGCGCTTTCTAAGGCGCCCTCTACAGGTTTTATAGGAAAACCGTGTTTCTAAAGGAGACTGTCGCACTTTTCCCGGTCACAAGTTGCACCGTGGCCGGAGGAGCAAGAGTGTTTACAAGGATGTTATTTATGAAAAGTTTATGCTGATATATATATTGTTTTATATGTTCATGTTTTATGAAAAAAAAATGTATGTTTTGGATGTTTATTCTCTTAAAGCCCGAGGAGGGCACTAATCCTTAGCCAGAGACCGGAGGTCGTGGGCAGGATCTGCCACGACCACCCACTAAATCCACCCGGAAGGCAAACCAAGAATAGGGTCAGGGAACCCAGAGACAAGGGTTTTACCAACAAGAGGCCCGAGGGAGCCGGACTTAGGTGGATCCCTGGTGGGGAAGGCCAGAGAGAAGGACAAGTCAGAAAGGGAGCTCAGGACCACGCTCCAGAATCACCTGGGGGTTGGCCGAGTCCAGGATCTGGTGGACGCAGCACGGCTCGGGCGGTCACTCAAGGCCGGAGTGACCAACACAACAGCAGTAAGTAAAAACCCTGAACTGCACAGCCCGACTCTGAGTTTCATTACCATCCTCACTGCACCTCCACAACCACCATCCTCTGCAACTGACCCCCTGAGGCTATACCCCTCCCGTTGGGGGTTATACTACCTGAGCTGCACACACACCACCAGCCTCAGCGGACCCTGCTGCAGCGGCGGCCGTAGTGACCGCAAATCAACGGGTGGCGTAGTCGACACTAAAGAACATCCAGTAACATCTGTAGGACTGCCACACACTGAGCTTGACACCCTGGGCACGGACCGGGTCACCGCCACTCGGAGACTACAACCCCCATCTGATCCGGCTCCGGGTAATCCCCAAACAACACTGGCCCAGGGGGCGCGTCATATGAACCAGAGCTTGAAGACATATCTCCGGTGTTTTGTGTCAGAGAACCAGGAGGACTGGGCTTCTTTCTTACCTCTGGCAGAGTTTGCTCTTAATAATAGGCGGAGCGAGTCCACTGGTAAGTCCCCGTTTTTTGGGGCATATAGTTTTCACCCCCAGTTTTGTACTTTCAGTAGGGGGGGCTCTTCGGGGGTTCCTGAGGAGGAACGATTTTCCTCATCACTCGCTTCAGTATGGAGAGGGGTGCTGAAGAATCTGAATACTATGGGGAACCGATACAAACGTATGGCTGATAGGAGGAGAGTGTCTGGTCCGGACCTAAGTGTGAACGATCGGGTATGGTTGTCTACCAGGAATATAAAACTTAAGGTTCCCTCCTGGAAACTGGGTCCCAGGTTCATCGGGCCGTACAGGATCAGTTATATAATTAATCCGGTGGCATTCCGTCTTGACCCCCCCCCATACGTTTAAAATTCACAACGTGTTCCACAGATCGTTGCTTAAGAGGTATGTGGCGCCGGTGATACCGTCACCTTTACCTCCCCCTCCTGTGGTGGTCAATGGTAACTTGGAGTTCCAGGTATCGAAGGTCATCGATTCACGCTTTAATCGCCGGTCCCTTCAGTACCTGGTTCATTGGAAGGGGTATGGTCCTGAGGAGAGGATGTGGGTTCCTGCGTTGGATATTAACGTAGACCGATTAGTTCGGGCCTTCCACACGACTCACCCGGATAAACCTGGCCCTGAGGGTCCGGAGGCCCCTCGTAGAAGGTGGGGGTACTGTCACGGGTGTGTCGCCACGAAGATCGTCACGATTACACAGCCTGACTTCTCGCAGATGAGTTTTTGGTGTTTTGTGTTTTTCGGCAGTGAGGGAGTTAACTCTCTCTCTCTGTGCTAGACGAGGTTCAGCCTCGCCCAGCTGCAATCAATGCTGCAGTAGTGGGACTCCTTCATATGCCTGCCAGTCTGTTAAGGAAGTGTCGGTGAAAGCATTTCATACAGACTAACAGAGCGGATCGTGGTATTTTGGAGTTCTAAGCTAAGTGTATTTGGTGTGGCTTTTCCCTTCCTCGCTTTATCATTTATCTCCTTTCCCGTTGGTGTTCCCTCTGTAGTTGTGGTGTAGTTTTTGTATGCAAGGTGGTTTTTGGTTTGACCCTTGTACTGTCTCGTTCGTCTAAGTACTGAGTGTTGGCATATTATTTCCTGTCCCCTATTGTTGTGATCGGGGTCCTTCTCAGGACTAGACTACTGAGGTGCAGGGATCCTCAGGAGGTAGGGGTTACGCTGGCGGCCTGGACCTCTGTACCTTTAACAGTATCTCCAGGTAGAGGGATTAGTCAGGGCCCCAGCTTAGGGTCAGCTCAGACCCCTGACCTCCTGTACGCAGAGTCAGTGTGACAAGCAGACTGCAGCGATGTGATGCGTAATATCAAAAGAAAGATAAAATCATGAGGGAAAATATGGCATAGTTTGCGAGCTTCTGCGATTAACAGGCGATGAGTTATCGCAGAAATCAGCGGTTCTAATAAAAATGTACAGGCTGGAGACCGGCCCACATGATGTCACCACCAGGGGCGTGTGGCCAGATCTCCCTTAGGAATAAAAGAGTCTATGGGGAAGACAGAAGTACTCATTGCTGGGGGGAATACGAATTATACGCAAAGGGTCCTGTTCAATAACAGCAATCTGGAGAACCCCCCCCTCCCACTATATTGAATCGTCTCCGCGATCGTGTAGTGTAAGTAATTTTCACTCTTTACCCTGTTTATTTTATGTAACTGTTTATGTATTTTAATGCCCCCTTTGTAACATCCTTGTATATATTTTTTCTAAACACTGCCTCCCTTTTGGATTAAATATAAAATTTAATAGTTCTGTTTCTTTTGTTCTGTAATCGTTCTCCTCCCCGAAGCCATAAACGCTACCGGGTTGGTTCCTGACCCGATACAAGTCCATTAATACCGGGCTGTATCAAACCAGAACTGGTGGCAGCATACCATCTGGGGGATTTGAGGAAGGCTGGCAGTGGCGGTCGGAGGTGTGGATATATATTACTGGCGCAGCCAGGGAAATATATATATACTGCCCTCACTGCAGAGGGCCTCAAATACCCAGTGGGCTACAGGACGGCCTCTCCGGCGACCACTCGCTCTAGGTGCAGTACCTTGACTGACCTGAGAGGCGAGGGGGCGCCAGAGAGTTGTGCCTGTATTGTGGCGTCACGGATTGGTGACGTGTAAGGGACAACACACCACCGTGTTTTCCCCCGTTGGTAGCAGCTTCCTGGCCCTACTTACTCTAGGTGCAGTACCTTGACTGACCTGAGAGGCAAGGGGGTGCCAGAGAGCTGCACCCACCGGCCGTCATTTTCCTGACAAATTGGTGGCAGCGGTGGGATATTACAGAACATCAGTGGCTGGATTGAGCAATCATTCCTGTCACTGAAAACTTGCACGGTTCTTGCGAGAATTCTGTGCAGAGTTTTAAGAAATCAGACTCAGTGTTTTAATATTTTTTATCTGGGACATTACTATACGTGTAGCAGTTGCATCCCCTCCCTTCTCTTGTTTTTCTATCCTATCTTTTATTTAGCAAACAATGGCTACACGTGGAGAGCCCTGGTATCAACAACAGACGAAGCCCACTCTCATCGCCCTCTGTGAGCTGAGGCAGATTGACCCCACGGGCAAAAACAAGGCCCAAATGATTGCTGAACTGTTACAAGGTGCTGCAGAGCCCGTCCGACAGCAGAGCCCTGATGATGGGGCGGCCAGCCAAGGCCCGGATGGCGCTGCTGCAGGGGTCCCACCTGTGATTGCCAGCCATACCCGAAACCAGGGTAGTGTGGACCCCCACCTGCAGATGGCCTTGGAGCAGCTCGCCTCAGATGATCGTGATAAACGACTGCAGCTGATCCTGAAATTCCAGGAGCGAGCAGAGCAACAGGCCCAAGCTGACTGAGAGGCTGCTGAGCGCCATGCCCAAGCTGACCGACAACTCCAGCTGGAGCTAGCCCGGATTCAGAAGGAGTCGCCCTCTACGCAGACCCGTGAGTCCAACGGTGCCAGCTGCTTTAAACCTCGTCCTGAGCACTTCCCTGTGATGGAAAAGGATGGGGACTTGGACACATTTCTGCGAGGCTTTGAAAAGGCCTGCAGGCAGTATCAGCTGCCCATGGACCAGTGGGCCTGATATTTAACTCCAGGGCTCCGAGGAAAAGCTCTGGAGGTGTTTGCTTCCCTCCCTCGAGAACAAGATGGAGACTATGAGGCCGTCAAGCAGGCCCTGATAAAAAAGAAACAGCTGACTCTGGAGGTTTACCGGAAAAAGTTCAGAGCCCTCCAACGTGGACCACATGACACCTACAGCGATGTGGTGGATGGGCTCAGAACCAACTTTGAGCAGTGGATCCGAGGACTGGCAGTCACCACCTTCGAGGACCTGAAGGATCTGATGGTGAAGGACCAGTTTTTCCGTCTTTGCCCAGTGGACGTGAGACAATTTGTGCTTGACCGGGAGCCGAAAGAAGCCGCCAAAGCAGTCCAGATTGCGGATACCTATGAGGCCAACCGCACACCAGAGGTTCGGAAGTCAGCCACCGCCAGCTGGAAGGGGGGTAAGCCGACAACTGCCCACAGTGTTCCAGCCAGCCGGCCCTCAGTGTGTCCTGCCCCATCTTTTAGCACCCGGACTGCATTTGACTCCCGTAAATGTTATACTTGTACTTGTAACCAAACGGGTCCCATCAGCCTTGTCTGCCCGGAGAGGCAGAAGATGAACCCCACACCTGAGGCCCCAGGGCCTACTGCAGCCAATCTTTTTGTGGGTGGGCTGGTTGGCCGGGCCCGGGAGAACTTACAACCCGTTACCATGGGAAACACAGTTACTGTCGGCCTTAAGGACACTGGCGCAGAACGTACCCTGATCCGCCCTGAGTTTGTGTTAGCAGAGGAACTCATTCCTGGGAAGACCCTGACTGTCACCGGGTTTGGGGGTGTTCGCCGTCCCATACCGATGGCCCGAGTTTTCCTGGACTGGGGTGCGGGGAGGGGGTTAAGGGAAGTGGGGGTGTCGGAGAATTTCCCCACTAATGTGCTATTGGGAACTGATCTGGGACGGTTGGTTGCCCGATACATCCCTGACAACCCTCCCAGATCTGATCTGTCATGTAATGCCACTGTCAAAAATGTCAAGGTGATGTCTAATAAAAGTGTGTGTTGTGGTAAAGGGGAACTCAGCCACCTCACCCCGCGGGGTGATGCTGCTGAGGATCCCCTAAAGCGAGCCAGTATAAGTGCTTGGGGCAAGGGGAGCAGGCACGGACACCAGGAAGCAGGTCGTCCCGTGCAGGTGACCAGTGTCACACCAGATGGTGACATGGTCGGTGGTAGCTGCCTCATGACTAGCCCGGCTCCAGAGGTGATGTGGAAGGATGGGGAGAAACACGGGGATCATAGGGAAAGTGGTCCCGTGCCGACGACCAGTGTCACAATGGACTGTGACATGGCCGGTCATAGCTCCCCCCCTAGAGAGCACAGCTCTCAAGGTAAAGATGATGACAGGTAAAAAGGTAGGCCGCATAACCAGGCGAGGTAACAGGAAAGTGTGTCCCCCTGTCTGTCAGGAGTATGGGAGGAAAGTATCCATAGCCTGTCAGACGTGTGGGGAAAAGGTATCCCAAACCAGTCAGGGTGATCGGAAAGCTGGACCCTCAGGTTGGTAGGCAAGTGGATCTGCGGCTTGTCGGATCAGCAGGAAGGGTGGGCCAGGAGGTGGGCTCAAGGGGCTAAATCACCCCTTATGCCACCTCAAAGAGGGGGAGATGTCAGGAATATTATAAATCATTGATATCAGGGACAGCTTAACAGAATATTAGCCCTTCTCCCATGCCCTCTGCTGAAGTGTTTGTCCAGAGATGACAATCATACAGTGTCTAATGCAAATTATCACCACTTGTCAGCACCGAGCTGTCCCATTTTCCTTCTGCCAGCACAAAGCCCCAATTAACGCAGGACTGATAAATAGTTATTCACACACGGCCAGGGAAGAAGTGTTAAAACTTCGTTAGGGAACCAAGCCTCTTGTCTCTGAGAGAGCAGGGGGTAATTACTATGCGGGCTTGCGCTAATTTACATGTAACTGTTGAAGACCAGTTCCCCAGCTTCAAAGGGGAATTTGCAGACATGATGACTCCGATATTAGATATGAAATAATATGAGTTCTATAGGTCCGACAATTACGGGACCCATATGTGGAGTAACCAAATCAGCCCCGGAATATGCAGGTATTTTTCCACGGCCGTAACCAACATCGGGGGGCCGTAGTGCAAGAACCCCGAAATAACAGACTGCAGCGATGTGATGCGTAATATCAAAAGAAAGATAAAATCATGAGGAAAAATATGGCGTAGTTTGCGAGCTTCTGCGATTAACAGGCGATGAGTTATCGCAGAAATCAGCGGTTCTAATAAAAATGTACAGGCTGGAGACCGGCCCACATGATGTCACCACCAGGGACGTGTGGCCAAATCTCCCTTAGGAATAAAAGAGTCTATGGGGAAGACAGAAGTACTCATTGCTGGGGGGAATACGAATTATACGCAAAGGGTCCTGTTCAATAACAGCAATCTGGAGAACCCCCCCCCACTATATTGAATCGTCTCCGCGATCGTGTAGTGTAAGTAATTTTCACTCTTTACCCTGTTTATTTTATGTAACTGTTTATGTATTTTAATGCCCCCTTTGTAACATCCTTATATATATTTTTCCTAAACACTGCCTCCCTTTTGGATTAAATATAAAATTTAATAGTTCTGTTTCTTTTGTTCTGTAATCGTTCTCCTCCCCGAAGCCATAAACGCTACCGGGTTGGTTCCTGACCCGATACAAGTCCATTAATACCGGGCTGTATCAAACCAGAACTGGTGGCAGCATACCATCTGAGGGATTTGAGGAAGGCTGGCAGTGACGGTCGGAGGTGTGGATATATATTACTGGCGCAGCCAGAGAAATATATATATACTGCCCTCACTGCAGAGGGCCTCAAATACCCAGTGGGCTACAGGACGGCCTCTCCGGCGACCACTCGCTCTTGGTGCAGTACCTTGACTGACCTGAGAGGAGAGGGGGCGCCAGAGAGTTGTGCCTGTATTGTGGCGTCACGGATTGGTGACGTGTAAGGGACAACACACCACCGTGTTTTCCCCTGTTGATAGCAGCTTCCTGGCCCTACTTACTCTAGGTGCAGTACCTTGACTGACCTGAGGGGCAAGGGGGCGCCAGAGAGCTGCACCCACCGGCCGGCATTTTCCTGACAGGGAGAATAATGTACAGGAGAGGAGAATAATGTACAGGAGGGGAGAATAATGTACAGAAGGGGAGAATAATGTACAGGAGGAGAATAATGTACAGGAGGGGAGAATAATGTACAGGAGGAGAATAATGTACAGGAGGGGAGAATAATGTACAGGAGGAGAGAATAATGTACAGGAGAGGAGAATAATGTACAGAAGGGGAGAATAATGTACAGGAGGAGAGAATAATGTACAGGAGGGGAGAATAATGTACATGATGAGAGAATAATGTACAGGAGGGGAGAATAATGTACAGAAGGGGAGAATAATGTACAGGAGGAGTATAATGTACAGGAGAGGAGAATAATGTACAGGAGGAGAATAATGTATAGGAGAGGAGAATAATGTACAGTACTGTGCACTGTCCATCTATACAGGATGAGAGTAGTAATACTGTGCACACTCCATCTATACAGGATGAGAGTAGTAGTACTGTGCACTGTCCATCTATTCAGGATGAGAATAGTAGTACTGTGCACTGTCCATCTATACAGGATGAGAGTAGTAATACTGTGCACTGTCCATCTATACAGCATGAGAGTAGTAGTACTGTGCACTGTCCATCTATTCAGGATGAGAGTAATAGTACTGTGCACTGTCCATCCGATGCCTCATGTGTAGTGATCCGATGATGCACGTGTAGTGATCCGCTGCCTCATTTGTAGTGATCCGATGCTGCACGTGTAGAGGAGGAGAGAATAATGATACAGGAGGTGTCAGGCAAAATGTATTTTTGTCCTAGTTTTAAAAATGAGAGATGTCTTAAATCTCAACCCCCTGCTCATTTGGAAGAGGCTACATAGAACTTCTCTGCTTTCCCCAAACCAGGAATTTTTATGACCGCCATAAAGCCTCAGCCCAGAGCAAGCATTCTGGTTTAAACTGGAAATTCCCTCCAAGATCCTATTGTCTAACTGTACAAACTTTTAATGTCGATTTTAATAATGCACATGACTGTCACAAACACAGGGACCACATTTTTGAGATGTTCACCTTTTTCCAATTGTGATGGTGTGGTTTTCATGGCTGGGAGACCACTAGGAACCTGGGAAATGGATTCTGAGCTTCTGAGGGTCATAGAGATATCATATTTGATATCCATCTTCATGAATAGTGGTGATGGCAAACATGATGTCTCCATGTTGGATGTGGGACCCCCCCCATACCAAGATATGAAATCTGAAGGATTTTTATGTCTTATGCAGCTGGGTGGGTTCACAAAACCGAGCCCCCGTGTGAGGTAAACAACATGGGTGTCTCCTAATGTTTTGGCCCCTTACTAAAAACCAGAACGGACATTTTAATTCATTCTTACCCAGGACGTCAGACTGCTCCCGTGCTTATCCTTGGTCAATACCGTGTTTGACCAGCAGGATAAGGGGGCGCCAGAGGGCTGCAAGGTCTGACCAAATGTTTTTCGTGACAGCGGTCGACAGCACACTGCCATTCTTCGTACAGACCGACACCAGTGAGTTTGGCCTCGGTGCTGTACTCGGCCAGGTTGACTCGGGGAACCAAGAACACCCCGTGTTGTACCTAAGTCGGAAACTGCTGTCGAGGGAAGGAGTGCCTGGCCATTGTATGCGCCCTCAACCGTTTACAGCCTTACTTGTACGAGCGCCCTTTCACTGTCGTGACTGACCACAACCCCCTGAGTTGGCTGCACACCATGTCCGGTGCCAACGGAAGGTTGTTACGCTGGAGCGTCACCATCCAGCAGTACGACTTTACCGTTCAACACCGCAAAGGCAGCGAGCATGGCAATGCTGATGGGTTGTCCCGGCGAGGGGAGCCTCCAGAGATATGCCTGGAGGAGTACCAGAAGGTCCTACCTCCATAGCGCAGTCTAAAAAGGGGGAGGTGTCAGGCAAAATGTATTTTTGTCCTAGTTTTAAAAATGAGAGATGTCTTAAATCTCCACCCTCTGTCCATTTGTAAGAGTTCTACATAGAACTCACTCTTACCTCCCCCTAACAAGGAATTTTTATGACTGCCATAAAACCTCAGCCCAGAGCAAGCATTCTGGTCTAAACTGGAAATCCCCTCCAAAATCCTATTGTCTAACTGTACAAACTTTTAATGTCGATTTTAATAATGCACATGACTGTCACAAACACAGGGACCACATTTTTGAGATGTTCACCTTTTCCCAATTGTGATGGTGTGGTTTTCGCGGCTGGGAGACCACCAAAAACCTGGGAAATGGGTTCTGAGCTTCTGAGCGTCATAGAGATATCATATTTGAGATCTTCATGAATATTGGTGACGGCAAACATGATGTCTCCATCTTGGATGTGGGACTCCCCCATACCAAGATATGAAATCTGAAGGATTTTTATGTCTTTTGCAGCTGGGTGGGTTCACAAAACCAAGCCCCCATGTGAGGTAAACAACATGGGTGTCTCCTAGAGTTTTGGCCCCTTACTAAAAACTAGAACGGCCATTTTACTTCATTCTTACCCGGGACATCAGACTCATGCAATCCTCGCTGCGTTTAAGAATCACATTTAATTTCCGGGGAGCCGTCCCTCCCACAGAATCTGAGACCATCACCTCGTGGCGCAGGTATTGCTATCACTTATCCCTTTTATTTTAATAACTGTTTTATGCATATATGTAAATTGTCTCTTTTATAATATCTTGTATATCTTTTGTAAACACTGCCCACTTTCGGGAGTAAATCATTATTATTTACCAGCTTCGTTCTTCTTGTCCTATGTCGAGCAAACACGTTCCTCACCCGCTAATTCACGTTACCTAACGGGTACCCGATCCACCTGTTAAGCGATCGGTGGTGGCAGTATACCAGTATTTATGTGATATTGTGGTTTGAGGGTGGCTGGACGGAGGTATATATACGTTCCTGGAAGGAACTGGTGGTATATATACGTCCTGTCACATCACGTGCCACAATAGTCGACATAAATTAGAGCAGCTGTGCCCGTGCTTATCCTTGGTCAAAACCGTGTTTGACCAGCAGGATAAGGGGGCGCCAGAGGGCTGCAAGGTCTGACCAAGTGTTTTTCCTGACAGGAGGGGAGAATAATGTACAGGAGGGGAGAATAATGTACAGGAGGGGAGAATAATGTACAGGAGGGGTGTATAATGTAGAGGAGAGGAGAATAAAGTACAGGAGGGAAGAATAATGTACAGGAGGGGAGAATAATGTACAGGAGGGGAGAATAATGTACAGGAGGAGAATAATGTACAGGAGGGGAGAATAATGTACAGGAGGAGAATAATGTACAGGAGGGGAGAACAATGTAAGCCCCTCCGGGGAGCTGTGGCGCAACAGTGCCAAAATAACAGACAGCATATTCATAATGTTAATTATGTTGTCGTTTGCAAGCTTCTGCAATCAATGAGCGATAAGTTATCTCAAAAGTTAGCGATTTTAATAAAAATGTGAAGGCTGGTGACCAGCCCACGTGATGTCAGCACAGGGGTTGTGTGGGCCAGTCTCCCCCTTCACATAAAAGACCCCACTGAGGATGGATCAGTATTCATTGCCGGGAGTATATATTTATTATAGCAAAAGGATCCCGTTTGATAACGGTCTAATCAAGCAGAGTGTCTCCTCTCCAGCTATATTGAATTGTCTCTGCGATTGTATAGTAAGTTTCTGCTTTTATCCTTATTATTTTGTGTAACTTCATATGTATTGTATTGTCCCCATTTGTAAAATCTTTGTAAATTTTTCCTAAACACTGCCTTCCTTTTGGATTAAATATAAAATTTAATAGTTCTGTTTTCTTTTGTTCTGTAATCGTTCCCTCCCCTGCAGCCATATATGCTACCAGAACGCAGGCGTCTGACCAGGCCTGTATCATATGTAAGGTGCCCCAGCGAGGTAGTCGTGGGCGAGCTGTAGCCCCCTCTCGCTCTGGCACCCTACAGACAATATGTGTCCTCCCTCTGAAGTGTGGCTGTGTATGTGGTGCTCTTCACTTACTTCAAACCATCCGATCGCGGCTGTCTCCAGGCATTTCTCTTCTGGGACCAGGGCAGCAATAAATTCAGAGGACACGAGGTTCTTAACCAGAACTTGAACTTTACTTGGGGAAGAGGAATATGTACAATATTTACAGGCAGATATAATGGATAAGGCCCGACAGGTTATCATCTCTCTCACAGGCGCTGGTAACTCCTGCAGCCCTGGTTCCCTCTTTAAGTGAAGCATCTCTGTGGCTCTACTCTCTAGCCCAAGAGAGACTCTTCTGGATCCAATATCTCTCCCCCACGTCTTAGCCTGGAGTTCTATTTGTCTTCTTCTGCTTCCTGCAGACTAGAAGTGCCCCGGGTTCTCACTACCTCTGATGAGCTTCTCCGGCCGGCTAACAGGACTCTTGCTCTTGCATAGGGAGATTTTAACACTAGTGATCCCACTGTCTGAGGGTATGGAGCTCCCGTCTACCCTAGCAGCCACTATAGTTAGGCTGCCTGAACAATTCACTCTCCAATCTCTTACTGGACTTCACTTCCTGCTTTCTGGAAACTAAGCAGGAATTTGCTAATGTGCCCACCCTCTGTGAGCTGTCATCACCAACATTAACCCATCACTGTCTGTAACACTGCTAGCAGACTCAACCTGACATCTGCACCCAGGACAGTGGCATCTTGTGGCTGATTACAGGTACTGCAGCCCACAAGGAACTATGCCAGAGCTAACCCCTTAGCTTGGCCTACCACAGTTCAGAGAGGACTGATTAAGGGAACACTTTCCTTAACTACTTCAGTGCCAAAGGAAGGCTACGTCCTTCCCCACTATTACATTCCCCAACACTTTAATGTTGGTCATCCCCGACCACACTAAACAATCAACACAAATCAGCAATTATGACATCATATCACATTACTATATTTACTAAAGCATTTTAGCAAATGACTGGTCCTGAAGTCTTCTTCTTGAGTAGGAGACCGGCCCTTCTCAGTTAAGGGCCCCGGAACTGCAATTCAGGACAGTCCATTATCAACTTTTCAAAACTTCTCAGCGGTACTGGTCCTTCTTGGTAAGGACCCTGGAAATACAGTGTCCATGTCCATATTTTTAAGATGGGCCAACACCTCAATAGACCCCAATCTCCTTCAAGGGCTGCATTCTGAGGCACATAGTCACAGGTAACACCCCGTGAGTCTCTTTCTTCTTGGCCCTAGCGGGGGTCACCGGTTCTTCCCTCTAGGCCACAAGTCTCTTAGATTTGGAGGATATCCATCCTCAAGGTGTGCCTCAGCGTTTCAAATTCCAGCAGAAAAAGGCGCAACAAGCGCAACAAAAATAAAAGTAAAAGTAAAAACAAAAAGAGCAGCTCTCTCGGGCACACAACTTCAGTGCTGCTTAGGGCCTTCCTGGCCTAAGAGGTAGGGGAACAGTCCTCCATTTTTCTTGAACTTAACTCATCATGGGGCATTTCGCCCCCATTGGGAAACAGTCCCAAAAACAGGACCACAACTGGTGAATCCTAGTAGAGGAAGAAGTAGAAGGTCAACGGACCTTTCAGCCAACTATCTCACTTCTTCCGGGCCTCCTTCCGTTCCTTCATGAAGGTGGCCCATGCTGCGGACGAAGGTTGCCTCCTCCACTTCCACGGCTGATCGGGGTACCTGCTAGGCCCGGGGTCCTCGTCCGAGGACCTAGCGCTGCCACAGCCGACTTGGGTAGGGCCGTAACTGGTCACGGTGAAATGATGCACCTCATTACTCGCGCCAGCCTGGGTTTCTCTAGCAGCTTCCTGCTCCACTGCTCCAGCCCCTTTCGGCTATTTGACTGTTGAGTCATCGCAAGGCGCCTCACCGGAAGAGTCGGCTCTACTACAGCTCAGGAAGTCTTCCTCTTCCTTACCGACAACATCTCCCCGCTGCTGGTTTTTAGGTTCTTCCTCCTGCAGGACGTCAGCCTTGGGAGGGGGCAAGAATCCTCCAGGGGCTTCCCTAGCCCGACGCTGCCGAGCCTCTCTCTTAGCTCTTTGCTGGAGGACTTGTTTATCCTTCTCAAGGATATCCTCCCACCTGTATGGACGGGTGAGTGCAGCCGCATACCACCCTCTGGACCACTCACACTTCACAAAGTGCACGATGCCTCCCACGTGCAGGTTGTGGAGACGGTCGGGCAGATAGTCCCGCTTTACTACTTCGCGGGTCACGAACACCTCGTGCCCGGTCCATTCCTGCTCCAGAAACCCGTACCCTTCACGGATACGGAACTCTATGACCCGCCCCCGGGTCTGGGCTTCCTCCGCCGACTCCCTTCTCGCCGCGTTGGACCCCTCCAGCCAGCCTCTCAGGAAGATGTCGGTCCATCGCTGCTGTTCTCGCGAGGTCATCGGGGGGTTGCGGGTAGTCCATTTCAGACTCCCGAGCTCGGTTTACCGCTCTGCCGAGGGAGAGTGGACGGCCTCAAAGGCCAGCGACCTGAAACTCTCCCGTGTGGCCTTCGTTTTAGGGGGCCTCCTTTCCGCAACGTCCCCTGAAGGCCTGGGGGCCCCTGTTGCCACAGAAGCTATCGTGGCAGATACCGCAGGCGTAACCGGCCGCTGGGGCATAGACCGCTCACCTTCCTCAAGCTCCGCTGCAGCTATTGCTCCGGCCGCACCGGGATGTTCTCCTCCCTCAGCCGAGGGGGACGTTTCCTCCGGCATCCGACTCCAGCATCACATGCGAAGCTCGTGGACTAGCAGGCCCAGCTCCGAATCCGGCCTAGTGGCCCACTGGACAGCCACTGGGGGTAGGGGCAACGGCTCGCGGGCAGCGCCCGCAGGTGACTGGCTCCCAGCCGCGGCCCCTGGGGTGGTAATCTCCAGGAGTTTCTCCTCACTGGACGACTCACGCATGTCGTCAGACTCTGGGGCTGCCATCTTCTCAAGACATCCGCTGTCGTACCTCCTTCCCCTTGCGTGCTGGACAGAAAATGGCGTCGGTCGCTTACCGGTGCTGCGCGTCCAACTCCGCCTCTTCCTGGGCCGGCCTTCTGATGCGACCGCCGCGTCACTTGTCACTCTCGGCCGCTCCGCCATCAGCTGCGCCCCTTCTCTGTGCGCGCTGATACTCACGGGGCCGGACTTCACTTTACGCCGCGCCCTCTTCCTCACTGGACGTCCCATCCTGGGACGCATCTTCACTGCTGGGCCCATCCTTCTTTGGGCCGGAACTCGTAGGGGCTGGACATCTTTTCGCGCTCTCCGGCGCCGTCCACTCCCACAATAGGCGGTTCTTCTCCCAGACTTTACCGCCATTGTCACCATCTTGGAATCCATGCTTCGGGCCGCCATCTTGGGCCGCATGCCTTCCAACACTTTCTCCTCAGTGTTCTGCGTTGGCTCTTCCCCGCTTTCTTCATGCGAGGAGCTCGCATCCTGCCGACTACGCCAAATGTAAGGTGCCCCAGCGAGGTAGTCGTGGGCGAGCTGTAGCCCCCCTCTCGCTCTGGCACCCTACAGACAATATGTGTCCTCCCTCTGATGTGTGGCTGTGTATGTGGTGCTCTTCACTTACTTCAAGCCATCCGATCGCGGCTGTCTCCAGGCATTTCTCTTCTGGGACCAGGGCAGCAATAAATTCAGAGGACACGAGGTTCTTAACCAGAACTTGAACTTTACTTGGGGAAGAGGAATATGTAGAATATTTACAGGCAGATATAATGGATAAGGCCCGACAGGTTATCATCTCTCTCACAGGCGCTGGTAACTCCTGCAGCCCTGGTTCCCTCTTTAAGTGAAGCATCTCTGTGGCTCTACTCTCTAGCCCAAGAGGGACTCTTCTGGATCCAATATCTCTCCCCCACGTCTTAGCCTGGAGTCCTATTTGTCTTCTTCTGCTTCCTGCAGACTAGAAGTGCCCCGGGTTCTCACTACCTCTGATGAGCTTCTCCGGCCGGCTAACAGGACTCTTGCTCTTGCATAGGGAGATTTTAACACTAGTGATCCCACTGTCTGAGGGTATGGAGCTCCCGTCTACCCTAGCAGCCACTATAGTTAGGCTGCCTGAACAATTCACTCTCCAATCTCTTACTGGACTTCACTTCCTGCTTTCTGGAAACTAAGCAGGAATTTGCTAATGTGCCCACCCTCTGTGAGCTGTCATCACCAACATTAACCCATCACTGTCTGTAACACTGCTAGCAGACTCAACCTGACATCTGCACCCAGGACAGTGGTATCTTGTGGCTGATTACAGGTACTGCAGCCCACAAGGAACTATGCCAGAGCTAACTCCTTAGCTTGGCCTACCACAGTTCAGAGAGGACTGATTAAGGGAACACTTTCCACATTACACATATTTCAAACTGGCCGTTGGTGGCAGCGAATAACAATAATTGGGTTATCGTGAAGCTGACAGTGACCGTACGGGGCGTATACACATATTTCATGCGTTGGAATCCGGAGGTGTGACGCCATACACTTTCTGCTTGCTTGCCGATAGCTACGTAGTGAGCAATTGGGATTGTGTGCTCGCAAATCCCTGCTCAATCCAGTGAATTCTTGTCTTGACAGAGTGACGACAGCAGTGGGATATTGTGTGATCGCCCCAATGTCGTCCCTGACGGTTCTGACAAATTGGTGGCAGCGGTGGGCTATTGCAGAACATCAGTGGCTGGATTGAGCAATCATTCCTGTCACTGAAAACTTGCACGGTTCTTGCGAGACTTCTGTGCAGAGTTGTAAGAAATCAGATTCAGTGTTTTAACATTTTTTACCTAGGACATTACTGTACGTGAAGCAGTTGCATCCCCTTCCCTTCTCTTGTTTTTCTGTCCTATCTTTTAGCTGGCAATAATGACTAATAATGGCTATAATAATGTATTCCAGGGGTGAGGGTTGCGCCCTGTATTCCGGGGGTGAGGGATGCGCTCTGTATTCCTGGGGTGAGGAGTGCGCTCTGTATTCCGGGGTTGAGAGGTGCTCTCTGTATTCCGGGGGTGAGGGGTGCTCCCTGTATTCCGGGGGTGAGGGGTGCTCCCTGTATTCCGGGGGTGAGGGATGCGCTCTGTATTCCTAGGGTGAGGAGTGCGCTCTGTATTCCGGGGGTGAGAGGTGCTCCCTGTATTCCGGGGGTGAGGGGTGCTCTCTGTATTCCGGGGCTGAGGGGTGCTCCCTGTATTCCGGGGCTGAGGGGTGCGCCCTGTATTCCGGAGGTGAGGGGTGTGCCCTGTATTCCTGGGGTGAGGAGTGCGCTCTGTATTCCGGGGGTGAGGGGTGCACCCTGTATTCCGTGGGTGAGGGGTGCGCTCTGTATTCCAGGGGTGAGGGGTGCTCCCTGTATTCCGGGGGTGAGGGGTGCTCCCTGTATTCCGGGGGTAAGGAGTGCGCTCTGCATTCCGGGGGTGAGGGGTGCGCTCTGTATTCCGGGGGTGAGGGGTGCTCTCTGTATTCCGGGGGTGAGGGGTGCGCCCTGTATTCCGGGGGTGAGGGATGCGCTCTGTATTCCTGGAGTGAGGAGTGCTCCCTGTATTCCGGGGGGTGAGGGGTGCTCCCTGTATTCCGGGGGTGAGGGGTGCTCCCTGTATTCCGGGGGTGAGGGGTGCTCCCTGTATTCCGGGGGTGAGGGATGCGCTCTGTATTCCTGGGGTGAGGAGTGCGCTCTGTATTCCCGGGGTGAGGGGTGCTCCCTGTATTCCGGGGGTGAGGGGTGCGCCCTGTATTCCGGGGTTGAGGGGTGCCCCTGTATTCCGGAGGTGAGGTTCTGTTATGTCGGGGGCCTCCTTGGTGGGGGCACATTCCTGCTCTGGGGGCATCAGTCTAATTTGATGTGAGTCCGGGCTCCGGCTGGCGTTCAGCGCCCGCAGAGTAAGCACTAATTACCAGCTCTGCCTTCTTGGCCAAAACAGAGGGCAATTAACAGAAGGCCTGGATTAACCCCACGTGAGAGGTGCTCTCTGTATTCCGGGGGTGAGGGGTGCTCCCTGTATTCCGGGGCTGAGGGGTGCTCCCTGTATTCCGGGGCTGAGGGGTGCGCCCTGTATTCCGGAGGTGAGGGGTGCACCCTGTATTTCTGGGGTGAGGGGTGCGCCCTGTATTTCTGGGATGAGGGGTGCGCTCTGTACTCCTGGGGTGAGGGGTGCTCCCTGTATTCCGGGGGTGAGGGGTGCTCCCTGTATTCCGGGGATGAGGGGTGCTCCCTGTATTCCGGGGGTGAGGGGTACGCTCTGTATTCTGGGGGTGAGGGGTGCGTGTATTCCGGGGGTGAGGGGTGCGCTCTGTATTCCGGGGGTGAGGGGTGCGCTCTGTACTTCTGGGGTGAGGGATGCGCCCTGTATTCCTTGGGTAAGGAGTGTGCTCTGTATTCCGGTGGTGAGGGGTGCTCCCTGTATTCCGGTGGTGAGGGGTGCTCCCTGTATTCCGGGGGTGAGGGGTGCGCCCTGTATTCCAGGGGTGAGGAGTGCGCTCTGTATTCCGGGGGTGAGGGGTGCTCCCTGTATTCCGGGGGTGAGGGGTGCGCTCTATATTCCGGGGGTGAGGGGTGCTCCCTGTATTCCGGGGGTGAGGGGTGCGCTCTGTATTCCGGGGGTGAGGGGTACTCCCTGTATTCCGGGGGTGAGGGATGCACTCTGTATTCCTGGGGTGAGGAGTGCGCTCTGTATTCCGGGGGTGAGAGGTGCTCCCTGCATTCCGAGGGTGAGGGGTGCTCTCTGTATTCCGGGGGTGAGGGGTGCGCCCTGTATTCCTGGGGTGAGGGGTACTCCCTGTATTCCGGGGGTGAGGGATGCGCTCTGTATTCCTGGGGTGAGGAGTGCGCTCTGTATTCCGGGGGTGAGAGGTGCTCCCTGCATTCCGTGGGTGAGGGGTGCTCTCTGTATTCCGGGGGTGAGGGGTGCGCCCTGTATTCCGGGGGTGAGGGCTGCCCCTGTATTCCGGGGGTGAGGGATGCGCTCTGTATTCCTGGGGTGAGGAGTGCGCTCTGTATTCCGGGGGTGAGGGGTGCACCCTGTATTCCGTGGGTGAGGGGTGCGCTCTGTATTCCAGGGGTGAGGGGTGCTCCCTGTATTCCGGGGGTGAGGGATGCGCTCTGTATTCCTGGGGTGAGGAGTGCGCTCTGTATTCCGGGGGTGAGGGGTGCTCCCTGTATTCTGGGGGTGAGGGGTGCTCTCTGTATTCCGGGGGTGCTCCCTGTATTCCGGGGGTGAGGGGTGCACCCTGTATTCCGGGGGTGAGGGATGCACTCTGTATTCCTGGGGTGAGGAGTGCGCTCTGTATTCCGGGGGGTGAGGGGTGCTCTCTGTATTCTGGGGGTGAGGGGTGCTCCCTGTATTCCGGGGGTGAGGGGTGCTCCCTGTATTCCGGGGGTGAGGGATGCGCTCTGTATTCCTGGGGTGAGGAGTGCGCTCTGTATTCCGGGGGTGAGGGGTGCTCCCTGTATTCCGGGGGTGAGGGATGCTCTCTGTATTCCGGGGGTGAGGGATGCGCCCTGTATTCCGGGGGTGAGGGCGGCCCCTGTATTCCGGGGTTGAGGGGTGCCCCTGTATTCCGGAGGTGAGGTTCTGTTATGTCGGGGGCCTCCTTGGTGGGGGCACATTCCTGCTCTGGGGGCATCAGTCTAATTTGATGTGAGTCCGGGCTCCGGGTGGCGTTCAGCGCCCGCAGAGTAAGCACTAATTACCAGCTCTGCCTTCTTGGCCAAAACAGAGGGCAATTAACAGAAGGCCTGGATTAACCCCACGTGTGCCTGCCCGGTGTATATGTAAAGCAGAGGGGCCACTGGCCACGTTACGGGTTAGGCAGCTCTTATACACAGGCGATCACCAGTGTGAATCACGACCATTTCAACAACCACCAGTCCTGACCAATGACAAGCCGGAGGAGTCCTACGACATGACGGACGTCGTAGATTTGGCCCATATGGTTCCAACAGACGGTAACAGAGTACCATGGAGTCTGTGGAGAGGGTTATGGATCCGTCAGCAATGGCGGCCAGCCCCAACTGTTCTATGATCAGGGTCGCCTACAGAGCATCTGCTCACTGGGGGGCGCTGATCAGCTGCAATGTATAATAGCATCTGCTCACTGGGGGGGCGCTGATCAGCTACAATGTATAATAGTATCTGCTCACTGGGGGGCGCTGATCAGCTACAATGTATAATAGTATCTGCTCACTGGGGGGCGCTGATCAGCTACAATGTATAATAGTATCTGCTCACTGGGGGGCGTTGATCAGCTACAATGTATGGTAGCATCTGCTCACTGGGGGGCGCTGATCAGCTGCAATGTATAATAGTATCTGCTCACTGGGGGGCGCTGATCAGCTACAATGTATGACAGCATCTGCTTACTGGGGGGCGCTGATCAGCTACAATGTATAATAGTATCTGCTCACTGGGGGGCGCTGATCAGCTATAATGTATAATAGTAACTGCTCACTGGGGGCGCTGATCAGCTACAATGTATAATAGTATCTGCTCACTGGGGGCGCTGATCAGCTACAATGTATAATAGTATCTGCTCACTGGGGGGCGCTGATCAGCTACAATGTATAATAGTATCTGCTCACTGGGGGGCGCTGATCAGCTGCAATGTATAATAGTATCTGCTCACTGGGGGGCGCTGATCAGCTGCAATGTATAATAGTATCTGCTCACTGGGGGGCGCTGATCAGCTGCAATGTATAATAGTATCTGCTCACTGGGGGGCGCTGATCAGCTGCAATGTATAATAGTATCTGCTCACTGGGGGGCGCTGATCAGCTACAATGTATGACAGCATCTGCTCACTGGGGGGCGCTGATCAGCTACAATGTATGACAGCATTTGCTCACTGGGGGGCGCTGATCAGCTACAATGTATAATAGTATCTGCTCACTGGGGGGCGCTGATCAGCTGTAATGTATAATAGTATCTGCTCACTGGGGGGCGCTGATTAGCTACAATGTATGACAGCATCTGGTCACTGAGGGGCGCTGATCAGCTACAATGTATAATAGTATCTGCTCACTGGGGGGCGCAGATCAGCTACAATGTATAATAGTATCTGCTCACTGGGGGGCGCTGATCAGCTACAATGTATAATAGTATCTGCTCACTGGGGGGCGCTGATCAGCTACAATGTATAATAGTATCTGCTCACTGGGGGGCGCTGATCAGCTACAATGTATAATAGTATCTGCTCACTGGGGGGCGCTGATCAGCTACAATGTATAATAGTATCTGCTTACTGGGGGGCGCTGATCAGCTACAATGTATAATAGTATCTGCTCACTGGGGGGCGCTGATCAGCTACAATGTATAATAGTATCTGCTCACTGGGAGCGCTGATCAGCTACAATGTATAATAGCATCTGCTTACTGGGGGGCGCTGATCAGCTACAATGTATAATAGTATCTGCTCACTGGGGGGCGCTGATCAGCTACAATGTATAATAGTATCTGCTCACTGGGGGGCGCTGATCAGCTACAATGTATAATAGCATCTGCTTACTGGGGGGCGCTGATCAGCTACAATGTATAATAGTATCTGCTCACTGGGGGGCGCTGATCAGCTACAATGTATAATAGTATCTGCTCACTGGGGGGCACTGATCAGCTACAATGTATAATAGTATCTGCTCACTGGGGGGCGCTGATCAGCTACAATGTATAATAGTATCTGCTCACTGGGGGGCACTGATCAGCTACAATGTATAATAGTATCTGCTCACTGGGAGCGCTGATCAGCTACAATGTATAATAGTATCTGCTTACTGGGGGGCGCTGATCAGCTACAATGTATAATAGTATCTGCTCACTGGGGGGCGCTGATCAGCTACAATGTATAATAGTATCTGGTCACTGGGGGGCGCTGATCAGCTACAATGTATAACAGTATCTGCTCACTGGGGGGCGCTGATCAGCTACAATGTATAATAGTATCTGCTCACTGGGGGCGCTGATCAGCTACAATGTATAATAGTATCTGCTCACTGGGGGCGCTGATCAGCTACAATGTATAATAGTATCTGCTCACTGGGGGCGCTGATCAGCTACAATGTATAATAGTATCTGCTCACTGGGGGGCACTAATCAGCTAGAATGTATAATAGTATCTGCTCACTGGGGGGCGCTGATCAGCTACAATGTATAATAGTATCTGCTCACTGGGGGGCGCTGATCAGCTAGAATGTATAATAGTATCTGCTCACTGGGGGGCACTGATCAGCTACAATGTATAATAGTATCTGCTCACTGGGGGGCACTGATCAGCTACAATGTATAATAGCATCTGCTTACTGGGGGGCACTGATCAGCTACAATGTATAATAGTATCTGCTCACTGGGGGGCACTGATCAGCTACAATGTATAATAGTATCTGCTCACTGGGGGGCACTGATCAGCTACAATGTATAATAGCATCTGCTCACTGGGGGGCGCTGATCAGCTACAATGTATAATAGTATCTGCTCACTGGGGGGCGCTGATCGTCTACAATGTATTATAGTATCTGCTCACTGGGGGCGCTGATCAGCTACAATGTATAATAGTATCTGCTCACTGGGGGGCGCTGATCGTCTACAATGTATTATAGTATCTGCTCACTGGGGGCGCTGATCAGCTACAATGTATAATAGTATCTGCTCACTGGGGGCGCTGATCAGCTACAATGTATAATAGTATCTGCTCACTGGGGGGCGCTGATCAGCTACATTGTATAATAGTATCTGCTCACTGGGGGCGCTGATCAGCTACATTGTATAATAGTATCTGCTCACTGGGGGCGCTGATCAGCTACATTGTATAATAGTATCTGCTAACTGGGGGGCGCTGATCAGCTAGAATGTATAATAGTATCTGCTCACTGGGGGGCGCTGATCAGCTACAATGTATAATAGTATCTGCTCACTGGGGGCGCTGATCAGCTAGAATGTATAATAGTATCTGCTCACTGGGGGGTGCTGATCGGCTACAATGTATAATAGTATCTGCTCACTGGGGGGCGCTGATCAGCTACAATGTATAATAGTATCTGCTCACTGGGGGGCGCTGATCGGCTACAATGTATGGCAGCATCTGCTCACTGGTATCAGCCTCTAGATGTGTTGGCTCAGGGCCTTATTCTCAGTCTAAGGTAAAGAAATGATGAATTCCCTGTGTTCTTGTCGCCGTCCCTTTAACAGAGCGGAGGCTCCTGATCTTCTCTTTGCACCAGACTTAGACTGTCCTAGACTGCTCTGCCCCGGCCCATATAAGTCCATTGGCTGAAGCATAATCCCTGGAACACGCGGGCTGGACCGGCGCCAGATGGCGCACAGTAAGTGTCCGGCACCGATACTGGAGATAAGATGCCGGCAGCTGCTGAGCTCCTATATAGGAGACAATGCAGGTCTCTCACTACACTGACACACAGAGACGAAGCTGCTGCTTCACCAAGACACCACTAAGAATATGATCGACACACTTATGTACTAGAGAGATAGCTCCACCCAGTGTCATTACATCACTGCGCAAAGAGTCTGATGTCATCAGCCATCTGCTTGTTCATAAATAGCTATTGTCCTCTGGTATCTACACCAGAAGCAGCTGTCAGTCAGGAGTCAAAAGTGACCAGACTGGACGCAGATCTCAATCTCCGGAGTCGCTGCGATGAGTGAGGTGGTAATGAATGGTGCTGAGATCGTAGTCATGGAGTGAATGCTGTGATGTCATAAGAGAGAAGCATCATCACAATCCGTCAGTTCATGTTTACGACTGGGCTATCATTACATCAGGCAGTTATGTTGGGAGTACACCTGGGGTGTCAGGCAAAATGTATTTTTGTCCTAGTTTTAAAAATGAGAGATGTCTTAAATCTCCACCCCCTGCTCTTTTGGAAGAGGCTACATAGAACTCACTCTTGCTTTCCCCCTAACAAGGAATTTTTATTACTGCCATAAAACCTCAGCTAAAGAACAAGCATTCAGGTATAAACTGGAATTCCTTCCAAAATCCTATTGTCTAACTGTACAAACTTTTAATGTCGAGTTTAATAGTGCACATGACTGTCACAAACACAGGGACCACATTTTTGGAATGTTCACCTTTTTCCGATTATAATAGTATATCTTGCATAACTGAGAAACCACCGGAAACCCGGGAAATGGGTTCTGAGCTTCTGAGCGTCATAGAGATATCATATTTGATATCCATCTTCATGAATATTGGTGACGGCAAACATGATGTCTCCATCTTGGATGTGGGACCCCTCCATACCAAGATATGAAATCTGAAGGATTTTTATGTCTTTTGCAGCTGGGTGGGTTCACAAAACCGAGCCCCTGTGTGAGGTAAACAACATGGGTGTCTCCTAGGGTTTTGGCCCCTTACTAAAAACAACAATGGACATTTTAATTCATTCTTACCCCGGGACGTCAGACGCAAGCACTCCTCGCTGCGTTGAGGAATCATACCTAATTTCCGGGGAGCCCCCCCCCCCCCCACAGAATCTGAGACCATCACCTCGTGGCGCAGGTTTTGCTATTATTTACCCCTTTTATTTTAATAACTGTTTTATGCATATATGTAAATTGTCTCTTTTATAATATCTTGTATATCTTTTGTAAACACTGCCCACTTTCGGGAGTAAATCATTATTATTTACCAGCTTCGTTCTTCTTGTCCTATGTCGAGCAAACACGTTCCTCACCCGCTAATTCACGTTACCTAACGGGTACCCGATCCACCTGTTAAGCGATCGGTGGTGGCAGTATACCAGTATTTATGTGATATTGTGGTTTGAGGGTGGCTGGTCGTAGGTACAGTTATATGAAAAAGTTTGGGCACCCCTATTAATCTTAAGCTTAATGTTTTATAAAAATTGGTGTTTTTGCAGCAGCTCTTTCAGTTTGATCTATGTAATAACTGTTGGACACAGTAATGTTTCTGCCTTGAAATGAGGTTTATTGTACTAACAGAAAATGTGCAATCGGCATTCAAACAAAATTTGACAGGTGCATAAGTATGGGCACCTCACCAGAAAAGTGACATTAATATTTAGTAGATCCTCCTTTTGCCTCTAGTCGCTTCCTGTAGCTTTTAATGATTTCCTGGATCCTGGATGAAGGTATTTTTGACCATTCCTCTTTACAAAACAATTCCAGTTCAGTTAAGTTTGATGGTCGCCCCCGAGCATGGACAGCCCTCTTCAAATGATCCCACAGATGTTCAATGATATTCAGGTCTGGGGACTGGGATGGCCATTCCAGAACATTGTAATTGTTCCTCTGCATGAATGCCTGAGTAGATTTGGAGCGGTGTTTTGGATCATTGTCTTGCTGAAAGATCCATCCCCTGCGTAGCTTCAACTTTATCACTGATTCTTGAACATTATTGTCAAGAATCTGCTGATACTGAGTGGAATCCATGCGTCCCTCAACTTTAACAAGATTCCTGGTGCCGGCATTGGCCACACAGCCCCAAAGCATGATGGAACTTCCACCAAATTTTACTGTGGGTAGCAAGTGTTTTTCTTGGAATGCTGTGTTTTTTTGCCGCCATGCATAACGCCTTTTTGTATGACCAAACAACTCAATCTTGGTTTCATCAGTCCACAGGACCATCTTCCAAAAAGAAATTGGCTTCTCCAAATGTGCTTTTGCATACCTCAGCCGACTCTGTTTGTGGCGTGCTTGCAGAAACGGCTTCTTTCGCATCACTCTCCCATACAGCTTCTCCTTGTGCAAAGTGCGTTGTATAGTTGACCGATGCACAGTGACACCATCTGCAGCAAGTTGATGCTGCAGCTCTCTGGAGGTGGTCTGAGGATTGTCCTTGACTGATCTCACCATTCTTCTTCTCTGCCTTTCTGATGTTTTTCTTGGCCTGCCACTTCTGGCCTTAACAAGAACTGTCCCTGTATTCTTCCATTTCCTTACTATGTTTCTCACAGTGGAAACTGACAGGTTAAATCTCTGAGACAGCTTTTTGTATCCTTCCCCTGAACAACTATGTTGAATAATCTTTGCTTTCAGATCATTTGACAGTTGTTTTGAGGAGCCCATGATGCCACTCTTCAGAGGAGATTCAAACAGGAGAACAACTTGCAAGTGGCCACTTTAAGTAGCTTTTCTCATGATTGCATACACCTGGCTATGAAGTTCAAAGCTCAATGAGGTTACAAAACCAAAAAAAGTGCTTTAGTAAGTCAGTAAAAAGTAGGTAGGAGTATTTAAAACAAGAAAATGATAAGGGTGCCCATACTTATGCACCTGTCACATTTTGTTTGAATGCAGATTGCACATTTTCTGTTAGTACAATAAACCTCATTTCAAGGCAGAAACATTACTGTGTCCAACAGTTATTACATATATCAAACTGAAATAGCTGTTGCAAAAACACCAATTTTTATAAAACATTAAGCTTAAGATTAATAGGGGTGCCCAAACTTTTTCATATAACTGTATATATACGTTCCTGGAAGGAACTGGTGGTATATATACGTCCTGTCACATCACGTGCCATAATAGTCGACATAAATTAGAGCAGCTGCACCCGTGCTTATCCTCGGTCAATACCGTGTTTGACCAGCAGGATAAGTGGGCGCCAGAGGGCTGCAAGGTCTGACCAAGTGTTTTTCGTGACATGGGGATATATACTTCAATAGAAAGCCCCAATATATGGCTCCCCACAATGCCATCCACACACAGTGTTATTCCCTAACTGTCCCCCTACAAGTATGATGCCCCTCAGTCTCCCCACACACAGTATGTCTCCACACACAGTATGATGCGCCCACAGCCCCCTACAAGTATTATGTTCTCATATCCCCTACGTACACAGTATGATGCCCCCCTACAAGTATTATGTTTTCATATCCCCTACACACACAGTATGATGCCCCCTCAGTTTCCCCATACACAGTATGTTTCCATATCTCTATACACACAGTATGATGCCCCCACAATCCCCTACAAGTGTGATGTTCCCATATCCCCTACATACACAGTATCATGCGCTCACAGCCTTCTACAAGTATGTTGTTCTCATATCCCCTATACACACACAGTATGATGCCCCCACAGTCCCCTTACAAGTATGATGTTCTCCAATCCCCTACACACAGTATGATGCTCCCACAGCCTCCTATAAGTATGATGTTCTCCAATCCCCTACACACAGTATGATGCTCCCACAGCCTCCTATAAGTATGATGTTCTCCAATCCCCTACACACAGTATGATGCTCCCACAGCCTCCTATAAGTATGATGTTCTCATATCCCCAACAAAAAGTATGATGCCCCCATAGCCCCCCTACAAGTATGATGTTCTCATATCCCCTATACACACAGTATGATGCTCCCACAGCCCTCCTACAAGTGTGATGTTCTCCTATCCCCTACACACAGTATGATGCTCCCACAGCCCTCCTACAAGTGTGATGTTCTCATATCCCCTATACACACAGTATGATGCCCCCACAGCCCCCTACAAGTATGGTGTTCTCATATCACCTACACACACAGTATGATGCCTCGTACAAGTATGATGTTCTCATATCCCCAACAAAAAGTATGATGCCCCCATAGCTCCCCTACAAGTATGATGTTCTCATATCCCCAACAAAAAGTATGATGCCCCCATAGCCCCCCTACAAGTAAGATGTTCTCCTATCCCCTACACACAGTATGATGCCCCCACAGCCCCCTACAAGTATGATGTTCTCATATCACCTACACACACAGTATGATGCCTCGTACAAGTATGATGTTCTCCTATCCCCTACACACAGTATGATGCTCCCACAGCCTCCTATAAGTATGATGTTCTCATATCACCTACACACACAGTATGATGCCTCGTACAAGTATGATGTTCTCATATCCCCAACAAAAAGTATGATGCCCCCATAGCTCCCCTACAAGTATGATGTTCTCCTATCCCCTACACACAGTATGATGCTCCCACAGCCTCCTATAAGTATGATGTTCTCATATCCCCTACACACAGTATGATGCCCCCACAGCCCTCCTACAAGTATGATGTTCTCCTATCCCCTACACACAGTATGATGCTCCCACAGCCTCCTATAAGTATGATGTTCTCATATCCCCTACACACAGTATGATGCCCCCACAGCCCTCCTACAAGTGTGATGTTCCCATATCCCCTACACAGAGTATGATGCCCCCACAGCCCTCCTACAAGTGTGATGTTCCCACATCCCCTACACACAGTATGATGCCCCCACAGCCCTCCTACAAGTGTGATGTTCCCATATACCCTACACACAGTATGATGCCCCCACAGCCCCCTACAAGTATGGTGTTCCCATATTTCCTACACACACAGTATGATGCTCCCACAGCCCCTCTACAAATATGATTGTCATAGAAAATATTAAAATCTGTACGCAACACGGAATTGCAGGGTCAATTGAGTCTCCTTGAAATAGACTTAGACAATGGACATAGGGGAGTGACAAATCCTAATTAAAATTCAGGAAGTCCTTTGGAAGCCCAGGTGACTGAAAGAAAATGTCTTTTGTGCGTAGACAAAGAGATTTAGAATGGACAGGTAATTAAACAAAAGGTCTTTTCAGATAACAAAGGTACCTGTGTTTACACATAGACACAGAAGTGGAAGGAGCCTTTAGTCCCCAGAAAATGCATTTTGAATTCAGGTGACACTGTGGTTTCCCTCAATGGAAATGTTATACATTTACACCAGACACTATGTCCCTGTAAGGGAAATATTGTACCTGCAATAGACTCGATGTCTCCAGAAAAAAAATGTTAAATATCAAAGTTTGTATCAATCCAATAGTGATGAGACATGCCTTTTCGGCTTCAGGGCTTAAAGGGGAAGAAGATGCATATTTTATCCTAACTGTAACCCCTGCCTATAGGCCACAAATCGATAATAGGTAAATCGCTGACAGCAGCCATGTCATGTTTGGTCTCTGGGTAACGGTAAAATCCCAATAAAAAATATGGCGGCGATCTTGAACTTCTGTGACCATCCCGAGAGAAGTTATCACATAAGTTGGTGTAGAGATCTGAGGTTGTGGGTTGTAAGTAATCACCTAGGCAGGTTAACAATGCAACAATATTTTATTAATCACCTCCATGGTAATGCAGCAATTCCAAGTAAATGGCCAAAATACAGTTCTCTCAGTCCTTAAGTTCTCAACCTGGGATCGGTAGTTCCACTGGCTTTGTATCAGGTGATACCCACTGTCTCCCAACTATTGGTTGGCCCACAGATTTCGTATCTCCAGCCAGTATAGTCTGTAGCCACAGTCCATTATCCTCCAGACGACAGATAAAACGATGAAAGCACAGATATGCAGCAGTCCTTCAATAAAGTTTAAATCCAAATGACATATGCACAACTGAAGCACGTTTATCCACTTTAGTTGATAACAGATCTTCAACACTCCGTAAGTCATCCATCCAACAGCTCCAGGTCCACAGCCACAGATCCTAACCCTCCGGCATCCTTCCACCAACTCCTAGACTAAAACATGTCTCTCCTTTACTTCCCTGTGGTCATTTCCCTCCCAGCTCAGAAGTGCTGACACCCTTCCCCTTAAGCATTTACTGTTCGCTAAAACAATGAAGATTATTCTAGAAGCCTTCATCTGAGACTGCCTGTAAGACCCCCTGTGGTGACGGCTCCACTGTGTCTCAATCTACACTCACCTAATGAGATTATTGTCTGTTGAGACAATGGACTCCTGAGATAAAGATGAGATTAGTGGAATGCTGGACATTTTACAAGTGAATCTTACATGCTGACAAGTAAGCAGAACTATATAAAACATAACAAGTAAATCACTAATAATACACAATAATAATATTGACAAAAATGGTGGTCCGTTGCTGGAAAAGTATCATAGTCTTTAGTAAGTGGGAGCCAAGAAGTGCTACCAGCCTAATTAAAACGCAAATGTATTTCTCCCTGGCAGACGCAGGGGTTGATTAGTTGCAGGATTGCAATTATTTGCCTGTAACTGTTGAGGCTGCTTCCCAAGCTTCAAAAGACAATCTATAGACACGCCAACTCCGATACGGAATATGGAATATTGTAAGTTCCATAACTCTGATATTAACAGGACCTATATTTTTAGTGGCAGAATCAGCCAAGCAGCAATATGCATATTTCCCTGTCACTGTAAAACCCTGCGTGGAGCCGTAGCGCAAAAGCACCAGAATGACGGGACGCAAATATGTCATGCATGGTCTCTAAATGAAGGTAAAATCATAACGGAAAAAATGGTGTCGTTTGCAAGCTTCTGCGATCAACAAGCGATAAGTTATTGCAAAAGTTTTGTTTTTTGTTTTTTTAAAGGTTTTTTTTTTTTTTTTTTTTTTAATAAAAATGTTCAGGCTGGAGACCGGCCCACATGATGTCATCACAAAGGACGTGTGGGCGGCAGATCTCCCCTTATGAATAAGAGAATCCATGGAGAATAGAGTAGCACTCATTGCCAGGGGGGTATAAGGACTATAAGCAACGGGTCGCATTCGATAAAGCTCAACTCAAACTGGGGAGCCCCTTCTCCACCTATGCTGATTCGTCCCTGCGAACTGTATAGCGTAAGTTTCCTCTTTAATCCTTATTATTTTATCAAACAAAGCGGAATAGAGGAGCTAAATGGCAGAAAACAGTGAATCATTTTATTATATCAAAAAGTTTAACATCACATCATAAAAATTGGATCATAGCATAGATGAACAGAGGTGCATGATGTCAGAAACACACAGCACCCATTGGCCTGCAAAACCATACGTGGTGGAGGGGCTTGGGAGCTATGGTCAATATCTATCTAACCCTAACCCTCCACAGTCACCAGACCTGAACCCAATCGAGATGGTTTGGGGTGAGCTGGACCGCAGAGTGAAGGCAAAAGGGCCAACAAGTGCTAAGCATCTCTGGGAACTCCTTCAAGATTGTTGGAAGACCATTTCCGGTGACTACCTCTTGAAGCTCATCAAGAGAATGCCAAGAGTGTGCAAAGCAGTCATCAAAGCAAAAGGGGGCTACTGTGAAGACCCTAGAATATAAGACATATTTTCAGTTGTTTCACACTTTTTTGTTAAGTATATAATTCCACATGTGGTAATTCATAGTTTTGATGCCTTCAGTGTGAATGTACAATTATCATAGTCATGAAAATACAGAAAAATCTTTAAATGAGAAGGTGTGTCCAAACTTTTGGTCTGTACTTTATATGCAGCATGTGCTCTGTGTATACATATCTATGTATGTGTTGTGTGTATACATGTTTGTGTGTGTGCTCTGTGTATACATGTGTCTGTATGTATGTGCTCTGTGTATACATGTTTGTGTGTGTGCTCTGTGTATACATGTGTCTGTATGTATGTGCTCTGTGTATACATGTTTGTGTGTGTGCTCTGTGTATACATGTCTGTATGTATGTGCTGTGTGTATACATGTTTGTGTATGTGCTGTGTGTATACATGTCTGTAAGTATGTGCTGTGTGTATACATGTTTGTGTATGTGCTGTGTGTATACATGTCTGTAAGTATGTGCTGTGTGTATACATGTTTGTGTATGTGCTCTGTGTATACATGTTTGTAAGTATGTGCTGTGTGTATACATGTTTGTGTATGTGCTGTGTGTATACATGTCTGTAAGTATGTGCTGTGTGTATACATGTTTGTGTATGTGCTGTGTGTATACATGTCTGTAAGTATGTGCTGTGTGTATACATGTCTGTAAGTATGTGCTGTGTGTATACATGTTTGTGTATGTGCTCTGTGTATACATGTCTGTAAGTATGTGCTGTGTGTATACATGTTTGTGTATGTGCTCTGTGTATACATGTCTGTAAGTATGTGCTGTGTGTATACATGTTTGTGTATGTGCTGTGTGTATACATGTCTGTAAGTATGTGCTGTGTGTATACATGTTTGTGTATGTGCTGTGTGTATACATGTCTGTAAGTATGTGCTGTGTGTATACATGTCTGTAAGTATGTGCTGTGTGTATACATGTTTGTGTATGTGCTCTGTGTATACATGTCTGTAAGTATGTGCTGTGTGTATACATGTTTGTGTATGTGCTGTGTGTATACATGTTTGTGTATGTGCTGTGTGTATACATGTTTGTGTATGTGCTGTGTGTATACATGTCTGTAAGTATGTGCTGTGTGTATACATGTTTGTGTATGTGCTCTGTGTATACATGTCTGTAAGTATGTGCTGTGTGTATACATGTCTGTAAGTATGTGCTGTGTGTATACATGTTTGTGTATGTGCTCTGTGTATACATGTCTGTAAGTATGTGCTGTGTGTATACATGTTTGTGTATGTGCTCTGTGTATACATGTCTGTAAGTATGTGCTGTGTGTATACATGTTTGTGTATGTGCTCTGTGTATACATGTCTATAAGTATGTGCTGTGTGTATACATGTTTGTGTATGTGCTCTGTGTATACATGTCTGTATGTATGTGCTGTGTGTATACATGTTTGTGTGTGTGCTCTGTGCATACATGTGTCTGTATGTATGTGCTCTGGACAGATTGATCTATTAGTGATTGTTCTGTCCCAATCATTCTTTGTCATCCGGTATAAAGAAGCCGAGAAACAAGCGCCAAACTGATATTCTCGATATTGTGGATCGCGCTTGTTTAACGGTCTGAACTCAGCGCATGTAAATGCAACCGAAATGTTTGAGTGTGATGGTGCAATATGTCAGCGTTCAGGGCCCCACTTTTACATTTTCCCCGGAGCCCTGTTTGGGTTCTGTGGTATATGGCGGTTTTTACAGACCTGTAATTATTACCACATAAGCTGCAGCTTCAGTTTCCTTTTCTTTGGTGTTGGGACCCCATTTGCTGTCGGGCCCCATGAGTTCTGGTTCCCCCCACACCTTCTCCCCTGGGTCCAGGCTGTGGAGCCGCTGCATTGCCTCCGACTCTCATGGTAAAACCGCACAGAGCACCGATCACTGAACCTCTCAGCATTGAGGAGCGGACACGGCCGCTGCACGGACAACCGCTGCTGTAAGTCTCTCACCCTGAGGACACGATCTGTCGCAGCGGTGATTGCACAATGTGGCAATGGCGGTCGCCCGCGGCGTCTCTGGTCGTCTCCAGGATTCTGCGGATGTTCTGGGTTACAGAGAACCAGATGTGATGAGCGTCTGCGACCTGCGGGAACGTCATCTGCACCTCGTTACTGAGAAACCACGTCATATAAGGGGCACTGTGTATATAGGGGCCACGTCATATAAGGGGCACTGTGTATATAGGGGCCACGTCATATAAGGGGCACTGAGTATATAGGGGCCACGTCATATAAGGGGCACTGTGTATATAGGGGCCACGTCATATAAGGGGCACTGAGTATATAGGGGCCACGTCATATAAGGGGCACTGAGTATATAGGGGCCACGTCATATAAGGGGCACTGTGTATATAGGGGCCACGTCATATAAGGGGCACTGAGTATATAGGGGCCACGTCATATAAGGGGCACTGTGTATATAGGGACTACGTCATATAAGGGGCACTGTGTATATAAGGGCCACGTCATATAAGGGGCACTGTGTATATAGGGACTACGTCATATAAGGGGGCACTGTGTATATAGGGGCCACGTCATATAAGGGGCACTGTGTATATAGGGACTACGTCATATAAGGGGCACTGTGTATATAAGGGCCACGTCATATAAGGGGCACTGTGTATATAGGGACTACGTCATATAAGGGGCACTGTGTATATAAGGGCCACGTCATATAAGGGGCACTGTGTATATAGGGACTACGTCATATAAGGGGCACTGTGTATATAGGGGCCACGTCATATAAGGGGCACTGTGTATATAGGGACTACGTCATATAAGGGGCACTGTGTATATAAGGGCCACGTCATATAAGGGGCACTGTGTATATAGGGACTACGTCATATAAGGGGGCACTGTGTATATAGGGGCCACGTCATATAAGGGGCACTGAGTATATAGGGGCCACATCATATAAGGGGCACTGAGTATATAGGGGCCACGTCATATAAGGGGCACTGTGTATATAGGGGCCACGTCATATAAGGGGCACTGTGTATATAGGGGCCACGTCATATAAGGGGCACTGTGTATATAGGGGCCACGTCATATAAAGGGCACTGTGTATATAGGGGCCACGTCATATAAGGGGCACTGAGTATATAGGGGCCACGTCATATAAGGGGCACTGTGTATATAGGGACTGCGTCATATAAGGGGCACTGTGTATATAAGGGCCACGTCATATAAGGGGCACTGAGTATATAGGGGCCACGTCATATAAGGGGCACTGAGTATATAGGGGCCACGTCATATAAGGGGCACTGTGTATATAGGGGCCACGTCATATAAGGGGCACTGTGTATATAGGGACTACGTCATATAAGGGGCACTGTGTATATAGGGGCCACGTCATATAAGGGGCACTGTGTATATAGGGGCCACGTCATATAAGGGGCACTGTGTATATAGGGGCCACGTCATATAAGGGGCACTGAGTATATAGGGGCCACGTCATATAAGGGGCACTGTGTATATAGGGACTACGTCATATAAGGGGCACTGTGTATATAGGGACTACGTCATATAAGGGGCACTGTGTATATAGGGGCCACGTCATATAAGGGGCACTGTGTATATAGGGGCCACGTCATATAAAGGGCACTGTGTATATAGGGGCCACGTCATATAAGGGGCACTGAGTATATAGGGGCCACGTCATATAAGGGGCACTGTGTATATAGGGGCCACGTCATATAAGGGGCACTGAGTATATAGGGGCCACGTCATATAAGGGGCACTGAGTATATAGGGGCCACGTCATATAAGGGGCACTGTGTATATAGGGGCCACGTCATATAAGGGGCACTGTGTATATAGGGGCCACGTCATATAAGGGGCACTGAGTATATAGGGGCCACGTCATATAAGGGGCACTGTGTATATAGGGGCCACGTCATATAAGGGGCACTGTGTATATAGGGGCCACGTCATATAAGGGGCACTGAGTATATAGGGGCCACGTCATATAAGGGGCACTGAGTATATAGGGGCCACGTCATATAAGGGGCACTGTGTATATAGGGACTACATCATATAAGGGGCACTGTGTATATAGGGGCCACGTCATGTAAGGGGCACTGTGTATATAGGGGCAATGTCATATAAGGGGCACTGTGTATATAGGGGCCACGTCATATAAGGGGCACTGAGTATATAGGGGCCACGTCATATAAGGGGCACTGTGTATATAGGGGCCACGTCATATAAGGGGCACTGTGTATATAGGGACTACGTCATATAAGGGGCACTGTGTATATAGGGGCCACGTCATATAAGGGGCACTGTGTATATAGGGGCCACGTCATATAAGGGGCACTGTGTATATAGGGGCCACGTCATATAAGGGGCACTGAGTATATAGGGGCCACGTCATATAAGGGGCACTGTGTATATAGGGACTACGTCATATAAGGGGCACTGTGTATATAGGGACTACGTCATATAAGGGGCACTGTGTATATAGGGACTACGTCATATAAGGGGCACTGAGTATATAGGGGCCACATCATATAAGGGGCACTGTGTATATAGGGACTACGTCATATAAGGGGCACTGAGTATATAGGGGCCACGTCATATAAGGGGGCACTGTGTATATAGGGGCCACGTCATATAAGGGGCACTGTGTATATAGGGACTACGTCATATAAGGGGCACTGTGTATATAGGGGCCACGTCATATAAGGGGCACTGAGTATATAGGGGCCACGTCATATAAGGGGCACTGTGTATATAGGGGCCACGTCATATAAGGGGCACTGAGTATATAGGGGCCACGTCATATAAGGGGCACTGTGTATATAGGGACTACGTCATATAAGGGGCACTGTGTATATAGGGGCCACGTCATATAAGGGGCACTGTGTATATAGGGACTACGTCATATAAGGGGCACTGTGTATATAAGGGCCACGTCATATAAGGGGCACTGTGTATATAGGGACTACGTCATATAAGGGGGCACTGTGTATATAGGGGCCACGTCATATAAGGGGCACTGAGTATATAGGGGCCACGTCATATAAGGGGCACTGAGTATATAGGGGCCACGTCATATAAGGGGCACTGTGTATATAGGGGCCACGTCATATAAGGGGCACTGTGTATATAGGGGCCACGTCATATAAGGGGCACTGTGTATATAGGGGCCACGTCATATAAAGGGCACTGTGTATATAGGGGCCACGTCATATAAGGGGCACTGAGTATATAGGGGCCACGTCATATAAGGGGCACTGTGTATATAGGGACTGCATCATATAAGGGGCACTGTGTATATAAGGGCCACGTCATATAAGGGGCACTGAGTATATAGGGGCCACGTCATATAAGGGGGACTGAGTATATAGGGGCCACGTCATATAAGGGGCACTGTGTATATAGGGGCCACGTCATATAAGGGGCACTGTGTATATAGGGGCCACGTCATATAAGGGGCACTGTGTATATATGGGCCACGTCATATAAGGGGGCACTGAGTATATAGGGGCCACGTCATATAAGGGGCACTGTGTATATAAGGGCCACGTCATATAAGGGGCACTGTGTATATAGGGGCCACGTCATATAAGGGGCACTGTGTATATAAAGGCCACGTCATATAAGGGGCGCTGTGTATATAGGGGCCACGTCATATAAGGGGCGCTGTGTATATAGGGGCCACGTCATATAAGGGGCACTGTGTGTATAGGGGCCACATCATGTAGGGGGCACTGTGTATATAGGGGCCACGTCATATAAGGGGCACTGTGTGTATAGGGGGCACTGTGTATATGGGAACTTGGTGCAAATAGGGGTGATGTGTGGGGTGCCGGCCCTGGCTGCACTCCTCAGCGACTGTCCGTGTGAGGGTGATGTGTGGGGTCCCGGCCCCGGCTGCACTCCTCGGCGACTGTCCGTGTGAGGGTGATGTGTGGGGTCCCGGCCCCGGCTGCACTCCTCGGCGACTGTCCGTGTGAGGGTGATGTGTGGGGCCCCGGCTGCACTCCTCAGCGACTGTCCATGTGAGGGTGATGTGTTGGGTCCCGGCTGCACTACTTGGCGACTGTCCGTGTGAGGGTGATGTGTGGGGTCCCGGCCCCGGCTGCACTCCTCGGCGACTGTCCGTGTGAGGGTGATGTGTGGGGTCCTGGCCCCGGCTGCACTCCTCGGCGACTGTCCGTGTGAGGGTGATGTGTGGGGTCCCGGCCCCGGCTGCACTCCTCGGCGACTGTCCGTGTGAGGGTGATGTGTGGGGTGCCGGCCCCGGCTGCACTCCTCGGCGACTGTCCGTGTGAGGGTCATGTGTGGGGTCCCGGCCCCGGCTGCACTCCTCGGCGACTGTCCGTGTGAGGGTGATGTGTGGGGTGCCGGCCCCGGCTGCACTCCTCGGCGACTGTCCGTGTGAGGGTGATGTGTGGGGTCCCGGCCCCGGCTGCACTCCTCGGCGACTGTCCGTGTGAGGGTGATGTGTGGGGTGCCGGCCCCGGCTGCACTCCTCGGCGACTGTCCGTGTGAGGGTGATGTGTGGGGTGCCGGCCACGGCTGCACTCCTCGGCGACTGTCCGTGTGAGGGTGATGTGTGGGGTCCCGGCCCCGGCTGCACTCCTCGGCGACTGTCCGTGTGAGGGTGATGTGTGGGGTGCCGGCCCCGGCTGCACTCCTCGGCGACTGTCCGTGTGAGGGTGATGTGTGGGGTCCCGGCCCCGGCTGCACTCCTCGGCGACTGTCCGTGTGAGGGTGATGTGTGGGGTGCCGGCCCCGGCTGCACTCCTCGGCGACTGTCCGTGTGAGGGTGATGTGTGGGGTGCCGGCCCCGGCTGCACTCCTCGGCGACTGTCCGTGTGAGGGTGATGTGTGGGGTCCCGGCCCCGGCTGCACTCCTCGGCGACTGTCCGTGTGAGGGTGATGTGTGGGGTCCCGGCCCCGGCTGCACTCCTCGGCGACTGTCCGTGTGAGGGTGATGTGTGGGGTGCCGGCCCCGGCTGCACTCCTCGGCGACTGTCCGTGTGAGGGTGATGTGTGGGGTGCCGGCCCCGGCTGCACTCCTTGGCGACTGTCCGTTTGAGGGTGATGTGTGGGGTCCCGGCTGCACTCCTCGGCGACTGTCCGTGTGAGGGTGATATGTGGGGTCCCGGCCCCGGCCCCGGCCCCTGTACACGCTCACCCCACACATATGGCAGCAGTGTCCTCCAGCGCCTGGGGCGGCACTTTATTGTGATGGATGAGTTACTGCAATATTTCCCTGCCCCCACCCTCCAGCCGCTCATCATCATCATCATCATCATCATCATCCTGTCTGGTATAACAAGCGGAGCAGAATCTCATGTGCTTCTCATTAGAGCGGCTCACCAGCGGATTCAGCAGCACATCCACATCTGCTGACCCCGGGCATCGAGGCCACTAGGGGGCGTGAGAGCGCGGATACAGCTCAGCAGTCCCATGTAAATAAGTTTGTAGTACTTTTTATGTCACTTCCTCCAGATCTCTGAATGCTGTCAGTGAATGGAAACATTGTTAATGACATCAATTAGTCACAGACCTAATGCTTCTCATAGCTGAGGGTTTGTTACACTGTACCGCACAAATCTCTCTCATGTCCTGACAGTTCGTTACAATGCATCAGTGCAGGTAACACCTATCCATCCGTGGTCCAGGCAGTCCAATTCCTAAGCCCAAAATACGGCGCCCCTAGCTGGCAGCCAGAGCCCCTCTCATTAACGCCGCCGCACTGCGCCAATGTCTGAGTCGTTTTCTTTAAAAGCTTCGATATCTTTTCTCTAGGGGAGCGGTTAATGTGGGCCCAGGCGGGAGTCCCTGCGGGGGCCGCGCTGGTTAAAGGGTTTTGTCTTCCCTTGTCCTGCGGGGCCTCAAGTATAAAGAAAGATAAAAGAGGGAAGAGGATGAGACGGAAGATGAGGGAGAATTCCTGACATTCCACAGGAGCCATCATCCCTCATCTCCAGCCGCTGCTGCCAATGTTACCCCCATCCTCCACCAAGACCCCGACAGGCCACATTCCAGGGTCACCTACACAAGAGGCATCCCGCCATTCACCGCAGGACTATCACCCCCAGATATGACCCCTATAGGTACATACTATATACACAGCACAGTATACACAAGCCTCAGCACTGAGATTACACCGGTGCTGCCGTCATTTCTCCAGTGTCCAGGAAACGCTATTTCACATGACACCCCAAGCCACATGTTCCGTGCACTACTGTGAGCCGCCTGCGTGGCCTAAACCTGCTACCGTGGCTGCAGCGTCTCTGTACTTGTCTCCCGTGGCTGCAGCATCTCCCGACTTGTCTTCCATGGCCAAAGCATCTCCCGACTTGTCTCCCGTGGCTGCAGCATCTCCAGACTTATCTCCCGTGGCTGCAGCGTCTCCAGACTTATCTCCCGTGGCTGCAGCGTCTCCAGACTTGTCTCCCGTGGCGGCAGCATCTCCAGACTTGTCTCCCGTGGCGGCAGCATCTCCAGACTTATCTCCCGTGGCTGCAGCGTCTCCGAACTTGTTTTCCGTGGCTGCAGCATCTTTGGACTTGTCTCCCGTAGCTGAACAATCTGCGGACTTGTCTTCCATGGCCAAAGCGTCTTCAGACTTGTCTCCCGTGGCTGCAGCATCTCCCGACTTGTCTTCCATGGCCAAAGCATCTCCCGACTTGTCTCCCGTGGCTGCAGCATCTCCAGACTTATCTCCCGTGGCTGCAGCGTCTCCGAACTTGTTTTCCGTGGCTGCAGCATCTCCAGACTTGTCTCCCGTAGCTGAACAATCTGCGGACTTGTCTTCCATGGCCAAAGCATCTCCAGACTTATCTCCCATGGCTGCAGCGTCTCTGTACTTGTCTCCCGTGGCGGCAGCGTCTCCAGACTTGTCTCCCGTGGCTGCAGCGTCTCCAGACTTGTCTCCCGTGGCTGTAGCGTCTCCAAACTTGTTTTCCATGGCTGCAGTGTCTCCAGACTTGTCTCCATTGAGCACATAGAGGACGTCAATGGTCGGTGATTACACAAGAGCTGCCGGCAGTGGATCCTGATGATTTGTACCTCAGTGACAGCAGCCGAGGTGCCGGGATTTCTGCACGAGGCTCAGACTCCAGACTGAAGAAATCCAGAGATTTGGATGATGTTTCCATTATTTGCAGATCAGTGATTTCCATCATCCGCCACTTCTCCTTCTTGGAGTTACAATGCCGGTGTTGAATGTGTATGCCGCAGTCCTATCACCACCAGAATATTCTCATCATTATGAACATTACTTGTATGTTCCCCATAAATGACTTCATATTAGGAGTAAATCCAAAACATCGCCCGCCAATATATTGTACTGCAGCAAGGATGACAGAAGTCAGGAGCAGAACTCAGACTGCAGCCTCCACACAGAGCAGCAGAAGGTTTCCAGACAGAGTTTCACTATGTCCTGACGCCATCTGGTGGCGGCTTCTGGAATCACAACTGTATGACTATTAGACACCGATGACAACTGATAAGTGATTATAATGTTTCATGTTTGGCTACAAATGGCCATTTATCTTAACGTGTCCTGTACGGAAAATGACATATACAGCTGATATCTCATATATATCGCCCATCAACTGCATCTTATACACGCATAGCAATCTCTATATACACCCATCATATATACACTATATCTGCGAAAATACACTAATCCTGCTCCACCTGTACAGCTATAATATCTGGAAGCATATAGAAAAATGCGCACAATTAATTTATAAAGAATTCAAATTTTATTGAAATGTATTAAAAATAGAAAATAAAAAATATACATGGACAGGGGTGACATACAGCAAAGTGACCAATAGATGGCACCACAGCACAGCTATGTCAATGCAATAATAATAATAATAATAAAGCACAACAGGTACAAGGGACAGACTTGGCAATGTATAGTATAAACTATCAGCAGATAGCTGAATAATCCATAAACTAGGATTATTGAATAGGATAAAAGAGTATATTGAATGGCATCAGCAGATATCTGAATGTTAAATAGGTTGTAATACAGTCATGAGCTAACCAAACACAGACCTAATACAGGCTTGAAAAAACAAAGGAGTATTGGTGTACCTTAGCCTTGCATCGGTGCCAGTTCCCCAACGCGCGTTTTGGCGGGCATGCCTTTTTCTGGGGGAGTGGCCTCATACTAAAGCTGCAACCCTTAAATAGTTATAATGGACTAGTAGTCAGGCAGAGAGATCACTGTTGATTGGCGCATGAAGCACCAACGCGTACCAGAGGGTCAGCATCGCTGAGAGCATCTTTGGAAGTGGGGTGGCCACAGTGTGGCGCGATCATGTGACCCTCCCGCTGTCGAGGGCGAGACGTCAACAGGCAATGGCGCATCAGCATGCATGCGCACCAGCAATCCCTATAATAAGCAGCCCAGATCAATAAGAACACGATATTTCACATATAGGAGTGAAAAAGGGAGGGGGTGCGAAAGAGCAGATATCTCAAAATACCTTATAACGCACATATCTAAGAGGAATAATTATAAAGAAAACAATATATAGAATGTCACTAAAACACACTTGGTCAGACCTTGCAGCCCTCTGGCGCCCCCTTATCCTGCTGGTCAAACACGGTATTGACCGTGGGTAAGCAAGGGCGCAGCTGCTCTAATTTATGTCGACTATTGTGGCACGTAATGTGACAGGACGTATATATACCACCAGTTTCTTCCAGGAGCGTATATATACCTCCGTCCAGCCACCCTCAAACCACAATATCACATAAATACTGGTATACTGCCACCACCGATCGCTTAACAGGTGGATCGGGTACCCGTTAGGTAACGTGAATTAGCGGGTGAGGAACGTGTTTGCTCGACTTAGGACAAGAAGAACGAAGCTGGTAAATAATAATGATTTACTCCCAAAAGAGGGGCAGTGTTTACAAAAGATATACAAGATATTATAAAAGAGACAATTTACATATATGCATAAAACAGTTATTAAAATAAAAGGGGTAAATAATAGCAAAACCTGCGCCACGAGGTGATGGTCTCAGATTCTGTGGGGGGGACGGCTCCCCGGAAATTAGGTGTGATTCCTCCACGCAGCGAGGAGTGCATGCGTCTGACGTCCCTGGATAAGAAAGAAGTAAAATGTCCGTTCATGTTTTTAGTAAGAGGCCAAAACATTAGGAGACACTCATGTTGTTTACCTCACACGGGGGCTCGGTTTTGTGAACCCACCCAGCTGCACAAGACATAAAAATCCTTCAGATTTCATATCTTGGTATGGGGGGGTCCCACATCCAAGATGGAGACATCATGTTTGCCGTCACCAATATTCATGAAGATGGATATGAAATATGATATCTCTATGACGCTCAGAAGCTCAGAACCCATTTCCAGGGTTTCCGGTGGTTTCTCAGTTATGCAAGATATACTATTATAATCAGAAAAAGGTGAACATTCCAAAAATGTGGTCCCTGTGTTTGTGACAGTCATCGGCATTATTAAAATCGACATTAAAAGTTTGTACAGTTAGACAATAGGATTTTGGAGGGCATTCCAGTTTATACCTGAATGCTTGTTCTTTAGCTGAGGTTTTATGGCGGTAATAAAAATTCCTTTTTAGGGGAAAAGCTAGAGTGAGTTTTATGTAGCCTCTTCCAAATGAGCAGTCGGTGGAGATTTAAGACATCTCTCATTTTTAAAACTAGGACAAAAATACATTTTGCCTGACACCTCCCCCTTTTTAGACTGCGCTATGGAGGTAGGACCTTCTGGTACTCCTCCAGGCGTATCTATGGAGGCTTCCCTCGCCAGGACAACCCATGGGCATTGCCATGCTCGCTGCCTTTGCGGTGTTGAACGGTAAAGTCGTACTGCTGGAGGGTGAGGATCCAGTGTAACAACCTTCTGTTGGCACCGGACATGGTGTGCAGCCAACTCAGGGGGTTGTGGTCAGTCATGACAGTGAAGGGGTGCCCATACAAGTAAGGCAGTAAACGGTTGAGGGCCCATACAATGGCCAGGCACTCCTTCTCTATGGTGGAATAGGCCACTTCCCTCGGCAGCAGTTTCCGGCTCAGGTACAACACGGGGTGTTCTTGGTTCCCCGAGTCGACCTGGCTGTGTACAGCACCGAGGCCAAACTCACTGGCGTCGGTCTGTACAAAGAGTGGCCGTGTGCCGTCGACCGCCTTTAGCACAGGAGAGCTGCTCAGGGTAGTCTTCAAAGCCCGAAAGGCCACCTCGCATTCCTCTGTCCATTTGACTGAATGGGGTAGGCTCCTCCTGGTGAGGTCTGTCAAGGGCTTCGCAAGGCTACTATAGTCTTGTACAAAGCGTCTATAGTATCCTGCGGTGCCCAAAAAGGACTGCACCTGCTTCTTGGCCCTGGGGGTGGGCCAGGACACGATAGCGTCCACCTTCCCAGGCTCTGGCTTCAGAGTACCCCCACCTACCCGGTGCCCCAGGTAGTGGACCTCGTTCATGCCCATTTGGCACTTTAATGGCTTGATGGTCAAGCCCGCCTGGTGAATGCGCCCGAGCACCTGCTGCAGATGCTCGAGGTGATCCTCCCAGGTGGGACTGAAGACGGCAATGTCATCCAGGTACGCCACTGTGTACCTCTCCAGTCCCTGGAGCAGGTGGTTGACCATTCGCTGGAACGTGGCAGGGGCATTTTTCATGCCAAAAGGCATGACCGTGGATTCATACAATCCGAAGGGGGTGATAAAGGCGGACTTCTCCTGGGCCCCGGGGCTCAAGGGAATCTGCCAATATCCCCGACTCATATCCATAATGGAGAGATAGCTCGTGCTGGCTAACCGCTCCAGCAGCTCCTCAATGCGTGGCATTGGTTGTGCGTCAGAGGCTGTGATAGCGTTGAGCCCCTTGTAGTCCACACAGAACCAGGTGGTCCGGTCCTTCTTTGGCACCAGGACTACAGGTGAGGCCCACGCGCTCTTGGACCGCTTAATCACCCCCAACTTCAGCATCTCCTCGACCTCCTGGCGCATGACATGCTGCACCTCGTCGGAGATTCGATAGGCTGTCCGCCGGAGTGGGGCATGATTCCCGGTGTCCACTTCATGGATCGCCACTTCAGTCCAGCCAGGCATGTTGGTGAACACTGCTTGGAAGGGTTTCAGCACTGCTCGCATCTGAGACCTCTGGTCTGCGGACAGCAAGGCGCTTATCTCTACATCCTCTAGGGACCCGCTGGCCTTCGCTTGGGCCAGCATGTCCAAGAGGGGCTCGTCCTCCCCATCCTCGGGCAGGCTGCAGACCGGTAGGACGCAGGCTCCATGTTCTTGATGAGCCTTCATCATATTAACGTGAAAAGCCTTCCGCCTACCCCACGCGTGGTCAAGAGTGATCACGTAGGTGACCGGGTTGAGCTGTTGGTGAATGACGTACGGGCCTTCCCAGGCCGCCTGAAGCTTGTCTTTTGGTACGGGGACCAGCACCCACACCTTCTGACCCACCTGGTAGGTCCGTTCTCGGGCGTTCTGGTCGTACCAATGCTTCTGTTCAGCCTGGGCTTGCGCCATGTTGTCATGCACCAACTGCGTCAAGGTCTGCATCTTGTCACAGAAGCGCATGACATACTCCACGATGGACACTCCTGGGGAGCTCGGCTCTTCTTCCCAGAATTCCCTTATCAACCCAAGGGGTCCTCGGACACGCCTGCCATACATGAGCTCAAAGGGGGAAAACCCCATCGAGTCCTATGGAACCTCTCTGTAAGCAAATAGCAGGTGTGGGAGGTAACGCTCCCAGTCGCGTCCCTGGGTCTCAACCAGCATTTTTAACATCTGTTTGAGGGTACCGTTGAATCGCTCACACAAACCTTTGGTTTGGGGATGATACGCGCTCAATACCAGATGCTGCACCTGCATTTTCTTACATAGGGCCTCCATTAAGCGAGACATGAACTGGGTCCCCTGGTCGGTGAGCATCTCCATGGGAAAGCCTACTCGCGAAAAGATGGCCAAGAGGGCGTCCGCCACCTTATCCGCCCTAATTGAGGACAGGGCTACTGCCTCCAGATACCGGGTAGCATAGTCTACCACGGTAAGGATGAAACGTTTTCCAGAGCTGCTGGGTGTGGCCAGTGGTCCCAAAATGTCCACAGCAATCCTCTGGAAAGGCTCCTCTATCACTGGCAAAGAGATCAGGGGGGCTTTGGGAGCCGGCCCTGACTTTCCCACTCTTTGACACGTGGTACAGGAGCGACAGTAGTTCACCACATCCGTCCCCATTTTGGGCCAATAAAAGTGGTGAGACAGCCGGGCCTTGGTTTTGCTAACCCCCAAGTATCCAGCGAGTGGAATCTCATGGGCGATCCGCAACAACTCATCCCTGAATTGGTAAGGGACGACCAGCTGTCTTTCCCTCAGCCACTCCTGTTGGGGTGTACAGGGAACTGTCTCCCGGTACAACCTCCCTTGGTCCCAGAATACCCTCTCCTTACCCGACTCGGAGGTGGGTTTCTCAGCGAGGCTCCTTAATGTCTCCAGGCTAGCATCTGAGTGCAGAGCTGCCTGAAACTCCTGGCTGGAGGAAGCCAGAAGTGAGGTTAAGGCCACGTCCTCCCTGGGACCCTCTGGGACCGGCTCTGGGTCCATACCTGATTCTGTTATTCCTCTGTCCGAGGAGGGTCCAGAAGGCAGGGCGCTACTTGTGTTCTGGGCACTCTGACGGCGGGTAACAGCGGCTATATAGGTCGTCTCCCCGGTGAATAACACCGTCCCATCAGCCTGCGCGGCTATGAGTACTACTTCCCCATCCTCCTCCATTACCTCAGGCACAATGCTACGTATGGGGCAGCCACCATCAGCAAGGTCACCATCTGTTGTGACACTGGTCACTGGCACAGCACCACCTGCTTCATGGTCCTCGTGCCTCTCCCCATTACCCTTAGCACTGACATTTGCTCCTGCTAGGGGATCCTCATCAATATCACCCCGCAGAGTGACCGGGCTGAGTTCTCCCGTACCTTCCAATACAACAACAACAACAACATCATCATCAATCATCATCAATCATCATCATCATCATCATCATCATCATCATCATCATGTAAAGCATTGACATTCACATTACCAGCATTAACCTTACCAACCGTATCAGATCGGGGAGGGGTGTCAGGGACATAATAAGCAAACATCCTCCCCAAATCAGTTCCCAACAAAACATTTGCAGGTAGATTTTCAGATATTCCCACTTCCTTCACCCCACTCCCCGCACCCCAATGAATAAAAACCCGGGCCCTGGGCAAGGGGCATCGAACGCCCCCAATTCCGGTGACAGTCAGGGTCTTTCCCGGAATAAGCGCTTCAGCAGACACCAGTTCGGGTCGGATGAGGGTTCGTTCGGCCCCAGTGTCCTTGAGGCCTACAGTGACAGTGTCCCCCACCATGACAGACTGCAAGTTTTCACAGGCCCTCCCAACCGGCCCACCCACCAAAAGAACTGATGCATTAGGCCCTGGGGCCTTGGATGGGGTTTCTTCCTCTGCTTCTCTGGGCAAGTGGCGCTGAGATGACCAGTCTGGTTGCAGAAATAACACCTGCGGGCATCAGATGCAGGCCGGGCATTGGTAACGGGAAAAAGGCCTCCGGAAGGTCGGCTGGCAGGGGCACGGATGGTGGTTGATGGCTTACCCCCTTTCCAGCTGGCGATGACCGGCTTTATTGGCCTCTGGTGGCTCCCGATCCATCAGACCTTGCAGCCCTCTGGCGCCCCCTTATCCTGCTGGTCAAACACGGTATTGACCGAGGATAAGCACGAGCGCAGCTGCTCTAATTTATGTCGACTATTGTGGCACGTGATGTGACAGGACGTATATATACCACCAGTTCCTTCCAGGAACGTATATATACCTCCGACCAGGCAGTGTTTACAAAAGATATACAAGATATTATAAAAGAGACAATTTACATATATGCATAAAACAGTTATTAAAATAAATGGGATAAGTAATAGCAAAACCTGCGCCAAGAGGTGATGGTCTCAGATTCTGTGGGGGGACGGCTCCCCGGAAATTAAATGTGAGTCTTCCACGCAGCAAGGAGTGCATGCGTCTGACGTCCCGGGTAAGAATGAAGTAAAATGGCCGTTCTGGTTTTTAGTAAGGGGCCGAAACTCTAGGAGACACCCATGTTGATTACCTCACATGGGGGCTCGGTTTTGTGAACCCACGCAGCTGCATAAGACATAAAAATCCTTCAGATTTCATATCTTGGTATGGGGGGGGGGTCACACATCCAAGATGGAGACATCATGTTTGCCGTCACCACTATTCATGAAGATGGATATCAAATATGATATCTCTATGACGCTCAGAAGCTCAGAATCCATTTCCCAGGTTCCTGGTGGTCTCCCAGACACGAAAACCACACCATTACAATTGGAAAAAGGTGAACATCTCAAAAATGTGGTCCCTGTGTTTGTGACAGTCATGTGCATTATTAAAATCGACATTAAAAGTTTGTACAGTTAAACAATAGGATCTTGGAGGGAATTTCCCTTTTAGACCAGAATGCTTGCTCTGGGCTGAGGCTTTATGGCGGTCATAAAAATTCCTGGTTAGGGGGAGGTAAGAGTGAGTTCTATGTAGAACTCTTACAAATGGACAGGGGGTGGAGATTTAAGACATCTCTCATTTTTAAAACTAGGACAAAAATACATTTTGCCTGACAATGGATATCAAATATGATATCTCTATGACGCTCAGAAGCTCCGAACCCATTTCCCGGGTTTCCGGTGGTTTCTCAGTTATGCAAGATATACTATTATAATCGGAAAAAGGTGAACATTCCAAAAATGTGGTCCCTGTGTTTGTGACAGTCATGGGCATTATTAAAATCGACATTAAAAGTTTGTACAGTTAGACAATAGGATTTTGGAGGGAGTTCCAGTTTATACCTGAATGCTTGTTCTTTAGCTGAGGTTTTATGGCAGTAATAAAAATTCCTTGTTAGGGGGAAAGCAAGAGTGAGTTCTATGTAGCCTCTTCCAAAAGAGCAGGGGGTGGAGATTTAAGACATCTCTCATTTTTAAAACTAGGACAAAAATACATTTTGCCTGACATAGAATATGGATGCATTACACAAGATGTAATATAAAATACATAAAGTGTAATAAGTGCTCACTAGTAACCAGGAATGGTTATGAATCACAAGTTACATACTGGTTACAAAGTGTATAAGCTCTGTTAAGATAAAGAAAAAGTGAACAAGACAATTCCGTGTATGATAAGAAAATAAGGCGAGACGTGAAGCCTATAATAAAGTGCAATTAGTGCATGTGAACATCGATGGAGGTGTGATAGGAAAAGCTGATTCATTTTGATGGTAAAGAAATAAGTGAATAAAATAAATGAGGAAACGTATAACGTGAAGAATGCAGACTGGATAAAGAAAAGAATTGTGTAACATATGTAAGGAATAATAATATAAAAGTGAGAAGGTGTGAGATGGGTAAGGGCAAAAGGAAAATAATGTGAATCAAATGTGTACTAGGCCCAAACAAGGGGCAAAAAGACCCCTGTAGAATGCTAAAAGGTAAAGGAGGAGGGAACCCGAAGGATTCATATTAGTTCCGGAAACCTCATATCTCTCATATTTTGTGTAAACTGGGTCTATGCAGATTTGCAGTAGAAAAACAGGCACTACAGGAATGTGACCAATATGTAGTATTCCTGGGCATTAAAGGGGTTGTCCAGTCTAAACCGATAAGTCTGCAGTAACTCTGTGTGTCACTCTGTGTGTCTGCAGACCTATGAACCCCACCAGGACTCGCTCTGTGTATTGCGGGGATTCACCGATTTCTGACCCGGGACCGGAGGGTGTGTATGAGTTATGTGAGTTATACATACTTCCGGGCAGGGCCCTACTAGTGGGTGTGGTGTCGCTCCATACACTTGTATTGATTTGGACCAGACAACCCCTTTAACAGATCGAATCTATGTAGTAGAAGGCAATAAACCATCAGGAGAACTCTTGCAGGATGTGCCATTAGTGAGGAAAGACTGCCATCTGCTCGCCAGGCGAAATCAAGTGGAACCAAATTGTGCTAGAAGATTTGAAGGGGGAGTAAATTCAGATGATGATCAGGTGACTGACAGGAAGGAGTTTCTGGATATAAAAGTCCTGCACCCCAAACTGCAGGAAGATTTGGCGCCAGGCTGCAGAGTGGAGCAGACGTGCTCCAGAGGTGCCGCAGAGCCCAGTATGACAGGCCTCAGCCGGAGGCTTGCGTCACCCAAGTGACGGACGCCGCCTGATAAGGTCACATAAGTGCCCCGAGTTCTGCACATGTTGGCCTGCGCTCTGAACTGATTAAGTTCCCGGGATCCAAAGTCGCCTGCCAAGAGCCGAGGTCTGGATCCCCCTTGCCCCAAGCCTGAGAGACTACTGTCGACGGTCAAGCCGAGAATAGCTGAGAGAGGACTGCGACAGGAGAGGCACGCTAGTGATAGCGGAGAACAGCGTGAGTGAGCAGGGCCGTCACTTCCAACTTTCACCTCCGGTACCGGGACAGTTGGGATTAGGACTTCAGATTGGGTTTATATGGCCATAATATCTGATATAACCAGATCCTGCAGCAATGAGTGATCCCCACTGAACCCCCAGAAGTGAGCTACATCCTTTGTCACCAATGACACCATGCACTTCCCAGCATGCCTTGTTCCAGGCCAGGGGTGGGGAACCTTAGGCCCATGGGCTGATTAGGGCCCTCAATGACCCTTTATCCGGCCCCTGGGAAGATTTCCGGGGACCGCTGTGCTTGGGATGGCAGTTGTATTTTGATGGCCGCTGGCCTATTATTTTTTCCTTGCTCTGTGAGCACCAGAATAACGGATCGCAGCTACGCCATGTGTGGTCTCTAAATGAAGGTAAAATCAGAATAGAAAATATGCTATCACTTTTGGGCTTCTGGGATCAACCGGCGATAAGTTATCCCAAAAAACAGAGATCTTAAATAAAATGTGCAGGCTGGAGACCACCCCCCGTGATGTCAGCACAGGGGGTGTGTGGGCCGGTCTACCCTTAGGCATAAAAGAGTCCACGGAGGATAGATGAGCATTCTTTGCCAGGGGGCTGTAGATACTATAAGCAACGGATCGCGTTCAATGACGCTCAAATCAAATCGGGGAGCCCCTCCTCCAGCTATACTGATTCGTCTCTGCAAACTCTATAGAGTAAGTTTCTTCTTTAATCCTTATTATTTTGTGTAACTGCTTATGTACTGTATTGTCTCCTTTTGTAAAATCTTGTATATTTTTCATAACACTGCCTCCCTTTTGGATTAAATATAAAATTTAATAGTTCTGTTTCTTTTGTCCTGTAATCGTTCCCTCCCCTGAAGCCATATATGCTATCAGAACGCAGGCGTCCGCCCAGGCCTGTATTGTATTTAAAATCTGGCCGGTGGTGGCAGCGAATAATAATAATTAAGCTATCATGAAGCTGACAGTGACCGTACAGAGGGCGTAAACACGTATTCCATGCATTGGAATCCGGAGGTGTGACGCCATACGCTCACTGGTCACCTGCCGATAGCTATGTAGTGAGTAGTCGGGATCGTATGCTTGCGTATCCCTGATGAAATTCTGACCGAGTGACGGTGAGATATTGCGTGATCTCCCCGGTGTCGTCGCTGTGGAATACCTGACAAATTAGGGACTGCACACAGTGACTGCACAAGAAGAAGAGGCTGCACATAGTGACTGCACAGGAAGAAGAGACTGCACACAGTGACTGCACAGGAGGAAAAGACTGCACACAGTGACTGCACAGGAGAAAGACACTACATACAGTGACTGCACAGGAGAAAGAGACTGCACACAGTGACAGCACAGGAGGAGAAGACTGCACATAGTGACTGCACAGGAGAAAAAGACTGCACACAGTGACTGCACAAGAAGAAGAGGCTGCACACAGTGACTGCTCAAGAAGAAGAGGCTGCACACAGTGACTGCACATGAAGAAGAGACTGCACACAGTGACTGCTCAAGAAGAAGAGGCTGCACACAGTGACTGCACATGAAGAAGAGACTGCACACAGTGACTGCTCAAGAAGAAGAGGCTGCACATAGTGACTGCACAGGAAGAAGAGACTGCACACAGTGACTGCACAGGAGGAAAAGACTGCACACAGTGACTGCACAGGAGAAAGACACTACATACAGTGACTGCACAGGAAAAAGAGACAGCACACATTGACAGCACAGTAGGATGAGACTGCATACAGTGACTGCACAGGAGAAAGAGACTGCACACAGTGACAGCACAGGAGGAGAAGACTGCACACAGTGACTGCACAGGAGAAAAAGACTGCACACAGTGACTGCACAGGAAGAAGAGGCTGCACACAGAGACTGCAAAGGAGAAAGAGACAGCACATAGTGACTGCACAGGAAGAAGAGGCTGCACACAGAGACTGCACAGGAGAAAGAGACTGCACACAGTGACAGCACAGGAGGAAGAGACTACACACAGAGACAGCACAGGAAAAAGAGGCTGCACACAGTGACTGCACAGGAAGAAGAGACTGCACACAGGGACTGCACAGGAAGAAGAGACTGTACACAGTGACTGCACAAAGACTGCACACAGTGACTGCACAGGAAGAAGAGACTGTACACAGTGACAGCACAGGAAGAAGAGACTGTACACAGTGACTGCACAGGAAGAAGAGGCTGCACATAGTGACAGCACAGGAAGAAGAGACTGCACACAGTGACAGCACAGGAGGAAGAGACTGCACACAGTGACTGCACAGGAAGAAGAGACTGTACACAGTGACAGCACAGGAAGAAGAGACTGTACACAGTGACAGCACAGGAAGAAGAGACTGTACACAGTGACTGCAGAAAGACTGCACACAGTGACAGCACAGGAAAAAGAGACTGTACACAGTGACAGCATAGGAAGAAGAGACTGTACACAGTGACTGCACAGGAAGAAGAGACTGCACACAGTGACAGCACAGGAAGAAGAGACTGCACACAGTGACAGCACAGGAAGAAGAGACTGCACACAGTAACAGCACAGGAGGAAGAGACTGTACACAGTGACATCACAGGAAGAAGAGGCTGCACACAGTGACATCACAGGAAGAAGAGACTGCACACAGTGACAGCACAGGAGGAAGAGACTGTACACAGTGACAGCACAGGAGGAAGAGACTGTACACAGTGACATCACAGGAAGAAGAGGCTGCACACAGTGACTGCACAGGAAGAAGAGACTGCACACAGTGACATCACAGGAAGAAGAGGCTGCACACAGTGACTGCACAGGAAGAAGAGACTGTACACAGTGACAGCACAGGAAGAAGAGACTGCACACAGTGACAGCATAGGAAGAAGAGGCTGCACACAGTGACTGCACAGGAAGAAGAGACTGTACACAGTGACTGCACAGGAAGAAGAGACTGTACACAGTGACTGCACAGGAAGAAGAAACTGCACACAGTGACAGCACAGGAAGAAGAGACTGCACACAGTGACAGCACAGGAGGAAGAGACTGCACACAGTGACTGCACAGGAAGAAGAGACTGTACACAGTGACAGCACAGGAAGAAGAGACTGTACACAGTGACAGCACAGGAAGAAGAGACTGCACACAGTGACAGCACAGGAGGAAGAGACTGCACACAATGACAGCACAGGAGGAAGAGACTGCACACAATGACAGCACAGGACCAAGAGACTGTACACAGTGACAGCACAAGAAGAAGAGGCTGCACATACTGACTGCACAGGAAGAAGAGACTGTACACAGTGACTGCACAGGAGGAAGAGACTGCATAAAGTGACAGCACAGGAAGAAGAGACTGTACACAGTGACAGCACAGGAAGAAGAGGCTGCACACAGTGACAGCACAGGAAAAAGAGACTGTACACAGTGACAGCACAGGAAGAAGAGACTGTACACAGTGACAGCACAGGAAGAAGAGGCTGCACACAGTGACTGCACAGGAAGAAGAGACTGTACACAGTGACTGCACAGGAAGAAGAGACTGCACACAGTGACTGCACAGGAAGAAGAGACTGTACACCGTGACAGCACAGGAAGAAGAGTCTGTACACAGTGACTACACAGGAAGAAGAGACTGTACACAGTGACTGCACAGGAAGAAGAGGCTGCACATACTGACTGCACAGGAAGAAGAGGCTGCACACAGTGACTGCACAGGAAGAAGAGACTGTACACAGTGACTGCACAGGAAGAAGAGGCTGCACACAGTGACTGCACAGGAAGAAGAGACTGTACACAGTGACTGCACAGGAAGAAGAGGCTGCACACAGTGACTGCACGGGAAGAAAAGACTCTACACAGTGACAGCACAGGAAGAAGAGGCTGCACACAGTGATTGCACAGGAAGAAGAGGCTGCACATAGTGAATGCACAGGAGGAAGAGACTGCACATAGTGACTGCACAGGAAGAAGAGACTGTACACAGTGACAGCACAGGAAGAAGAGGCTGCACACAGTGACTGCACAGTAAGAAGAGACTGTACACGGTGACTGCACAGGAAGCAGAGGCTGTACACAGTGACTGCACAGGAAGAAGAGACTCTACACAGTGACAGCACAGGAAGAAGAGGCTGCACACAGTGATTGCACAGGAAGAAGAGGCTGCACATAGCGAATGCACAGGAGGAAGAGACTGCACATAGTGACTGCACAGGAAGAAGAGACTGCACATAGTGACTGCACAGGAAGAAGAGACTGTACACAGTGACTACACAGGAAGAAGAGACTGTACACGGTGACAGCACAGGAAGAAGAGACTGCACATAGTGACTGCACAGGAAGAAGAGACTGTACATAGTGACTGCACAGGAAAAAGAGGCTGCACATAGTGACTGCACAGGAAGAAGAGACTGTACACAGTGACAGCACAGGAAGAAGAGGCTGCACACAGTGACAGCACAGGAAAAAGAGACTGTACACAGTGACAGCACAGGAAGAAGAGACTGTACACAGTGACAGCACAGGAAGAAGAGGCTGCACACAGTGACTGCACAGGAAGAAGAGACTGTACACAGTGACTGCACAGGAAGAAGAGGCTGCACACAGTGACTGCACAGGAAGAAGAGACTGTACACAGTGACAGCACAGGAAGAAGAGGCTGTGACGCGCCCCTGGGCCTGCTGTGTTGCGCAGCGTCTCGCGCACGGGGGCTTACCCGGAACCGGATCAGATGAGGGTTGTAGTCTCCGAGTGGCGGGGACCCGGTCCGTGCCCAGGGAGTCAGACTCAGTGTGTGGCAGTCTTGATAGATGTTATTTGAGTGTCGACTACGCCACCCGTTGATTTGCAGCTATGGAGCTGCCGCTGCAGGGCAGACCGCTGAGGCCGGTGTAGAATTGTGCAGCGTGATAGTATAACCCCCAACGGGAGGGGTATGGCCTCAGGGCAGCCGACGTGGAAAATGGGGGTAGCAGGAACCACTCAGAGACGGTGCGGTGTAATTCAGGGTCTTTACTGGTAACAACGATAGACCCTCCCGGAGTACTTGCTAGCGAACGGGGCCTGGTCAGTCCTTGAGCAGATGGGATCTCCCCTGGCCAGGCGGAGTTGTAGGCCTCCCAAACTGACTGTACTCTTCTGGCTACCTTGCTAGAAGCGGATATAAGTAGCCCACGTCCCTGAGTGTACCGTGTGGTGCTCACCCGTATGGCCGGTGACTCGGGGCCTTCTAATGGCTTCCGCTCCACGATGGCGGTGCTGGTCCCACGCGTGTGACTGTGCCTTCGGGTTTCTGGGCCTGAGGACCTGAAATCCCCTGCCGGTCGGCTTCTGCTGCTGGGTAAGAGTTAGTCCCCACAGCCTCGGACGCCGGGTCCGGTAAGAAAGCTTCTCAGTCAGGGCGAGCTCTGCAGCTGCCAGCCCCTGACTTGTAGTAGTATTGCTCCCACTGAGCTTCTGCTGTTTCTTCCTGTGACTGTTTCTTGTCTCTACTCTCCTTGACTGCCTAACCCTGCTTCAGCCCCGGGTTTATATAGGGGAAGTTCTTCCCCTCCCAAGACTGGGCAGGAGGTGTGGCATGCACAGGATCCCTGGCCAAGAGACCTCCCACCTGCTCTCAGACATAACATTGCTTGTTACTGTGGAAACCAGACCCCTGGGGTGCCACATTCCCCCCTAGTGAAATTTAGTACTCCGGGACTAAACATATTTTAGAAAAACATAACAAGATATAACAATAACAATACAATAAAGAAACACATAAAGGTGGTCACGGCATGTCCGTAACCGGGTGCAGTCTTTGAAGAAAAGCAAGGTGTCCATTTCACCAAGAGACCGGGAGCCGTAACCAGGTAGGGGTCTGTCCTGCCCCGAGTCCTTAACAGTCTCTAGTCCACCCTGGGTTACGCTCCAACTATGTACAAGGGTTCCCGGTAGATCCACCAAGGATTCCTAAAAATAACTAGAAACACAAAATTATACACAAGCAACAATACACAGGTAAACATAAATAAAACAATTTATACACTTTAAATCCTCCAGCGTGCGGGTAACTGGCCTCTAGTGGCTCTAGTGGACCTACGGAGCTGACTGTCTGGCCCCGAACTACAGGGTGTAGGAGCTGTCAAGGGTAAACTGGGCAGCTGTCTACGAGTTCCCTGACTCACTAGGGATATGGCAGGCTCACTGCAAGCAGAGGATTGATCCTCCTGGTCTGCGGGTGTGGGGTCTTCTGCCTCCTGGACCGGCTGTTCTTCCAGCTCTACCCGTTGCTCCGTAGGTGCTTGGGATGACGGTTGGAGGAAGGTGAGTACGGGCACCACAACTGCACCATTGACTTGAGTCCAAGACCGAGGGAAGTCCCCGAGCACAGTACTAACCATATCTTCCCTTTCCTCTACGGGTCGATGGTCTTCTTGTTCCTCTTCAGGGTTCCTCAGTTGTTCGGGACACTTCTTCAGGTGGTCCCGGGATACAATGGCTGTAGTTTCCCCTCCATCTTTACTGATGGTGCAGACCTTCGGGTTCTCGTGGCTTGAGGGCAGTACGGTGTACGGGTCCTTCTCCCACTGGTCGTCCAACTTGTGGAGCCGTCTTTTCCTCTTTAAGACCTGCTCTCCGGGTACCAGTGGAACGGCGGGAGCGTACTGGTTGTAAGTTTTCTCTTGTCTTTCCCTAGCCTGACAGAGACTTCGCTCCACGCTCTCCTGTACTTTCCGGTACTGTTGCTGCCTCTCTGTGTCCCAGTCTGCTTCTGGTGAAGTGTCCTCGGGTGTCAGGACTCCCATTTCCAGGTCAACAGGTAACTTACCAGGTCTCGCCCTCATTAGGTAAGCCGGGGTACAGTTGGTGGAACCTACCGGGATGTGGTTGTATAGGTCCGCCAGATCGGGCAACTTCTCAGGCCACAGACTGCGTTCTTCCAGGGGCAATGTTTTGAGAAGATCCATTACCACCTGGTTCATTTTTTCACAAAGTCCATTAGTTTGCGGATGGTAGGGTGTCGTCCTTATCTTCCGGCAGCCATACAGATTGCAAAATTCCTGGAAGACCTCCGCTTCAAAGGCAGGTCCCTGGTCCGTCAGCACTTGGTCCGGGTACCCGTGTGGACGGCAGAAGTGCTGCTGGAAGGCTCTAGCTGCTGTTTGAGCCGTTAAGTCCTTGACGGGGACGACAACCAAGAACCGGGAGTAATGATCCACGATGGTTAACGCGTAGACGTAGCCACTTCTGCTTGGGGTCAGTTTTACATGATCCAAGGCTACCAGTTCCAACGGTTGCCGGGTGACGATGGACTGCAGGGGAGTCTTCTGGCTGGCACGGTCCTTCCTTCTCAGGTTGCACGGGCCACAGTCTCTGCACCACTTCTCGATGGTTCCCCTCATGCCTACCCAGTGGAACCGCTCGCGCAGCAGGAACTCCAGCTTCTTCCACCCGAAGTGTCCAGCTCCGTCGTGGTATGCCTCCATCACCATGGCTGCGTCTCTTCGTGGCACCACTACTTGCCAGAGTAATTCATGTGTCCGGGAGTTAACCATTCTGCGGCACAACTTCCCTTTGTAAAGGAACAGTCGACTCTTCTCTGCCCATAGTTGTTTGGCTTCCTCCGGAGCGTCTGGTTCAAGGCGAGCCTCCGGCCGAGTCAGCATCTCCTTCACCAGTCGGACGTCAGGGTCGCTGTCTTGCGTTTCCGCCCAGTTGTAGTGGGGTAAGGGGTTCAACGTAGCAGCCTGCTTACTCCTTACCCGGTGGGAGTACTGGATAGTCCCATGACGGTGGAACGCAGGGAGTTCAACTTCTTCCAGTCCCTCCGAATCTTCTCCTCCGTCCGGCAGGTTGGGCATCCTGGACAGGGCGTCCGCGTTGGTATTGGAGCGTCCTGCCCGGTATTTGATTGTGAACTCGTAGTTGGACAGACGGGCCATCCACCTCTGCTCCAGGGCACCGAGTCTTGCCGTGTCTAGGTGTGTCAACGGGTTGTTATCCGTGTACACGGTGAACCGGGAAGAAGCGAGGTAATGCTTAAAGCGCTCGGTGACTGCCCATACCACGGCCAGGAACTCTAACTTAAATGAGCTGTAATTCTCGGGGTTCCTTTCGGTGGGTCGCAGTTTTCGGCTTGCGTAGGCGATTACTCGTTCTTTCCCTTGCTGAATCTGGGACAGCACGGCTCCTAGCCCGATGTTACTGGCGTCGGTGTAGAGGATAAAGGGCTGGCTATAATCCGGGTATGCCAGGATTTCATCCCCCGTGAGGGCCATCTTCAGCTGGCGGAAGGACTCTTCTTCCAGCTCCTCCCATTTGAAGGGCGGCTTCAGTCCCTGTGCTGCCAGTTCGACTCTACCGATTTTGATGGTCACTTCTTTAAATCCGATCTGTGGCACGGGCTGGCCATTGCTGGCGATGATACTCAAGTCGTCGTCAGGGTAGCGGGTGATATCCGAGTCATTCCAGTACTGCTTGAAGAGCACGTACGGGATGGTGGTGACCTGTGACCCGGTGTCCAGTAGGGCACTCATGGGAATGCCATCCAGTACCACAGGCAAGACTGGACGTCCTCCCACATATCTGTCGCGCCAGTTCGATGGGCCTGGTGATCTTTTTCCTGGGGGTTGGCCCTCTACCCCAGGTTGTGCCCGTTTAAAGAACAGTACCTTGCCATATGTCCGGGTTGATTGCAGCGGCGGCAGATGGGTCGTCCGTCCTCGCTGTATCGGTCACTGGGTCTTCCTCTGGCCGGTGGGGTCCTCCTTGGTCGACGCCACGGGATGTCCTCCGGTCCGGATGCCAGCTGGATCTTCCCTGGAGTGGAAACCTGTAAAGACTGCACAGTTCGGGTTAGCGCAGCAACGCTCTTAGCTAGCTCTTGGACCTGATGGTGTAGGTCTGGAGCCGGGTCATTGTCCAAAGCCTGCGCATCAGCTCCCACAGGCCCTGCCGACAAGGGCGCCGCCTCCTGGTGGTAAGTGGTAGTGGGGCGCCTGTGGGTCACAACGCCACCTGGTGCCGGTTCTCGGAGCACCCGGATGGCTCTGTCCTTGAACTGTGCAAATCCCAGATGGGGATCCTGCAAGGCCATTGCCCGCAACTGGGTTCGGTGGGTATTACAATATAGTCCCTCTATAAACTGTTCGGTCAACAGCCTGTCCTCGTTTCCCACTCCATCAGGGTCGGTCTGCTTAATGGCCCTCAGGGCCTCTTGTAGGTTTAGTGCATAGTCCCTTATACTCTCATGCGCTCGCTGCTTGCACCCGTAGAATCTAAGCTTAATCTCGGCTGAGGTGCGGGTATCAAAGGTGTCCTTCAGCCGGGTTAGTATCCCTGCGACAGTCTTCCTCCCAGGTGGCCAGGATTTTACTTCCCTTCTGGCTGCCCCGGTTAGTTGGGCCACCAGGATGCTCACTTTTTGCTCTTCTGTGAGGGGGTACACCTGGAAGAGGCTATCCAGCTTTTCTCTAAAGTCATGCAGGGTATGTGACTCCCCTGAGTACTGGGGTAGCCAAGCTGCTTCCGGGATATAGGGCATGGTGAAGGGCATAACTGCAGCAGCGGTAGCGCTGGCGGGGGTTGAGGCAGTGAAGCTCTCCTCCGTATCCGACATCTTCCTCCCCCCTAGTGGACCGTGGCCTACCTTGCGATGATCCTCTTCCGTAGGCCGCGGCTCCGCAGTGGATGGTTGAGGACCTTCCGTCGCGCTCCTGTGACGTCAGCGTCTGCTGGGCTCCTTCCAGGACCTTACGCAACGTCCGGACGTGAGGCGGGGCTTCAGTTCTCGCGCGCTTTCGGAGTCCACGCCCCTCTTCTTCCCGCGTGGCGTCCTCAAGATGGCGTCCAATGGCGGGAAAACTCCACGGATGGCGGGAAGAAGGCAGAAGATGGCGCCGGATGGCGGGAAACTTCACCGATGGCGGGAAGAAGGCTGAAGATGGCGCCGGATGGCGGGAATCTTCACCACAGGTAAGTTTGAAAAGTCTCTTTTTCAGGCACGCAGTACCCGGTGGTTGCGGGCACGAAATCCTGCCGACTACGCCAAAAGTTGACGCGCCCCTGGGCCTGCTGTGTTGCGCAGCGTCTCGCGCACGGGGGCTTACCCGGAACCGGATCAGATGAGGGTTGTAGTCTCCGAGTGGCGGGGACCCGGTCCGTGCCCAGGGAGTCAAACGCGATGTGTGGCAGTCTTGATAGATGTTATTTGAGTGTCGACTACGCCACCCGTTGATTTGCAGCTATGGAGCTGCCGCTGCAGGGCAGACCGCTGAGGCCGGTGTAGAATTGTGCAGCGTGATAGTATAACCCCCAACGGGAGGGGTATGGCCTCAGGGCAGCCGACGTGGAAAATGGGGGTAGCAGGAACCACTCAGAGACGGTGCGGTGTAATTCAGGGTCTTTACTGGTAACAACGATAGACCCTCCCGGAGTACTTGCTAGCGAACGGGGCCTGGTCAGTCCTTGAGCAGATGGGATCTCCCCTGGCCAGGCGGAGTTGTAGGCCTCCCAAACTGACTGTACTCTTCTGGCTACCTTGCTAGAAGCGGATATAAGTAGCCCACGTCCCTGAGTGTACCGTGTGGTGCTCACCCGTATGGCCGGTGACTCGGGGCCTTCTAATGGCTTCCGCTCCACGATGGCGGTGCTGGTCCCACGCGTGTGACCGTGCCTTCGGGTTTCTGGGCCTGAGGACCTGAAATCCCCTGCCGGTCGGCTTCTGCTGCTGGGTAAGAGTTAGTCCCCACAGCCTCGGACGCCGGGTCCGGTAAGAAAGCTTCTCAGTCAGGGCGAGCTCTGCAGCTGCCAGCCCCTGACTTGTAGTAGTATTGCTCCCACTGAGCTTCTGCTGTTTCTTCCTGTGACTGTTTCTTGTCTCTACTCTCCTTGACTGCCTAACCCTGCTTTAGCCCCGGGTTTATATAGGGGAAGTTCTTCCCCTCCCAAGACTGGGCAGGAGGTGTGGCATGCACAGGATCCCTGGCCAAGAGACCTCCCACCTGCTCTCAGACATAACATTGCTTGTTACTGTGGAAACCAGACCCCTAGGGTGCCACAGCTGCACATACTGACTGCACAGGAAGAAGAGGCTGCACACAGTGACTGCACAGGAAGAAGAGACTGTACACAGTGACTGCACAGGAAGAAGAGGCTGCACACAGTGACTGCACGGGAAGAAAAGACTGTACACAGTGACTGCACAGGAAGAAGAGACTCTACACAGTGACTGCACAGGAAGAAGAGGCTGCACACAGTGATTGCGCAGGAAGAAGAGGCTGCACATAGTGAATGCACAGGAGGAAGAGACTGCACATAGTGACTGCACAGGAAGAAGAGACTGTACACAGTGACAGCACAGGAAGAAGAGGCTGCACACAGTGACTGCACAGTAAGAAGAGACTGTACACGGTGACTGCACAGGAAGAAGAGGCTGCACACAGTGACTGCACAGGAAGCAGAGGCTGTACACAGTGACTGCACAGAAAGAAGAGACTGTACACAGTGACTACACAGGAAGAAGAGACTGTACACGGTGACAGCACAGGAAGAAGAGACTGCACATAGTGACTGCACAGGAAGAAGAGGCTGCACATAGTGACTGCACAGGAAGAAGAGACTGCACATAGTGACAGTGATGCGCCCCCTGGGCCGTGTGGGGAACCCAGAAACGGGCCTTTTGTGGGATGCTGGGGGTTGTAGTCTCCGCGTGGCGGTGACCCGGTCCGTGGCTCAGGGTGGTCAAACCAAATGGCAGTCTATTTATGGTGTTTGTTATTATTTATAAATTGTCCGACTACGCCACCCGTGGATTGCGGTCGGAGTGAACCGCCGCTGCAGGGCAGACCGCTGAGGCTGGTGTTGTGGGTGCAGCAGAGGGTAGTATAACTCTCCACGGGAGGAGTATAGCCTCAGGGCAGTGAGTGCAGATGATGGGGGATGGTGGTGCGCGGGAATAATGACACAGAGTCCTGTAATGCAGTCCAGGGTCTTTACTCACAGTTCTTTATCCAAGTTACTTCAGCTGGTCATAACGTCCCACGTCGCACTGTGCTCACCAGGTGAGGGGCTCGGCCAACTCCCAGATAACTTTGGAGCACTTCACAGGACCCCCTTTGTGTGTCCTTTCTCTGGCCATTCATACCCCGCCAGTGACCTCGCTTCTGTCCGGCTGCCTCGGGCCTTGGCGGACAAACATTGGCCTCCGTTTCCCTGACCCTATGTGGTGCCCTCCTAACGGGTATGGCAAGGGGCTGCGCCACATAAAATGTCACAGCCTTCGGTTTCTAGCTGAGGGTAGTTCCCCGCCTCCACTAGTTTCGGGGACCGGTCTCCCCCTTTGGCCTGACCCCTCCACTCAGGTAGATTCGGGCATGTGGTGGCGACTCGCCTGTCCACACCCCTGGGGTCCCTTCGTTCCTTGTTCCTGGAGCCTTCTCCGCTCCTCTTCCTTTCTCTTCCTCTCCAGGCTTGGGCCTCAGTTACTAGGCCCGCCTCTGGAGCAGAGCTCATGCAGAGCCCCTGCTCCCTGTCACTTCTCCTCAGACTGAGCTCTGAACCCAAGATGGCTCCTCTCTTTTATACTTCCTAACTGTGCACCCAAGAACTGCTTCCTCCCTGCTCCAGCACTACTGGGTCCCCCCTTCCTCGGTGTTCCCTCCCCCCACTCCAGCCAGGGACAGGGACTGTCGTGCCCATCTTAGGGTCATATTGGTCGCCCTGCCCCCCGGAAATGTGGTGTAATGCATGCAGGTGTCGGGGTCCTGATCCACACTCCATCCTTACCTGAGAGTGAGATATTGCACCTCTGGTTGAGATGCAATACCTCTGTAGCAACCGAGCCCTCGGGGTGCTGCACTTCCACTCTGGTAAAACACAGCACGTCTGCGGGCTGGAACAGAGTAAAAGACATTTGATTTACAAGACATGCAAAAACTTTTTTTTTTTTTTTGAAAACAGCCGACATTATACAATTCCCTTTATGGGAAACACTTTCTCTTTTTCAACATTTTCAGCCACTTTTCTTTACTCAACATTTTAGTGCATTTTAATATCACCGGAACTCTTTTGGTAGACACCATATAAAACATTTTTACTATCATGTAACTCTTCTAGCAGCATATATAACAATTCTATATATGAAACTTTTTCAGGTAAAACATTTTTAGGTAAATTCTCTTCTTCACTGGCCATGGTGCAACTTGCGACCAGGTGTCCATTTTTTTTTTTTTTTTATAAGGTACAAACTTGAAAAACTTTTAACAGGAGGGACCCGTTCGTAAACCCTCAACGTAGGCCCTGGACGTGGCTGCAGGGCATTGGTGATCCGGTAGCTGGACCACGTCTTCTGCCACACCAAACGGATTTTTGTTCTGAGGTCAGTTGTTGTAGAACTTTATAAAACCAGTAGGAGGCGCTTTAAGAAGCGCAACTATTTACAGGGTTGACCGCTCCCAGTCCTCGGTCAGATAAAACAGAAGAGATTGGCTGCTCCCAGTCCTCAGCCGGCTTTAACTGACCCGTTTCCGGGTAACTTTAGGTAGAACAACAGGTAACAGTCAGACAACAGTCGGGTAACAGTAGCCAACTTTTTCTCTTTACCCTGACGGGTAACTATGTACATTGTACGCTGCCGCTCATCAGTAGCGGTGTCCTCCTTGCGCACCTTCTTCCTCCTCACAGTATTCTTCAGACCCTTCCGGGTCCTCTGAATAGCCGGGTTCGGGGTAGTGTTGCTCCTCTTCTACCCTCCGGACATTAAGGGCGTACCACCCCCGCAGACCTCTGTGTCTGGTGTAGGACACCCGATCTCCCGGGAACAGATCCCGCCCCCGGTGACCTTCTGGCAGGTGGCTCTCCACGTCCCTCCGGGTAACGAATACATCCATGTCCGTGTCGGGTCTCTGATGAAACCCCACCCCCTTTCTTGTTGGAATTTTACCACGGTCCCTATGATTCTGGGACTGTGTGCAGCTTGGGGGTCTCGCCGGGCGCGCATTTTCTGCTCCACGCTCCGGGCCTGCAGCTGCTCCTGCCTCTGACGCCGCACCCGCCTCTCCTTCTCCAACTGCGCCAACCTGTCGGTGACAGAACTCCCGCCTGCGGGCTGCGGCCGCCCGCGTCTCCTGCGAGAACCCCATGAGGTCCTCCCCGGCCTGGTCCCACTTGTACTGGACCTCTTCGACCGGGAGCTGGGGGACATCAATGGGCTGTGGAGCAGGCAGGAGCGGACGAAGCAGGGCTCCGGCCTCTGTGGACGGGCCCACCCGGAGACAAGGATGGACCCGCCCAGGTGGTCGGGGGACTGGCTCCCCATCTAGACCGGTCAGTTGGGCATACAGGTCCGCGCCCAGGGGTGACAGGCGGATGGGGGCATCAGGCCTTGCGACCAGGCCTAAGGCGGGCTGCTTCCGGTCGCACCCGGGGTCAGAGGGCACGACGTGGGGCGCGGTTCAGCGACGGTGCTCGCGGCTTGAGGCCCAGGTGTATGCGGCGGGAGCGTGGAAGCTGCAACGGCTCCCGGGACTTCTGGCTCCGCGGCGGAATCCAGGGGTAAGCCTGTGACGTCAGGACTCAGGGCAGCGGTGTCCACCTTACCGGCCTCCGCGGCAGCGCTGTTCTCGGCCTCCGGTCTCCTCTCTCTGTCCTCGGGGGCAGGCGCGCTGCCGGGTGCTGGCAGTGTCTCTTGCTGCCGGGTCGCGACCCGCCGGGCCATCTCCTCCCTCCATCCGGCGATGACTTCCCTCTGCGCTCGGACCATCCTCCGGTCCAGCTCCTCCAGCGCAGTCTGCAGGAATTCAGGGTCTTCTGCGGGGAGCTGAGCTATCAGGTCCGTGAGGCTGTACGGGGATGCCTCTGCCTGCAGCAGGCCGCTTGCCAGGGTGCTGGAGTTGATGCTCCTTTCCATCTCCGGGTGTGATCTGGTGAGACTGATCCAAACCACACCCTGCCCCTCGGTTTTCTTCTCCTTCCGCCCCTGTTGGGGGTGGTCCCGGGGCAATCTGCTGCCAATCACTCTCAGGGGCAGCCCCCCCACATTGATGGACATCTCTACAGCCGCACTCATGGCTGTTGGGGGTGGGCTCCGTCTTTGGCGCCATTCTGGGACCTGGCCCACGATGGGCGGTGGCTTCTTGTTGTCTTTTGGCGCGCACATAATGGCGTCTGTTCTGCTGGGGCGGGCGCCAAATTCAATACAGTGAAACAGTCTCTTTTCAGGCACGCAGTACCCGGTGGTTGCGGGCACGAAATCCTGCCGACTACGCCAAAGTTGACGCGCCCCCTGGGCCGTGTGAGGAACCCAGAATCGGGCCTTTTGTGGGACGCTGGGGGTTGTAGTCTCCGCGTGGCGGTGACCCGGTCCGTGGCTCAGGGTGGTCAAACCAAATGGCAGTCTATTTATGGTGTTTGTTATTATTTATAAATTGTCCGACTACGCCACCCGTGGATTGCGGTCACTGAGAACCGCCGCTGCAGGGCAAACCGCTGAGGCTGGTGTTGTGTGCGCAGCAGAGGGTAGTATAACTCCCCACAGGAGGAGTATAGCCTCAGGGCAGTGAGTGCAGATGATGGGGGATGGTGGTGCGCGGGAATAATGACACAGAGTCCTGTAATGCAGTCCAGGGTCTTTACTTACAGTTCTTTATCCAAGTTACTTCAGCTGGTCATAACGTCCCACGTCGCACTGTGCTCACCAGGTGAGGGGCTCGGCCAACTCCCAGATAACTTTGGAGCACTTCACAGGACCCCCTTTGTGTGTCCTTTCTCTGGCCGTTCATACCCCACCAGTGACCTCGCTTCTGTCCAGCTGCCTCGGGCCTTGGCGGGCAAACGCTGGCCTCCTTATTATCAAGAAAAAGATGAGACAAGAATGTAACAGGGAATAATAAGGAAACCAGAGCTGACAGCTTGTTACAATGTACAGGTGCATCTCACTAAATTAGAATATCATCAAAAAGTTAATTTATTTCAGTTCTTCAATCCAAAAAGTGAAACTCATATATTATATAGAGTCATTACAGAGGGATCTATTATATAGACTCATTACACGCAGAGGGATCTATTATATAGAGTCATTACATGCAGAGGGATCTATTATATAGACTCATTACACGCAGAGGGATCTATTCTATAGTCATTACACACAGAGGGATCTATTATATAGAGTCATTACACACAGAGAGATCTATTATATAGAGTCATTACACACAGAGGGATCTATTATATAGAGTCATTACACACAGAGGGATCTATTCTATAGTCATTACACACAGAGAGATCTATTATATAGAGTCATTACACACAGAGGGATCTATTATATAGAGTCATTACACACAGAGGGATCTATTATATAGAGTCATTACACACAGAGGGATCTATTATATAGAGTCATTACACACAGAGGGATCTATTATAGAGAGTCATTACACACAGAGGGATCTATTATATAGAGTCATTACACACAGAGAGATCTATTATATAGAGTCATTACACACAGAGGGATCTATTATATAGAGTCATTACACGCAGAGGGATCTATTATATAGAGTCATTACACACAGAGGGATCTATTATATAGAGTCATTACACGCAGAGGGATCTATTATATAGAGTCATTACACACAGAGGGATCTATTATATAGAGTCATTACACACAGAGTGATCTATTATATGGAGTCATTACACACAGAGGGATCTATTATAGAGAGTCATTACACACAGAGGGATCTATTATATAGAGTCATTACATGCAGAGGGATCTATTATATAGAGTCATTACACACAGAGGGATCTATTATATAGAGTCATTACACACAGAGCGATCTATTATATAGAGTCATTACACACAGAGGGATCTATTATATAGAGTCATTACACACAGAGGGATCTATTATATAGAGTCATTACACACAGAGGTATCTATTATATAGAGTCGTTACGCACAGAGGGATCTATTATATAGAGTCATTACACACAGAGGGATCTATTATATAGAGTCATTACACAGAGCGATCTATTATATAGAGTCATTACACACAGAGGGATCTATTATATAGAGTCATTACACACAGAGGGATCTATTATAGAGAGTCATTACACACAGAGGGATCTATTATATAGAGTCATTACACACAGAGAGATCTATTATATAGAGTCATTACACACAGAGGGATCTATTATATAGAGTCATTACACGCAGAGGGATCTATTATATAGAGTCATTACACACAGAGGGATCTATTATATAGAGTCATTACACACAGAGTGATCTATTATATGGAGTCATTACACACAGAGGGATCTAGTATATAGAGTAATTATGTGTCACCCTGGCCTGGATGCCACAAAATGTAATAAAGCTGTGTCTGAGAGCAAGGGGGAGGTTTTCTAGTCAGGGGAACATTAGCAAGCATTACCTCCTGTCTCAGGCCAGTAGGGGGAGCTGGCTGCCCCTATAAAAGCTGGTGCTGGGGGCAGGGTTAGGGAGAACTTGATGGCCTGTCTCAGTACTGAGACGTGTCCCGGAGCAGAGCAAGGACAGAAAGTTGCACTGCACCTAAGAGGAAGTGTGGCAGGAGGAGAGCCACAAGCCAGAGACAAGAGGCGAAGAGAGCCTGTCTTGGCAGATAAAGGACTTAATTTACCAGACTTTGGTGTCTGAGGCTGGGAGGATTCCACATCCCCCAGCAGATAACCAGTCCGCAGGGGACTGTATGTTCCTTGGCCTAAGAAACCTGGAGGCCCTGCCACAACAGAAGGGACCAGTAAAGCCGTACCAGGCCGGGAGCAGAAAGGAACCCACGTCGCAGGCCATACAGGCGAGAGTACACGGAAAGCTCGGAAACGTAGGCTGTTACCCTATAAGGAGGAGATAGCCAGAAGGAGCACAGAAAACACGGTAGGCCTACACCCTCACCCTGACCAGGGCCAATTCCCCCATTGCTCTCAGACATCCAGGTCCCCTCCTAGCCGGGACTGTTTATGGGTCAGTTTACCTATTTTAGTAAAGGCCCTGGACTGCAACCTGTTGTCTGTGTGCTCCTTTGCGCCTCCAGCACTACCGGTACTGGGACTCTCACCACCATCACTCCCACCATCCATTATACTGCCCTGGGGCCGCACTGTTCCCGTGGGGAGTCACACTACCCTAGCTGCACACCTCATCAGCCCCAGTGGTCTGCATGCAGCGGCGGTTCCTAATAACCGCAATCCACGGGTGGCGTAGTCAGACATAATCATCAGCGCATAACGGACTACCACTGGCCTGACCACCCTGAGCCACGGAACCGGGTTGCCACTACTACTCCCATCGTTCCCCTACTGCCCGGATCCGAGTGCCCCACGGCCCAGGGGGCGAGTCAGCTTTGGCGTAGTCGGTAGGATTGCAACCAACCCGCCACAAACGGGTATTGCGTGCCTGAAAAAGACTTTGCACTTACCTGAAAAGAGGTTTCCCGCCGTCCGGAGCCGTTTCCCGCCATTTCCAGCCGTCTCCCGCCATCTTCCATCGGTTCCCGCCATCCGCAGCTGTTTCCCGCCATCGGACGCCATCTTCAGGATGCCGCGCGGGAAGAAGAGGGGCGTGAACGTCCAAACCGCACGAGACCCGAAGCTCCGCCCCACGCACCGACGCTGCGCAAGGTCCTGGAAGGGAGAGAGAGCGACGCTGACGTCACCAGGACGCGACACAAGGTCCTCGTCCAGAGCAGCAGCAGCGGAGCCGCGGCCTACAGAAGAGGATCGTCGGAAGGTAGGCCACACTTAACTAGGGGGGAGGAAGATGTCGGATACAGAGGAGCCCACTACCACCAACGCGGCTGCAGCAGCGGTGATGCCATTTTCCCTGCCCTACATCCCTGGAGCGGCCTGGCTGCCCAAGTACTCAGGGGAGCCCCATGCCCTAACTGACTTTAAGGAAAGGCTGTACAGTTTGTTCCACGTTTACCCCCTGACAGAGGAGCAGAAGGTCAGCATACTAACAGGGCAGTTAACTGGCGCAGCCCAAAGGGAGGTAAAATCATGGCCCACTGAGGAGAAAAGGACTGTGAAGGGTATTCTGGCCCGGCTGCGGGGTACCTTTGATACACGTACCTTCGCTGAAATTAAAATGAGGTTCTATGGATGTAAGCAGCGGGCACAGGACAGCATCAGAGACTATGCCCTAAATCTGCAGGAAGCCTTGAGGGCTATCCAACAAACTGACCCTGGCAGTGTGCAGGAAACGGATAAGCTGCTAACAGAACAGTTCATAAAAGGTCTGCTGTCCAGCGCCCACAGGGCCCAGCTGAGCCTCATGTTCTTTCAGAACCCTGATCTGACCTTTGCCCAATTCAAGGACAGGGCCATAAGGGTGCTCCGTGAATCCGCAACAAGTGGCGCTATAAACCCCCGGCGCCCTGCTCTCACCTACCACCAGGAGGCGGCGCCCTCCTCTATGGACTCCGTGGGGGCTGATGCACAGGCCCTGAACCAAGCCCCGTCGAAAGATCTGCACCACCAAGTCCAGGAGCTGACCAGGAGCATCGCGGCGTTGACCAGGACCGTCCAGGCGTTACAAGTGGACCCGTCAAGACCCATCGAGCTGGCTTCAAGTCCGGAGGATGTCCCGTGGCGTCTACAGAGGAGGATCCCGTCGTTCCGAGGGAGGCCCACAGACCGATACGCAGAGGATGGACAGCCCATTTGCCGCCGATGCAACCAGCCCGGACACATTTTCAGGTACTGTAATTTAAACGGGTCCAACCTGGGGCAGAGGGCCAACCCCCAGGCATAAGATCACCAGGCCCTTACAATTGGCGTAATAAGTACGTTGGGGGGCGCCCGGTTTTACCTGTGGTGCTGGACGGTATCCCCATGAGCGCCTTGCTGGATACTGGGTCACAAGTAACCACTATCCCTTATGTACTTTTTAAGCAGTATTGGACTGATGCTGATATCACACGGTATCCAGACAGTAACTTGAGCATCATCGCCAGTAATGGCTTACCCGTGCCGCAGATGGGGTTCAAGGAGATGACCATTAAGATTGGTAAAGTTGAACTGCAGGCACAGGGAGTGATTATTGTAGACATTGACCGTCGTGAAAGTCACCCTAAAATAACTGTGGGTACTAACGTAATTGAAAATTGTCTTTCATAGGTAATTGTAATTCTACAACAGGTGGCGGTGAATGCTAGTTCCAGCCAACAGAGAGTCCTCAACAAGGAGATAAAAGCCCTGATGAGACGGCAGCAGGTAGAACTGTCTGGTGGTGAGATCGGTAGCGTAAGACTGAGTGACCCATTCCCCATTTCCATGCCTCCCAAAAGTGAAATGATGATCTGGTGTCGGACTGCAATCTGGTTGAGAGGTAGAGACTACCAAGCCATGGTAGAACCCGTGTACTCAGACAGCAGGTCCACCATTTTGACAGCCCGGGGGGTGGTTGATGTCCGTCATGGGAGGGTGCCCGTCCGCATCCTCAACATTGGGGAGAGGGAAGTACACTTACCCAGGTACGCTACACTCGCCAAACTGTTTGTTGTCGAACACAAAGCTATCAGGGCCGTGGAACCCTTGCCTCCATCTCCACAGGCGGAGGGTAATGGCTCCCAGAAACAAAAGGAGGATTGGTGCCAGAAACTCCATGTGGGTGCTGACTCCACTCCCCTGCACCAAAAACAAGGAGTCTACCGGGTGGTACAGGAGTACGAGAGAGTCTTTAGTAAGCACCCGCTAGACTTCGGCAGAGTAAAAGGGATAGAACACCACATCCCCACAGGGAGCCACCCACCAATAAAAGAGAGACACAGGCCTGTACCCCCTGCACATTATCAGAACGCCAAGGGTATGCTAAGGGAGATGAAAGAAGCTGGGGTCATTAGAGACAGCTGTAGCCCCTGGGCAGCCCCCTTGGTTCTGGTGAAAAAGAAGGACGGCACCATGAGAATGTGCGTAGACTATAGACAAATCAACCGTATCACCCATAAAGACGCATACCCGCTGCCTAGAATAGAGGAGTCTTTAGCCGCACTAAAATCAGCTAACTTCTTTTCTACTTTGGACCTTACTAGCGGGTACTGGCAGGTTCCTGTGGCAGAGGCTGACAAGGAGAAGACCGCCTTCACCACCCCGATGGGACTGAGCGAGTTCAACTGTATGCCTTTCGGGCTCTGCAATGCACCAGGGACCTTCCAGCGGCTGATGGAATGCTGTCTAGGGCACCGAAACTTAGAGACGGTCCTCCTTTACCTGGACGACGTGATCGTCTATTCGAAAACCTACGAGGACTATCTAAAGCACCTGGCCGAGATGTTCGAAGCCCTGGCAGGCTATGGCCTGAAGGTGAAACCATCGAAGTGTCACCTGCTGAAACCAAAGGTCCAGTACCCAGGGCACATGGTAAGCGTGGAAGGAGTGGCCCCCGACCCTGACAAGGTCACGGCAATCAAGAGCTGGCCAAGCCCCTCGAACATCAAAGAGGTGAGACAGTTTCTCGGATTGGTAGGCTACTACCGAAGGTTCATTCCCGGGTTCACTAGGATGGCAGCTCCTATGCAGGACCTCCTAATCGGACAGTCTAAGTCCAGGAGCCAAAAGCCGCCCTTCAAGTGGGATAAACCGGAAGAGGAGTCCTTCCGCCAGTTGAAGATGGCCCTCACGGGGGATGAGATCCTGGCCTACCCTGATTTTGGTCAGCCTTTTATTCTCCACACGGACGCCAGTAATGTGGGACTGGGAGCAGTACTGTCCCAAAACCAACAGGGCAGAGAAAGGGTGATCGCGCACGCCAGCCGGAAGCTGAGGCCCACCGAAAGGAACCCGGAGAATTACAGCTCCTTCAAACTAGAATTCTTGGCGGTGGTGTGGGTCGTGACAGAACGCTTCAAGCATTACCTGGCCTCCGCAAAGTTCACCGTGTACACGGACAACAACCCGTTGACACACCTGGACAATGCAAGACTGGGTGCCCTAGAACAGCGGTGGATGGCCCGTCTCTCCAACTATGACTTCGTGATCAAGTACCGGGCCGGCAAAAGCAATGCCAACGCTGACGCCCTATCGAGGATGCCTCACTTACCTGAAGGTGACGAAGACCCAGAAGAGCTGGAGGAGGTAGAACTCCCCGCGTTTCACCGGTATGGAGCCGCTCAATACTCCCACCGCGTGAAGGAGGAGGATCTAACAACCGTGATGATCAATCCCCTACCTCACCACAGCTGGGCCGAGACCCAAGATAGTGACCCTGCCATCCGCCTGGTGAAAGATCTGCTGACCCAGGAAGAATCCCGCATGGATCCGGATGCTCCAGAGGAAGCCAAGCAGCTGTGGAAGGAGAAGAGCAAGCTGTTCTTCTATGAAGGCAAGCTGTGCAGAAGGATTGTCAACCACCGGACGCACGAGCTGACCTGGCAAGTCGTGGTCCCAAGCCGGGATGCAGCTTTGGTCCTGGGGGCTTACCATGACAGAGCGGGGCACTTCGGTTGGAAGAAACTGGAGTTCCTGCTAAGAGGACGGTTCTTTTGGGTCGGCATGAGAGGGGCTGTAGAGAAGTGGTGCAGAGACTGTGGCCCTTGTCACCTAAGGAGGAAGGACCATGCCAGCCAGAAGACACCCTTGAGGCCCATCGTCACCACACAGCCTCTTGAGCTGGTAGCTCTAGACCACGTCAAGTTGGCTCCAAGCCGGTCAGGGTACATCTACGCCCTGACAATCGTTGACCACTATTCCCGTTTTCTCGTGGTGGTCCTGGTAAAAGACTTGACAGCCCAAACAGCGGCCAGAGCCTTCCAACAATACTTCTGCCGTCCACACGGGTATCCGGAACAGGTCCTGACAGACCAGGGTCCAGCGTTCGAGGCTGAAATCTTCCAAGAGTTCTGCAACCTCTATGGCTGTAAGAAGATTCGGACAACGCCTTACCACCCACAAACCAACGGGATGTGTGAGAAAATGAACAACATAGTCATTGACCTCCTGAAGACGTTGCCCCTGGAGGAACGCAGCCTGTGGCCAGAAAAACTGCCGGACCTGATAGACCTATGCAACCATATCCCGGTGAATGCTACAAACTGCACCCCAGCTTACCTGATGCGAGCCAGACCAGGTAAGCTGCCCGTAGACCTGGAGATGGGAGTCCTAACGCCTGAGGATACCTCCCCGGATGCGGACTGGGATACGGAAAGGCAACTGCAGTACAAGAAGGTACAGGAGAGTGTGGAGAAGAGCCTGGCCCAGGTGAGAGAGAGGCAAGAAAAACTCTTCAACCAACACGCCCCTGCTGGTCTCCTGGAACCTGGTGAGCAGGTCCTGAAGCGGAAGAGAAGGCTACATAAATTGGACGACCAGTGGGAAAGGGAACCCTACACCGTACTGCAGTCTGACCACGACAACCCGAAGGTGTGCGTGATCACCAAGGACGGAGGAGAAACCACTAGTACCGTCTCCAGAGACCACTTAAAAAGGTGCCCCGAGCAACTCCGTAGTGCAAAAGAGGATCAAAGTGACCTTGAACCTGCAGAGGACAAGGAAGAAATGATCAGCACCGTTCTCGGAGAGTTCCCTCAGTCCTGGACTCGGATAAACGATGCCATAGTGGTACCCGTCCTGCATTTCCTGCAACCGGCTCAGCAACACCCTACACCAGAGCCGGAAGGTGAAGAGGAGCAAGCGGTTCCAGAGGCAGAAGAGCCTGTATCAGCAGCCCAGGAGAGTCAACCCTCTGCTGACAGTGAGCCTGCCATGCCTGCGGTAAGCCAAAGAACCCGCAGACAGCTGCCTGCCCTACCTGTACACCCAGCTGGTAGCTGTACCCCTAACGCTAGTGGGGAAAGCCAAGTCGGTCCACCACCAGACAGTGGGTTAAGGAGATCAACCAGGAGCACAAAGGGACAAATACCCGCTCGCTGGAAAATATAGAGCGAGCTAAAATTGTAAATAACCTTGTTGCCAAATGTTGAATTGTTTGCCAAGTTACCTGCGTGATAAGTAATTGTGTGTTTCAGTTCCTTACAGTTACCGTATGGACTCAAAGGTTATGGACTTTTTATAACCGGAATCTTGTATGGACTGCGTTCGGAGCCTAACCAAGGAATGAACTAAGACTGTGAAGGACTTGGGGTAGGACCCCCACCTGGTTAAGGCTCCCCGTTGTGTTGGTGATATGGACACCCGGTCACAGACCACACTGTGACCTTAAGAACTCAATTTGTGCGTCACTTTCCTGTTAATGTTTTATGGTTATGCATGTTATTCTTTATTTACTGTTTAGTCCCGGAGTACTAAATTTTACTAGGGGGGAATGTGTCACCCTGGCCTGGATGCCACAAAATGTAATAAAGCTGTGTCTGAGAGCAAGGGGGAGGCTCTCTAGTCAGGGGAACATTAGCAAGCAGTACCTCCTGTCTCAGGCCAGTAGGGGGAGCAGGCTGCCCCTATAAAAGCTGGTGCTGGGGGCAGGGTTAGAGAGAACTGGATGACCTGTCTCAGGACTGAGACTTGTCCCGGAGCAGAGCAGGGACAGAAAGTTGTATTGCACCTAAGAGGAAGTGTGGCAGGAGAGCCACAAGCCAGAGACAAGAGGCGAAGTGAGCCTGTCTTGGCAGATAAAGGACTTAATTTACCAGACTTTGGTGTCTGAGGCTGGGAGGATTCCACATCCTACAGCAGATAACCAGTCCGCAGGGGACTGTATGTTCCTTGGCCTAAGAAACATGGAGGCTCTGCCACAACAGAAGGGACCAGTAAAGCCGTACCAGGCCGGGAGCAGAAAGGAACCCACGTCGCAGGCCATACAGGCGATAGTACACGAAAAGCTCGGAAACGTGGGCTGTTACCCTATAAGGAGGAGATAGCCAGAAGGAGCACAGAAAGCACGGTAGGCCTACACCCTCACCCTAACCAGGGCCAATTCCCCCATTGCTCTCAGACATCCAGGTCCCCTCCTAGCCGGGACTGTTTATGGGTCAGTTTACCTGTTTCAGTAAAGACCCTGGACTGCAACCTGTTGTCTGTGTGCTCCTTCGCGCCTCCAGCACTACCGGCACTGGGACTCTCACCACCATCACTCCCACCATCCATTATACTGCCCTGGGGCCGCACTCTTCCCGTGGGGAGTCACACTACCCTAGCTGCACACCTCATCAGCCCCAGCGGTCTGCATGCAGCGGCGGTTCCTAATAACCGCAATCCACGGTGGCGTAGTCGGACATAATCATCAGCGCATAACGGACTACCACTGGCCTGACCACCCTGAGCCACGGAACCGGGTTGCCACTACTACTCCCATCGTTCCCCTACTGCCCGGATCCGAGTGCCCCACGGCCCAGGGGGCGAGTCAATTACACACAGAGGGATCTATTTCACGGGTTATTTCTGGTAATGGTGATGATTATATGGAATATGAATCTTTTGATCGTACACAGAATCCAGCACCGGCCTCGTTCCACTCTCATTAGGATTGTGAGCTGTTGCTCTCTGTTATCATCCCAGTAACCTGGTACTTTGTAGATCTATATTTATGGGGAAGCAGGGATTTATGGTGGTCCTCGCTGTGATCCCGGCCCCCACAGATGTCACAGCCATATTCAAGGTTATTTATAGCGCGGTCGGTGAGCGGCGAGAGATAAATGAGACGACATCGTGGAACAAAAGTGCGCCATCATCTGAAGGGAGGAGCAGAGCGACCGCAGGCACCGGATCATCCTCCGTACAGAGCCCAATACATGAGACAATGGAGGAGCGAGGGGCCCCGATAACCAGAGACGGGTGAGGGGCCATGATAACCAGAGATGGGTGAGGGGCTCCGATAACCAGAGACAGATGAGGGGCTCCGATAACCAGACACGGGTGAGGGGCCCCGATAACCAGAGAAGGGTGAGGGGCCCCGATAACCAGAGACAGATGAGGGGCTCCAATAACCAGAGACGGGTGAGGGGCCCTGATAACCAGAGACGGGTGAGGGGCCATGATTACCAGAAACGGGTGGGGGGCTCCGATAACCAGAGACGGGTGAGGGACCCCGATAACCAGAGACAGATGAGGGGCTCCGATAACCAGAGACGGGTGAGGGGCCCCGATAACCAGAGACGGGTGAGGGGCCATGATAACCAGAGACGGGTGAGGGGCTCCGATAACCAGAGACGGGTGAGGGACCCCGATAACCAGAGACGGGTGAGGGACCCCGATAACCAGAGACAGATGAGGGGCTCCGATAACCAGAGACGGGTGAGGGGCCCCAATAAACAGAGACGGGTGAGGGGCCCCGATAATCAGAGACGGGTGAGGGGCCCCGATAACGAGAGAAGGGTGAGGGGCTCCGATAACCAGAGACGGTTGAGGGGCCCCGATAACCAGAGACGGGTGAGGGACTCCGATAACCAGAGACGGGTGAGGGACTCCGATAACCAGAGACGGGTGAGGGACCCCGATAACCAGAGACGAATGAGGGACTCTGATAACCAGAGACGAGTGAGGGACCCCGATAACCAGAGACGGGTGAGGGGCCCCGATAACCAGAGACGGGTGAGGGGCCCCGATAACCAGAGACGGGTGAGGCACTCCGATAACCAGAGACGGGTGAGGGACTCCGATAACAATAGACGGGTGAGAGACTTCGATAACCAGAGACGGGTGAAGGGCCATGATTACCAGAGACGGGTGAGGGACTCCAATAACCAGAGACGAGTGAGGGACTCCGATAACCAGAGACGAGTGAGGGACCCCGATAACCAGAGACGGGTGAGGGGCCCCGATAACCAGAGACGGGTGAGGGGACCCGATAACCAGAGACGGGTGAGGGACTCCGATAACCAGAGACGGGTGAGGGACTCCGATAACAATAGACGGGTGAGGGACTCCGATAACCAGAGACGGGTGAAGGGCCATGATTACCAGAGACGGGTGAGGGACTCCAATAACCAGAGACGAGTGAGGGACTCCGATAACCAGAGACGGGTGAGGGGCCCCGATAACCAGAGACTGTCAGGCAAAATCCTATTGTTTAACTGTACAAACTTTTAATGTTGATTTTAATAATGCACATGACTGTCACAAACACAGGGACCACATTTTTGGAATGTTCACCTTTTTCCGATTATAATAGTATATCTTGCATAACTGAGAAACCACCGGAAAATGGGTTCTGAGCTTCTGAGCGTCATAGAGATATCATATTTGATATCCATCTTCATGAATATTGGTGACGGCAAACATGATGTCTCCATCTTGGATGTGGGACCCCCCCATACCAAGATATGAAATCTGAAGGATTTTTATGTCTTGTGTAGCTGGGTGGGTTCACAAAACCGAGCCCCCGTGTGAGGTAAACAACATGGGTGTCTCCTAGGGTTTTGGCCCCTTACTAAAAACCAGAACGGACATTTTAATTCATTCTTACCCCGGGACGTCAGACGCATGCACTCCTCGCTGCGAGGAGGAATCGCACCTAATTTCCGGGGAGCCGGCCCCCCCCCCCCACAGAATCTGAGACCATCACCTCGTGGCGCAGGTTTTGCTATTATTTACCCCTTTCATTTTAATAACTGTTTTATGCATATATGTAAATTGTCTCTTTTATAATATCTTGTATATCTTTTGTAAACACTGCCCCCCTTTTGGGAGTAAATCATTATTATTTACCAGCTTCGTTCTTCTTGTCCTATGTCGAGCAAACACGTTGCTCACACGCTAATTCACATTACCTAACGGGTACCCGATCCACCTGTTAAGCGATCGGTGGTGGCAGTATACTAGTATTTATGTGATATTGTGGTTTGAGGGTGGCTGGACGGAGGTATATATACGTTCCTGGAAGGAACTGGTGGTATATATACGTCCTGTCACATCACGTGCCACAATAGTCGACATAAATTAGAGCAGCTGCGCCCGTGCTTATCCTCGGCCAATACCGTGTTTGACCAGCAGGATAAGGGGGCGCCAGAGGGCTGCAAGGTCTGACCAAGTGTGTTTTCATGACAATTTTTGGCAGTGGTGGGATCATAGGACATTAGTGATCTCGTTTGAGCAATCATTCCTCTCTCTAAAAACTTGCACGGTTCTTACCTGGATCCTGCACAAAAGTTTTGAAGATCGAACTCAGTGTTTATTAGATCTGAGACAATACTGTATGTGTAGCAGTTACCCCTACCCTTCTTCGGTTTTTCTTTTTTATTCTTATTTTGGTGATCATGGTCGTCGTTGGGGAGCTCTGGTACAGTCAGCAGAAAAAGGACACTCTTATTGGAATATGTATAACCAAAGGCATTGACCCCCTCGGCAAATACAAAGAACAAATGGTTGCTGCACTGGCGCAACTGGAGGCAGGGCAAGCCCTTCTCCAGATCTCAGCAGGGCCAGGGGTCAGCCGAGATATGGACAGTACTACTGCAGGGGTCCCACCTGTAGACGCACGCCGCGTCAGCGACCTGGGCAGCATGGACCCCTATCTGCAGATGGCTCTACAGTAACTTCCTGCAGAGGATCATGAAGGACGGCTGAAAGTCATTCAGCAGCACCAGGAGGTCGAGAGGGCCGAGAGAGCCGAGCGAGAGGCCGAGCGAGCCCAGCGAGAGGCCGAGCGAGCCGAGCGAGAGGCCGAGAGAGCCCAGCGAGAGGCCGAGCGAGAGGCCGAGAGAGCCCAGCGAGAGGCCGAGCGAGCCGAGCAAGAGGCCCAAGCCCAGAGGGCCCATGAACTGCAGATGGCCCAACTCGGGATTCCAGCATCCAACTCACAGAACGGGGAGACTAACAATGCGACCCTGTTTAAGCCCCGTCCAGAGCATTTTCCTGTGATGGAAAAGGACGGCGACCTCGACACCTTTCTGAGGAGTTTTGAAAAGACTTGCAGACAATACCAGCTGCCTGAGGGCCAGTGGGCTCGATACTTAACTGCAGGGCTGCGATGCAAAGCTCTGGATGTGTTTGTGGCTCTTCCTCCAAGCCTCGATGGGAACTATGATGCCATTAAGCAGGCCCTAATCCAGAGGTTCCAACTGACTCCTGAGGTGTACCGTAAAAAGTTCCGGAACCTCCAACGTGGACCGCACGACAGTTACAGCGATGTGCTGCATGGGCTCAGAACCAACTTTGAGCAGTGGATCTGACGCGCCCCCTGGGCCGTGTGTGGGGGAATACCTGGAGCCAGGTCTCTGTGTAATGCTAGGGGTTGTAGTCTCCGTGGCGGCAACCTGGTCCCGTGGCTCAGGGTGGTCAAACCAGTGGCGGATCTGTTTATTTGGTTTTTAATGTTTAAATGTCCGACTACGCCACCCGTGGATTGCGGTCACTGAGAACCGCCGCTGCGGGGCAGACCGCTGAGGCTGATGCTGTGTGCGCAGCAGAGGGTAGTATAACTCCCCACGGGAGGAGTATAGCCTCAGGGCAGTGAGTGCAGATGATGGGGGTGATGGTGCGCGGGAGCAACAGTAATGACTCAGAGTCCAGTGATGCAGTCCAGGGTCTTTACTCACAGTTTACACTCCAAACCACTTCTGCAGGTAATGGCTGCCCACGTCGTACTATGCTCACCAGGTGAGGGGCTCGGCCAACTCCCAGGTACCTTTGGAATGCTTTTCAGGACCCCCTTCGTGTGTCCTTTCTCTGGCCTGTCGTACCCCACAATTGACCACGTTTCTGTCCAGCTGCCTCTGGCCTTGGCGGGCAAATGTATGTTCCGTTTCCCTGGGCCCTATATGGTGCCTTCCTAATGGGTGTAGTGAGGGGCCATGACACGTGCAATGCCACAGCCTCCGGTTACTAGCTGAGGGTAGTTGCTCTCCTCCACTAGCTGAGGGATCCGGTTCCCTTGCTTGGCCTGACCCCCCAACTCTGGTAGCGGCGGGCGTACGGTGGTGACTCGCCGGTCCGCACCCCTGGGGTCCCTTCACTCCTCTCCTGGAGCCTCCTCCGCTCCTCTCCTGGAGCCTCCTCCGGGCTCAGGCCTTGAGACTTGGCCTCGCTGCGGAGCAGAGCTCGTACAGAGCCCCTGCTCCCTGTCTTCTCCTCTCTGACTGAACTCAGCAACTCTTCTCTCTGACTCCAAGATGGTGCCCACCTTATATACTCCTCTTTCCAGTGCACCCTGAATCTACTCTCCCCACCCACACACTACCGGGTTCCCCCTTTCTAGGTGTTCCCTCCCCCACTCCAGCCAGGGACAGGGGCAGTTGTGCTCACTCTTGGGAGCATTGTCACCCTGTCCCCCGGAAATGTGGTGTAGTGCATGTGGGTGTTAGGGTCCTGAGCCACACTCCATCCTTACCTGGAAGTGAGATATCACACCTCTGGGTGAGATGCAATACCTCTGTAGCGACCGAACCCTCGCGGCTCTACATTCCCCCCTGGTAAATCACAGCGCGTCCGCGGGCTGGAACAGAGCAAAAGACAATTGATTTCAAGACATGCAGAATTAAAGTTTTTTTTTTTTTTTTTTAACGTTACTTGTCATAAAACTTTTCTCTTTTTATTAACATATAAAACATTCCTTTCAATTACGATTACTCTTTCCTTGATATAACTTTCAATATACACATATAAAATATTCTTTTAAGTAGAAAATATGAAACATTATCAGCAACATTTCAACAGCGAAGTCTCTTTAACAGGCCACATTCCTTGCCGTGACCAGGTGTCCATGTCACCCAACAAGGTACAATTTTACTAAGTGCAAACTTTCAAACATCTTCGGGTATCTATCGAGGTAGAAGTTTATAAAACCAATAGGGGGCACTTTAAGAAGTGCAACTATCTACAAGGGTTGGCTGCTCCCAGTCCTCAGCCGGATAGTTCACGGATCCTTTTCGGGTAACTTTAACAAATAAACGGACAATAATCCCCAACCGGGGTGAACCTTTTATAATTCCCATATGGGCATAACTTGAAATTCTTTTTCTTCTACCCTGACGGGTAACTACATACAGTTCGTGCTGCTGCTCTCTAGTAGCGGTGTCTCCCTGGTGGACGTTCCTGCTCATCAAGTTCTTCAGACCCGTTCGGGTCCTTCGTATAGCAGGGTTCAGGGTACCGCTGTTCTTCTACCCGCTGAACGTTGAGGGCGTACCACCCCGGCAGGCCTCGGTGTCGGGTGTATGACACCAGATCAGATCCCCGGGAACAGATCCCGTTTCGGGTGACCCTCGGGCAGGCGACTCTCCACATCCCTCCGGTTGACAAAGATGTCTGTCTTCGTCGTCGGGTCCCGAATGAACCCCCACCCCTTCTTCTGGTGAAACCCGACCACAGTCCCGGTGACTTTGGGACCACGTGCAGCCTGGGGATCTCGGCGGGCCTGGGTCTTTTCCTCCGCGCTCCGGGCCTGTAGCGGGCCGCTTCCCGCCGCACCCGGGATCAAGGGGCTCGACATGGGGCGTGGTCCGGCGGCTGCGCTCGGGGCTTAGGGCCTAGGTGTAGGCGGCGGGAGCGGAGGAGGTGCAGCGACTCCAGGGACGATCGGCTCCGCGATGGGGTCCAGGGGCAGGCTAGTGGCATCAGGGCTTGTAGCAGGGGCGTCCCCCTTACCTGCTCCCGTAGCAGCGCTGCTCTCGGCCTCCGGCCGTCTCTCTCTATCCTCAGAGGCAGGCACGCTGTCGGGTGCTGGCAGAGCCACTTGCTGCCGGGTCGCGACCAGACGGTCCATTTCCTCTTTCCACCCCGCTTTGGCCTCCCGCTGCGCCTGGACCATCCTCCGGTCCAAATCCTCCAGCCCAGCCCGGAGGAATCAGGGTCCTCTCCGGGGAGCTGGGCCATCAGCTCCGCGAGGCTGCACGGAGACGCTTCGGCCTGCAGCCGGCCACTGGCAAGGGTCCTGGGGCTGGCGCTCCTCGCCATTTCCGGGTGTGGTCTGCCATGACTGATCCAAACCACACCCTGCCCTTCGGTTTTCTTTCCCTTCTGCACCTGTTGGGGGTGGTCCCGGGGCAACCTGCTTGCAATCACTCTCAGGGGCAGCCCCCCCACGTTGATGGACATCTCTACAGCCGCACTCATGACCGTTGGGGGTGGGCTCCGTCTTTGGCGCCATTCTGGGACCTGGTCCACGATGGGCGGTGGCTTCTTGTTGTCTATTAGCGCGCACATAATGGCGCCCGTTCTTCTGGGGCGGGCGCCACATTCAATATAGTGAAACAGTCTCTAGGCATACAATACCCGATGATAACGGGTTGGTTTCAAATCCTGCCGACTACGCCAAAGTTGACGCGCCCCCTGGGCCGTGTGTGGGGGAATACCCGGAGCCGGGTCTCTGTGTAATGCTAGGGGTTGTAGTCTCTGTGGCGGCGACCCGGTCCCGTGGCTCAGGGTGGTCAAACCAGTGGCGGATCTGTTTATTTGGTTTTTAATGTTTAAATGTCCGACTACGCCACCCGTGGATTGCGGTCACTGAGAACCGCCGCTGCGGGGCAGACCGCTGAGGCTAATGTTGTGTGCGCAGCAGAGGGTAGTATAACTCCCCACAGGAGGAGTATAGCCTCAGGGCAGTGAGTGCAGATGATGGGGGTGATGGTGCGCGGGAGCAACAGTAATGACTCAGAGTCCAGTGATGCAATCCAGGGTCTTTACTCACAGTTTTACATTCCAAGCCACTTCTGCAGGTAATGGCTGCCCACGTCGTACTATGCTCACCAGGTGAGGGGCTCGGCCAACTCCCAGATACCTTTGGAATGCTTTTCAGGACCCCTTCGTGTGTCCTTTCTCTGGCCTGTCGTACCCCACAATTGACCACGTTTCTGTCCAGCTGCCTCGGGCCTTGGCGGGCAAACGTATGTTCCGTTTCCCTGGGCCCTATATGGTGCCTTCCTAATGGGTGTAGTGAGGGGCCATGACACGTACAATGCCACAGCCTCCGGTTACTAGCTGAGGGTAGTTGCTCTCCTCCACTAGCTGAGGGATCTGGTTCCCTTGCTTGGCCTGACCCCCCTACTCTGGTAGCGGCGGGCGTACGGTGGTGACTCACCGGTCCGCACCCCTGGGGTCCCTTCGCTCCTCTCCTGGAGCCTCCTCTGGGCTCAGGCCTTGAGACTTGGCCTCCCTGCGGAGCAGAGCTCGTACAGAGCCCCTGCTCTCTGTCTTCTCCTCTCTGACTGAACTCAGCAACTCTTCTCTCTGACTCCAAGATGGTGCCCACCTTATATACTCCTCTTTCCAGTGCACCCTGAATCTACTCTCCCCACCCACACACTACCGGGTTCCCCCTTTCTAGGTGTTCCCTCCCCCCACTCCAGCCAGGGACAGGGACAGTTGTGCTCACTCTTGGGAGCATTGTCCTCCTGTCTCCCAGAAATGTGGTGTAGTGCATGTGGGTGTTAGGGTCCCGAGCCACACTCCATCCTTACCTGGAAGTGAGATATCACACCTCTGGGTGAGATGCAATACCTCTGTAGCGACCGAACCCTCGGGGCGCTACGGACCCAAGGACTGTCAGCGACCACCTTTGAGCAGCTAAAGGACCTGATGGTGAAAGACCAGTTCCTGCATCTGTGTCCGACTGAGGTACGGCAGTTCGTGATGGATCGGGAGCCACCAGATGCCAATAAAGCAGCGCAGACACCTACGAGGCCAACCGGAGACCGGAGGTGCAGAGGCCGGTCGTCGCCAGCTGGAAAGGGAGGAAGCCATCAACCACCATGCCTGCCCCTGCCAGCCGACCTTCCGGAGGCCTTTTCCCCGTTACCAATGCCCGGCCTGCATCTGATGCCCGCAGGTGTTATTTCTGCAACCAGACTGGTCATCTCAGCGCCACTTGCCCAGAGAAGCAGAGGAAGAACCCCCCATCCAAGGCCCCAGGGCCTAATGCATCAGTTCTTTTGGTGGGTGGGCCGGTTGAGAGGGCCTGTGAAAACTTGCAGTCTGTCATGGTGGGGGACACTGTCACTGTAGGCCTCAAGGACACTGGGGCCGAACAAACCCTCATCCGACCCGAACTGGTGTCCGCTGAAGAGGTTATTCCGGGAAAGACCCTGACTGTCACCGGGATTGGGGGCGTCCGATGCCCCTTGCCCATGGCCCGGGTTTTTATTGATTGGGGTGCTGGGAGTGGGGTGAAGGAAGTGGGAGTATCTGAAAATCTACCTGCAAATGTTTTGTTGGGAACTGATTTGGGGAGGATGTTTGCTTATTATGTCCCTGACACCCCTCCCTGATCTGATACGGTTGTTAAGGTTAATGCTGATAATGTGAATGTCAATGCTTTACCTGATGATGATGATGATGATGATAATGATGATGATGATGATGATGATGATGATGATGTATTGGAAGGTACAGGAGAACTCAGCCATGTCACTCTTCGGGGAGATATTGATGAGGATCCCCTAGCAGGAGCAAGTGTCAGTGCTAAGGGTAATGGGGAGAGGCACGAGGACCATGAAGCAGGTGGTGCTGTGCCAGTGACCAGTGTCACAACAGATGGTGACCTGGCTGATGGTAGCTGCCCTATACGTAGAACTGTGCCTGAGGTAATGGGGGATGGGGAAGTAGTACTCATAGCCGCGCAGGCTGATGGGACGGTGTTATTCCCCGGGGAGACGACCTATATAGCTGCTGTTACCCGCAGTCAGAGTGCCCAGAATGCAAGTAACGCCCTGCCTACTGGACCCTCCTCGGACAGAGAAATAACAGAATCAGGTATGGACCCACAGCCGGTCCCAGAGGGTCCCAGTGAGGACGTGGCCTTAACCTCACTTCTGGCTTCCTCCAGCCAGGAGTTTCAGGCAGCTCTGCACTCAGATGCTAGCCTGGAGACGTTAAGGAGCCTCGCAGAGAAACCCACCTCCAAGTCTGATAAGGAGAGAGTATTCTGGGACCAAGGGAGGTTGTACCGGGAGACAGTTCCCTGTACACCCCAACAGGAGTGGCTGAGGGAAAGACAGCTGGTCGTCCCTTACCAATTCAGGGATGAGTTGTTGCGGATCGCCCATGAGATTCCACTCGCTGGACACTTGGGGGTCAGCAAAACCAAGGCCCGGCTGTCTCACCACTTTTATTGGCCCAAAATGGGGACGGATGTGGTGAACTACTGTCGCTCCTGTACCACGTGTCAAAGAGTGGGAAAGTCAGGGCCGGCTCCCAAAGCCCCCCTGATCTCTTTGCCAGTGATAGAGGAGCCTTTCCAGAGGATTGCTGTGGACATTGTGGGACCACTGGCCATACCCAGCAGCTCTGGAAAATGTTTCATCCTTACTGTGGTAGACTATGCTACCCGGTATCCGGAGGCAGTAGCCCTGTCCTCAATTAGGGCGGATAAGGTGGCGGATGCCCTCTTGGCCATCTTTTCGCGAGTAGGCTTTCCCATGGAGATGCTTACCGACCAGGGGACCCAGTTCATGTCTCGCTTAATGGAGGCCCTATGTAAGAAAATGCAGGTGCAGCATCTGGTATCGAGCGCGTATCATCCCCAAACCAATGGTTTGTGTGAGCGATTCAATGGTACCCTCAAACAGATGTTAAAAATGCTGGTTGAGACCCAGGGACGCGACTGGGAGCGTTACCTCCCACACCTGCTATTTGCTTAGAGAGAGATTCCACAGGCCTCGACGGGGTTCTTCCCCTTTGAGCTCCTGTATGGCAGGCGTGTCCGAGGACCCCTTGGGTTGATAAGGGAATTCTGGGAAGAAGAGCCGAGCTCCCCAGGAGTGTCCATCGTGGAGTATGTCATGCGCTTCCGTGACAAGATGCAGACCTTGACGCAGTTGGTGCATGACAACATGGCGCAAGCCCAGGCTGACCAGAAGCATTGGTACGACCAGAATGCCCGAGAGCGGACCTACCAGGTGGGTCAGAAGGTGTGGGTGCTGATCCCCGTACCAAAGGACAAGCTTCAGGTGGCCTGGGAAGGCCCGTACGTCATTCACCAACAGCTCAACCCGGTCACCTACGTGATCACTCTTGACCACGCGTGGGGTAGGCAGAAGGCTTTTCACGTTAATATGATGAAGGCTCATCAAGAACGTGGAGCCTGTGTCCTACCGGTCTGCAGCCTGCCCGAGGATGGAGAGGACGACCCCCTCTTGGATATGCTCGCCCAAGCGAAGGCCAGCGGGTCCCTAGAGGTTGTAGAGATAAGCTCCTTGCTATCCGCAGACCAGAGGTCTCAGATGAGAGCAGTGCTGAAACCCTTCCAAGCAGTGTTCACCAACCTGCCTGGCAGGACTGAAGTGGCGATCCATGAAGTGGACACCGGGAATCATGCCCCACTCCGGCGGACAGCCTATCGAATCTCCGACGAGGTGCAGCATGTCATGCGCCAGGAGGTCGAGGACATGCTGAAGTTTGGGGTGATTAAGCGGTCCAAGAGCGCGTGGGCCTCACCTGTAGTCCTGGTGCCAAAGAAGGACTGGACCACCCGGTTCTGTGTGGACTACAGGGGGCTCAACACTATCACAGACTCTGACGCACAACCAATGCCACGCATTGATAAGCTGCTGGAGCGGTTAGCCAGTGCGAGCTATCTCTCCATTATGGATCTGAGTCAGGGATATTGGCAGATTACCCTTGAGCCCCGGGGAACAGGAGAAGTCCGCCTTTATCACCCCCTTCGGATTGTATGAATCCACGGTCATGCCTTTTGGCATGAAAAATGCCCCTGCCACTTTCCAGCGAATGGTCAACCACCTGCTCCAGGGACTGGAGAGGTACGCAGTGGCGTACCTGGATGATATTGCCGTCTTCAGTCCCACCTGGGAGGATCACCTCGAGCATCTGCAGCAGGTGCTCGGGCGCATTCACCAGGCGGGCTTGAACATCAAGCCAGGAAAGTGCCAGATGGGCATGAACGAGGTCCACTACCTGGGGCACCGGGTAGGTGGGGGTACTGTGAAGCCAGAGCCTGGGAAAGTGGACGCTATCGTGTCCTGGCCCACCCCCAGGGCCAAGAAGCAGGTGCAGTCCTTTTTGGGCACCGCAGGATACTATAGACGCTTTGTACAAGACTATAGTAGCCTTGCGAAGCCCTTGACAGACCTCACCAGGAGGAGCCTACCCCATTCAGTCAAATGGACAGATGAATGCGAGGTGGCCTTTCGGGCTTTGAAGACTGCCCTGAGCAGCTCTCCTGTGCTAAAGGCGGTCGACGGCACATGGCCACTCTTTGTACAGACCGACGCCAGTGAGTTTGGTCTCGGTGCTGTACTCAACCAGGTCGACTCGGGGAACCAAGAACATCCCGTGTTGTACCTAAGCCGGAAACTGCTGCCGAGGGAAGTGGCCTATTTCACCAAAGAGAAGGAGTGCCTGGCCATTGTATGGGCCCTGCACCGCTTACAGCCTTACTTGTACGGGCGCCCCTTCACTGTCGTGACTGACCACAACCCCCTGAGTTGGCTGCACACCATGTCCGGTGCCAACGGAAGGTTGTTACGCTGGAGCCTCACCCTCCAGCAGTGCGACTACCGCAAAGGTTCAACACCGCAAAGGCCGTGAGCATGGCAATGCCGATGGGTTGTCCCGGCGAGGGGAGCCTCCAGAGATTCGCCTGGAGGAGTACCAGAAGGTCCTACCTCCATAGCGCAGTCTAAAAAGGGGGATGTGTCAGGCAAAATGTATTTTTGCCCTAGTTTTAAAAATGAGAGATGTCTTAAATCTCCACCCCCTGCTCATTTGGAAGAGACCGATATAGAACTCACTCTTTCTCCCCCCAAACAAGGAATTTTTATAACCGCCATAAAACCTCAGCCCAAAGAACAAGCATTCTGGTCTAAACTTGAAATCCCCTCCAAAATCCTATTGTCTAACTGTACAAACTTTTAATGTCGATTTTAATAATGCCCATGACTGTCACAAACACAGGGACCACATTTTTGGAATGTTCACATTTTTCCGATTATAATAGTATATCTTGCATAACTGAGAAACCACCGGAAACCCGGGAAATGGGTTCTGAGCTTCTGAGCGCCATAGAGATATCATATTTGATATCCATCTTCATGAATATTGGTGACGGCAAACATGATGTCTCCATCTTGGATGTGGGACCCCCCCATACCAAGATATGAAATCTGAAGGATTTTTATGTCTTGTGCAGCTGGGTGGGTTCACAAAACCGAGCCCCCGTGTGAGGTAAACAACATGGGTGTCTCCTAGGGTTTTGGCCCCTTACTAAAAACCAGAACGGACATTTTAATTCATTCTTACCCTGGGACGTCAGACGCATGCACTCCTCGCTGCGTGGAGGAATCGCACCTAATTTCCGGGGAGCCGTCCCCCCACAGAATCTGAGACCATCACCTCGTGGCGCATGTTTTGCTATTATTTACCCCTTTATTTTAATAACTGTTTTATGCATATATGTAAATTGTCTCTTTTATAATATCTTGTATATCTTTTGTAAATACTGCCCACTTTCGGGAATAAATCACTATTATTTACCAGCTTCGTTCTTCTTGTCCTATGTCGAGCAAACACGTTCCTCACCCGCTAATTCACGTTACCTAACGGGTACCCGATCCACCTGTTAAGCGATCGGTGGTGGCAGTATACCAGTATTTATGTGATATTGTGGTTTGAGGGTGGCTGGACGGAGGTATATATACGTTCCTGAAAGAAACTGGTGGTATATATACGTCCTGTCACATCACATGCCACAATAGTCGACATAAATTAGAGCAGCTGCGCCCGTGCTTATCCTCGGTCAATACCGTGTTTGACCAGCAGGATAAGGGGGTGCCAGAGGGCTGCAAGGTCTGACCAAGTGTGTTTTCATGACAGAGACGGATGAGGGACTCCGATAACCAGAGACGGGTGAGGGACCCCGATAACCAGAGACGGATGAGGGACTCCGATAACCAGAGACCGGTGAGGGACCCCGATAACCAGAGACGGGTGAGGGGCCCCGATAACCAGAGACGGATGAGGGACTCCGATAACCAGAGACGAGTGAGGGACCCCGATAACCAGAGACGGGTGAGGGGCCCCGATAACCAGAGACGGGTGAGGGACCCCGATAACCAGAGATGGGTGAGGGGCCCCGATAACCAGAGACGGATGAGGGGCCCCGATAACCAGAGACGGGTGAGGGGCCATGATTACCAGAGACGGGTGAGGGACCGCGATAACCAGAGACAGGTGAGGGGCCCCGATAACCAGAGACGGGTGAGGGGCCATGATTACCAGAGACGGGTGAGGGACCCCGATAACCAGAGACGAGTGAGGGACCCCGATAACCAGAGACGGGTGAGGGGCCCCGATAACCAGAGACGGGTGAGGGGCCCCGATAACCAGAGACGGGTGAGGGGCCATGATTACCAGAGACGGGTGAGGGACCCCGATAACCAGAGATGGGTGAGGGACTCCTATAACCAGAGACGGGAGAGGGACCCCGATAACCAGAGACAGGTGAGGGGCCCCGATAACCAGAGACGGGTGAGGGGCCATGATTACCAGAGACGGGTGAGGGACCCCGATAACCAGAGACGAGTGAGGGGCCCCGATAACCAGAGACGGGTGAGGGACCCCGATAACCAGAGACGAGTGAGGGACCCCGATAACCAGAGACGAGTGAGGGGCCCCGATAACCAGAGACGAGTGAGGGGCCCCGATAACCAGAGATGGGTGAGGGGCCACGATAGCCAGGCACGGGTTAGGGGCCCCGATAACCAGAGACGGATGAGGGACTCCGATAACCAGAGACAGGTGAGGGGCCCAGATAACCAGAGACGGGTGAGGGACCCCGATAACCAGAGACGGGTGAGGGACCCCGATAACCAGAGATGGGTGAGGGACTCCGATAACCAGAGACGGGTGAGGGACCCCAATAACCAGAGACGGGTGAGGGAACCCGATAACCAGAGACGGGTGAGGGAACCCGATAACCAGAGACAGGTGAGGGGCCCCGATAACCAGAGACCGGTGAGGGGGCCCCGATTACCGGATGTATACTGGATTGCAGAGGGTCTTAGTACAGAGCGGCCCCTCGCCCGATCACTGACCCCCGCCCCTGGGTGGCGCCATTTGCAGTATTAACGGTAACAAGCTCATTTGATGGATTACGAGGGGCTTTTCCTGCGGCCTCAGCTGTGTCCGGAGGTGATTGTCTGCAGTGTGACACAGGGGACGGGCGCCGCATCCCCCACGGAGCCTCCTCCTCATATCACTCCCCCATGATGGATCATTCCGGTGGCTCATACGGTTCCGCTGACATCGCCGCAGTCACATTAACCTTCCCTGACTTTGAGTCGTGTTGTATAAAGCAGATCTCCATCTGTCAGGACGGCGGGAAACAGTGAGAGGCGGCGGATCCGAGATTAACACAATGTCCGCACATCTGCCGGCAGAAACGTCTGCAAGACGACGAAACCATTATACCCAGGACCTCACATCAGAGCCTGTACTCCAGTCACCTCCAGAGCTGCACTCATTATTCTGCTATTACGTCATGTCTTATCCTCCAGTCACCTCCAGAGCTGCGCTCATTATTCTGCTATTACTTCATGTCTTATCCTCCAGTCACCTCCAGAGCTGCACTCATTATTCTGCTATTACATCATGTCTTAAACTCCAGTCACCTCCAGAGCTGCACTCACTATTCTGCTGTTACATCACATCTTATCCTCCAGTCACCTCCAGAGCTGCAGTCACTATTCTGCTGTTACATTGTCTTATCCTCCAGTCACCTCCAGAGCTGCACTCACTATTCTGCTGTTCCATTGTCTTATCCTCCAGTCACCTCCAGAGCTGCACTCACTATTCTGCTGTTCCATTGTCTTATCTTCCAGTCACCTCCAGAGCTGCACTCACTATTGTGCTGTTCCATCATGTCTTATCCTTCAGTCACCTCCAGAGCTGCTGTCACTATTCTGCTGTTACATTGTGCCTTATCCTCCAGTCACCTCCAGAGCTGCAGTCATTATTCTCCTGTTACATTGTGTCTTATCCTCCAGTCACCTCCAGAGCTGTGGTCACTATTCTGCTGTTACTGTACATCATGTCTTATCCTCCAATCACCTCCAGAGCTGCAGTCACTAGTCTGCTGTTACATAATTTCTTATCCTCCAGTCACCTCCAGAGCTGCAGTCACTATTCTGCTGTTACATCAGGTCTTATCCTCCAGTCACCTCCAGAGCTGCAATCACTATTCTGCTGTTATATCATATCTTATCCTCCAGTCACCTCCAGAGCTGTGGTCACTATTCTGCTGTTGCGTCGTGTCTCATTCTCCAGTCACCTCCAGAGCTGCGGTCATGTGAAATGATGAGCTATCAGCAGTAGATATATTGTTTGCCGGTCAGAAGCTGTCCATCATCTTCATCTGTCTTATATGTTATAAATGGCCACGGAGACACAGATAGTCGATATCTCGGTGTTTCCTACGTGATGTATACAGCAGTCTCGGTGTCTCCTATGTGACGTACACAGCAGTCTCGGTGTCTCATATGTGATGTATATATATATACAACAGTCTCTTCTATGTGATGTATATACAGCAGTCTAAGTGTATCTTGGTTATATATATACAGCAGTCTTGGTGTATCCTATGTGATATATATACAGCAGTCTTAGTGTTTCCTATGTGATATATACAGCAGTCTCTGTGTCTCCTATGTTATGTCTCCACCTACAGATCACACCCATCTACTCCACCGCAGACCACACCCGTCTACTCCACCTGTAGATCACACCGGTCTACTCCACCACTCCAGGACCGGAGTGGGCATATAGCCGCAACAAGAAACGATAACTACAGGAACTGTGCCAGCTTCGACAGATTGAATTCCTTGCCACCGACACTCGGTCGGATTTGATCAAGGAATTGGTCCGTTGGGATGCCCAGAACGTTGTGGAGGACGATGACAACTCAGCTGAGATGGACCCATAGAAATTGCGAGAGTGAGGACCCAGTGGTGGTCTGGATTCAACCCAGTCCCCAGCAGCCCAAATCCAGAGCTGTTGGTTGCATTGGGAACTGGAGCTTCAAGTGGGGAAAGTTTTGGGAGTTCCAGTATCCCTACAGCCAGCGCTGGACCCTACCCACATGATGGTCCCCCAGCAAGGAACTCATCTCCACTACAGAGACGAGCCTGTGTTTAATGAGTCCAATACCGAAGTCGATGAACATCTGCAAGATTTTGAGACTCTGATGCTGATGCACCAGGTGCCTACAGCTGATTGGGCTAAATACCTGTGGACTAGTTTGACTGGCCGGGTACGGAATCCTGTCCGGTCCCTTGGGCCTCAGGGCTGCCTAGACTATGGAACTATTAAGGACACCTTGCTGATCCTTTTTCCCATTAACCCCGAGAGATATCGCACCAAGTTCGGACATTGTCTCACCAGGGGGTCTCCTATGAAGAATTTGGCAGACAACTCCGATGATACTGCAATCGCTGGCTCAAAGGTAGAACTGCCCACTCAGCTGCTGACCTACGTGCTCGAGCAACTTATGGAAAAAATGGCCCAAGAAATACGAGAGTGGGTAGCCGACCTGAAGCCCGACACCCCAGAGCAAGCGGCCCGATTGGCCGACGAGTTTACAGCCAACCAACCCCGCTGGAGACCCAATATGCCCACCGATCCCAGAAGACCTTTCAACCAAAGATTAGACCAGCCACCAGTCACTCAAGCTGGACTATACCACAACCCAGCAGAAAACCCACCAGGACAAACGGTTACCAACAGTACCCGTGATTTGCCCAGCCCACGATGCTGTTATACATGCAGGTACATTGGACATGTTGCCAAAGAGTGTCCCCATGGCCAGGGCCCCATGCCTGAAGCCTGTCTGCCAGCCCAGCCGGTCAACATCGGCTAAAACGGGCCAGCCGGGTCTGAGAGACGCTACTCCCGGGATACACCAGCAGCGGAGGAAGTGATATATCCCGTCAATACTCTACGGTAGGTTGGCCACCCTACACCAGCCAACCTCCATCGCCACATCCAGCCGGTCAAGGTCGGTGACTTCCAGGCCCAGGGACTTTGGGACACTGGGTCTTCCATCACCCTGGTCAGCCCAGATATTGTCCCACCAGAACACTATTTACCCGGCCGCCAAGTGACCATGATCCTGGCTGGAGGTCAGTGCTCGGACATTCCTCTAGCACGTGTGCAGTTGCACTTGGTTACTGACCAGGGAGAGGTCGAGGTGGGACTGATGGATGGCCTCCCCACACCTGATATTTTGGGGAATGACCTAGGACAAGGACTGTCCAGCCAATTTGTCACAGTCATCACCCGAACCAAGCCAAGCAACATTCTGATGTGGATCCTTCTGCCACTCCTCCCGAGGATAACCCACGCTCCAAGCTTCCATCATCCACCTCTGACCCGGCGGTGGTGAGTAGCCCTGACCAGACTGTGGCCATTGACTGGGTGGAGACAGATCGCAAGGACTTTAGGGAATTCCAACTCACGGACTCCACCCTAGGGCTTGCCCACAGTGCAGTAGCTTGACCTGGGGAAAGAAATCAGGGGGAGGTGTATACATGAGAGAATGGACTGTTATATCGGGAAAAGCCCGCATCCTGCCCCGAGAGACCCTGGTCCCGTGTGTATCAACTCATGGTTCCCCAGCAGTACCAGCCCCAACTCCTGAACTAGGCCCATGACGTCCCTGCAGCTGGGCACATGGGTGTAAAAAAAACTGGGGCCTGTCTGCTGCGTAGTTTCTTTTGGCCAAGGGTCGCCCAAGAGGTGCGGAAATACTGATCCTCTTGTCCGATTTATCAACAGATGTGGAAAGCACCCTGTCGTGCCCCACTCCAATCCATGCCCTTGATAGGGGAACCTTTCCAGGGGGTTACCATCGATTTAGTGGACCCCTTAGCTGTACCGAGCCGCAGTGGAAAGAAGTTTATCCTCACCCTGGTCGACTTTGCCACCCTCTGCCCGAAGGCCGTTGCCCTGCCATCCATAGATGCAGAGGTTTCCGCAGGAGGTATTGACCGACCAGAGGACTCAGTTCCAAAGCGAGCTGATTCAGACCCTCTGGGAGAAACATGGGGTCTGCCCCATGCGTACCACCCCAAAACTAACAGAATGCTCAAGCAGCTCATTAGTCGATATGTGGAGTCCGAGGGGGGAGATTGGAAGAAAAACATGCAGCAGCTCCTGTTCACCTACCGGGAGGTGCCGCAGGATTCTGCTGGGTTTTCTCCTTTTGAATAGCTGTATGGCCGAAAAGTGCGAGGGCCATTGGAGTTAGTGTGAGAGAGTTGGGAGGGCACTTTCCCCACAGAAGAGGTTCCCATTCTGGAGTATGACCAAAAGTTTAGGGAAAAAATGAAGTACCTCATGGTCTTAGCCCATGTGAATTTAGAAGTAGCTCAGGAAAGGCAACAATGGTATTACAACCGTGCTGCCAGACTTCGAGAATTTTCCTGTGGGCAGAAGGTTGTAGTACTAGTACCAGTACGCAAAAACAAACTGCAAGCCATGTGGGCTGGTCCGTTCACCATTACCAGGAAATGCGGGGAGACTGACTATACCGTGGCCCTGGATCGAGCAGGTGTACGTGAACGGACCTATCATGTTAGCAGGCTAAAAGCTTATGAAGAAAGGTAAGTTACCAATTTAGCAGTTTGCTGTCCCCCTTTAGATGACCCAGATATGGACCAGATCCCCGATTTATTGGTGCAATCCAAAATCGGAATGAGGTAACGGATGTCCCGTTGGGAGAGCGGCTTGGTCCATCACAGAGGCAGCAGTTAACAAAACTGCTTGGAACATATGGCTCCTTGTTCACAAGTCAACCTGGTCGAACACCCCTGGTCCAGCATCATGTCAACACAGGGGTAGCCACTCCTCTCAGACAACCCGCCTACCGGGTGACACCTCCAGTGTTGGCAATGATGAAGGCTGAGGTGGATGACATGTTGAATATGGGGGTCATAGTTCCTTCCCATAGCCCATGGGCTGCCAGTGTAGTGTTGGTGCCCAAGAAAGACAAGAGTACTCACTTCTGTGTGGACTATAGGCAACTCAATGAGGTCACCGTTACAGATGCCTACCCCATGCCTTGGGTAGATGAACTGCTAGACAGATTAAGAGGATCTCTGTGAAGACCTGTCATCTTCCATGGGCGTAACGCTACTCAGACAACACAGGGTGAGGGTAAAACAGCGTGGCAATACTTTATTGAACCATCAAATGGACACTAAACAGATATAACAGTCCCAGAAAATACCCAAGATGATATAAAATTTCACAGTCTCACCCTTCCGCTGGCCGACCTGGGAATAGAACAGCTTCTTTGGTACTTCCAGGGCCAACTACCTCAACCAGTGGACCCCCGCTTCTGGCGGGCCCCCACAGAGAGGAGGTAGCAGCAAGCTTAGGAAGCTGACAGTCCATCGAGGTACAAGGCCAGGAGACCCGAGGGTTCCACCCTGGCCTCTCTGAGAGTTTCCATGGGGCCAGATGACTGTCTGGTCCCAATCTGGCTTCTCCGAATGTCTCCTTGGGTTCCAGGTGACCGGAGGGTCGCACCTGGCAACCCCAATATCGTATCCATGGGGCCAGGTGACTTCATCGTCCCAACCTGGTCTCCCAAAATGTATCCATGGGCTCTCTGATGGTCAATGGAGCAGATCCGTATCTTTCCAGTCAGGGTCATATACCCTTAGGCTGGAATCATGTAGAATCCAAATCTGTGTCTCTTTGGATAAAGCCATGCTACCAAGCTGATGGCCTGAAGAGAATTTGATATTTGTTTCTCATTGTAAAGTCTCTCTCAATTCTCTGTTTCAAATCTGCCTGCTACAGAGGCATATGTTCTTTAAATAGTTCACATTTCTTCTTTCAAGTACACATTCACAGGGCAAGGATTAGAAAGGGTTTTATTCCACAGGGCTCAGGTCTCATTGTTTGAGCCTTTAATCAATTTAAATAGTTTGTATAGCAGGGAGCTCTTGTAAATAAACATCTAGCCGGCTTTAGTATAATATGCAATTAGCATAGTAACAAATATCATTGTTTCAGAACAAAGAGAAGACAACATTCAGGGTTATACAAATACTGGTCTGTCCTTCTTGACCCACCAAAGAAACACACAAGTTCTAAAGTCAACACAAACACAATAGTGCATTTCTCTTGGCTTAACAAATCAAGATATCTGGCTGATTAAGATAAGAAGCTGTTTCGTCACAATCTCAATTCATATTTACCATCGATCTGAGCAAGGGATACTGGCAGATCCCATTCACAAAAGAGGCTCAAGAGAAGTCTGCATGCATCACCCCTTTTGGCCTGTATGAATTTGCCAGCATGCCATTTGGAATGAAGAACGTCCCGGCTACCTTCCTAAGGATGGTGCACCAGTTACTAGAGGGATGTCAGGGGTATGCCCAGGCCTACCTGGATGGCATTGCTATCTTCAGCGACACCTGGGAAGAGCATCTTCAGCAAGTGTTCCAGGTGCTGCAGAGGGTAGCCAAAGCCCAGCTTACCATCCGACCCGACAAGTGCCAGATGGGGATGGCCGAAGTACTATACCTGGGACATAGGGTGGGAAGTGGGTGCATTCATCCTGAACCTGCAAAACTAGAAGCCATTACCCAGTGGCCTCGCCCACCCAACCAAAAACAGGTCCGCGCATTTCTAGGGACTGCAAACTATTATCGAAAGTTTATCCCCAATTACAGCACTGTAGCAAAACCCCTCCCTGACCTTACCACCAAAAGATATACCCCCAATCTCATCTGGACCCCAGAATGCGAGTCCGCATTCCTCCAATTGAAAACCCAGCTAGCCCAAAGCCGAGTCCTGACTGCTCCAGACTTCCGTCGCCGGTTCATTGTCCAAACAGATGCATCGGATACCGGACTGGGAGCAGTACTCAGTCAAGTGGGGGACGATCGTCAGGAACACCAAATAGCCTATGTCTCCCGAAAGCTGTTGGACGAGGATAGGGCATACGCCACAATAGAAAAAGAATGTTGGCCATAGTCTGGTCTCTAAAAAAATTGCAGCCCTACCTCTATGCCAAGGAATTCACGGTCATAACTGACTACAATTCTTTACGTTGGCAAAATCAGACTGCTGGAGACAACGGACGTTTACTCAGAAGGAGTCTGGCCTTACAGTCCTATAATTTTTCAGTCTCCTATAAAAAGGGCAAAGATCATGGAAATGCCGATGGACTGTCCCGACAAGTGGAGAAGGATGATCAGAAGCCCATCACATCTGGCAGCCCCGTCAACAGCGACCCACTACAGGATCCAGCAGTCTCCGGGGCTAATTAAGAAGGGGGAGAAATGTGATGACACAGCTTTTCTTCTTAATTATGCCAGACATACTTTCTGTAGGCCAGGAGCAATATACTTTTATTGTTATGTTGACTTTTGAACCTGTGTTCTTCTTTGGTTGCTCAACACAGACTATTGTTCATATAAACCTGAATGTTGATCACTTGAGGTGATATTTGGTAATTGATGAATGGCTGCTATTCACATCTTATATCAGCTCTTACAACGTATCGTTTGCCAGTTTTGCAATACAGGGACTCTGAGCAATGGATGTTTGTTAAGATATGTTAAATACTATTGTAGGTTGTTTGCCAGCCAACATTGGGGGGACAAGCTGTGGATATTCGAGCATTGTAAATTAATATCATGATCCCTGACCCTTGAACAGTGAATGATGGATTGAAAGGACAAATGTGAACTATAAAAAGGGGGTCTGTTCAAAGAGACACTACAGGATGAGAGCCTAAGGGACCACAGCCCTGGCGGCAAAGATACAGAACTGCTTCAATGACCATTGCTGAACTCTCAGAGACGATTCAAAGAATCCAGGTTGGGACAATCAGGTCACCTGGCCATATATCTCATGACTCTAATCTCGGCGGGCGAGAGGAAGGGTGAGACTGTGTAATTTTGCACCATCTTGGGTATTTGCTGGGACTGTTCTATATGTTTATTGTCCATTTGGTGGCTCAATAAAGTATTGTCACACTGTTTTACCCTCACCCTGTGAGTAGTATTATGCCCACAGAAGACCCCGGGTCTTCACAGGTGTGATTTGCAGGTGGAGTAGACGGGTGTGATCTGCAGGTGGAGTTCTATTGCTCTCTGGTGTCAGGCCTCCCTTTTTTTTTTGATCACAGTTTGATACTCTGCTGTCACAATCACTTCATGATTGATCCAGACAGGCATGTGATTGACGTGTGATTGGCGCGGAGTCAATGTAGGGGGTGTCTGGTAAGAATCTGTAATTTTCTGCCAGTTATGAGGGTCTCTGGTTCTCCCCCTTCCCCTGGGCCAAGCTTCTTTCCCGGTGGGTGAATGGTGAATAATCCAATCCCAGCAATGAATTCGCCGCAGGAGCTTAAGGTTTATGTGCAGCAGATGATTACAGCATAAGGTTGTGGTGTAGTAGATGACGGATCGCGCCCCCCCATGTGCAGTAGGATAACATCAGCCGATATTGACAGTCTAATGTGTATGGGACCCTGCAGGGGAGGCAAGTATCCGACATATCTGACTAGATACCAGCTGCCACCACAGATGTCCAGCAGTGACTTTCTCATAGAGAACACAGCAGCGCTCAGCAGAGACGGCAGCACCATAACTCGACGGACCGCCATCCGCAGTGTATAGGGGGCTTCACTTTGCTCTCTCCTTGAGGATGACTTGTCTCTCGGCTTCTCCGTGACTTTCCAGGAACAGCAGATGGCAGATGGGAATCTGGCAGAGCAATCGCTGCAGTGACATGAAGCTCCGCTATTAGCCGGGCTGCCATACAGCTCCCGGTACTAGCCTGCCACTGGGAACCGTTCACCAGCCGTCATTACTAATGCTGACAATTATGTAACCAGACAGAAGATAGCCGACAGCAGCATGACTAGAAGATGTAGAAGATAAAGGCAACCGCACCAGCAATCTCTCCAGCAACTGCTCCACCAACCGCTCCAGCAACTGCTCCTGCAGCCGCTCCAGCAACCGCTACAGAGGCCACTCCAGCAACCTGTCCTGCAACCACTCCAACAGCCGCTCCAGCAACTGCTCCAGCAGCCGCTCCAGCAACCTCTCCAGCAGTCGCACCAGCAATCGCTCCAGCTGCCACTCCAGCAACCACTCCAGCTGCTACTCGAGCAACCGCTACAGCTGCCACCCAGCAACAGCTCCAGCTGCCACTCCAGCAACTGCTCCAGCAGCCGCTCCAGCAACCTCTCCAGCAGTCGCACCAGCAATCGCTCCAGCAACCACTCCAGCTGCTACTCGAGCAACCGCTACAGCTGCCACCCAGCAACAGCTCCAGCTGCCACTCCAGCAACTGCTCCAGCAGCCGCTCCAGCAACCTCTCCAGCAGTCGCACCAGCAACCACTCCAGTAGCCGCTCCAGCAACCGCTTCAGCTGCCACTCCAGCAACCGCTCCAACTGCCAGTCCAGCAACCTCTCCAGCAACCGCTACAGCAGCCACTCCAGCAGCCTGTCCTGCAGCAACTCCAGGAACCTCTCCAGCAATCTCTACAGCAACCGCTTCAGCAACTTCTCCAGCAACTGCTTCAGCAGCTGCTCCAGCAACCTCTCCAGCAGCCACTCTAGCGACGTCTCCAGCAACTGCTTCAGCAGCCGCTCCAGCAACCTATCCAGAAACTGCTCCATCAACTGCTCCACAGCCGCTCCAGCAGTCACTCCAGCAGGCGCTCCAGCAGTCACTCCAGCAGCTGCTCCAGCAGTCACTCCAGCAGCCGCTCCAGCAACCTCTCCAGCAACAACTCCAGCAACCGCTACAGCAAGAGCTCCAGCGACCTCTCCAGCAACCTCTCTCGCTACAACTCCAGCAACCGCTCCAACAGTCGCTCCAATAGCCACTCCAGAGACCTCTCCAGCAACCTCTCCAGCAACCGCTCCAGCAGTCGCTCCAGCGGCCACTCCAGCAGCCACTCCAGCAACCTCTCCAGCAACAACTCCAGCAACAACTCTAGCAACAATTCCAGCAACCGCTCCAGCAGTCGCTCCAGCAACCGCTCCAGGGACCTCTCCAGCAACCTCTCCAGCAACAACTCCAGCAACAACTCCAGCCACCGCTTCAGCAGTCGCTCCAGCAACCGCTCCAGCGACCTCTCCAGCAACAACTCCATTAGCCGCTCCAGCAGCCACTCCACCAAAACTTTCCAGAAACTGCTTCTGCCAGAGTTCTGCCACAAATGGAAGGAAATGTCGCAAATGTTCTGCATAAATCAAAGCAGTGGAGCTTCAACAGGACAAGGCGGGGTGGGACAAGGCGAGATCAGGCAGGACAAGGAGAGACTAGGCAGGATGAGGCAGGCCAAGGTGAGACTGGGCAGGACAAGAAGAGACGGGGCAGGAGCAGGCGAGACCAGGCAGGATAAGGTGAGACCGGGCAAGCCAAGCGAGATCAGGCAGGACAAGGCGAGATTGGGCAGGACAAGGCGAGATCAGGCAGGACAAAGCAAGACCGGGCAGGACAGGGAACGATGAGGAGGGATGGGGTGGGACAAGGCGGAACCTGGCAGGTTTAGGTGGGACTGGGCAGGACGGGGTAGGACGAGGCAGGACCAGGCAGAACATGGCAGGATGAGACGGAACTGAGCAGGAGAAGGCAGAATACTGCAGGACAGGACGGGACTGACAGGATGGGGCAGCATGAGGCAGGATGAGGGTCACTCAGAAAATTCATCAATATTTAAGTCACTTTTGTGGTGTAAGTTACGCCAGATACGTACTCAAGTACCTGAGAGCAGGAAGACTTCTGGGCTGTGCACTTCACAGTGTATTGGATGCATCTCACTCCAGCAGTGCCAACAATAAGAAAGATGTCCACAACACCAGCGATAATGAACAGTGTGAAGACCCGGGGTCCTCCGTTGGCGTAATACTACTCAGACAACACATGGTGAAGGTAAAACAGCGTGGCAATACTTTACTGAACCACAAAATAGGACAATAAACATACAGAACAGTCCCAGCAAATACCAAGATGGTGCAACATCACACAGTCTCACCCTTCCTCCTCCGCCCGCCAGGGATAGAGCAGCTGCGACTTTGGGACTTCCAGGGCCGACTACCTCAACCAGTGGCACCCCGCTTTTGGCGGGCCCCACAGAGAGGAGATAGCGGCAAGCTTATGAAGCTAGCAGTCCATCGAGGTACAAGGCCAGGAGACTCGAGGGTCCCACCCTGGCCTTTTGGTGAGTTTCCATGGGGCCAGATTACCAGCTGGTCCCAATCTGGTTTCTCTGAATGTCTCCATGGGTTCCAGACTACCAGTAGGTCCCACTTGGCAACCCCAAACAACATATCCATGGGGCCAGGTGACTTCATTGTCCCAACCTGGTCTCCCCAAATGTATCCATGGGCTCTCTGATGGTCAATGGAGCAGATCCATATCTTTCTAGTCAGAGCTATATATCCTTAGGCTGGAATCATGTAGAATCCAAATCTGTGTCTCTTTGGGTAAAGCCATGCTACCAAGCTGATGGTCTGAGAGAGTCTGTATGATCTTTTGCTTCTCCTTGTAAAGTCTCTTTCCAATTTCTGTTTCAAGTCTCACTGCTACAAAAGCACATGTCCCTTAAAATAGTTACAGTCGCCTAGTTCGCACACGTGCTCCCCTGCTCTTAAAGGGGCAGCATGCGCATATAGTTAAATGCCTCCAGCCAATGGCTGGGAGGCATTTAGTAACAGAGTACACTTGCCAATAGCTGAGGGTCATCTTGTTTAAAAGGCACCCTCTCCAAAAGGGAGGTGCCAAGCCACACAGTATCATTAGGTAGTGTGTAGTTTACAAACCTGACTCCATCATCATCAGAGAACATCTGGTAGCCGCTTATCTACACTCCTCCTAGCTAAGTCCAGCCCCATGGCACAATGGCCACGAATCACATGCGCCACGGAATGTAGATGAGGACAGAGAAGCTCCTGGAGGTGAATGTGGGGTGAAAATACTTTTCTAGTAGATAACAGATACCACCACATATAGAAAACCCCACTATTAAAATACTGCTCCCTATGTACAAGAATATAACTGCTATAATACTGCTTCTATATACAAGAATATAACTACTATAATACTGCCCCTATGTACAAGAATATAACTACTATAATACTGCTTCTATGTACAAGAATATAACTACTATAATACTGCCCCTATGTATAAGAATATAACTATTAAAATACTGCTCCCTATGTACAAGAATATAACTGCTATAATACTGCTCCTATGTACAAGAATATAACTACTATAATACTGCTCCTATGTACAAGAATATAACTACTATAATACTGCCCCTATATACAAGAATATAACTACTATAATTCTGCCCCCTATGTAAAAGAATATAACTACTATAATACTGCCCCCTATGTACAAGAATATAACTACTATAATACTGCCCCTATGTACAAGAATATAACTACTATAATAATGCTTCTATGTACAAGAATATAACTACTATAATAATGCCCCTATGTACAAGAATATAACTACTACAATACTGCTCCCTATATACAAGAATATAACTACTATATTACTGCCCCCTATGTACAAGAATATAACTACTATAATACCGCCCCTATGTACAAGAATATAACTACTATAATACTGCTCCTATGTACAAGAATATAACTACTATAATACTGCCCCTATGTACAAGAATATAACTACTATAATACTGCCCCTATGTACAAGAATATAACTACTACAATACTGCTCCCTATATACAAGAATATAACTACTACAATACTGCTCCCTATATACAAGAATATAACTACTATAATACTGCTCCTATGTACAAGAATATAACTACTATAATACTGCCCCTATGTACAAGAATATAACTACTATAATACTGCCCCTATGTACAAGAATATAACTACTATAATACTGCTCCTATATACAAGAATATAACTACTATAATACTGCTTCTATATACAAGAATATAACTGCTATAATACTGCTTCTATATACAAGAATATAACTACTATAATACTGCCCCCTATGTACAAGAATATAACTACTATAATACTGCTCCTATGTACAAGAATATAACTACTATATTACTGCTCCTATGTACAAGAATATAACTACTATAATACTGCTCCTATGTACAAGAATATAACTACTATAATACTGCCCCCTATGTACAAGAATATAACTACTATAATACTGCTCCTATATACAAGAATATAACTACTATAATACTGCTTCTATATACAAGAATATAACTGCTATAATACTGCTTCTATATACAAGAATATAACTACTATAATACTGCCCCCTATGTACAAGAATATAACTACTATAATACTGCCCCCTATGTACAAGAATATAACTACTATAATACTGCCCCTATGTACAAGAACATAACTACTACAATACTGCTCCCTATATGCAAGAATATAACTAGTATAATACTGCTCCTATATACAAGAATATAACTACTATAATACTGCTTCTATATACAAGAATATAACTGCTATAATACTGCTTCTATATACAAGAATATAACTACTATAATACTGCCCCCTATGTACAAGAATATAACTACTATAATACTGCTTCTATGTACAAGAATATAACTACTATAATACTGCCCCCTATGTACAAGAATATAACTACTATAATACTGCTTCTATGTACAAGAATATAACTACTATAATACTGCCCCCTATGTACAAGAATATAACTACTATAATACTGCCCCTATGTACAAGAATATAACTACTACAATACTGCTCCCTATATACAAGAATATAACTACTATAATACTGCTCCTATATACAAGAATATAACTACTATAATATTGCTTCTATATACAAGAATATAACTGCTATAATACTGCTTCTATATACAAGAATATAACTACTATAATACTGCCCCCTATGTACAAGAATATAACTGCTATAATACTGCTCCCTATGTACAAGAATATAACTACTATAATACTGCCCTCTATGTACAAGAATATAACTACTATAATACCGCCTCTATGTACAAGAATATAACTACTATAATACCGCCTCTATGTACAAGAATATAACTACTATAATACTGCCCTCTATGTACAAGAATATAACTACTATAATACCGCCCCTATGTACAAGAATATAACTGCTATAATACTGCACCCTATGTACAAGAATATAACTACTATAATACCGCCGCTATGTACAAGAATATAACTACTATAATACTGCCCCTATGTACAAGAATATTACTACTATAATACTGCTCCCTATGTACAAGAATATAACTACTATAATACTGCTCCCTATGTACAAGAATATAACTACTATAATACCGCCCCTATGTACAAGAATATAACTACTATAATACTGCCTCTATGTACAAGAATATAACTTCTATAATACTGCTCCCTATGTACAAGAATATAACTACTATAATACTGCCCCCTATGTACAAGAATATGACTACTATAATACTGCTCCTATGTACAAGAATATAACTACTATAATACTGCCCCTACGTACAAGAATATAACTACTATAATACTGCTCCCTATGTACAAGAATATAACTACTATAATACTGCCCCCTATGTACAAGAATATGACTACTATAATACTGCTCCTATGTACAAGAATATAACTACTATAATACTGCCCCTACGTACAAGAATATAACTACTATAATACTTCTCCCTATGTACAAGAATATAACTACTATAATACCGCCGCTATGTACAAGAATATAACTACTATAATACTGCCCCTATGTACAAGAATATAACTACTATAATACTGCTCCCTATGTACAAGAATATAACTACTATAATACTGCTCCCTATGTACAAGAATATAACTACTATAATACCGCCCCTATGTACAAGAATATAAATACTATAATACTGCCCCTATATACAAGAATATAACTACTATAATACTGCTCCCTATGTACAAGAATATAACTACTATAATACTGCTCCCTATGTACAAGAATATAACTACTATAATACTGCCCCCTATGTACAAGAATATGACTACTATAATACTGCTCCTATGTACAAGAATATAACTACTATAATACTGCCCCTACGTACAAGAATATAACTACTATAATACTGCTCCTACGTACAAGAATATAACTACTATAATACTGCTCCCATGTACAAGAATATAACTACTATAATACTGCCCCTATGTACAAGAATATAACTACTATAATACTGCTCCTATGTACAAGAATATAACTACTATAATACTGCTCCTATGTACAAGAATATAACTACTATAATACTGCCTCCTATATACAAGAATATTGCTACTATAATACTGCCCCTATGTGCAAGAATATAACTACTATAATACTGCCCCTATGTGCAAGAATATAACTACTATAATACTGCTCCTATGTACAAGAATATAACTACTATAATACAGCACCCTATGTACAAGAATATAACTACTATAATACTGCCTCATATATACAAGAATATAACTACTATAATACTGCAACAATGCACAAGAATATAACTACTAAAATACTGCTCCTATGTACAAGAATATAACTACTATAATACTGCCCCCTATGTACAAGAATATAACTACTATAATACTGCCCCTATGTACAAGAATATAACTACTGTAATACTGCCCCCTATGTACAAGAATATAACTACTATAATACTGCCCCTATGTACAAGAAAATAACTACTATAATACTGCCCCTATGTACAAGAATATAACTACTATAATAACTGCCCCCTATGTACAAGAATATAACTACTATAATACTGCTCCTATGTACAAGAATATAACTACTATAATACTGCCCCCTATGTACAAGAATATAACTACTATAATACTGCCCCTATGTACAGGAATATAAGTACTATAATACTGCCCCCTATGTACAAGAATGTAACTACTATAATACTGCTCCTATCTACAAGAATATAACTACTATAATACTACTCCTATATACAAGAATATAATATAACTACTATAATACTGCCCCCTATGTACAAGAATATAACTACTATAATACTGCCCCGATGTACAAGAATATAACTACTATAATACTGCCCCTATGTACAAGAATGTAACTACTATAAAACTGCTCACTGTGTACAAGAATATAACTGCTATAATACTGCCACTATGTACAAGAATATAACTACTATAAAACTGCTCACTATGTACAAGAATATAACTGCTATAATACTGCCCCTATATACAAGAATATAACTACTATAATACTGCCCCTATGTACAAGAATATAACTACTATAATACTGCTCCTATATACAGGAATATAACTACTATAATACTGCTCCTATATACAAGAATATAACTACTATAATACTGCCCCTATGTACAAGAATATAACTACTATAATACTGCCCCCTATGTACAAGAATATAACTACTATAATAATGCCCGTATGTACAAGAATATAACTACTATAATACTGCCCCCTATGTACAGGAATATCACTACTATAATACTGCTCCTATGTACAAGAATATAACTACTATAAAACTGCTCACTATGTACAAGAATATAACTGCTATAATACAGCCCCTATGTACAAGAATATAACTACTATAATACTGCTCCTATATACAGGAATATAACTACTATAATACTGCTCCTATATACAAGAATATAACTACTATAATACTGGCCCTATGTACAAGAATATAACTACTATAATACTGCCCATATGTACAAGAATATAACTACTATAATACTGCTCCTATGTACAAAAATATAACTACTATAATACTGCCCCCTATGTACAAGAATATAACTACTATAATACTGCCCTTATGTACAAGAATATAACTACTATAATACTGCCCCTATGTACAAGAATATAACTACTATAATACTGCCCATATGTGCAAGAATATAACTACTATAATACTCCCCCTACGTACAAGAATATAACTACTATAATACTGCTCCTACGTACAAGAATATAACTACTATAATACTGCTCCCATGTACAAGAATATAACTACTATAATACTGCCCCTATGTACAAGAATATAACTACTATAATACTGCTCCTATGTACAAGAATATAACTACTATAATACTGCTCCTATGTACAAGAATATAACTACTATAATACTGCCTCCTATATACAAGAATATAACTACTATAATACTGCCCCTATGTGCAAGAATATAACTACTATAATACTGCCCCTATGTGCAAGAATATAACTACTATAATACTGCTCCTATGTACAAGAATATAACTACTATAATACTGCCTCCTATATACAAGAATATAACTACTATAATACTGCCCCTATGTGCAAGAATATAACTACTATAATACTGCCCCTATGTACAAGAATATAACTACTATAATACTGCCTCATATATACAAGAATATAACTACTATAATACTGCCACAATGCACAAGAATATAACTACTATAATACTGCTCCTATGTACAAGAATATAACTACTATAATACTGCCCCCTATGTACAAGAATATAACTACTATAATACTGCCCCTATGTACAAGAATATAACTACTGTAATACTGCCCCCTATGTACAAGAATATAACTACTATAATACTGCCCCTATGTACAAGAAAATAACTACTATAATACTGCCCCTATGTACAAGAATATAACTACTATAATAACTGCCCCCTATGTACAAGAATATAACTACTATAATACTGCTCCTATGTACAAGAATATAACTACTATAATACTGCCCCCTATGTACAAGAATATAACTACTATAATACTGCTCCTATGTACAGGAATATAAGTACTATAATACTGCCCCCTATGTACAAGAATGTAACTACTATAATACTGCTCCTATCTACAAGAATATAACTACTATAATACTACTCCTATATACAAGAATATAATATAACTACTATAATACTGCCCCCTATGTACAAGAATATAACTACTATAATACTGCCCCGATGTACAAGAATATAACTACTATAATACTGCCCCTATGTACAAGAATGTAACTACTATAAAACTGCTCACTGTGTACAAGAATATAACTGCTATAATACTGCCACTATGTACAAGAATATAAGTACTATAAAACTGCTCACTATGTACAAGAATATAACTGCTATAATACTGCCCCTATATACAAGAATATAACTACTATAATACTGCCCCTATGTACAAGAATATAACTACTATAATACTGCTCCTATATACAGGAATATAACTACTATAATACTGCTCCTATATACAAGAATATAACTACTATAATACTGCCCCTATGTACAAGAATATAACTACTATAATACTGCCCCCTATGTACAAGAATATAACTACTATAATAATGCCCCTATGTACAAGAATATAACTACTATAATACTGCCCCCTATGTACAGGAATATCACTACTATAATACTGCTCCTATGTACAAGAATATAACTACTATAAAACTGCTCACTATGTACAAGAATATAACTGCTATAATACAGCCCCTATGTACAAGAATATAACTACTATAATACTGCCCCCTATGTACACGAATATAACTACTATAATACTGCCCCCTATGTACAAGAATATAACTACTATAATACTGCCCCCTATGTACAAGAATATAACTACTATAATACTGCTCCTATGTACAAGAATATAACTACTATAATACTGCTCCCATGTACAAGAATATAACTACTATAATACTGCTCCCATGTACAAGAATATAACTACTATAATACTGCCCCTATGGACAAGAATATAACTACTATAATACTGCCCCCTATGTACAAGAATATAACTACTATAATACTGCCCCTATATACAAGAATATAACTACTATAATACTGCCCCCTATATGCAAGAATAAAACTACTATAATACTGCTCCTATGTACAAGAATATAACTACTATAATACTGCCCCCTATGTACAAGAATATAACTACTATAATACTGCCCCTATGTACAAGAATATAACTACTATAATACTGCTCCTATGTACAAGAATATAACTACTATAATACAGCACCCTATGTACAAGAATATAACTACTATAATACTGCTCCTATGTACAAGAATATAACTACTATAATACTGCTCCTATGTACAGGAATATAACTACTATAATACTGCTCCTATATACAAGAATATAACTACTATAATACTGGCCCTATGTACAAGAATATAACTACTATAATACTGCCCATATGTACAAGAATATAACTACTATAATACTGCTCCTATGTACAAAAATATAACTACTATAATACTGCCCCCTATGTACAAGAATATAACTACTATAATACTGCCCCTATGTACAAGAATATAACTACTATAATACTGCCCCTATGTACAAGAATATAACTACTATAATACTGCCCATATGTGCAAGAATATAACTACTATAATACTCCCCCTACGTACAAGAATATAACTACTATAATACTGCTCCTACGTACAAGAATATAACTACTATAATACTGCTCCCATGTACAAGAATATAACTACTATAATACTGCCCCTATGTACAAGAATATAACTACTATAATACTGCTCCTATGTACAAGAATATAACTACTATAATACTGCTCCTATGTACAAGAATATAACTACTATAATACTGCCTCCTATATACAAGAATATAACTACTATAATACTGCCCCTATGTGCAAGAATATAACTACTATAATACTGCCCCTATGTGCAAGAATATAACTACTATAATACTGCTCCTATGTATAAGAATATAACTACTATAATACAGCACCCTATGTACAAGAATATAACTACTATAATACTGCCTCATATATACAAGAATATAACTACTATAATACTGCCACAATGCACAAGAATATAACTACTATAATACTGCTCCTATGTACAAGAATATAACTACTATAATACTGCCCCCTATGTACAAGAATATAACTACTATAATACTGCACCTATGTACAAGAATATAACTACTGTAATACTGCCCCCTATGTACAAGAATATAACTACTATAATACTGCCCCTATGTACAAGAAAATAACTACTATAATACTGCCCCTATGTACAAGAATATAACTACTATAATAACTGCCCCCTATGTACAAGAATATAACTACTATAATACTGCTCCTATGTACAAGAATATAACTACTATAATACTGCCCCCTATGTACAAGAATATAACTACTATAATACTGCTCCTATGTACAGGAATATAAGTACTATAATACTGCCCCCTATGTACAAGAATGTAACTACTATAATACTGCTCCTATCTACAAGAATATAACTACTATAATACTACTCCTATATACAAGAATATAATATAACTACTATAATACTGCCCCCTATGTACAAGAATATAACTACTATAATACTGCCCCGATGTACAAGAATATAACTACTATAATACTGCCCCTATGTACAAGAATGTAACTACTATAAAACTGCTCACTGTGTACAAGAATATAACTGCTATAATACTGCCACTATGTACAAGAATATAAGTACTATAAAACTGCTCACTATGTACAAGAATATAACTGCTATAATACTGCCCCTATATACAAGAATATAACTACTATAATACTGCCCCTATGTACAAGAATATAACTACTATAATACTGCTCCTATATACAGGAATATAACTACTATAATACTGCTCCTATATACAAGAATATAACTACTATAATACTGCCCCTATGTACAAGAATATAACTACTATAATACTGCCCCCTATGTACAAGAATATAACTACTATAATAATGCCCCTATGTACAAGAATATAACTACTATAATACTGCCCCCTATGTACAGGAATATCACTACTATAATACTGCTCCTATGTACAAGAATATAACTACTATAAAACTGCTCACTATGTACAAGAATATAACTGCTATAATACAGCCCCTATGTACAAGAATATAACTACTATAATACTGCTCCTATATACAGGAATATAACTACTATAATACTGCTCCTATATACAAGAATATAACTACTATAATACTGGCCCTATGTACAAGAATATAACTACTATAATACTGCCCATATGTACAAGAATATAACTACTATAATACTGCTCCTATGTACAAAAATATAACTACTATAATACTGCCCCCTATGTACAAGAATATAACTACTATAATACTGCCCCTATGTACAAGAATATAACTACTATAATACTGCCCCTATGTACAAGAATATAACTACTATAATACTGTCCCTATGTACAAGAATATAACTACTATAATACAGCTCCTATGTACAAGAATATAACTACTATAATACTGCCGCTATGTACAAGAATATAACTACTATAATACTGCCCCTATGTACAAGAATATAACTACTATAATACAGCTCCTATGTACAAGAATATAACTACTATAATACTGTCCCTATGTACAAGAATATAACTACTATAATACTGCCCCTATGTACAAGAATATAACTACTATAATACTGTCCCTATGTACAAGAATATAACTACTATAATACAGCTCCTATGTACAAGAATATAACTACTATAATACTGCTCCTATGTACAAAAATATAACAACTATAATACTGCCCCCTATGTACAAGAATATAACTACTATAATACTGTCCCTATGTACAAGAATATAACTACTATAATACTGCCGCTATGTACAAGAATATAACTACTATAATACTGCCGCTATGTACAAGAATATAACTACTATAATACTGCCCATATGTGCAAGAATATAACTACTATAATACTGCCCCCTATGTACAAGAATATAACTACTATAATACTGCCCCTATGTACAAGAATATAACTACTATAATACAGCTCCTATGTACAAGAATATAACTACTATAATACTGCCGCTATGTACAAGAATATAACTACTATAATACTGCTCCTACGTACAAGAATATAACTACTATAATACTGCCCCTATGTACAAGAATATAACTACTATAATACTGCCCCCTATGTGCAAGAACATAACTACTATAATACTGCCCCTATGTACAAGAATATAACTACTATAATACTGCCCCCTATGTGCAAGAACATAACTACTATAATACTGCCCCTATGTACAAGAATATAACTACTATAATACTGCCCCTATGTACAAGAATATAACTACTATAATACTGCCCCTATGTACAAGAACATAACTACTATAATACTGCTCCTATGTACAAAAATATAACTACTATAATACTGCCCCCTATGTACAAGAATATAACTACTATAATACTGCCCCTATGTACAAGAATATAACTACTATAATACTGCCCCCTATGTGCAAGAACATAACTACTATAATACTGCCCCTATGTACAAGAATATAACTACTATAATACTGCCCCTATGTACAAGAATATAACTACTATAATACTGCCCCCTATGTACAAGAATATAACTACTATAATACTGCTCCTATGTACAAGAATATAACTACTATAATACTGCTCCTATGTACAAAAATATAACAACTATAATACTGCCCCCTATGTACAAGAATATAACTACTATAATACTGCCTCTATGTACAAGAATATAACTACTATAATACTGCCCCCTATGTACAAGAATATAACTACTATAATACTGCCCATATGTGCAAGAATATAACTACTATAATACTGCCCATATGTGCAAGAATATAACTACTATAATACTGCCCCCTATGTACAAGAATATAACTACTATAATACTGCCCCTATGTACAAGAATATAACTACTATAATACAGCTCCTATGTACAAGAATATAACTACTATAATACTGCGCTATGTACAAGAATATAACTACTATAATACTGCTCCTACGTACAAGAATATAACTAGTATAATACTGCCCCTATGTACAAGAATATAACTACTATAATACTGCCCCCTATGTGCAAGAACATAACTACTATAATACTTCCCCCTATGTGCAAGAATATAACTACTATAATACTGCCCCTATGTACAAGAATATAACTACTATAATACTGCCCCCTATGTACAAGAATATAACTACTATAATACTGCCCCCTATGTACAAGAATATAACTACTATAATACTGCTCCTATGTACAAGAATATAACTACTATAATACTGCCCCCTATGTATAAGAATATAACTACTATAATACTGCCCCTATGTACAAGATTATAACTACTATAATACTGCCCCCTATGTACAAGAATATAACTACTTTAATACTGCTCCTATGTACAAGAATATAACTACTATAATACTGCCCCCTATGTACAAGAATATAACTACTATAATACTGCCCCCTATGTACAAGAATATAACTCCTATAATACTGCTCCTATGTACAAGAATATAACTACTATAATACTGCCCCTATGTACAAGAATATAACTACTATAATACTGCCACTATGGACAAGAATATAACTACTATAATACTGCACCTATGTACAAGAATATAACTACTATAATACTGCTCCTATGTACAAGAATATAACTACTATAATACTGCCCCTATGTACAAGAATATAACTACTATAATACTGCCCCTATGTACAAGAATATAACTACTTTAATACTGCTCCTATGTACAAGAATATAACTACTATAATAATGCCCCTATGTACAAGAATATAACTACTATAATACTGCCCCCTATGTACAGGAATATCACTACTATAATACTGCTCCTATGTACAAGAATATAACTACTATAAAACTGCTCACTATGTACAAGAATATAACTGCTATAATACAGCCCCTATGTACAAGAATATAACTACTATAATACTGCTCCTATATACAGGAATATAACTACTATAATACTGCTCCTATATACAAGAATATAACTACTATAATACTGGCCCTATGTACAAGAATATAACTACTATAATACTGCCCATATGTACAAGAATATAACTACTATAATACTGCTCCTATGTACAAAAATATAACTACTATAATACTGCCCCCTATGTACAAGAATATAACTACTATAATACTGCCCCTATGTAGAAGAATATAACTACTATAATACTGCCCCTATGTAGAAGAATATAACTACTATAATACTGCCCATATGTGCAAGAATATAACTACTATAATACTGCCCCCTATGTACAAGAATATAACTACTATAATACTGCCCCTATGTACAAGAATATAACTACTATAATACTGACGCTATGTACAAGAATATAACTACTATAATACTGCTCCTACGTACAAGAATATAACTACTATAATACTGCCCCTATGTACAAGAATATAACTACTATAATACTGCCCCCTATGTGCAAGAACATAACTACTATAATACTGCCCCTATGAACAAGAATATAACTACTATAATACTGCCCCTATGTACAAGAATATAACTACTATAATACTGCCCCTATGTACAAGAACATAACTACTATAATACTGCTCCTATGTACAAAAATATAACTACTATAATACTGCCCCCTATGTACAAGAATATAACTACTATAATACTGCCCCTATGTACAAGAATATAACTACTATAATACTGCCCCCTATGTGCAAGAACATAACTACTATAATACTGCCCCTATGTACAAGAATATAACTACTATAATACTGCCCCTATGTACAAGAATATAACTACTATAATACTGCCCCCTATGTACAAGAATATAACTACTATAATACTGCTCCTATGTACAAGAATATAACTACTATAATACTGCTCCTATGTACAAAAATATAACTACTATAATACTGCCCCCTATGTACAAGAATATAACTACTATAATACTGCCCCTATGTACAAGAATATAACTACTAAAATACTGCCCCCTATGTACAAGAATATAACTACTATAATACTGCCCCCTATGTACAAGAATATAACTACTATAATACTGCTCCTATGTACAAGAATATAACTACTATAATACTGCCCCTATGTACAAGAATATAACTGCTGTAATACTGCCCCTATGTACAAGAATATAACTACTATAATACTGCCCCCTATGTACAAGAATATAACTACTATAATACTGCCCCTATGTACAAGAATATAACTACTATAATACTGCCCCCTATGTACAAGAATATAACTACTATAATACTGCTCCTATGTACAAGAATATAACTACTATAATACTGCTCCTATGTACAAGAATATAACTACTATAATACTTCCCCCTATGTGCAAGAATATAACTACTATAATACTGCCCCCTATGTACAAGAATATAACTACTATAATACTGCCCCCTATGTACAAGAATATAACTACTATAATACTGCCCCCTATGTACAAGAATATAACTACTATAATACTGCTCCTATGTACAAGAATATAACTACTATAATACTGCCCCCTATGTATAAGAATATAATTACTATAATACTGCCCCTATGTACAAGATTATAACTACTATAATACTGCCCCCTATGTACAAGAATATAACTACTATAATACTGCTCCTATGTACAAGAATATAACTACTATAATACTGCCCCCTATGTACAAGAATATAACTACTATAATACTGCCCCCTATGTACAAGAATATAACTGCTATAATACTGCTCCTATGTACAAGAATATAACTACTATAATACTGCCCCTATGTACAAGAATATAACTACTATAATACTGCCCCTATGGACAAGAATATAACTACTATAATACTGCACCTATGTACAAGAATATAACTACTATAATACTGCTCCTATGTACAAGAATATAACTACTATAATACTGCCCCTATGTACAAGAATATAACTACTATAATACTGCCCCTATGTACAAGAATATAACTACTATAATACTGCCCCTATGTACAAGAATATAACTACTTTAATACTGCTCCTATGTACAAGAATATAACTACTATAATACTGCCCCTATGTACAAGAATATAACTACTATAATACTGCCCCTATGTACAAGAATATAACTACTATAATACTGCCCCCTATATACAAGAATATACCTACTATAATACTGCCCCCTATGTACAAGAATATAACTACTATAATACTGCCCATATGTATAAGAATATAACTACTATAATACTGCCCCCTATGTACAAGAATATAACTACTATAATACTGCCCCTATGTACAAGAATATAACTACTATAATACTGCCCCCTATGTACAAGAATATAGCTACTATAATACAGCTCCTATGTACAAGAATATAACTACTATAATACTGCCGCTATGTACAAGAATATAACAACTATAATACTGCTCCTACGTACAAGAATATAACTACTATAATACTGCCCCTATGTACAAGAATATAACTACTATAATACTGCCCCCTATGTGCAAGAACATAACTACTATAATACTTCCCCCTATGTGCAAGAATATAACTACTATAATACTGCCCCTATGTACAAGAATATAACTACTATAATACTGCCCCCTATGTACAAGAATATAACTACTATAATACTGCCCCCTATGTACAAGAATATAACTACTATAATACTGCTCCTATGTGCAAGAATATAACTACTATAATACTGCTCCTATGTACAAGAATATACCTACTATAATACTGCGCCTATGTACAAGATTAAAACTACTATAATACTGCCCCTATGTACAAGAATATAACTACTATAATACTGCCCCTATGTACAAGAATATAACTACTATAATACTGCCCCCTATGTACAAGAATATACCTACTATAATACTGCGCCTATGTACAAGATTAAAACTACTATAATACTGCCCCCTATGTACAAGAATATAACTACTATAATACTGCTAATATGTACAAGAATATAACTACTATAATACTGCCCCCTATGTACAAGAATATAACTACTATAATACTGCCCCCTATGTACAAGAATATAACAGCTATAATACTGCTCCTATGTACAAGAATATAACTACTATAATACTGCCCCTATGTACAAGAATATAACTACTATAATACTGCTCCTATGTACAAGAATATAACTACTATAATACTGCCCCTATGCACAAGAATATAACTACTATAATACTGCCCCTATGTACAAGAATATAACTACTATAATACTGCCCCTATGTACAAGAATATAACTACTATAATACTGCCCCTATGTACAAGAATATAACTACTATAATACTGCCCCCTATGTACAAGAATATAACTACTATAATACTGCCCCCTATGTACAAGAATATAACTGCTATAATACTGCTCCTATGTACAAGAATATAACTACTATAATACTGCCCCTATGTACAAGAATATAACTACTATAATACTGCCCCTATGGACAAGAATATAACTACTATAATACTGCACCTATGTACAAGAATATAACTACTATAATACTGCTCCTATGTACAAGAATATAACTACTATAATACTGCCCCTATGTACAAGAATATAACTACTATAATACTGCCCCTATGTACAAGAATATAACTACTTTAATACTGCTCCTATGTACAAGAATATAACTACTATAATAATGCCCCTATGTACAAGAATATAACTACTATAATACTGCCCCCTATGTACAGGAATATCACTACTATAATACTGCTCCTATGTACAAGAATATAACTACTATAAAACTGCTCACTATGTACAAGAATATAACTGCTATAATACAGCCCCTATGTACAAGAATATAACTACTATAATACTGCTCCTATATACAGGAATATAACTACTATAATACTGCTCCTATATACAAGAATATAACTACTATAATACTGGCCCTATGTACAAGAATATAACTACTATAATACTGCCCATATGTACAAGAATATAACTACTATAATACTGCTCCTATGTACAAAAATATAACTACTATAATACTGCCCCCTATGTACAAGAATATAACTACTATAATACTGCCCCTATGTAGAAGAATATAACTACTATAATACTGCCCCTATGTAGAAGAATATAACTACTATAATACTGCCCATATGTGCAAGAATATAACTACTATAATACTGCCCCCTATGTACAAGAATATAACTACTATAATACTGCCCCTATGTACAAGAATATAACTACTATAATACTGACGCTATGTACAAGAATATAACTACTATAATACTGCTCCTACGTACAAGAATATAACTACTATAATACTGCCCCTATGTACAAGAATATAACTACTATAATACTGCCCCCTATGTGCAAGAACATAACTACTATAATACTGCCCCTATGAACAAGAATATAACTACTATAATACTGCCCCTATGTACAAGAATATAACTACTATAATACTGCCCCTATGTACAAGAACATAACTACTATAATACTGCTCCTATGTACAAAAATATAACTACTATAATACTGCCCCCTATGTACAAGAATATAACTACTATAATACTGCCCCTATGTACAAGAATATAACTACTATAATACTGCCCCCTATGTGCAAGAACATAACTACTATAATACTGCCCCTATGTACAAGAATATAACTACTATAATACTGCCCCTATGTACAAGAATATAACTACTATAATACTGCCCCCTATGTACAAGAATATAACTACTATAATACTGCTCCTATGTACAAGAATATAACTACTATAATACTGCTCCTATGTACAAAAATATAACTACTATAATACTGCCCCCTATGTACAAGAATATAACTACTATAATACTGCCCCTATGTACAAGAATATAACTACTAAAATACTGCCCCCTATGTACAAGAATATAACTACTATAATACTGCCCCCTATGTACAAGAATATAACTACTATAATACTGCTCCTATGTACAAGAATATAACTACTATAATACTGCCCCTATGTACAAGAATATAACTGCTGTAATACTGCCCCTATGTACAAGAATATAACTACTATAATACTGCCCCCTATGTACAAGAATATAACTACTATAATACTGCCCCTATGTACAAGAATATAACTACTATAATACTGCCCCCTATGTACAAGAATATAACTACTATAATACTGCTCCTATGTACAAGAATATAACTACTATAATACTGCTCCTATGTACAAGAATATAACTACTATAATACTTCCCCCTATGTGCAAGAATATAACTACTATAATACTGCCCCCTATGTACAAGAATATAACTACTATAATACTGCCCCCTATGTACAAGAATATAACTACTATAATACTGCCCCCTATGTACAAGAATATAACTACTATAATACTGCTCCTATGTACAAGAATATAACTACTATAATACTGCCCCCTATGTATAAGAATATAATTACTATAATACTGCCCCTATGTACAAGATTATAACTACTATAATACTGCCCCCTATGTACAAGAATATAACTACTATAATACTGCTCCTATGTACAAGAATATAACAACTATAATACTGCCCCCTATGTACAAGAATATAACTACTATAATACTGCCCCCTATGTACAAGAATATAACTGCTATAATACTGCTCCTATGTACAAGAATATAACTACTATAATACTGCCCCTATGTACAAGAATATAACTACTATAATACTGCCCCTATGGACAAGAATATAACTACTATAATACTGCACCTATGTACAAGAATATAACTACTATAATACTGCTCCTATGTACAAGAATATAACTACTATAATACTGCCCCTATGTACAAGAATATAACTACTATAATACTGCCCCTATGTACAAGAATATAACTACTATAATACTGCCCCTATGTACAAGAATATAACTACTTTAATACTGCTCCTATGTACAAGAATATAACTACTATAATACTGCCCCTATGTACAAGAATATAACTACTATAATACTGCCCCTATGTACAAGAATATAACTACTATAATACTGCCCCCTATATACAAGAATATACCTACTATAATACTGCCCCCTATGTACAAGAATATAACTACTATAATACTGCCCATATGTATAAGAATATAACTACTATAATACTGCCCCCTATGTACAAGAATATAACTACTATAATACTGCCCCTATGTACAAGAATATAACTACTATAATACTGCCCCCTATGTACAAGAATATAGCTACTATAATACAGCTCCTATGTACAAGAATATAACTACTATAATACTGCCGCTATGTACAAGAATATAACAACTATAATACTGCTCCTACGTACAAGAATATAACTACTATAATACTGCCCCTATGTACAAGAATATAACTACTATAATACTGCCCCCTATGTGCAAGAACATAACTACTATAATACTTCCCCCTATGTGCAAGAATATAACTACTATAATACTGCCCCTATGTACAAGAATATAACTACTATAATACTGCCCCCTATGTACAAGAATATAACTACTATAATACTGCCCCCTATGTACAAGAATATAACTACTATAATACTGCTCCTATGTGCAAGAATATAACTACTATAATACTGCTCCTATGTACAAGAATATACCTACTATAATACTGCGCCTATGTACAAGATTAAAACTACTATAATACTGCCCCTATGTACAAGAATATAACTACTATAATACTGCCCCTATGTACAAGAATATAACTACTATAATACTGCCCCCTATGTACAAGAATATACCTACTATAATACTGCGCCTATGTACAAGATTAAAACTACTATAATACTGCCCCCTATGTACAAGAATATAACTACTATAATACTGCTCCTATGTACAAGAATATAACTACTATAATACTGCCCCCTATGTACAAGAATATAACTACTATAATACTGCCCCCTATGTACAAGAATATAACAGCTATAATACTGCTCCTATGTACAAGAATATAACTACTATAATACTGCCCCTATGTACAAGAATATAACTACTATAATACTGCTCCTATGTACAAGAATATAACTACTATAATACTGCCCCTATGCACAAGAATATAACTACTATAATACTGCCCCTATGTACAAGAATATAACTACTATAATACTGCCCCTATGTACAAGAATATAACTACTATAATACTGCCCCTATGTACAAGAATATAACTACTATAATACTGCCCCCTATGTACAAGAATATACCTACTATAATACTGCCCCCTATGTACAAGAATATAACTACTATAATACTGCTCCTATGTACAAGAATATAACTACTATAATACTGCCCCCTATGTACAAGAATATAACTACTATAATATTGCCCCCTATGTGCAAGAATATAACAACTATAATACTGCCCCTATGTACAAGAATATAACTACTATAATACCGCCCCTATGTACAAGAATATAACTACTATAATACTGCTCCTATCTACAAGAGTATAACTACTATAATACTGCTCCTATGTACAAGAATATAACTACTATAATACTGCTCCCTATGTACAAGAATATAACTACTATAATACTGCTCCTATATACAAGAATATAATATAACTACTATAATACTGCCCCCTATGTACAAGAATATAACTACTATAATACTGCGCCGATGTACAAGAATATAACTACTATAATACTACCCCCTATGTACAAGAATATAACTACTATAAAAGTGCTCACTATGTACAAGAATATAACTACTATAATACTGCTCCTATATACAAGAATATAACTACTATAATACTGGCCCTATGTACAAGAATATAACTACCATAATGCTGCCCATATGTACAAGAATATAACTACTATAATACTGCTCCTATGTACAAGAATATAACTACTATAATACTGCCCCCTATGTACAAGAATATAACTACTATAATACTGCTCCTATGTACAAGAATATAACTACTATAATACTGTCCCTATGTACAAGAATATAACTACTATAATACTGCCCCTATGTACAAGAATATAACTACTATAATACTGCCCCCTATGTACAAGAATATACCTACTATAATACTGCTCCTATGTACAAGAATATAACTACTATAATACTGCTCCTATGTACAAGAATATAACTACTATAATACTGCCCCCTATGTACAAGAGTATAACTACTATAATACTGCCCCCTATTTGCAAGAATATAACAACTATAATACTGCCCCTATGTACAAGAATATAACTACTATAATACCGCCCCTATGTACAAGAATATAACTACTATAATACTGCTCCTATCTACAAGAATATAACTACTATAATACTGCTCCTATATACAAGAATATAATATAACTACTATAATACTGCCCCCTATGTACAAGAATATAACTACTATAATACTGCGCCGATGTACAAGAATATAACTACTATAATACTGCCCCTATGTACAAGAATATAACTACTATAATACTGCCCCTATGTACAAGAATATAACTACTATAATACTGCTGCTATGTACAAGAATATAACTACTATAATACTGTTCACTATGTACAAGAATATAACTACTATAATACTGCTCCTATATACAAGAATATAACTTCTATAATACTGGCCCTATGTACAAGAATATAACTACTATAATACTGCCCATATGTACAAGAATATAACTACTATAATACTGCCCCCTATGTACAAGAATATAACTACTAGAATACTGCCCCTATGTACAAGAATATAACTACTATAATACTGCTCCCTATGTGCAAGAATATAACAACTATAATACTGCCCCTATGTACAAGAATATAACTACTATAATACCGCCCCTATGTACAAGAATATAACTACTATAATACTGCTCCTATCTACAAGAATATAACAACTATAATACTGCTCCTATGTACAAGAATATAACTACTATAATACTGCCCCTATGTACAAGAATATAACTACTATAATACTGCTCCTATCTACAAGAATATAACTACTATAATACTGCTCCTATATACAAGAATATAATATAACTACTATAATACTGCCCCCTATGTACAAGAATATAACTACTATAATACTGCGCCGATGTACAAGAATATAACTACTATAATACTGCCCCCTATGTACAAGAATATAACTACTAGAATACTGCCCCTATGTACAAGAATATAACTAATATAATACTGCTCCCTATATGCAAGTATATAACAACTATAATACTGCCCCTATGTACAAGAATATAACTACTATAATACCGCCCCTATGTACAAGAATATAACTACTATAATACTGCTCCTATCTACAAGAATATAACAACTATAATACTGCTCCTATGTACAAGAATATAACTACTATAATACTGCCCCTATGTACAAGAATATAACTACTATAATACTGCTCCTATCTACAAGAATATAACTACTATAATACTGCTCCTATATACAAGAATATAATATAACTACTATAATACTGCCCCCTATGTACAAGAATATAACTACTATAATACTGCGCCTATGTATAAGAATATAACTACTATAATACTGCTCCTATATACAAGAATATAACTACTATAATACTGGCCCTATGTACAAGAATATAACTACTATAATACTGCCCATATGTACAAGAATATAACTACTATAATACTGCCCCCTATGTACAAGAATATAACTACTATAATACTGCTCCTATGTACAAGAATATAACTACTATAATACTGTCCCTATGTACAAGAATATAACTACTATAATACTGCCCCTATGTACAAGAATATAACTACTATAATACTGCCCCCTATGTACAAGAATATACCTACTATAATACTGCTCCTATGTACAAGAATATAACTACTATAATACTGCTCCTATGTACAAGAATATAACTACTATAATACTGCCCCCTATGTACAAGAGTATAACTACTATAATACTGCCCCCTATTTGCAAGAATATAACAACTATAATACTGCCCCTATGTACAAGAATATAACTACTATAATACCGCCCCTATGTACAAGAATATAACTACTATAATACTGCTCCTATCTACAAGAATATAACTACTATAATACTGCTCCTATATACAAGAATATAATATAACTACTATAATACTGCCCCCTATGTACAAGAATATAACTACTATAATACTGCGCCGATGTACAAGAATATAACTACTATAATACTGCCCCTATGTACAAGAATATAACTACTATAATACTGCCCCTATGTACAAGAATATAACTACTATAATACTGCTGCTATGTACAAGAATATAACTACTATAATACTGTTCACTATGTACAAGAATATAACTACTATAATACTGCTCCTATATACAAGAATATAACTTCTATAATACTGGCCCTATGTACAAGAATATAACTACTATAATACTGCCCATATGTACAAGAATATAACTACTATAATACTGCCCCCTATGTACAAGAATATAACTACTAGAATACTGCCCCTATGTACAAGAATATAACTACTATAATACTGCTCCCTATGTGCAAGAATATAACAACTATAATACTGCCCCTATGTACAAGAATATAACTACTATAATACCGCCCCTATGTACAAGAATATAACTACTATAATACTGCTCCTATCTACAAGAATATAACAACTATAATACTGCTCCTATGTACAAGAATATAACTACTATAATACTGCCCCTATGTACAAGAATATAACTACTATAATACTGCTCCTATCTACAAGAATATAACTACTATAATACTGCTCCTATATACAAGAATATAATATAACTACTATAATACTGCCCCCTATGTACAAGAATATAACTACTATAATACTGCGCCGATGTACAAGAATATAACTACTATAATACTGCCCCCTATGTACAAGAATATAACTACTAGAATACTGCCCCTATGTACAAGAATATAACTAATATAATACTGCTCCCTATATGCAAGTATATAACAACTATAATACTGCCCCTATGTACAAGAATATAACTACTATAATACCGCCCCTATGTACAAGAATATAACTACTATAATACTGCTCCTATCTACAAGAATATAACAACTATAATACTGCTCCTATGTACAAGAATATAACTACTATAATACTGCCCCTATGTACAAGAATATAACTACTATAATACTGCTCCTATCTACAAGAATATAACTACTATAATACTGCTCCTATATACAAGAATATAATATAACTACTATAATACTGCCCCCTATGTACAAGAATATAACTACTATAATACTGCGCCTATGTATAAGAATATAACTACTATAATACTGCTCCTATATACAAGAATATAACTACTATAATACTGGCCCTATGTACAAGAATATAACTACTATAATACTGCCCATATGTACAAGAATATAACTACTATAATACTGCCCCCTATGTACAAGAATATAACTACTATACTACTGCCCATATGTGCAAGAATATAACTACTATAATACTGCCCCCTATGTACAAGAATATAACTACTATAATACTGCCCCTATGTACAAGAATATAACTACTATAATACTGCCCCCTATGTACAAAAATATAACTACTATAATACAGCTCCTATGTACAAGAATATAACTACTATAATACTGCCGCTATGTGCAAGAATATAACTACTATAATACTGCCCCTATGTACAAGAATATAACTACTATAATACTGCCCCTATGTACAAGAATATAACTACTATAATACTGCCCCTATGTACAAGAATATAACTACTATAATACTGCTCCTATGTACAAGAATATAACTACTATAATACTGCTCCTATGTACAAGAATATAACTACTATAATACTGCCTCCTAGCTGTGAGGACGTGTGTCAGTGGTTCTCCTGATGTCTGGAGCAAGCCCGGGGAGGGGCCTCCCTGGGCGGGTAAGCTCTCCAAGCAAGGCCCAGGCTTCCAGGCCTACACTGGGAGGAAACTCCCAAGCTCTTTCTAATGTGGATGCAAATCCCAAAGTGACCTCTGAGGAGAAGAGAGCTCCTAATGGAAGTAGCAGCAGCAGCAACAAGAAAGATGAAGTTGTGAAAGTGAGTAAAGTAAAGGAAGGAAAAGCCGTGGTCGTATGTAAGAAGGTCACAGTAAAGCAGTCGGCCAGCCAAGGCAAGCAGAGTGAAGTGCAATTAGGAAAGATCCAGAAGGAATCTACTGCTGGGAAGCTGAATGGGGGAAAGCAGCTTGTTGGCCAGGAGGTGAGGCAGATCCCATCACCAGCCTCAGGTGTGCAGCTCACTCCAAGCCGGCAGAGGAGGACATCTCTGGAGAGACAGACCCTCCAGGAGAACCTGCAGCAGAAGCACGTGGTGACCAGCCTGGCGCGCTCTGGACGCACGAGGTCGCAGTCAGGTGGCAGCAGTAATAGTGCTGTGGAGCCTGGAGCCACGAAACCAACGGTGGTGAAAACCAAGGAGGCATCTAGGTCCAAGCAGCCAGAGAGCTCGCTGAAGGCAGGATCCCAGGAGACTCCATGTGCCGCAGGGCTGCAGATTGCAGAGGACATCCCAGGACTGGTGGAGAGGTTGCGTGTGTTACAGCAGCAGAAGCAGCTAATACAGGTATCAATAGACTGTGTATATAAAGTAAAGGCTGAGGATCCCGGGGATCACACCTTGTATGACCGGAAGCTGAACTCAATGGGGGTAGAGCTGGCAAATGTGGTGAAGGACATAGACTGTGTGTTTGAGAGGATGGGGCCCCTGGCAGAGATTTACAGGAGCCAGAAACCGTTTATGTTCAATCTGCCGTACTCTGCTGATTCGCAGTCAGACATTGTCCCAGGTGGGCCCCAGAACCCGGTGCGGCCAGTGCTGCAACCCGCAAGCTTCTTGTTCCAAAAGGGACTGCACCAGGAGCCGCAACAGCCTGCGGCAGGTTCCAAGCAGGAGCATGGAGTGCAGGGTACAACGGTGGTACCACAAGTCCCAGGATGCCCAGCACAGCAGCCGGACAGTGGACATGTGTCATTAGTTTCCGGTGGTGCCCAGCAGGGCTCTCATGCTGGGGATAATCATACTGTATCTGTGGGGTCGGGGGCTGGAGGGAGCACAGAATCTGTGGTGGACATGGCGCAGTCTGATAATGACGATGATAACAATGTGCATGATAATGTCTGTGATTTTCCTCCTTTAATTCCAAGCACACAGGGTCCCCCTGCAGCAGACCCTCACCCTGTCAGTCAGCCCAGTGTGACCCCGCAAGTTCCCTCCAGTAATGCCTGGAGCCGTGGCGCTCCGTCCTTTACCTCTGGCGCTAATTATACCGGCCAGGCGTTTAAACGGAGGAACGTCGTGCGTTTCAGGCACAGAGGTGCCAAGGAGGATCTGCCCGACAGGAGGTTTGTGGTCAGGGAGCTCCTCTGCCAGCAGATGGGGTTTGCGCCAGTTAACATCTGGGCGGTAATTAATCTACCAGACAGGCAGGGCTATGATGTCAGCTTTAAGCTCATGTCTGATCTGGACAGATTCTGGGCCAATTTCCCCAAGTTCAGAGACGCTGAGGGCTGGAGTAAGTTCAGCTTTATTCCCATCTCTAAGCCAGATACGGTTACGGTTAATGTCATCTTCTGGAATGAGTCTGTTCCCCCCGCAGGACATTGTGGTGTGGCTCCGGAGGCATTGCGACCTCGTCTCTGACCTCACCAGAAGCAGAGATAACGATGGTATCTGGACGGGTGGGTGGAAGGTCCTGGTGAAGCTGCGCCAGTGTAATAACATCACTGCCCACCTACCCAACTCCTTCTTTATTGGGAGGGAGAAGGGTGTATGTTTCTACCCCGGCCAGCCCAGAAAGTGCTTCAAATGTGGCAAGGCGGGTCACCTGGCGAATACCTGTACAGTGGTGAAGTGCAGCCTGTGCGGGGAAGTCGGCCATGTAGCTGCAGACTGTCAGAACATCAGGTGCAACCTCTGTGGTAAGATCGGCCACCCTCACCGGGACTGTCCAGACGCCTGGCACAACATCTGTAAGGACTTTCCTGATGAGGATTTGGTGGCGGGGGCAGAGGTTCTGGAAGAGGAGGCTTTATTGTCAGAGGTCCACCAGGGGTCCACTCAGGTACCACCAGAGCAGCAGCGCTCAGAGGGGGCACAGGGGAGCATGGAGGTCGTCCCTCAGGAGCAGCAGTCACAGGAAGGCGCTACTTCAGTATTACCATCTGTATCTGAAGGAAATAGCCAGAATCAGAGTAAAAGGAAGAAGGACAAGACCTCCCGTAAACCTGAGGAGGAGCATGACACTGGCCAGAGTGCCAGGAGGAAGGTCCAGAGCTCTGCAGGAGTAATGGTCGTGTCTAATAGGTTTGATGTTCTGTCTAACGGGGATTTTGAGGATGAACTTAAAAAAATAGACGCAGAGTGTGATAGGGATGTAGAGGACTGTCCCCCGCCAAAGCGGAAGCCCTTACCTGTGGGCACTCAGGTAGAGACTGGCATGGAGACCGGTGGTGGACAGGATGACTCCGACTCAGATCTATGAGCCGTCAACCAGACAATGTCCGAACCCAGATAAAATCATAAGAAACTACTAGGAAGAGTCAGAAAAGTGTAAAGTTATGGAAGGACGTGTAACTGTGCTGAAATATGATGGTTTCTTTTTACAAAGTGTTTATTTTTCATTTTTCCAACCACAGGTGTGGACTCTTTATATTGACTTTATCTGTATAATCTAGAGATGTAATGAATGTATGTACAATTCAAGTGAATCTAGTTTTGTATTACTGCAGGAATTTTGTTAATCTTTTGTATTTGTTTGGTTTTTATAATAAAAATTGCCCCTATGTACAAGAATATAACTACAATAATACTGCTATGTACAAGAATATAACTACTATAATACTGCCCCCTATGTACAAGAATATAACTACTATAATACTGCTCCTATGTACAAGAATATAACTACTATAATACTGCTCCTATGTACAAGAATATAACTACAATAATACTGCCGCTATGTGCAAGAATATAACTACTATAATACTGCCCCTATGTACAAGAATATAACTACTATAATACTGCCCCCTATGTACAAGAATATAACAACTATAATACTGCCCCCTATGTACAAGAATATAACTACTATAATACTGCCCCCTATGTACAACAATATACCTACTATAATACTGCCCCCTATGTACAAGAATATAACTACTATAATACTGCTCCTATGTACAAGAATATAACTACTATAATACTGCTCCTATGTACAAGAATATAACTACTATAATACTGCCCCCTATGTACAAGAATATAACTACTATAATACTGCCCCCTATGTACAAGAATATAACAACTATAATATTGCCCCTATGTACAAGAATATAACTACTATAATGCCGCCCCTATGTACAAGAATATAACTACTATAATACTGCTCCTATCTACAAGAATATAACTACTATAATACTGCTCCTATATACAAGAATATAATATAACTACTATAATACTGCCCCCTATGTACAAGAATATAACTACTATAATACTGCCCCGATGTACAAGAATATAACTAGTATAATACTACCCCCTATGTACAAGAATATAACTACTATAATACTGCTCCTATGTACAGGAATATAACTACTATAATACTGCTCCCTATGTACAAGAACATAAATACTGTAATACTGCCCCCTATGTACAAGAATATAACTACTATAATACTGCTCCTATCTACAAGAATATAACTACTATAATACTGCTCCTATACAGAAGAATATAATATAACTATTATAATACTGCCCCCTATGTACAAGAATATAACTACTATAATACTACCCCCTATGTACAAGAATATAACTACTATAAAACTGCTCACTATGTACAAGAATATAACTGCTATAATACTGTCCCTATGTACAAGAATATAACTACTATAATACTGCTCCTATATACAGGAATATAACTACTATAATACTACTCCTATATACAAGAATATAAGTACTATAATACTGGCCCTATGTACAAGAATATAACTACTATAATACTGCCCATATGTACAAGAATATAACTACTATAATACTGCTCCTATGTACAAAAATATAACTACTATAATACTGCCCCCTATGTACAAGAATATAACTACTATAATACTGCCCCTATGTAAAAGAATATAACTACTACAATACTGCCCCCTATGTACAAGAATATAACTACTATAATACTGCCCATATATGCAAGAATATAACTACTATAATACTGCTCCCTATGTACAAGAATATAACTACTATAATACTGCCCCTATGTACAAGAATATAACTACTATAATACTGCCCCCTATGTATAAGAATATAACTACTATAATACTGCCCCTATGTACAAGAATATAACTACTATAATACTGCCCCTATGTACAAGAATATAACTACTATAATACTGCCCCTATGTACAAGAATATAACTACTATAATACTGCTCCTATGTACAAGAATATAACTACTATAATACTGCCCCTACGTACAAGAATATAACGACTATAATACTGCTCCTACGTACAAGAATATAACTACTATAATACTGCCCCTATGTACAAGAATATAACTACTATAATACTGCCCCTATGTACAAGAATATAACTACTATAATACTGCTCCTATGTACAAGAATATAACTACTATAATACTGCCCCTACGTACAAGAATATAACGACTATAATACTGCTCCTACGTACAAGAATATAACTACTATAATACTGCCACCTATGTGCAAGAACATAACTACTATAATACTTCCACCTATGTGCAAGAATATAACTACTATAATACTGCCCCTATGTACAAGAATATAACTACTATAATACTGCCCCCTATGTGCAAGAACATAACTACTATAATACTTCCACCTATGTGCAAGAATATAACTACTATAATACTGCCCATATGTGCAAGAATATAACTACTATAATACTGCCCCCTATGTACAAGAATATAACTACTATAATACTGCTCCTACGTACAAGAATATAACTACTATAATACTGCCCCTATGTACAAGAATATAACTACTATAATACTGCCCCCTATGTACAAGAATATAACTACTATAATACTGCCCCTAAGTACAAGACTATAACTACTGTAATACTGCTCCCTATGTACAAGAATATAACTACTATAATACTGCTCCCTATGTACAAGAATATAACTACTATAATACTGCCCCTATGTACAAGACTATAACTACTGTAATACTGCTCCCTATGTACAAGAACATAACTACTATAATACTTCCACCTATGTGCAAGAATATAACTACTATATTACTGCCCCCTATGTACAAGAATATAACTACTATAATACTGCCCCTATGTACAAGAATATAACTACTATAATACTGCCCCCTATGTACAAGAATATAACTACTATAATACTGCCCCCTATGTACAAGAATATAACTACTATAATACTGCTCCTATGTACAAGAATATAACTACTATAATACTGCCCCCTATGTATAAGAATATAACTACTATAATACTGCCCCTATGTACAAGATTATAACTACTATAATACTGCCCCCTATGTACAAGAATATAACTACTATAATACTGCCCCTATGTATAAGAATATAACTACTATAATACTGCCCCTATGTACAAGATTATAACTACTATAATACTTCCCCCTATGTACAAGAATATAACTACTATAATACTGCCTCCTATGTACAAGAATATAACTACTATAATACTTCCCCCTATGTACAAGAATATAACTACTATAATACTGCCCCCTATGTACAAGAATATAACTACTATAATACTGCTCCTATGTACAAGAATATAACTACTATAATACTGCCCCCTATGTACAAGAATATAACTACTATAATACTGCCCCCATGTACAAGAATATAACCACTATAATACTGCTCCTATGTACAAGAATATAACTACTATAATACTGCTCTTATGTACAAGAATATAACTACTATAGTACTGCTCCTATGTACAAGAATATAACTACTATAATACTGCTCCTATGTACAAGAATATAACTACTATAATATTGTCCCTATGTACAAGAATATAACTACTATAATACTGCCCCCTATGTACAAGAATATAACTACTATAATACTGCCCCCTATGTACAAGAATATAACTACTATAATACTGCCCCCTATGTACAAGAATATAACTACTATAATACTGCCCCCTATGTACAAGAATATAACTACTATAATACTGCCCCCTATGTACAAGAATATAACTACTATAATACTGCCCCCTATGTACAAGAATATAACTACTATAATACTGCCCCCTATGTACAAGAATATAACTACTATAATACTGCCCCCTATGTACAAGAATATAACTACTATAATACTGCCCCCTATTTACAAGAATATAACTACTATAATACTGCTCCTATGTACAAGAATATAACTACTATAATACTTCCCCCTATGTGCAAGAACATAACTACTATAATACTGCCCCTATGTACAAGAATATAACTACTATAATACTGCCCCTATGTACAAGAATATAACTACTATAATACTGCTCCTATGTACAAGAATATAACTACTATAATACTGCCCCCTATGTACAAGAATATAACTACTATAATACTGCTCCTATGTACAAGAATATAACTACTATAATACTGCTCCTATGTACAAGAATATACCTACTATAATACTGCTCCTATGTACAAGAATATAACTACTATAATACTGCCCCTATGTATAAGAATATAACTACTATAATACTGCCCCGATGTACAAGAATATAACTACTATAATACTGCCCCTATGTATAAGAATATAACTACTATAATACTGCCCCTATGTATAAGAATATAACTACTATAATACTGCCCCTATGTACAAGAATATAACTACTATAATACTGCCCCCTATGTACAAGAATATAACTACTATAATACTGCCCCCTATGTACAAGAATATAACTACTATAATACTACCCCCTATGTACAAGAATATAACTACTATAATACTGCCCCTATGTGCAAGAATATAACTACTATAATACTACCCCCTATGTACAAGAATATAACTACTATAATACTGCCCCTATGTGCAAGAATATAACTACTATAATACTGCCCCTATGTGCAAGAATATAACTACTATAATACTGCCCCCTATGTGCAAGAATATAACTACTATAATACTGCCCCTATGTACAAGAATATAACTACTATAATACTGCTCCTATGTACAAGAATATAACTACTATAATACTTCTCCTATGTACAAGAATATAACTACTATAATACTGCTCCTATGTACAAGAATATAACTACTATAATACTGCCCCCTATGTGCAAGAATATAACTACTATAATACTGCTCCTATGTACAAGAATATAACTACTATAATACTGCCCCTATGTACAAGAATATAACTACTATAATACTGCTCCTATGTACAAGAATATAACTACTATAATACTGCCCCCTATGTACAAGAATATAACTACTATAATACTGCCCCCTATGTACAAGAATATAAGTACTATAATACTGCCCCCTATGTACAAGAATATAACTACTATAATACTGCTCCTATGTACAAGAATATAACTACTATAATACTGCCCCCTATGTACAAGAATATAACTACTATAATACTGCCCCCTGTGGACTCAGGCGGTATGACACTCCTGTGCGGTCACTGTCGGATATGAGGAGGTATACTGTGAGCACAGAGCGGTCTGGATACGTTGTGGCGGGTGTATTATGCCGCCACTTACTATTAATGCTTTTTCCGCCTCGTTTGCTCGGGGCGCTGCGGTCGATTCGCTGTCACTGAGGATTACACACAATTGATAAATATGATTTTCTCATTATTTCTTCATTGGTTTCGTGTCCGCTGAGTCCCGGGATCGTTGCGGCGGTGTCTCAGCATCAGTATGAATTGAAGGACAGCGCTGTTTCATCATAATTACCGCGTCTTCGTTTGCTGCCATTCGCAGGATCGATACGTACTGGAGCCGTCACCGGAGAGAATGACCTGCGGTAAATCACCGCCATCATCCGTACTCCGCGGCTTCGGACCCTTTGTACTTAACAAATGATTATTGATGAAGTGAAGAATAATTGAGGATCCGTAAATAGCAGAGATGGGGGAGGGATGCGCAGCACAAGAGCTGATGTGTTACCACCAGTGTCAGTCTCCACTGCACTCCTGGCATTGTGTTAATGAAGCAGGCGGCTCAGGATGAGCCGGGTACGAGGCCTCCTGGGATGTTTGGCCACCGCTGCCGTCTCCGGACATAATGTATAATCTCCAGTGTCTGTAATCAGGTCTGACAGCCGGAGACGTCCGATCCATCGCAATAATTCAATTTGTCCCATTCTCACGGTCTCGTCTTCTGCGCTGATGTGAGATAATAAGACAAACTGGGACGGTCAGCGCCGGACCCCCGACCCCCCAGTAATGGCGATGTGAACAGCGATAACGAGTGGGGGAGGGGAAATTCTCATCAATGGAAGTGAGAGCGGAGCACTGAGGACGGAGACCACCGACGAGGGAACGTCAGGCTCCTGGGACCCCCAACCAACGCCGAACATGGGTGACTGCGGAGAAAACCGCCCCAACAAGGAGGTGGTAGAGACACAGTCAGGAGAATGCAATCTACTGCTATCTGTTATCAGCCATTACTGGGGGAGGCGACTGTAGGACAGGGGACTACAATCTATTACTCCCTGTTATCAGCCATTACTGGGGGAGGAGACTGTAGGACAGGAGACTACAATCTATTACTCCCTGTTATCAGCCATTACTGGGGGAGGCGACTGTAGGACAGGGGACTACAATCTATTTCTCCCTGTTATCAGCCATTACTGGAGGAGGTGACTGTAGGACAGGAGACTACAATCAGTTTCTCCCTGCTGAGAGTAGCAGCTGTCTGTGGAGCTCCAGGACTTCCAGGAGGAGGGTCGTCGTCTGCCTCTCTTCTCCCCAGGGAGAGGCAGGCCTACTGGGAGGCCGGCATGGCTTCCCAGCCTCCTATCCCCCGGTCTATGCCGGCGGGGGACAAGGAGCCACAACAACCGGCCCAGGAGGGAGTGAGGAGATCGGGTAGGGTGAAGAAAAACATACCCACCTACTCCAACCCCGAGACGATCCATCGCTCGCCCAGAGAGGGAGACCGGGGCACCCCAGGCCCCAGGAACAAGAGTCCAGCAAGATCCTGGGGGGAGATGAGCTCCAGCAAGTCCACAAGTTCCTTCTCCTCCCGAGTGGTCGCCATGCTGCGAGAGTACGAGGACGCCGGCAAAGCACTAACCCAGCTGAAAGAGGAGCTGAGGGAGGCCTGGGTCCTGAACACCCGGGCGTCCAACAAGGAGAGACCCGCGACCTCCCAGAGGTTTAAAGCCCTCAGAGACGAGGTGGTCAGGTTAGTGCTCCACCGGGAGGGGATTGAGAAAAGCGCAGGTCCCTTCCTGGAGAGGTTTAAGAACCAGCGGCGGTTCTCAGAAATGAAGGGGTTAAACACCTCAGGAGAACCGCCAGCCGGCGTCCTTAGTGAAGAGGAGGGGGAGGATGAAGAGGTGACTGGAGTCTCAGTTGCTGGAGCCAGTGAGGGGCAGAGCCGGAGTTCCAGTGGTCTCCCTGCAGGGCAGAGGACTCCGACAGCAGAGGCTGGAGTGTCGGGGGAAGAGGAGGAAGGAGGACTGCTGAGGGAAATCCGACTGCTGGAGTCTCCAGTGGACCTGACGCTGTTTTTCTTCGGGGAGGACGATCCAGTGGAGGAGAAAAAAAAGAAGAAGAAGAAGACTGGAGGAGCTGCACAGGAGGTGGTGAGTTACAAGTATGTACCAATGTCTGATGTTGCGCCTGCCACCTCCTGTGTAAACCCCACCAAACCTAAAGGCACGGGCTCTGCAGTGGGCTCGAGGCAGAGGCAAGGTGGGGAGAGGAGGAGGACGTCCGGCGGTGCTGCCATCTGTGCGGGGAACAGTGCAGGGGGCGAGGCTGTGGAGGTACTCACAGCGCCGGACATAGGAAGTTCTGTGGAGTTTCCCACCCTGCCCTCTGCGGCTAAGCCGGTTATCACCGGGGCCGGGGAGGCCGGGAGGGATGTGAAAAAAACATCCGCCAAGAATACTGGGCGCACTGCTGCGACAGGGGGGCAGTGTGCCCCAGCGCCCAAAAAGGACACTAAGACCCCAAAGTCTGTGCGTGCAGGGCGGGCAGCAGTGCCCAACAAACAGTCTGCCCAGCACAAGGAACAAAATGCTGCAGTAGGGGGGCGGGGCGCTCCAGGAGACGACCTGCAGAAAGCCAGCACCAACCAAAGGGAAACGGTTGTGGTGCTGCAGGGAAAGGAGTCTCTGGAAGTGCTCCCCTCCCCCGGCCCAGCAGGTGTGAGTGCAGAGACACCAGACACAAGGGAGGAAGGAATGGAGGTGACTGTGGAAGGTGCAGAGAACAGCAGAGGAAATGGTGGTAATGCGGTGACAAATAAAGGGAATGAAAGTAGTGGTGCAGTGAATGGTGGGGGTAGTGGTGGAATGAATGCTGGGAGTAGTGGGAATGATGGGGGTAGTGGTGGAATGAATGCTGGGAGTAGTGGGAATGATGGGGGTAGTGGTGGAATGAATGCTGGGAGTAGTGATGCCGCAAATGGTGAGAGTAATAGTGGAGTGAATGGTGGGAGCAGCATTGGTGTTGGTGGGGGGGAAGTAGGCGATGGTCCCGCTGCCCCCCCCAGCATTGGCGGGGGCTTCAGCCCAAAGCTATTCAGGAGCTGTCAGTGCTGGGGGTAGTAGTGCGCCCTCGTCTGGTGGCCCTAGGGATGGTGACTTGCAACAGCAGCTCCTGGACGCCCTGAGGAGAGGGGAGAGCTCCATCACTGTAGAGGGGAGGGAGGTTGATCTGTCTTTCTGGATAGAGAGACATGGTCTTTCAGCCTTCCGAGATAGAGGGGCAGAGACTGTCTGGTCTCTGCCGACAACGGGGCAGAGGAGTAACCGTAGGAACGTGGTCCGTCTCCAGTGGGTAAGCAAGGATGCCTGTCCTGATAGGGCAAAGGTGGTTGAGCTCCTGCTGGGGATGGGCTTTGCGGCATATGACATCTTTGCCTTGATCCATCCCTACGGGACCTCCTACTTCGATGTCAGCTTCGTGAGACCGGAGGGCCTTGAGCTTTTCTGGTCTCGCCATGAACTGGCTCGGAGTCGCCCCGAATGGCATGGTCTCTTTCCCCTGGCAATAACCCGCCAAGATTCAGTCAGGAAAGTGACCGTTTTGACTAGTAACGAGTCGCTTTCCTGTATGGACATTACCACCTGGGTGAGTCGATACGGAGAGGTCACCAATATTCCCGAAAAGAATCTGGATGACCATGGTATCTGGTCAGGGGCCTGGACCTTCATGGTGAAATTGAAGGTTTCGGGAAACACTGTTACCCATATCCCCTCCTCAACCTTTTTGGGGAGGGATAGGATCTTGATTTTCTACCGGGGGCAGCCTAAGGTCTGTCACAGGTGCGGTAGCCCCACACACTTCAGTGCGCAGTGTACCACCCAGAAATGCGCACTGTGTGGGGACCTCGGTCATCTTGCTGCTGCCTGTCGCAGGATTAGGTGTAACTTGTGTGGTGACCTCGGTCACCCGTTCAGTCGCTGTCCGCGTTCCTTCGCCAATGCGGTCCTGAAAGCGGCGAGTGCGGGACAGGCGCAAGCTGGAACTAATCTTGCCGGTGAAGGGACCAGTAGGGGCGGGGGAGGCAGGGAACCGGTGAGGAGCAAGCTGCCGCCATCCACCATCAGGCGGCAGGAGAAGCGCCGTGGGGACAGGGGGCAGGGAGTAATGTCCCTAAACTCTGACCCAGGTACTTCACTTGCAGCTGAGGATCCTAAAGACAGCGAATTGAGCGAGGAAGTCAAGAGACTTGAAAGGGAAGAGCGAGAGGACGCCACGTCTTCCCAGGAACCCTCTTCTGGTGACAGTCTTGATGAGGGAAAGGGGGAGTGGTCACAGAAAAAGAAAAAGGGTAACAGGAAAACGGCCAGAGGTAGGAGGGGGACCAGGTCTCGAGCTGCCTCTTTGGAGTGCGACCCCTCTGACTCTCTGGCCATGATCCAGGCGCCATTGGAGGGTTCAGCCGCCCCCCCTCTGGTGGATCTCTCCAACCGGTTCGGGGCTCTCCAGGACCTCCCTCTGGAGGGGGGAAGTGGGGACCCGGGGCCGGAGGTTGCGGACAAGGTCTTTGGGGCTCAGGAGATGGCTGGGTCTTCCTCTCGGGGGGCAAATACAAAGCCCTCTGGGGGGACGACTAACCCAGGACCACCAGACGAGGGCAAGAATGTATGTAAGGAGAGAATGGACGAGTCTGTTTGTCTTAAGCGCACTAAAAACCCGTCATTATCAGAGGAAGAGGTTGGGACTGTCAGTGGTGGGAAGAAAAAGGCTATCTAATTCAATCAATCATGATGGCGGCACCCACCCCGTTGACGCTAGCAACTATTAACGTTTGCAGCATAAAGTCAGATGCGGCAAGGTACACGGCCTTTCATTTTCTCGGCCAACTTGACGCCGACATTTTGTTTTTGCAGGAGACCAGGTTGACCGATATATCAACCTTGCATGAAGCAAGGCGGGAGTGGAGGCATGGACCCTCCTACTGGTCTCTTGCGGCCGAGCCGTATAGCGGGGTGGCGGTCCTTTTTAAGACCGCAGCGGTTGAATGCAGACGAGTGATCGAATTAGAAATGGGGAGATGCTTGATCCTAGATGTCTCCCTGGGGGGACAAGAGCTTCGGCTCATTAACATCTACGGTCCCCAGTCCAAGTGGGACCGCAAATGTCTCTTCCTGAAGATCAAACCTTTTTTATTTTCGAGTCGGCAGGTGGTCTTCGGAGGGGATTTCAACAACGTCACGAGATCCTGTGATAGAGGAGGTTCCGGAGACCAGCTGGCTTATGACTGCGTCGCGTTAAACAGGATAGTGAGTGAGGCTCGCCTGGTGGATGTCCACATCTGGCACAACCCGGGCGACACGGGTTTCACCTTTTTTAGAGGTAGTCAGTGCAGGTCTAGGCTAGATAGGTTTTATTTGAAGGAGGAGGCCGTCTCTTCACCGTTGTCGGTTGTGGAGGTGGAGTTCTCCGACCACTGTTTGATTATGTTTTCTCTGAACGTTACAGAGACTCCTCGGATGGGAAGAGGCTATTGGAAGCTGAATTTGTCACTCCTTGAGGAAGAAGCTGTAAGACGGTCTTTTGAGGAATTCTTTCAGAGCCAGGTACCATTGCTGGGCCTAAGTAACAGTAAGTCAGAGTGGTGGGAGATGTTCAAACATCGGGTGGCGAGATTCTTCCGGCAGCTCTCGAACCTCAGAAGCCTGAACAGGGATCGCCTGTATCAGAGCCTGAGGAGGAAACTCGAGCATCTTGTCTCGACTGGAGGTAGCCGCGAGGAGATCTCCAGAGTGAAGTCCTTGCTGAAGAGGTGTCAGTACGATAGGCACGCATCTTTGGTTTTCGAGAGGGACTACGGGAAGTACTGCTCGCCCGACCCTTACAGAAACTGTAAGATGTCAGTGAATAGTAAGATAGTGACGGGGCTGGTGGACAGTACAGGGTCCCTGAGAAGGTCCAGATCAGGGATCTTGGAGGTCGTCAGTTCCTACTACTCGCACCTCTTGGGAAGGAGGGAGCTGGATCGTGACGGGATGTCGGTTTTCCTGGCTGAATCTGTTCCTGAGCCAGGGGCTGACCTCTCGCTGGGCGGTTTGGCAGAAGCGATCAAAGAAGAGGAAGTGAGACTGGCGATCGATGGGCTTAGGCCCAAAAAGTCGCCAGGTCCGGATGGCTTAACATCCGTGACTCAGGTTTTAACGAGTGTCTCTCCTCGGGCACTCTGCCGAGATCATTAAGGAGGTCAGCTTTGATCATTTTGTCAAAGGGTAAGGATCCGTCACGCATTGAGAACTGGCGTCCCATAGCACTTCTCAATGTGGACAGGAAGATTTTGGCTAAGATACTTTTCAACAGGCTGGTGAAGTTTGCACCCCGGCTCCTTTCGGAGGTTCAGCACTGTTGCGTTCCTGGCCGTAGCACTTTTAGTGCTGTTCTAGGAGTCCGAGAGGCCGTGGAGCAAGGCAGGGCGGGCCTTTGGAAGGGGTTCTTGCTGACCCTGGATCAGGCAAAAGCCTTTGATCGGGTTAACCACGAGTACCTCTGGTCCACTCTTTTGAGGTATGGTCTGCCTGGAGGGTTTGTGGACTGGCTTAAGACCTTGTATGCAGGGGCTGAGACTTTCCCTCTGGTGAATGGGTGGATTGGACGACCTTTCGGGGTAGGATCCGGTGTCCGTCAGGGCTGTCCTCTTAGCCCTTTGCTTTACGCGTTTGCGATCGATCCCTTCCTCAGAAGGATCGATTGTGGACCGTTGGGGGGGGTGCGGATGGGCGGGGTGGCGCCGGAGGCTATCCTGAGGGTGGTGGCCTACGCGGACGATGTCACCGTCTTTGTTTCTTCGCAAGAGGAGGCAGTGGTGGTGATGTCAGAAGTGGAGCGCTACTCGGAGGCATCCCGGTCCAAGGTCAACCAGGATAAGTGTGAGAGTCTCTGGCTGGGAGGCGGAGATCCCGGGTTTGATCTTCCGGACACCCTCCCCGAACCCCAAGAACATGCCAAAGTCCTGGGCATCGAATTCGGCCAGGGTGATTACCCCACAAAAAACTGGGAAGGCAGAATCAAAGGTGTCGCCCAAAGAGTGGACCAATGGAGGGGTTGGTCTTTGACCCTGAGGGAAAGGGTTGGCCTGTGCAAAGCTTTCCTGCTCCCCTTGCTAATCTACCTGGGCAGCGTCTGTGTCTTGCCAGAGCCTCTCTGGACACGGGTCTACAGTCTGTTCTTCCAGATGTTATGGGGGAACAGACTGAACCTAGTCAAGCGGGAGGTCACTTACCGCACGAGGAGACTAGGGGGTTTGAATATGATGAACCCCGTGGTGTTCCTAGTGAACACCTTCTTGAAAGTGAACGTGGCAAACCTCTGGAAAGAGAGGGCTCCTCCGTGGGTATTCTCCTGCAAGGGATGGTTTCAGCCTTTCTTCCAGGAATGGGAGACAGGGGGAAGAGTGAAGGATCTCCGCACACCACACGGGCATCTCCCGGCTTACGTTACCCCGGTTCTGAAAATGATCCGCCGGTGGGGTCTGGGAATGTGGGAGGTGAGGTCCCTCCCGAGGAAACTCCTCGATATGAGGGTCTTGCTTTCTCATTTTCAGAGTCCATTGGTCCTCAAAGACTGCCCAAGTCGGGATCTGGAGGTTGGGTTGAGTTTGTTAAATTCTAGCAGGATCCCCAAGAAGTACTGGGACTTGACTTGGCGCTGCTTCCATGGTAAGCTGTATGTGAGGGACAATTTGAAGTACAGGAGCTCCGAGGACAGGAATTGCCCCCGTGAGGCTTGTGCTAACGTGCTGGAAAGCATGGAGCACTTCCTGCTTCATTGTCCCTTTAATACAGAGGTGTACAACAGGGTGGGGGCTTCCATTGGTTGGCCGCGGCTGGCTACTCTGTCCTACGCCGGGTGGGCCTATGGAGCGTTCGGAGACCTTGGGAGAAGGGACCGAGACACTTTATTCATAGTCAGCGCAGTGGTCAGGTATTTCACGTGGAACGCACGAGTTTTAGTCTCGACGCAGAGTAAAATCCTCCATGTAGATGAAGTCTGTAGGAACATCCTAGGTGACCTGGTGAAGGTACGTTCTCTGGAGAATGAAGGACTGGGTGCCCGGAGGGCGGCCCGTCTCTGGAGGGGCTTTTCCTTCAGGGTGCCTTAGTCCGGTAGTACTCCTATATCCTTGTGGGGGGCTGATGTCTTTCCACCCTAGATTTTTGTTTTGTATTTCTGTCTCCTGGATAGAAGGTTTGCCGGCATCGAACTTGAGCCTTGGATGGTGAGTGTGTAGGTTGTGTTCTGTATATATTGTATATAATGTATAATAGGGGGTTTTAGTTAGGTTGGGTGGGGGATTTGGGGGGGTTCTTCATCAGCGGTGATAAGAGGACTGATCTGGCCTGGTCCAGGCCCCGCCTGGGGAAAAACTTTGGGGCCTGATCCTAGCTCGGAGTAATCCTGAACTTTGTGGCCAGAGCTGGATCAGGGGTGGCGGGATAGTTAGTGTAGGTCTGTGTTTTATATATATATTAAAAAATTAAAAAAAATATATAAAATATAATATAAAAAAAAAAAAAAAAAATTGTCCATGTCACTATTGTATATATTGTTATTTTTGGTTTTCTGTGGTGTGAATGAGCTGCGGTAAGGGGGTGACTAAGGTCAGGCAGTGGGACCAGTAGGTCAGTGTTAGTGTCCGGTTGTATATACGTTATATTAGGTTTAGTGTTTTATTGTATATAATCTTGTATATAGGACGGTGTTTTATGTGTATATAGGACGGTGTGAGCGTTGTGTGGGATTGTATATAGTAGTATGAATGAAGCTGGGCCGGGGGTCTTATAGGTTGTATAATAGTTAGTTCTTCTCTATGTATATATTCCTGGGGGGATTTTGTTCTTTCTCTGTAGGTCGGATCTTCTATTTCTGTGATTTGTGTCGGGTTTTGTCGTCTTGTTCTGCAGTTTTTGTTCTTATGTTTTGTGTCCTGTAATGTTTTCTTCTATAAATAAAAAAGACCTACAATCTATTACTCCCTGTTATCAGCCATTACTGGGGAAGGAGACTGTAGGACAGGAGGCTACAATCTATTACTCCCTGTTATCAGCCATTACTGGGGGAGGAGACTGTAGGACAGGTGACTACAATCTATTACTCCCTGTTATCAGCCATTACTGGGGGAGGAGACTGTAGGACAGGTGACTACAATCTATTACTCCCTGTTATCAGCCATTACTGGGGGAGGAGACTGTAGGACAGGAGACTACAATCTATTACCCCCTGTTATCAGCCATTACTGGGGGAGGAGACTGTAGGACAGGAGACTACAATCTATTACTCCCTGTTATCAGCCATTACTGGGGGAGGAGACTGTAGGACAGGAGACTACAATCTATTACCCCCTGTTATCAGCCATTACTGGAGGGAGGAGACTGTAGGACAGGAGACTACAATCTATTACTCCCTGTTATCAGCCATTACTGGAGGGAGGTGACTTCTGACCTGCAGCTCCTGAAGAGTTAATCACGGCTGTCCTGGCACAGTGGGCAGAGGCTGCAGCTGCTGCGGATCATCCTTCCTCACCGGCTCAATGTTAATATCCATCTAATCCCAGCAGTAATGAACACAACTTGCAATCTAATCCGTCGCCGTCTCAGGACTTCTGATTGGTGTTGGGACTTCGGCATCGCGGGATGTGATCTACGGCTTCATCTTCACCTGCAGGAGGGAGATGGTGCAGAACTTGCTGCAAACAACCGACTGATGATGGGAAATCAAATCCATCAAACATGCAGCCTGCAACAGAAAACATCGACCCGATCTGGTAACACTGACCTTCATCTAGTGATGTCCCCAGTAACTGCAACCAGGGATGTCACCAGGAATTTTAAGGCCTCATATTGGCAAAATTTTCGGGCCCCCTTGAGACTCCGCCCAGGCTCCACCCAAGCTCCGCCTCCACTCCTCAAACCTTCCTTAGTTCCACCACCCACTCTTGGAAAAACTCCACTTCTGCACCACATCCTCGCATATTAAGAGTTCCCATCAAACACCATATCGCATACATAGCCGTAAGAATTTGTTTTGGCCAAAAGATTTTTTAAGCCACCACCACGACAAGGAGACTTTTTTTGGTTGGGCCGTACTGTAACCTATTAAACATTTCTTTCTCTTTTTTTGGTATATTTTTCTTTTTTCTAAGGGAATGTGCCACTTACATTTTTTAAAATGACCAATAATATCACATACAAAGGACACATACTGTCACACCATGACCAGACCACATATTACCACCACATAGTGACCGAATAATACCATATACAAGGGACAAATACCGCCACACCATCACCAGACTACATATTACCACCACATAGTGACTGAATATTACAATACTAGTCATTAATAAAAAAAAAACACAATACTAAGTGACATTATACACAGGAGCTCTGTATATAGTGTACAGGTAATACAGTGATCACCAGTGACATTATCCACAGGAGCTCTGTATACAGTGTATAGTGTAAAGGTAATACACTGATCACCAGTGACATTATACGCAGGAGCTCTGTGTATAGTGTACAGGTAATACAGTGATCACCAATGACATTATACACAGGAGCTCTGTATATAGTATATAGTGTACAGGTAATACAGGGATCACCAGTGACATTATACACAGGAGCTCTGTATATAGTGTATAGTGTACAGGTAATACAGGGATCACCAGTGACATTATACACAGGAGCTCTGTATATAGTGTATAGTGTACAGGTAAAACAGTGATCACCAATGACATTATACACAGGAGCTCTGTATATAGTGTACAGGTAATACACTGATCACCAGTGACATTATACGCAGGAGCTCTGTTTATAGTGTATAGTGTACAGGTAATACAGTGATCACCAATGACATTATACACAGGAGCTCTGTATATAGTATATAGTGTACAGGTAATACAGGGATCACCAGTGACATTATACACAGGAGCTCTGTATATAGTGTATAGTGTACAGGTAATACAGTGATCACCAGTGACATTATACACAGGAGCTCTGTATATAGTGTATAGTGTACAGGTAATACAGGGATCACCAGTGACATTATACACAGGAGCTCTGTATATAGTGTATAGTGTACAGGTAATACAGTGATCACCAATGACATTATACACAGGAGCTCTGTATATAGTGTATAGTGTACAGGTAATACAGTGATCACCAGTGACATTATACACAGGAGCACTGTATATAGTGTATAGTGTACAGGTAATACAGTGATCACCAGTGACATTATACACAGGAGCTCTGTATACAGTGTATAGTGTACAGGTAATACAGTGATCACCAGTGACATTATACACAGGAGCACTGTATATAGTGTACAGGTAATATAGGGATCACCAGTGACATTATACACAGGAGCTCTGTATATAGTGTACAGGTAATAGTGATCACCAGTGATATTATACACAGGAACTCTGTATATAGTGTCAGTGTACAGGTAATACAGTGATCACCAGTGACATTATACGCAGGAGCTCTGTATATAGTGTATAGTGTACAGGTAATACAGTGATCACCAGTGACATTATACACAGGAGCTCTGTATACAGTGTATAGTGTACAGGTAATACAGTGATCACCAGTGACATTATACACAGGAGCACTGTATATAGTGTACAGGTAATATAGGGATCACCAGTGACATTATACACAGGAGCTCTGTATATTGTGTACAGGTAATAGTGATCACCAGTGATATTATACACAGGAACTCTGTATATAGTGTCAGTGTACAGGTAATACAGTGATCACCAGTGACATTATACACAGGAGCTCTGTATATAGTGTACAGGTAATACAGTGATCACCAGTGACATTATACACAGGAGCTCTGTATATAGTGTATAGTGTACAGGTAATACAGGGATCACCAGTGACATTATACACAGGAGCTCTGTATATAGTGTATAGTGTACAGGTAATACAGTGATCACCAATGACATTATACACAGGAGCTCTGTATATAGTGTATAGTGTACAGGTAATAGTGATCACCAGTGACATTATACACAGGAGCTCTGTATATAGTGTATAGTGTACAGGTAATACAGGGATCACCAGTGACATTATACGCAGGAGCTCTGTATATAGTGTATAGGTAATACAGTGATCACCAGTGACATTATACACAGGAGCTCTGTATATAGTGTATAGTGTAAAGTGTCAGTGTACAGGTAACACATTGACTCACCGGTGATGTCTCTAGTTAAAGTCCTTCATCTTCGCTTTTCTCCTTCATCCAGCGCAGACCGCCATCACTTCTTCCAGCCAGGAATCATCTCTGCAGAAAATTGCACACAGTTATCTACAGCACATCCCCCAACTTCTACATTATACAGCTGAATACAGACGTGCACCCACCATTAATATATAATTAATTATTATGCAACCCACCATTCCAAATATAAATTGTTATCCCCCACTGCGCCCCCACTAACTATAGACACTTCCCCACCTAATAAATATATAAATTAAATAGAACCTGTACTCTTTCCCCCAATTAAATATCAGTCACACTCAAGCATCCCCCACTCTGTACCTTCCGCTCCCCCAATTCATTAGATTGACATGCCCCCCGCCCCAATTTATTGTCATGTCCTGTTCTCTCTCCCACCCCCACCCTCTATTCATTATCAACTACTCTCCCCCACATTCAATACATCATTTACTCTACCCCCACCCTCAATTTATCATTATTTCCTGCCCTATCCCCAATTCATCATTTGTTGCCCCCATCATGAATTCATCAACATTTACTGTCCCCACCCGCAAAAGTCATCATTATTTTCTCTCCTCCAGCCATCACAAGTCATCACTTGCTCTCCCCACCCCCAATTCATCATTTGCGGACCCTCGTTCCCCTGACATCTTTTCCAGTAGTCCCCCCCTCAGTTCATCATTTACAGTCCCCCTCCCCTTTATCATTTGCAGTCTCACTAGCCCTCTCACTTCATCATGCGCACTCCCCTCCCCTTCTCACTTCATCATGCGCAGGCCCCCTCCCCTTCTCACTTAATCATGCGCAGGCCCCCTCCCCTTCTCACTTAATCATGCGCAGGCCCCCTCCCCTTCTCACTTAATCATGCGCAGGCCCCCTCCACTTCTCACTTAATCATGCGCAGGACCCCTCCCCTTCTCACTTAATCATGTGCAGGCCCCCTCCCCTTCTCACTTAATCATGTGCAGGCCCCCTCCCCTTCTCACTTAATCATGTGCAGTCCCCCTCCCCTTCTCACTTAATCATGTGCAGGCCCCCTCCCCTTCTCACTTCATCATGTACAGGCCCCCTCCCCTTCTCACTTAATCATGTGCAGGCCCCCTCCCCTTCTCACTTAATCATGTGCAGTCCCCCTCCCCTTCTCACTTAATCATGCGCAGGACCCCTCCCCTTCTCACTTAATCATGCGCACTCCCCTCCCCTTCTCACTTCATCATCTACAGGCCCCCTCCCCTTCTCACTTAATCATGTGCAGTCCCCCTCCCCTTCTCACTTAATCATGCGCAGGACCCCTCCCCTTCTCACTTAATCATGCGCAGGACCCCTCCCCTTCTCACTTAATCATGTGCAGTCCCCCTCCCCTTCTCACTTAATCATGCGCAGGACCCCTCCCCTTCTCACTTAATCATGTGCAGTCCCCCTCCCCTTCTCACTTAATCATGCGCAGGACCCCTCCCCTTCTCACTTAATCATGTGCAGGCCCCCTCCCCTTCTCACTTAATCATGTGCAGTCCCCCTCCCCTTCTCACTTAATCATGCGCAGGACCCCTCCCCTTCTCACTTAATCATGTGCAGGCCCCCTCCCCTTCTCACTTAATCATGTGCAGGCCCCCTCCCCTTCTCACTTAATCATGTGCAGGCCCCCTCCCCTTCTCACTTAATCATGCGCAGGACCCCTCCCCTTCTCACTTCATCATGCGCAGGCCCCCTCCCCTTCTCACTTAATCATGCGCAGTCCCCTCCCCTTCTCACTTCATCATGTGCAGGCCCCCTCCCCTTCTCACTTCATCATGTGCAGGCCCCCTCCCCTTCTCACTTCATCATGTGCAGTCCCCCTCCCCTTCTCACTTAATCATGCGCAGGACCCCTCCCCTTCTCACTTAATCATGTGCAGGCCCCCTCCCTTTCTCACTTCATCATGTGCAGGCCCCCTCCCCTTCTCACTTCATCATGTGCAGTCCCCCTCCCCTTCTCACTTCATCATGTGCAGGCCCCCTCCCCTTCTCACTTCATCATGTGCAGGCCCCCTCCCCTTCTCACTTCATCATGTGCAGTCCCCCTCCCCTTCTCACTTAATCATGCGCAGGACCCCTCCCCTTCTCACTTCATCATGTGCAGGCCTCCTCCCCTTTTCACTTAATCATGTGCAGGCCCCCTCCCCTTTTCACTTCATCATGCGCACTCCCCTCCCCTTCTCACTTCATCATGCGCAGGCCCCCTCCCCTTTTCACTTAATCATGTGCAGGCCCCCTCCCCTTCTCACTTCATCATGCGCAGGCCCCCTCCCCTTCTCACTTCATCATGCGCAGTCCCCCTCCCCTTCTCACTTCATCATGCGCAGGCCCCCTCCCCTTCTCACTTCATCATGCGCAGGCCCCCTCCCCTTCTCACTTCATCATGCGCAGGCCCCCTCCCCTTCTCACTTCATCATGCGCAGGCCCCCTCCCCTTCTCACTTCATCATGCGCAGGCCCCCTCCCCTTCTCACTTGATCATGTGCAGGCCCCTCCCCTTCTCACTTCATCATGCGCAGGCCCCCTCCCCTTTTCACTTAATCATGCGCAGGCCCCTCCCCTTCTCACTTCATCATGTGCAGTCCCCCTCCCCTTCTCACTTAATCATGCGCAGGACCCCTCCCCTTCTCACTTCATCATGCGCAGGCCCCCTCCCCTTCTCACTTAATCATGCGCAGTCCCCTCCCCTTCTCACTTCATCATGTGCAGGCCCCTCCCCTTCTCACTTCATCATGCGCAGGCCCCCTCCCCTTTTCACTTCATCATGTGCAGGCCCCCTCCCCTTCTCACTTCATCATGCGCAGTCCCCCTCCCCTTCTCAGTTAATCATGTGCAATCCCCTCCCCTTCTCACTTCATCATGCGCAGGCCCCCTCCCCTTCTCACTTAATCATGTGCAGTCCCCCTCCCCTTCTCACTTCATCATGTGCAGGCCCCCTCCCCTTTTCACTTAATCATGTGCAGGCCCCCTCCCCTTTTCACTTAATCATGCGCACTCCCCTCCCCTTCTCACTTCATCATGTGCAGGCCCCCTCCCCTTTTCACTTAATCATGTGCAGGCCCCCTCCCCTTTTCACTTAATCATGCGCACTCCCCTCCCCTTCTCACTTCATCATGTGCAGGCCCCCTCCCTTTTTCACTTAATCATGCGCACTCCCCTCCCCTTCTCACTTCATCATGTGCAGGCCCCCTCCCCTTTTCACTTAATCATGTGCAGACCCCCTCCCCTTTTCACTTAATCATGCGCACTCCCCTCCCCTTCTCACTTCATCATGTGCAGGCCCCCTCCCCTTCTCACTTCATCATGCGCAGGCCCCCTCCCCTTCTCACTTAATCATGTGCAATTCCCTCCCCTTCTCACTTCATCATGTGCAGCCCCCTCCCCTTCTCACTTATTCATGCGCAGGCCCCCTCCCCTTCTCACTTAATCATGCGCAGGCCCCCTCCCCTTCTCACATAATCATGTGCAATCCCCCTCCCCTTCTCACTTAATCATGTGCAGCCCCCCTCCCCTTCTCACTTAATCATGTGCAATTCCCTCCCCTTCTCACTTAATCATGTGCAGCCCCCTCCCCTTCTCACTTATTCATGCGCAGGCCCCCTCCCCTTCTCACTTAATCATGTGCAATCCCCCTCCCCTTCTCACTTAATCATGCGCAGGCCCCCTCCCCTTCTCACATAATCATGTGCAATCCCCCTCCCCTTCTCACTTAATCATGTGCAGCCCCCCTCCCCTTCTCACTTAATCATGTGCAATTCCCTCCCCTTCTCACTTAATCATGTGCAGCCCCCTCCCCTTCTCACTTATTCATGCGCAGGCCCCCTCCCCTTCTCACTTAATCATGTGCAGTCCCCTCCCCTTCTCACTTAATCATGTGCAGGCCCCCTCCCCTTCTCACTTATTCATGCGCAGGCCCCCTCCCCTTCTCACTTAATCATGCACAGGCCCCCTCCCCTTCTCACTTCATCATGTGCAGGCCCCCTCCCCTTCTCAGTTAATCATGTGCAGGCCCCCTCCCCTTCTCAGTTAATCATGTGCAGGCCCCTCCTCTTCTCACTTAATCATGCGCAGGCCCCCTCCCCTTCTCACTTAATCATGTGCAGGCCCCCTCCCCTTCTCACTTAATCATGTGCAGGCCCCCTCCCCTTCTCACTTAATCATGTGCAGGCCCCCTCCCCTTCTCACTTAATCATGCGCAGGACCCCTCCCCTTCTCACTTCATCATGCGCAGGCCCCCTCCCCTTCTCACTTCATCATGTGCAGTCCCCCTCCCCTTCTCACTTAATCATGCGCAGGACCCCTCCCCTTCTCACTTAATCATGTGCAGGCCCCCTCCCTTTCTCACTTCATCATGTGCAGGCCCCCTCCCCTTCTCACTTCATCATGTGCAGTCCCCCTCCCCTTCTCACTTAATCATGCGCAGGACCCCTCCCCTTCTCACTTCATCATGTGCAGGCCTCCTCCCCTTTTCACTTAATCATGTGCAGGCCCCCTCCCCTTTTCACTTCATCATGCGCACTCCCCTCCCCTTCTCACTTCATCATGCGCAGGCCCCCTCCCCTTTTCACTTAATCATGTGCAGGCCCCCTCCCCTTCTCACTTCATCATGCGCAGGCCCCCTCCCCTTCTCACTTCATCATGCGCAGTCCCCCTCCCCTTCTCACTTCATCATGCGCAGGCCCCCTCCCCTTCTCACTTCATCATGCGCAGGCCCCCTCCCCTTCTCACTTCATCATGCGCAGGCCCCCTCCCCTTCTCACTTCATCATGCGCAGGCCCCCTCCCCTTCTCACTTCATCATGCGCAGGCCCCCTCCCCTTCTCACTTGATCATGTGCAGGCCCCTCCCCTTCTCACTTCATCATGCGCAGGCCCCCTCCCCTTTTCACTTAATCATGCGCAGGCCCCTCCCCTTCTCACTTAATCATGTGCAGTCCCCCTCCCCTTCTCACTTAATCATGCGCAGGACCCCTCCCCTTCTCACTTCATCATGCGCAGGCCCCCTCCCCTTCTCACTTAATCATGCGCAGTCCCCTCCCCTTCTCACTTCATCATGTGCAGGCCCCTCCCCTTCTCACTTCATCATGCGCAGGCCCCCTCCCCTTTTCACTTCATCATGTGCAGGCCCCCTCCCCTTCTCACTTCATCATGCGCAGTCCCCCTCCCCTTCTCAGTTAATCATGTGCAGTCCCCCTCCCCTTCTCACTTCATCATGTGCAGGCCCCCTCCCCTTTTCACTTAATCATGTGCAATCCCCTCCCCTTCTCACTTCATCATGCGCAGGCCCCCTCCCCTTCTCACTTAATCATGTGCAGTCCCCCTCCCCTTCTCACTTAATCATGTGCAATCCCCTCCCCTTCTCACTTCATCATGCGCAGGCCCCCTCCCCTTCTCACTTAATCATGTGCAGTCCCCCTCCCCTTCTCACTTCATCATGTGCAGGCCCCCTCCCCTTTTCACTTAATCATGTGCAGGCCCCCTCCCCTTTTCACTTAATCATGCGCACTCCCCTCCCCTTCTCACTTCATCATGTGCAGGCCCCCTCCCCTTTTCACTTAATCATGTGCAGGCCCCCTCCCCTTTTCACTTAATCATGCGCACTCCCCTCCCCTTCTCACTTCATCATGTGCAGGCCCCCTCCCTTTTTCACTTAATCATGCGCACTCCCCTCCCCTTCTCACTTCATCATGTGCAGGCCCCCTCCCCTTTTCACTTAATCATGTGCAGGCCCCCTCCCCTTTTCACTTAATCATGCGCACTCCCCTCCCCTTCTCACTTCATCATGTGCAGGCCCCCTCCCCTTCTCACTTCATCATGCGCAGGCCCCCTCCCCTTCTCACTTAATCATGTGCAATTCCCTCCCCTTCTCACTTCATCATGTGCAGCCCCCTCCCCTTCTCACTTATTCATGCGCAGGCCCCCTCCCCTTCTCACTTAATCATGCGCAGGCCCCCTCCCCTTCTCACATAATCATGTGCAATCCCCCTCCCCTTCTCACTTAATCATGTGCAGCCCCCCTCCCCTTCTCACTTAATCATGTGCAATTCCCTCCCCTTCTCACTTAATCATGTGCAGCCCCCTCCCCTTCTCACTTATTCATGCGCAGGCCCCCTCCCCTTCTCACTTAATCATGTGCAATCCCCCTCCCCTTCTCACTTAATCATGCGCAGGCCCCCTCCCCTTCTCACATAATCATGTGCAATCCCCCTCCCCTTCTCACTTAATCATGTGCAGTCCCCTCCCCTTCTCACTTAATCATGTGCAATTCCCTCCCCTTCTCACTTAATCATGTGCAGGCCCCCTCCCCTTCTCACTTATTCATGCGCAGGCCCCCTCCCCTTCTCACTTAATCATGCACAGGCCCCCTCCCCTTCTCACTTCATCATGTGCAGGCCCCCTCCCCTTCTCAGTTAATCATGTGCAGGCCCCCTCCCCTTCTCAGTTAATCATGTGCAGGCCCCTCCTCTTCTCACTTAATCATGCGCAGGCCCCCTCCCCTTCTCACTTAATCATGTGCAGGCCCCCTCCCCTTCTCACTTAATCATGTGCAGTCCCCTCCCCTTCTCACTTCATCATGCGCAGGCCCCCTCCCCTTCTCACTTAATCATGTGCAGTCCCCCTCCCCTTTTCACTTAATCATGTGCAGTCCCCCTCCCCTTCTCACTTAATCATGTGCAGGCCCCCTCCCCTTCTCACTTCATCATGCGCAGTCCCCTCCCCTTCTCACTTCATCATGCGCAGGACCCCTCCCCTTCTCACTTAATCATGCGCAGGCCCCCTCCCCTTCTCACTTAATCATGTGCAGGCCCCCTCCCCTTCTCACTTAATCATGTGCAGTCCCCTCCCCTTCTCACTTAATCATGTGCAGTCCCCTCCCCTTCTCACTTCATCATGCGCAGTCCCCTCCCCTTCTCACTTCATCATGCGCAGGCCCCCTCCCCTTCTCACTTAATCATGCGCAGGCCCCCTCCCCTTCTCACTTAATCATACGCAGGCCCCCTCCCCTTCTCACTTAATCATGCGCAGGCCCCCTCCCCTTCTCACTTAATCATGCGCAGGCCCCCTCCCCTTCTCACTTAATCATGCGCAGGCCCCCTCCCCTTCTCACTTAATCATGCGCAGGCCCCCTCCCCTTCTCACTTAATCATGCGCAGGCCCCCTCCCCTTCTCACTTAATCATGCGCAGGCCCCCTCCCCTGCTCACTTAATCATGCGCAGGCCCCCTCCCCTTCTCACTTAATCATGCGCAGGCCCCCTCCCCTTCTCACTTAATCATGCGCAGTCCCCCTCCCCTTCTCACTTAATCATGCGCAGGCCCCCTCCCCTTCTCACTTAATCATGCGCAGCCCCCTCCCCTTCTCACTTAATCATGTGCAGTTCCCCTCCCCTTCTCACTTAATCATGCGCAGGCCCCCTCCCCTTCTCACTTCATCATGCGCAGTCCCCTCCCCTTCTCACTTCATCATGTGCAGGCCCCCTCCCCTTCTCACTTAATCATGTGCAGTTCCCCTCCCCTTCTCACTTCATCATGCGCAGTCCCCTCCCCTTCTCACTTCATCATGCGCAGTCCCCTCCCCTTCTCACTTCATCATGTGCAGGCCCCCTCCCCTTCTCACTTAATCATGCGCAGGCCCCCTCCCCTTCTCACTTAATCATGCGCAGGCCCCCTCCCCTTCTCACTTAATCATGCGCAGGCCCCCTCCCCTTCTCACTTAATCATGCGCAGGCCCCCTCCCCTTCTCACTTAATCATGTGCAGTTCCCCTCCCCTTCTCACTTAATCATGTGCAGGCCCCCTCCCCTTCTCACTTAATCATGCGCAGGCCCCCTCCCCTTCTCACTTAATCATGCGCAGGCCCCCTCCCCTTCTCACTTAATCATGCGCAGGCCCCCTCCCCTTCTCACTTAATCATGCGCAGGCCCCCTCCCCTTCTCACTTAATCATGCGCAGGCCCCCTCCCCTTCTCACTTAATCATGCGCAGGCCCCCTCCCCTGCTCACTTAATCATGCGCAGGCCCCCTCCCCTTCTCACTTAATCATGCGCAGGCCCCCTCCCCTTCTCACTTAATCATGCGCAGTCCCCCTCCCCTTCTCACTTAATCATGCGCAGGCCCCCTCCCCTTATCACTTAATCATGCGCAGGCCCCCTCCCCTTCTCACTTAATCATGTGCAGTTCCCCTCCCCTTCTCACTTAATCATGCGCAGGCCCCCTCCCCTTCTCACTTCATCATGCGCAGTCCCCTCCCCTTCTCACTTCATCATGTGCAGGCCCCCTCCCCTTCTCACTTAATCATGTGCAGTTCCCCTCCCCTTCTCACTTCATCATGCGCAGTCCCCTCCCCTTCTCACTTCATCATGCGCAGTCCCCTCCCCTTCTCACTTAATCATGTGCAGGCCCCCTCCCCTTCTCACTTAATCATGCGCAGGCCCCCTCCCCTTCTCACTTAATCATGCGCAGGCCCCCTCCCCTTCTCACTTAATCATGCGCAGGCCCCCTCCCCTTCTCACTTAATCAGGCGCAGGCCCCCTCCCCTTCTCACTTAATCATGCGCAGGCCCCCTCCCCTTCTCACTTAATCATGCGCAGGCCCCCTCCCCTTCTCACTTCATCATGCGCAGGCCCCCTCCCCTTCTCACTTAATCATGTGCAGTTCCCCTCCCCTTCTCACTTAATCATGTGCAGGCCCCCTCCCCTTCTCACTTCATCATGCGCAGTCCCCTCCCCTTCTCACTTCATCATGCGCAGGCCCCCTCCCCTTCTCACTTCATCATGCGCAGTCCCCCTCCCCTTCTCACTTAATCATGCGCAGGCCCCCTCCCCTTCTCACTTAATCATGCGCAGGCCCCCTCCCCTTCTCACTTAATCATGTGCAGTTCCCCTCCCCTTCTCACTTAATCATGCGCAGGCCCCCTCCCCTTCTCACTTCATCATGCGCAGTCCCCTCCCCTTCTCACTTCATCATGTGCAGGCCCCCTCCCCTTCTCACTTAATCATGTGCAGTTCCCCTCCCCTTCTCACTTCATCATGTGCAGGCCCCCTCCCCTTCTCACTTCATCATGTGCAGGCCCCCTCCCCTTCTCACTTATTCATGCGCAGGCCCCCTCCCCTTCTCACTTCATCATGTGCAGGCCCCCTCCCCTTCTCACTTCATCATGTGCAGGCCCCCTCCCCTTCTCACTTAATCATGCGCAGGCCCCCTCCCCTTCTCACTTCATCATGTGCAGGCCCCCTCCCCTTCTCACTTAATCATGCGCAGGCCCCTCCCCTTCTCACTTCATCATGTGCAGGCCCCCTCCCCTTCTCACTTCATCATGCGCAGGCCCCCTCCCCTTCTCACTTATTCATGCGCAGGCCCCCTCCCCTTCTCACTTAATCATGCGCAGGCCCCCTCCCCTTCTCACTTAATCATGCGCAGGCCCCCTCCCCTTCTCACTTAATCATGCGCAGGCCCCCTCCCCTTCTCACTTAATCATGTGCAGGCCCCCTCCCCTTCTCACTTAATCATGTGCAGTTCCCCTCCCCTTCTCACTTAATCATGTGCAGTTCCCCTCCCCTTCTCACTTATTCATGCGCAGGCCCCCTCCCCTTCTCACTTAATCATGCGCAGGCCCCCTCCCCTTCTCACTTAATCATGTGCAGTTCCCCTCCCCTTCTCACTTATTCATGCGCAGGCCCCCTCCCCTTCTCACTTAATCATGCGCAGGCCCCCTCCCCTTCTCACTTATTCATGCGCAGGCCCCTCCCCTTCTCACTTAATCATGTGCAGTTCCCCTCCCCTTCTCACTTAATCATGTGCAGGCCCCCTCCCCTTCTCACTTAATCATGCGCAGGCCCCTCCCCTTCTCACTTCATCATGCGCAGTCCCCTCCCCTTCTCACTTCATCATGCGCAGGCCCCCTCCCCTTCTCACTTCATCATGCGCAGTCCCCCTCCCCTTCTCACTTAATCATGCGCAGGCCCCCTCCCCTTCTCACTTCATCATGCGCAGTCCCCTCCCCTTCTCACTTAATCATGTGCAGTCCCCTCCCCTTCTCACTTAATCATGCGCAGGCCCCCTCCCCTTCTCACTTAATCATGTGCAGTTCCCCTCCCCTTCTCACTTAATCATGCGCAGGCCCCCTCCCCTTCTCACTTCATCATGCGCAGTCCCCTCCCCTTCTCACTTCATCATGTGCAGGCCCCCTCCCCTTCTCACTTAATCATGTGCAGTTCCCCTCCCCTTCTCACTTCATCATGTGCAGGCCCCCTCCCCTTCTCACTTCATCATGTGCAGGCCCCCTCCCCTTCTCACTTAATCATGCGCAGGCCCCCTCCCCTTCTCACTTCATCATGTGCAGGCCCCCTCCCCTTCTCACTTAATCATGCGCAGGCCCCTCCCCTTCTCACTTCATCATGTGCAGGCCCCCTCCCCTTCTCACTTCATCATGCGCAGGCCCCCTCCCCTTCTCACTTATTCATGCGCAGGCCCCCTCCCCTTCTCACTTAATCATGCGCAGGCCCCCTCCCCTTCTCACTTAATCATGCGCAGGCCCCCTCCCCTTCTCACTTAATCATGCGCAGGCCCCCTCCCCTTCTCACTTAATCATGTGCAGGCCCCCTCCCCTTCTCACTTAATCATGTGCAGTTCCCCTCCCCTTCTCACTTAATCATGTGCAGTTCCCCTCCCCTTCTCACTTATTCATGCGCAGGCCCCCTCCCCTTCTCACTTAATCATGCGCAGGCCCCCTCCCCTTCTCACTTAATCATGTGCAGTTCCCCTCCCCTTCTCACTTATTCATGCGCAGGCCCCCTCCCCTTCTCACTTAATCATGCGCAGGCCCCCTCCCCTTCTCACTTATTCATGCGCAGGCCCCTCCCCTTCTCACTTAATCATGTGCAGTTCCCCTCCCCTTCTCACTTAATCATGTGCAGGCCCCCTCCCCTTCTCACTTAATCATGCGCAGGCCCCTCCCCTTCTCACTTCATCATGTGCAGGCCCCCTCCCCTTCTCACTTAATCATCCGCAGGCCCCCTCCCCTTCTCACTTAATCATGCGCAGGCCCCTCCCCTTCTCACTTAATCATGTGCAATCCCCTCCCCTTCTCACATAATCATGCGCAGGCCCCCTCCCCTTCTCACTTCATCATGCGCAGGCCCCCTCCCTTTCTCACGTAATCATGCGCAGGCCCCCTCCCCTTCTCACTTAATCATGCGCAGGACCCCTCCCCTTCTCACTTAATCATGTGCAGGCCCCCTCCCCTTCTCACTTCATCATGTGCTGGCCCCCTCCCCTTCTCACTTCATCATGTGCAGGCCCCCTCCCCTTCTCACTTAATCATGTGCAGTCCCCACCCCTTCTCACGTAATCATGCGCAGGACCCCTCCCCTTCTCACTTAATCATGTGCAGTCCCCTCCCCTTCTCACTTAATCATGTGCAGTCCCCTCCCCTTCTCACTTAATCATGTGCAGTCCCCTCCCCTTCTCACTTAATCATGCGCAGGCCCCCTCCCCTTCTCACTTAATCATGTGCAGCCCCCCCCTTCTCACTTAATCATGCGCAGTCCCCTCCCCTTCTCACTTAATCATGTGCAGCCCCCCCCTTCTCACTTAATCATGTGCAGTCCATCTCCCCTTCTCACTTAATCATGCGCAGTCCCCTCCCCTTCTCACTTAATCATGTGCAGGACCCCTCCCCTTCTCACTTAATCATGTGCAGTCCCCTCCCCTTCTCACTTAATCATGCGCAGGCCCCCTCCCCTTCTCACTTAATCATGCGCAGTCCCCTCCCCTTCTCACTTAATCATGTGCAGGCCCCCTCCCCTTCTCACTTAATCATGTGCAGGCCCCCTCCCCTTCTCACTTAATCATGTGCAGGACCCCTCCCCTTCTCACTTAATCATGTGCAGTCCCCTCCCCTTCTCACGTGATCATGCGCAGGACCCCTCCCCTTCTCACTTAATAATGTGCAGTCCCCTCCCCTTCTCACTTAATCATGCGCAGTCCCCTCCCCTTCTCACTTAATCATGTGCAGGACCCCTCCCCTTCTCACTTAATCATGTGCAGTCCCCTCCCCTTCTCACTTAATCATGCGCAGGCCCCCTCCCCTTCTCACTTAATCATGCGCAGTCCCCTCCCCTTCTCACTTAATCATGTGCAGGCCCCCTCCCCTTCTCACTTAATCATGTGCAGGACCCCTCCCCTTCTCACTTAATCATGTGCAGTCCCCCTCCCCTTCTCACGTAATCATGCGCAGTCCCCTCCCCTTCTCACTTCATCATGTGCAGGCCCCTCCCCTTCTCACTTCATCATGTGCAGGCCCCTCCCCTTCTCACTTCATCATGTGCAGGCCCCTCCCCTTCTCACTTCATCATGTGCAGGCCCCTCCCCTTCTCACTTCATCATGTGCAGTCCCCTCCCCTTCTCACTTCATCATGCGCACTGCCCCTCCCCTTCTCACTTCATCATGCGCACTCCCCCTCCCCTTCTCACTTAATCATGCGCAGGCCCCCTCACCTTCTCACTTCATCATGTGCAGTCCCCTCCCCTTCTCACTTCATCATGCGCAGTCCCCTCCCCTTCTCACTTAATCATGTGCAGTCCCCTCCCCTTCTCACTTAATCATGTGCAGTCCCCTCCCCTTCTCACTTAATCATGCGCAGTCCCCTCCCCTTCTCACTTAATCATGCGCAGGCCCCCTCCCCTTCTCACTTAATCATGTGCAGGCCCCCTCCCCTTCTCACTTAATCATGCGCAGGCCCCCTCCCCTTCTTACTTAATCATGTGCAGCCCCCTCCCCTTCTCACTTAATCATGCGCAGGCCCCTCCCCTTCTCACTTCATCATGCGCAGGCCCCCTCACCTTCTCACTTCATCATGTGCAGTCTCCTCCCCTTCTCACTTCATCATGTGCAGTCCCCTCCCCTTCTCACTTAATCATGTGCAGTCCCCTCCCCTTCTCACTTAATCATGCGCAGTCCCCTCCCCTTCTCACTTAATCATGCGCAGGCCCCCTCCCCTTCTCACTTAATCATGTGCAGGCCCCCTCCCCTTCTCACTTAATCATGCGCAGGCCCCCTCCCCTTCTTACTTAATCATGTGCAGCCCCCTCCCCTTCTCACTTAATCATGCGCAGGCCCCCTCCCCTTCTCACTTCATCATGTGCAGGCCCCTCCCCTTCTTACTTAATCATGCGCAGGCCCCCTCCCCTTCTTACTTAATCATGCGCAGGCCCCCTCCCCTTCTCACTTAATCATGAGCAGGCCCCCTCCCCTTCTCAGTTAATCATGAGCAGGCCCCCTCCCCTTCTTACTTAATCATGTGCAGTCCCCTCCCCTTCTCACTTAATCATGCGCAGTCCCCTCCCCTTCTCACTTAATCATGCGCAGTCCCCTCCCCTTCTCACTTAATCATGCGCAGTCCCCTCCCCTTCTTACTTAATCATGTGCAGGCCCCCTCCCCTTCTCACTTCATCATGTGCTGGCCCCCTCCCCTTCTCACTTAATCATGCGCTGGCCCCCTCCCCTTCTCACTTAATCATGTGCAGGCCCCCTCCCCTTCTCACTTAATCATGTGCAGCCCCCTCCCCTTCTCACTTAATCATGTGCAGGCCCCCTCCCCTTCTCACTTCATCATGTGCACTCCCCTCCCCTTCTCACTTCATCATGCGCAGTCCCCCTCCCCTTCTCACTTCATCATGCGCAGTCCCCTCCCCTTCTCACTTCATCATGCGCAGTCTCCCTCCCCTTCTCACTTAATCATGTGCAGTCCCCTCCCCTTCTCACTTAATCATGTGCAGTCCCCTCCCCTTCTCACTTAATCATGCGCAGTCCCCTCCCCTTCTCACTTAATCATGCGCAGGCCCCCTCCCCTTCTCACTTAATCATGTGCAGGCCCCCTCCCCTTCTCACTTAATCATGTGCAGGCCCCCTCCCCTTCTCACTTAATCATGTGCAGGCCCCCTCCCCTTCTCACTTAATCATGCGCAGGCCCCCTCCCCTTCTTACTTAATCATGTGCAGCCCCCTCCCCTTCTCACTTAATCATGCGCAGGCCCCTCCCCTTCTTACTTAATCATGCGCAGGCCCCCTCCCCTTCTTACTTAATCATGTGCAGGCCCCTCCCCTTCTTACTTAATCATGCGCAGGCCCCCTCCCCTTCTCACTTAATCATGCGCAGGCCCCCTCCCCTTCTTACTTAATCATGTGCAGGCCCCCTCCCCTTCTCACTTCATCATGTGCAGTCCCCTCCCCTTCTCACTTCATCATGTGCAGTCCCCCTCCCCTTCTTTCTTAATCATGTGCAGGCCCCCTCCCCTTCTCACTTAATCATGTGCAGTCCCCTCCCCTTCTCACTTAATCATGAGCAGGCCCCCTCCCCTTCTTACTTAATCATGTGCAGTCCCCTCCCCTTCTCACTTAATCATGCGCAGTCCCCTCCCCTTCTCACTTAATCATGCGCAGTCCCCTCCCCTTCTCACTTAATCATGCGCAGTCCCCTCCCCTTCTTACTTAATCATGTGCAGTCCCCTCCCCTTCTCACTTAATCATGCGCAGTCCCCTCCCGTTCTCACTTAATCATGCGCAGTCCCCTCCCCTTCTTACTTAATCATGTGCAGGCCCCCTCCCCTTCTCACTTCATCATGTGCTGGCCCCCTCCCCTTCTCACTTAATCATGCGCAGTCCCCTCCCCTTCTCACTTAATCATGCGCAGTCCCCTCCCCTTCTTACTTAATCATGTGCAGGCCCCCTCCCCTTCTCACTTCATCATGTGCAGTCCCCTCCCCTTCTCACTTCATCATGTGCAGTCCCCTCCCCTTCTCACTTAATCATGCGCAGTCCCCTCCCCTTCTCACTTAATCATTCGCAGTCCCCTCCCCTTCTCACTTAATCATGCGCAGTCCCCTCCCCTTCTTACTTAATCATGTGCAGTCCCCTCCCCTTCTTACTTCATCATGTGCAGTCCCCTCCCCTTCTCACTTAATCATGCGCAGTCCCCTCCCCTTCTCACTTAATCATGCGCAGTCCCCTCCCCTTCTCACTTAATCATGCGCAGTCCCCACACCTTCTTACTTAATCATGTGCAGGCCCCCTCCCCTTCTCACTTCATCATGTGCAGGCCCCCTCCCCTTCTCACTACATCATGCGCAGTCCCCTCCCCTTCTCACTTAATCATGCGCAGGCCCCCTCCCCTTCTTACTTCATCATGCGCAGTCCCCCTCCCCTTCTCACTTAATCATGTGCAGTCCCCTCCCCTTCTCACTTAATCATGTGCAGGCCCCCTCCCCTTCTCACTTAATCATGTGCAGGCCCCCTCCCCTTCTCACTTCATCATGTGCAGTCCCCTCCCCTTCTCACTTCATCATGTGCAGTCCCCTCCCCTTCTCACTTAATCATGTGCAGTCCCCCTCCCCTTCTCACTTAATCATGTGCAGTCCCCTCCCCTTCTCACTTAATCATGTGCAGTCCCCTCCCCTTCTCACTTCATCATGTGCAGTCCCCTCCCCTTCTTACTTAATCATGTGCAGTCCCCTCCCCTTCTCACTTAATCATGTGCAGTCCCCCTCCCCTTCTCACTTCATCATGTGCAGGCCCCCTCCCCTTCTCACTTAATCATGTGCAGGCCCCCTCCCCTTCTCACTTAATCATGTGCAGGCCCCCTCCCCTTCTCACTTAATCATGTGCAGGCCCCCTCCCCTTCTCACTTCATCATGTGCAGTCCCCTCCCCTTCTTACTTCATCATGCGCAGTCCCCCTCCCCTTCTCACTTAATCATGCGCACTCCCCTCCCCTTCTCACTTCATCATGTACAGGCCCCCTCCCCTTCTCACTTAATCATGCGCAGTCCCCTCCCCTTCTCACTTCATCATGCGCAGTCCCCCTCCCCTTCTTACTTAATCATGTGCAGGCCCCCTCCCCTTCTCACTTAATCATGTGCTGGCCCCCTCCCCTTCTCACTACATCATGCGCAGTCCCCTCCCCTTCTCACTTCATCATGCGCAGTCCCCCTCCCCTTCTTACTTAATCATGCGCAGTCCCCCTCCCCTTCTTACTTCATCATGCGCAGTCCCCCTCCCCTTCTTACTTAATCATGCGCAGTCCCCCTCCCCTTCTTACTTCATCATGTGCAGGCCCCCTCCCCTTCTCACTTAATCATGTGCAGTCCCCTCCCCTTCTTACTTCATCATGCGCAGTCCCCCTCCCCTTCTCACTTAATCATGCGCAGGCCCCCTCCCCTTCTTACTTCATCATGCGCAGTCCCCCTCCCCTTCTCACTTAATCATGTGCAGTCCCCTCCCCTTCTTACTTCATCATGCGCAGTCCCCCTCCCCTTCTCACTTAATCATGTGCAGCCCCCCCCCTTCTCACTTAATCATGTGCAGTCCCCTCCCCTTCTCACATAATCATGTGCAGTCCCCTCCCCTTCTCACATAATCATGCGCAGGCCCCCTCCCCTTCTCACATAATCATGTGCAGGCCCCCCCCTTCTCACTTAATCATGTGCAGTCCCCTCCCCTTCTCACTTCATCATGCGCAGTCCCCTCCCCTTCTTACTTCATCATGCGCAGTCCCCCTCCCCTTCTCACTTAATCATGCGCAGTCCCCCTCCCCTTCTCACTTAATCATGTGCAGTCCCCCTCCCCTTCTCACTTAATCATGTGCAGTCCCCTCCCCTTCTCACTTCATCATGCGCAGTCCCGCTCCCCTTCTCACTTAATCATGTGCAGGCCCCCTCCCCTTCTCACTTCATCATGCGCAGTCCCCTCCCCTTCTCACTTCATCATGCGCAGTCCCCTCCCCTTCTCACTTAATCATGCGCAGTCCCCCTCCTCTTCTCACTTCATCATGCGCAGTCCCCTCCCCCTCTCACTTCATCATGCGCAGTCCCCCTCCCCTTCTCACTTAATCATGCGCAGTCCCCCTCCTCTTCTCACTTCATCATGCGCAGTCCCCTCCCCTTCTCACTTCATCATGCGCAGTCCCCCTCCCCTTCTCACTTCATCATGTGCAGTCCCCTCCCCTTCTTACTTCATCATGCGCAGTCCCCCTCCCCTTCTCACTTAATCATGTGCAGTCCCCTCCCCTTCTCACTTAATCATGCGCAGTCCCCTCCCCTTCTCACTTCATCATGTGCAGGCCCCCTCCCCTTCTCACTTCATCATGTGCAGTCCCCTCCCTTTCTCACTTAATCATGCGCAGGCCCCTCCCCTTCTCACTTCATCATGCGCAGTCCCCCTCCCCTTCTCACTTCATCATGCGCAGTCCCCTCCCCTTCTCACTTAATCATGTGCAGGCCCCCTCCCCTTCTCACTTCATCATGCGCAGTCCCCTCCCCTTCTCACTTAATCATGTGCAGTCCCCCTCCTCTTCTCACTTCATCATGCGCAGTCCCCTCCCCTTCTCACTTAATCATGTGCAGTCCCCCTCCTCTTCTCACTTAATCATGCGCAGTCCCCCTCCCCTTCTCACTTCATCATGCGCAGTCCCCTCCCCTTCTCACTTAATCATGTGCAGGCCCCCTCCCCTTCTCACTTCATCATGCGCAGTCCCCTCCCCTTCTCACTTCATCATGCGCAGTCCCCCTCCCCTTCTCACTTAATCATGTGCAGGCCCCCTCCCCTTCTCACTTAATCATGCGCAGTCCCCTCCCCTTCTCACTTCATCATGCGCAGTCCCCCTCCCCTTCTCACTTAATCATGTGCAGGCCCCCTCCCCTTCTCACTTCATCATGCGCAGTCCCCCTCCCCTTCTCACTTAATCATGTGCAGTCCCCCTCCTCTTCTCACTTCATCATGCGCAGTCCCCTCCCCTTCTCACTTAATCATGTGCAGTCCCCCTCCTCTTCTCACTTAATCATGCGCAGTCCCCCTCCCCTTCTCACTTCATCATGCGCAGTCCCCTCCCCTTCTCACTTAATCATGTGCAGGCCCCCTCCCCTTCTCACTTCATCATGTGCAGTCCCCTCCCCTTCTCACTTAATCATGTGCAGGCCCCCTCCCCTTCTCACTTAATCATGTGCAGTCCCCTCCCCTTCTCACTTCATCATGTGCAGTCCCCTCCCCTTCTTACTTCATCATGCGCAGTCCCCCTCCCCTTCTCACTTAATCATGTGCAGTCCCCTCCCCTTCTCACTTAATCATGCGCAGTCCCCTCCCCTTCTCACTTCATCATGTGCAGGCCCCCTCCCCTTCTCACTTAATCATGTGCTGGCCCCCTCCCCTTCTCACTACATCATGCGCAGTCCCCTCCCTTTCTCACTTAATCATGCGCAGGCCCCTCCCCTTCTCACTTCATCATGCGCAGTCCCCCTCCCCTTCTCACTTAATCATGCGCAGTCCCCCTCCCCTGCTTACTTCATCATGCGCAGTCCCCCTCCCCTTCTTACTTAATCATGCGCAGTCCCCCTCCCCTTCTTACTTCATCATATGCAGGCCCCCTCCCCTTCTCACTTAATCATGCGCAGTCCCCTCCCCTTCTTACTTCATCATGCGCAGTCCCCCTCCCCTTCTTACTTCATCATGAGCAGTCCCCCTCCCCTTCTCACTTAATCATGCGCAGGCCCCCTCCCCTTCTCACTTAATCATGTGCAGTCCCCTCCCCTTCTTACTTCATCATGCGCAGTCCCCCTCCCCTTCTTACTTCATCATGCGCAGGCCCCCTCCCCTTCTTACTTCATCATGCGCAGTCCCCCTCCCCTTCTCACTTAATCATGTGCAGTCCCCCTCCCCTTCTTACTTCATCATGTGCAGGCCCCCTCCCCTTCTCACTTAATCATGTGCAGTCCCCTCCCCTTCTTACTTCATCATGCGCAGTCCCCCTCCCCTTCTTACTTCATCATGCGCAGGCCCCCTCCCCTTCTTACTTCATCATGCGCAGTCCCCCTCCCCTTCTCACTTAATCATGTGCAGTCCCCCTCCCCTTCTCACTTAATCATGTGCAGTCCCCTCCCCTTCTTACTTCATCATGCGCAGTCCCCCTCCCCTTCTTACTTAATCATGCGCAGTCCCCCTCCCCTTCTTACTTCATCATGCGCAGTCCCCCTCCCCTTCTCACTTAATCATGCGCAGTCCCCCTCCCCTTCTTACTTCATCATGCGCAGTCCCCCTCCCCTTCTCACTTAATCATGTGCAGTCCCCTCCCCTTCTTACTTCATCATGCGCAGGCCCCCTCCCCTTCTCACTTAATCATGTGCAGTCCCCTCCCCTTCTTACTTCACCATGCGCAGTCCCCCTCCCCTTCTCACTTAATCATGTGCAGTCCCCTCCCCTTCTCACTTAATCATGTGCAGTCCCCCTCCCCTTCTCACTTAATCATGTGCAGTCCCCTCCCCTTCTTACTTCATCATGCGCAGTCCCCCTCCCCTTCTCACTTAATCATGCGCAGTCCCCTCCCCTTCTTACTTCATCATGCGCAGTCCCCCTCCCCTTCTTACTTCATCATGCGCAGTCCCCCTCCCCTTCTCACTTAATCATGTGCAGTCCCCCTCCCCTTCTCACTTAATCATGTGCAGTCCCCTCCCCTTCTTACTTCATCATGCGCAGTCCCCCTCCCCTTCTCACTTAATCATGTGCAGTCCCCTCCCCTTCTCACTTAATCATGCGCAGGCCCCCTCCCCTTCTCACTTAATCATGTGCAGTCCCCTCCCCTTCTCACTTAATCATGTGCAGTCCCCTCCCCTTCTTACTTCATCATGCGCAGTCCCCCTCCCCTTCTCACTTAATCATGTGCAGTCCCCTCCCCTTCTCACTTAATCATGTGCAGTCCCCTCCCCTTCTTACTTCATCATGCGCAGTCCCCCTCCCCTTCTCACTTAATCATGTGCAGTCCCCTCCCCTTCTCACTTAATCATGTGCAGTCCCCTCCCCTTCTTACTTCATCATGCGCAGTCCCCTCCCCTTCTTACTTAATCATGCGCAGGCCCCCTCCCCTTCTCACTTAATCATGTGCAGTCCCCTCCCCTTCTTACTTCATCATGCGCAGTCCCCCTCCCCTTCTCACTTAATCATGTGCAGTCCCCTCCCCTTCTTACTTAATCATGCGCAGTCCCCCTCCCCTTCTCACTTAATCATGTGCAGTCCCCTCCCCTTCTTACTTAATCATGCGCAGTACCCCTCCCCTTCTCACTTAATCATATGCAGTCCCCTCCCCTTCTCACTTAATCATGCGCAGGCCCCCTCCCCTTCTTACTTCATCATGCGCACTCCCCCTCCCCTTCTCACTTAATCATGTGCAGTCCCCCTCCCCTTTTCACTTAATCATGCGCAGGCCCCTCCACTTCTCACTTAATCATGTGCAGTCCCCCTCCCCTTCTCACTTAATCATGTGCAGTCCCCCTCCCCTTCTCACTTAATCATGTGCAGTCCCCTCCCCTTCTCACTTAATCATGTGCAGGCCCCCTCCCCTTCTCACTTAATCATGCGCAGGCCCCCTCCCCTTCTCACTTAATCATGTGCAGTCCCCTCCCCTTCTCACTTAATCATGTGCAGGCCCCCTCCCCTTCTCACTTAATCATGTGCAGTCCCCTCCCCTTCTCACTTAATCATGTGCAGTCCCCTCCCCTTCTCACTTAATCATGTGCAGTCCCCTCCCCTTCTCACTTAATCATGTGCAGTCCCCCTCCCCTTCTCACTTCATCATGCGCAGGCCCCCTCCCCTTCTCACTTAATCATGTGCAGGCCCCCTCCCCTTCTCACTTCATCATGCGCAGGCCCCCTCCCCTTCTCACTTAATCATGCGCAGGCCCCCTCCCCTTCTCACATAATCATGTGCAGGCCCCCTCCCCTTCTCACTTAATCATGTGCAGTCCCCTCCCCTTCTCACTTAATCATGTGCAGTCCCCCTCCCCTTCTCACTTCATCATGCGCAGGCCCCCTCCCCTTCTCACATAATCATGTGCAGGCCCCCTCCCCTTCTCACATAATCATGTGCAGGCCCCCTCCCCTTCTCACTTAATCATGTGCAGTCCCCTCCCCTTCTCACTTAATCATGTGCAGTCCCCTCCCCTTCTCACTTCATCATGCGCAGGCCCCCTCCCCTTCTCACTTAATCATGCGCAGGCCCCCTCCCCTTCTCACTTAATCATGTGCAGGCCCCCTCCCCTTCTCACTTAATCATGCGCAGGCCCCCTCCCCTTCTCACTTAATCATGTGCAGGCCCCCTCCCCTTCTCACTTAATCATGCGCAGGCCCCCTCCCCTTCTCACTTAATCATGTGCAGGCCCCCTCCCCTTCTCACTTCATCATGTGCAGTCCCCCTCCCCTTCTCACTTAATCATGTGCAGTCCCCCTCCCCTTCTCACTTCATCATGCGCAGGCCCCCTCCCCTTCTCACTTAATCATGTGCAGTCCCCCTCCCCTTCTCACATAATCATGTGCAGGCCCCCTCCCCTTCTCACTTAATCTTGTGCAGTCCCCTCCCCTTCTCACTTCATCATGTGCAGTCCCCCTCCCCTTCTCACTTAATCATGTGCAGTCCCCCTCCCCTTCTCACTTAATCATGTGCAGTCCCCCTCCCCTTCTCACTTCATCATGCGCAGGCCCCCTCCCCTTCTCACTTAATCATGCGCAGGCCCCCTCCCCTTCTCACTTAATCATGTGCAGGCCCCCTCCCCTTCTCACTTCATCATGTGCAGGCCCCCTCCCCTTCTCACTTCATCATGTGCAGGCCCCCTCCCCTTCTCACTTAATCATGCGCAGGCCCCCTCCCCTTCTCACTTAATCATGTGCAGGCCCCCTCCCCTTCTCACTTCATCATGTGCAGTCCCCCTCCCCTTCTCACTTAATCATGTGCAGGCCCCTCCCCTTCTCACTTAATCATGCGCAGGCCCCCTCCCCTTCTCACTTAATCATGTGCAGGCCCCCTCCCCTTCTCACTTAATCATGCGCAGGCCCCCTCCCCTTCTTACTTCATCATGCGCAGTCCCCTCCCCTTCTTACTTAATCATGCGCAGGCCCCCTCCCCTTCTCACTTAATCATGCGCAGGCCCCCTCCCCTTCTCACTTAATCATGCGCAGGCCCCCTCCCCTTCTTACTTCATCATGCGCAGTCCCCTCCCCTTCTTACTTAATCATGCGCAGGCCCCCTCCCCTTCTCACTTAATCATGCGCAGGCCCCCTCCCCTTCTTACTTCATCATGCGCAGTCCCCTCCCCTTCTTACTTAATCATGCGCAGGCCCCCTCCCCTTCTCACTTAATCATGCGCAGGCCCCCTCCCCTTCTCACTTAATCATGTGCAGGCCCCTCCTCTTCTCACTTAATCATGCGCAGGCCCCCTCCCCTTCTCACTTAATCATGCGCAGGCCCCCTCCCCTTCTTACTTCATCATGCGCAGTCCCCTCCCCTTCTTACTTAATCATGCGCAGGCCCCCTCCCCTTCTTACTTCATCATGCGCAGGCCCCCTCCCCTTCTCACATAATCATGTGCAGGCCCCCTCCCCTTCTCACTTAATCATGCGCAGTCCCCTCCCCTTCTCACTTAATCATGCGCAGGCCCCCTCCCCTTCTCACTTAATCATGTGCAGGCCCCTCCCCTTCTCACTTAATCATGTGCAGGCCCCCTCCCCTTCTTACTTCATCATGCGCAGTCCCCTCCCCTTCTTACTTAATCATGCGCAGGCCCCCTCCCCTTCTCACATAATCATGTGCAGGCCCCCTCCCCTTCTCACATAATCATGTGCAGGCCCCCTCCCCTTCTCACTTAATCATGTGCAGGCCCCCTCCCCTTCTCACTTAATCATGCGCAGGCCCCCTCCCCTTCTCACTTCATCATGTGCAGTCCCCTCCCCTTCTCACTTAATCATGCGCAGGCCCCCTCCCCTTCTTACTTCATCATGCGCAGTCCCCTCCCCTTCTTACTTAATCATGTGCAGGCCCCCTCCCCTTCTCACTTAATCATGTGCAGTCCCCCTCCCCTTCTCACTTAATCATGCGCAGGACCCCTCCCCTTCTCACTTAATCATGTGCAGGCCCCCTCCCCTTCTCACTTCATCATGTGCAGGCCCCCTCCCCTTCTCACTTAATCATGCGCAGGACCCCTCACCTTCTCACTTCATCATGTGCAGTCCCCTCCCCTTCTCACTTAATCATGCGCAGGCCCCCTCCCCTTCTCACATAATCATGTGCAGGCCCCCTCCCCTTCTCATTTCATCATGCGCAGGCCCCCTCCCCTTCTCACTTAATCATGTGCAGGCCCCCTCCCCTTCTCATTTCATCATGCGCAGGCCCCCTCCCCTTCTCACTTAATCATGTGCAGGCCCCCTCCCCTTCTCACTTAATCATGTGCAGGCCCCCTCCCCTTCTCACTTAATCATGTGCAGGCCCCCTCCCCTTCTCACTTAATCATGTGCAGGCCCCCTCCCCTTCTCATTTCATCATGCGCAGTCCCCCTCCCCTTCTCACTTAATCATGTGCAGGCCCCCTCCCCTTCTCACTTAATCATGTGCAGGCCCCCTCCCCTTCTCACTTAATCATGTGCAGTCCCCCTCCCCTTCTCACTTAATCATGTGCAGTCCCCCTCCCCTTCTCACTTCATCATGCGCAGTCCCCCTCCCCTTCTCACTTCATCATGCGCAGTCCCCCTCCCCTTCTCACTTCATCATGTGCAGGCCCCCTCCCCTTCTCACTTCATCATGCGCAGTCCCCTCCCCTTCTCACTTAATCATGCGCAGTCCCCCTCCCCTTCTCACTTAATCATGTGCAGTCCCCCTCCCCTTCTCACTTCATCATGCGCAGTCCCCCTCCCCTTCTCACTTCATCATGCGCAGTCCCCTCCCCTTCTCACTTCATCATGCGCAGTCCCCCTCCCCTTCTCACTTAATCATGCGCAGTCCCCCTCCCCTTCTCACTTCATCATGCGCAGTCCCCTCCCCTTCTCACTTCATCATGTGCAGGCCCCCTCCCCTTCTCACTTCATCATGCGCAGTCCCCCTCCCCTTCTCACTTAATCATGTGCAGGCCCCCTCCCCTTCTCACTTCATCATGTGCAGGCCCCCTCCCCTTCTCACTTCATCATGCGCAGTCCCCTCCCCTTCTCACTTAATCATGTGCAGTCCCCCTCCTCTTCTCACTTAATCATGTGCAGTCCCCCTCCCCTTCTCACTTCATCATGCGCAGTCCCCCTCCCCTTCTCACTTCATCATGCGCAGGCCCCCTCCCCTTCTCACTTCATCATGCGCAGTCCCCCTCCCCTTCTCACTTAATCATGTGCAGGCCCCCTCCCCTTCTCACTTCATCATGTGCAGGCCCCCTCCCCTTCTCACTTCATCATGCGCAGTCCCCTCCCCTTCTCACTTAATCATGCGCAGTCCCCCTCCCCTTCTCACTTAATCATGTGCAGTCCCCCTCCCCTTCTCACTTCATCATGCGCAGTCCCCCTCCCCTTCTCACTTCATCATGCGCAGTCCCCTCCCCTTCTCACTTCATCATGCGCAGTCCCCCTCCCCTTCTCACTTAATCATGCGCAGTCCCCCTCCCCTTCTCACTTCATCATGCGCAGTCCCCTCCCCTTCTCACTTCATCATGTGCAGGCCCCCTCCCCTTCTCACTTCATCATGCGCAGTCCCCCTCCCCTTCTCACTTAATCATGTGCAGGCCCCCTCCCCTTCTCACTTCATCATGTGCAGGCCCCCTCCCCTTCTCACTTCATCATGCGCAGTCCCCTCCCCTTCTCACTTAATCATGTGCAGGCCCCCTCCCCTTCTCACTTAATCATGTGCAGTCCCCCTCCTCTTCTCACTTAATCATGTGAAGGCCCCTCCCCTTCTCACTTAATCATGTGCAGTCCCCTCCCCTTCTCACTTAATCATGTGCAGGCCCCCTCCCCTTCTTACTTAATCATGTGCAGTCCCCCTCCCCTTCTCACTTCATCATGTGCAGGCCCCCTCCCCTTCTCACTTCATCATGCGCAGGCCCCCTCCCCTTCTCACTTAATCATGTGCAGGCCCCCTCCCCTTCTCACTTAATCATGTGCAGGCCCCTCCCCTTCTCACTTAATCATGTGCAGTCCCCTCCCCTTCTCACTTAATCATGTGCAGGCCCCCTCCCCTTCTCACTTAATCATGCGCAGGCCCCCTCCCCTTCTCACTTAATCATGTGCAGTCCCCTCCCCTTCTTACTTAATCATGTGCAGTCCCCCTCCCCTTCTCACTTCATCATGTGCAGGCCCCCTCCCCTTCTCACTTCATCATGCGCAGTCCCCTCCCCTTCTCACTTAATCATGCGCAGTCCCCTCCCCTTCTCACTTCATCATGCGCAGTCCCCTCCCCTTCTCACTTAATCATGCGCAGGCCCCCTCCCCTTCTCACTTAATCATGTGCAGGCCCCCTCCCCTTCTCACTTAATCATGTGCAGTCCCCTCCCCTTCTTACTTAATCATGTGCAGTCCCCTCCCCTTCTCACTTCATCATGCGCAGTCCCCTCCCCTTCTCACTTCATCATGCGCAGTCCCCTCCCCTTCTCACTTCATCATGCGCAGGCCCCCTCCCCTTCTCACTTCATCATGTGCAGGCCCCCTCCCCTTCTCACTTCATCATGCGCAGTCCCCTCCCCTTCTCACTTAATCATGCGCAGTCCCCTCCCCTTCTCACTTCATCATGCGCAGTCCCCTCCCCTTCTCACTTAATCATGCGCAGGCCCCCTCCCCTTCTCACTTAATCATGTGCAGGCCCCTCCCCTTCTCACTTAATCATGTGCAGTCCCCTCCCCTTCTCACTTCATCATGCGCAGGCCCCCTCCCCTTCTCACTTAATCATGCGCAGGCCCCCTCCCCTTCTCACTTAATCATGTGCAGGCCCCTCCCCTTCTCACTTAATCATGTGCAGTCCCCTCCCCTTCTCACTTCATCATGCGCAGTCCCCTCCCCTTCTCACTTAATCATGCGCAGGCCCCCTCCCCTTCTCACTTAATCATGTGCAGGCCCCTCCCCTTCTCACTTAATCATGTGCAGTCCCCTCCCCTTCTCACTTAATCATGTGCAGTCCCCTCCCCTTCTCACTTCATCATGCGCAGGCCCCCTCCCCTTCTCACTTAATCATGTGCAGTCCCCTCCCCTTCTCACTTAATCATGTGCAGTCCCCCTCCCCTTCTCACTTCATCATGTGCAGTCCCCTCCCCTTCTCACTTCATCATGTGCAGTCCCCTCCCCTTCTCACTTAATCATGTGCAGTCCCCCTCCCCTTCTCACTTCATCATGCGCAGTCCCCTCCCCTTCTCACTTAATCATGTGCAGGCCCCCTCCCCTTCTCACTTAATCATGCGCAGGCCCCCTCCCCTTCTCACTTAATCATGTGCAGGCCCCTCCCCTTCTCACTTAATCATGTGCAGTCCCCTCCCCTTCTCACTTCATCATGCGCAGGCCCCCTCCCCTTCTCACTTAATCATGTGCAGTCCCCTCCCCTTCTCACTTAATCATGTGCAGTCCCCCTCCCCTTCTCACTTCATCATGCGCAGTCCCCTCCCCTTCTCACTTAATCATGTGCAGGCCCCTCCCCTTCTCACTTAATCATGTGCAGTCCCCTCCCCTTCTCACTTCATCATGCGCAGGCCCCCTCCCCTTCTCACTTAATCATGTGCAGTCCCCCTCCCCTTCTCACTTAATCATGTGCAGGCCCCCTCCCCTTCTCACTTAATTATGCGCAGTCCCCCTCCCCTTCTCACTTAATCATGTGCAGTCCCCCTCCCCTTCTCACTTCATCATGTGCAGGCCCCCTCCCCTTCTCACTTCATCATGCGCAGTCCCCTCCCCTTCTCACTTCATCATGTGCAGGCCCCCTCCCCTTCTCACTTCATCATGCGCAGTCCCCTCCCCTTCTCACTTAATCATGTGCAGGCCCCCTCCCCTTCTCACTTAATCATGTGCAGGCCCCTCCCCTTCTCACTTCATCATGCGCAGGCCCCCTCCCCTTCTCACTTAATCATGCGCAGGCCCCCTCCCCTTCTCACTTCATCATGTGCAGGTGACTCGCCCCCTGGGCCGTGGGGCACTCGGATCCGGGCAATTAGGGAAACGATGGGAGTAGTAGTGGCAACCCGGTTCCGTGGCTCAGGGTGGTCAGGCCAGTGGTAGTCCGTTATGTGTTATTGATAATGTCCGACTACGCCACCTGTGGATTGCGGTTATTAGGAACCGCCGCTGCATGCAGACCGCTGGGGCTGATGAGGTGTGCAGCTAGGGTAGTGTGACTCCCCACGGGAAGAGTGCGGCCCCAGGGCAGTGTAGTGGATGGTGGGAGTGATGGTAGTGAGAGTCCCAGTGCTGATAGTGCTGGAGGAGCAAGGAGCACACAGACAACAGGTTGCAGTCCAGGGTCTTTACTGAAACAGGTAAACTGACCCACAAACAGTCCCAGCTAGGAGGGGACCTGGACGTCTGAGAGCAACGGGGAAATTGGCCCTGGTCAGGGTGAGGGTGTAGGCCTACCGTGCTTTCTGCGCTCCTTCTGACTATCTCCTCCTGATAGGATAACAGCCCACGTTTCCGAGCTTTCCGTGCTTTCTCGCCTGTATGGCCTGCGACGTGGGTTCCTTTCTGCTCCCAGCCTTGTACGGCTTTACTGGTCCCTTCGGTTGTGGCAGGGCCTCCAGGCTTCTTAGGCCAAGGAAATTACAGTCCCTTGCGAACTGGTTTTCTGCTGGGGGATGTGGAATCCTTCCAGCCTCAGACACCAAAGTCTGGTAAAATTAAGTCTTTTCTCTGCCAAGACAGGCTCTCTTCGCCTCTTGTCTCTGGCTGGTGGCTCTCTCCTACTGCCACACTTCCTCTTAGGTGCAATCAACTTTCTGTCCCTGCTCCACTCTGGGACACGTCTCAAAGCTGAGACAGGCAATCCAGCTCTCCCTAACCCTGTCCCCAGTACCAGCTTTTATAGGGGCAGCCTGCTCCCCCTACTGGCCTGAGACAGGAGGCATTGCATGCTAATGTTCCCCTAACCAGAGAACCTCCCCCTTGCTCTCAGACACAGCTTTATTACACTTGTGGCATCCAGGTAGGGTGACACATTCCCCCCTAGTGAAATTTAGTACTCCGGGACTAAACAATAAACAAAGATAATATGCACAACAATAAAACATTAATAGACAGACGACGCACAAATTGAGTTCTTTAGGTCACAGTGTGGTCTGTGACCGGGTGTCCATATCACCAAAACAACGGGAGCCTTAACCAGGTGGGGGTCTGTCCTACCCCAAGTCCTTTACAGTCTTAGTTCATTCCTTGGTTAGGCTCCGAAAGCAGTCCATACAAGGTCCCGGTTATAAAAAGTCCATAACCTGTGAGTCCTTACGGTAGCTGCAAGAAACTGAAACACACTATTAATAAACATGCAGGTAACTTTGGCAAACAATTCAACATTTGGCAACAGGGTTATTTACAATCTTAGTACATTCTATATTCTCCAGCGAGCGGGTATCTGTCCCTTTGTGCTCCTGGTTGACCTCCTTAACCCACTGTCTGGTGGTGGACCAACCTGGCTTTCCCCACTAGCGTTAGGGGTACAGCTACCAGCTGGGTGTACAGGTAGGGCAGGCAGCTGTCTGCGGGTTCTTTGGCTTACCGCAGGCATGGCAGGCTCACTGTCAGCAGAGGGTTGACTCTCCTGGGCTGCTGGTACAGGCTCTTCTGCCTCTGGAACCGCTTGCTCCTCTTCACCTTCCGGCTCTGGTGTTGGTTGTTGCTGTGCCGGTTGCAGGAAATGCAGGACAGGTACCACTATGGCATCATTTATGCGAGTCCAGGACTGAGGGAACTCTCCGAGAATGGTGCTGATCATTTCTTCCTTGTCCTCTGCGGGTTCAAGGTCACTCTGATCCTCTTCTGCACTACGGAGTTGCTCGGGGCACCTTTTGAGGTGGTCTCTGGAGACGACACTAGTGGTTTCTCCTCCGTCCTTGGTGATTACGCACACCTTTGGGTTGTCGTGGTCAGACTGCAGTACGGTGTAGGGTTCCCTTTCCCACTGGTCGTCCAACTTATGTAGCCTTCTTTTTCGCTTTAGGACTTGCTCACCAGGTTCTAGGGGACTAGCAGGGGCGTGTTGATTGAAGAGTCTTTCTTGCTTCTCTCTCACCTGGGCCAGGCTCTTCTCCACACTCTCCTGTACCTTCTTGTACTGCAGTTGCCTTTCCGTATCCCAGTCCGCATGCGGGGAGGTGTCCTCAGGTATTAGGACTCCCATCTCCAGGTCTACGGGCAGCTTACCCGGTCTGGCTCGCATCAGGTAAGCCGGGGTGCAGTTTGCAGCGTTCACCGGGATATTGTTGTACATGTCTACCAGGTCCGGCAGTTTTTCTGGCCACAGGCTGCGTTCCTCCAGGGGCAACGTCTTCAAGAGATCAATGACTATATTGTTCATCTTCTCACACATCCCGTTGGTTTGGGGGTGGTAAGGCGTTGTCCGAATCTTCTTACAGCCATAGAGGTTGCAGAACTCCTGGAAGATTTCAGCTTCAAACGCTGGACCCTGGTCTGTCAGGACCTGTTCCGGATACCCGTGTGGACGGCAGAAGTATTGCTGGAAGGCTCGGGCCGCTGTTTGGGCTGTCAAGTCCTTTACCGGGACCACCACTAGAAAACGGGAATAGTGGTCCACGATTGTCAGGGCGTAGATGTATCCGGACCGGCTTGGAGCCAATTTGACGTGGTCCAGAGCTACCAGCTCAAGAGGCTGCGTGGTGACGATGGGCCTCAAGGGTGTCTTCTGGCTGGTGCGGTCCTTCCTCCTCAGGTGACAAGGGCCACAGTCTCTGCACCACTTTTCTACTGCTCTTCTCATGCCGACCCAAAAGAATCTTCCTCTTAGCAGGAACTCCAGTTTCTTCCAACCAAAGTGTCCCGCTCTGTCATGGTAAGCCCCCAGGACCATAGCTGCATCTCGCCTTGGGACCACGACTTGCCAGGTCAGCTCGTGCGTCCGGTGGTTAACAATCCTTCTGCACAACTTGCCTTCGTAGAGGAACAGCTTGCTCTTCTCCTTCCATAGCTGCTTGGCTTCCTCTGGGGCATCTGGATGTAGGCGGGCGTCTTCCCGGGTCAGCAGATCTTTCACCAGGCGGACAGCAGGGTCACTATCTTGGGTTTCGGCCCAGCTGTGGTGAGGTAGGGGATTCATCATCACAGTTGTTAGATCCTCCTCCTTCACGCGGTGAGAGTGTTGAGCGGCTCCATACCGGTGAAACGCGGGGAGTTCTACCTCCTCCAGCTCTTCTGGGTCTTCGTCACCTTCAGGTAAGTGAGGCATTCTTGATAGGGCGTCCGCGTTGGCGTTGGTTTTGCCTGCCCGGTACTTGATCACGAAGTCATAGTTGGAGAGACGGGCCATCCACCGCTGTTCCAGGGCACTCAGTCTTGCATTGTCCAGGTGTGTCAACGGGTTGTTGTCCGTGTACACGGTGAACTTTGCGGAGGCCAGGTAATGCTTGAAGCGTTCTGTCACGGCCCACACCACCGCCAAGAATTCTAGCTTGAAGGAGCTGTAATTCTCCGGGTTCCTCTCAGTGGGCCTCAGCTTCCGGCTGGCGTACGCGATCACCCGTTCTCTGCCCTGTTGGTTTTGGGATAGTACGGCTCCCAGTCCCACATTACTGGCGTCTGTGTGGAGAATGAAAGGCTGGCCATAATCAGGGTAGGCCAGGATCTCATCCCCCGTGAGGGCCATCTTTAGCTGACGGAAGGACTCCTCTTCCGGTTTATCCCACTTGAAGGGTGGCTTTTGACTTCTGGACTTAGACTGTCCGGTCAGGAGGTCCTGCATGGGAGCTGCCATCTTAGTGAACCCGGCGATGAACCTTCGGTAGTAGCCTACCAACCCGAGAAACTGTCTCACCTCTTTGATGTTCGAGGGGCTTGGCCAGCTCTTGATTGCCGTGACCTTGTCAGGGTCGGGGGCCACTCCTTCCGCACTTACCACGTGCCCTAGGTACTGGACCTTTGGTTTCAGCAGGTGGCACTTTGATGGTTTCACCTTCAGGCCGTAGCCTGCCAGGGCCTCGAACACCTCAGCCAGGTGCTTGAGATGGTCCTCATAGGTCTTCGAATAGACGATCACGTCGTCCAGGTAAAGGAGGACCGTCTCGAAGTTTCGGTGCCCTAGACAGCATTCCATCAGCCGCTGGAAGGTCCCTGGTGCGTTGCAGAGCCCGAAAGGCATACAGTTGAATTCGCTCAGTCCCATCGGGGTCGTGAAGGCGGTCTTCTCCTTGTCAGCCTCTGCCACAGGAACCTGCCAGTACCCGCTAGTAAGGTCCAAAGTAGAAAAGAAGTTAGCAGATTTTAGCGCGGCTAAAGACTCTTCTATTCTAGGCAGCGGATATGCGTCTTTGTGGGTGATACGGTTGATTTGTCTATAGTCCACGCACATTCTCATGGTGCCGTCTTTCTTTTTCACCAGAACCAAGGGGGCTGCCCAGGGGCTACAGCTGTCTCTAATGACCCCAGCTTCTTTCATCTCCCTTAGCATGCCCTTGGCGTTCTGATAATGTGCAGGGGGTACAGGTCTGTGCCTCTCTTTTATTGGTGGGTGGCTCCCTGTGGGGATGTGGTGTTCTATCCCTTTTACTCTGCCGAAGTCTAGCGGGTGCTTACTAAAGACTCTCTCGTACTCCTGTACCACCCGGTAGACTCCTTGTTTTTGGTGCAGGGGAGTGGAGTCAGCACCCACGTGGAGTTTCTGGCACCAGTCCTCCTTTTGTTTCTGGGAGCCATTACCCTCCGCCTGAGGAGATGGAGGCAAGGGTTCCACGGCCCTGATAGCTTGGTGTTCGACAACAAACAGTTTGGCGAGTGTAGCGTACCTGGGTAAGTGTACTTCCCTCTCCCCAATGTTGAGGATGCGGACGGGCACCCTCCCATGTCGGACATCAACCACCCCCCGGGCTGTCAAAATGGTGGGCCTGCTGTCTGAGTACACGGGTTCTACCATGGCTTGGTAGTCTCTACCTCTCAACCCGATTGCAGTCCGACACCAGATCATCATTTCACTTTTGGGAGGCATGGAAATGGGGAATGGATCACTGAGTCTTACGCTACCGATCTCACCACCAGACAGTTCTACCTGCTGCCGTCTCATCAGGGCTTTTATCTCCTTGTTGAGGACTCTCTTTTGGCTGGAACTAGCATTCACCGCCACCTGTTGTAGAATTACAATTACTTCTGAAAGACAATTTTCAATGATGTTAGTACCCACAGTTATTTTAGGGTGACTTTCATGACGGTCAATGTCCACAATAATCACTCCCTGTGCCGGCAGTTCAACTTTACCAATTTTAATGGTCATCTCCTTGAACCCCATCTGCGGCACGGGTAAGCCATTACTGGCGATGATGCTCAAGTTACTGTCTGGATACCGTGTGATATCAGCATCAGTCCAATACTGCTTAAAAAGTACATAAGGGATTGTGGTTACTTGCGACCCAGTATCCAGCAAGGCGCTCATGGGGATACCGTCCAGCACCACGGGTAAAACCGGGCACCCCCCAACGTACTTATTACGCCAATTGTAAGGGCCTGGTGATCTTATGCCTGGGGGTCGGCCCTCTGCCCCAGGTTGGACCCGTTTAAATTACAGTACCTGGAAATGTGTCCAGGTTGGTTGCATCGACGGCAAATGGGCTGTCCATCCTCTGCGTAGCGGTCTGTGGGCCTCCCTCGGAACGACGGGATCCTCCTCTGTCGACGCCACGGGACATCCTCCGGACTTGAAGCCAGCTTGATGGGTCTTGACGGGTCCACTTTCAACGCCTGGACGGTCCTGGTCAACGCCGCGACGCTCCTGGTCAGCTCCTGGACTTGGTGGTGCAGGCCTTTCGACGGGGCTTGGTTCAGGGCCTGTGCATCAGCCTCCACGGAGTCCATAGAGGAGGGCGCCGCCTCCTGGTGGTAGGTGATAGCAGGGCGCCGGGGGTTTATAGCGCCACTGGTTGCAGATTCACGGAGCACCCTTATGGCCCTGTCCTTAAATTGGGCAAAGGTCAGGTCGGGGTTCTGAAAGAACATGAGGCGCAGTTGGGCCCTGTGGGCGCTGGACAGCAGACCTTCTATGAATTGTTCCGTTAGTAGCTTATCCGTATCTTGCACGCTGTCAGGGTCAGTTTGTTGAATAGCCCTCAAGGCTTCCTGCAGATTTAGGGCATAATCTCTGATGCTGTCCTGTGCCCGCTGCTTACATCCATAGAACCTCATTTTAATTTCAGCGGAGGTACGTGTGTCAAAGGTACCCCGCAGCCGGGCCAGAATACCCTTCACAGTCCTTTTCTCCTCAGTGGGCCATGATTTTACCTCCCTTTGGGCTGCGCCAGTTAACTGCCCTGTCAATATGCTGACCTTCTGTTCCTCTGTCAGGGGGTAAACTTGGAACAAACTATACAGCCTTTCCTTGAAGTCAGTTAGGGCATGGGGCTCCCCTGAGTATTTGGGCAGCCAGGCCGCTCCCGGGATGTAGGGTAAGGAAAAGGGCATCACCGCTGCTGCAGCTGCGTTGGTGGTAGTGGGCGCCTCTGTGTCTGACATCTTCCTCCCCCCCTAGTGAAGTGTGGCCTACCTTCCGACGATCCTCTTCTGTAGGCCGCGGCTCCGCTGCTGCTCTGGACGAGGACCTGGCGTCGCACTCCGATGATGTCAGAGTCGCTCTCTCTCCCTTCCAGGACCTTGCGCAGCGTCGGTGCGTGGGGCGGAGCTTCGGATCTCGCGCGGTTTTGACGTCCACGCCCCTCTTCTTCCCGCGCGGCGTCCTGAAGATGGCGTCCGATGGCGGGAAGATGGCAGAAGACGGCGAGAAACGGTCCAATATGGCGTCTGATGGCGGGAAACGACTCCGGACGGCGGGAAACTTCGCCACAGGTAAGTTACAAAAGTCTTTTTCAGGCACGCAGTACCCGGTGGTTGCGGGCACGAAATCCTGCCGACTACGCCAAAGCTGACTCGCCCCCTGGGCCGTGGGGCACTCGGATCCGGGCAATTAGGGAAACGATGGGAGTAGTAGTGGCAACCCGGTTCCGTGGCTCAGGGTGGTCAGGCCAGTGGTAGTCCGTTATGTGTTATTGATAATGTCCGACTACGCCACCTGTGAATTGCGGTTATTAGGAACCGCCGCTGCATGCAGACCGCTGGGGCTTATGAGGTGTGCAGCTAGGGTAGTGTGACTCCCCACGGGAAGAGTGCGGCCCCAGGGCAGTGTAGTGGATGGTGGGAGTGATGGTAGTGAGAGTCCCAGTGCTGATAGTGCTGGAGGAGCAAGGAGCACACAGACAACAGGTTGCAGTCCAGGGTCTTTACTGAAACAGGTAAACTGACCCACAAACAGTCCCAGCTAGGAGGGGACCTGGACGTCTGAGAGCAACGGGGAAATTGGCCCTGGTCAGGGTGAGGGTGTAGGTCTACCGTGCTTTCTGCGCTCCTTCTGGCTATCTCCTCGTTATAGGGTAACAGCCCACGTTTCCGAGCTTTCCGTGCTTTCTCGCCTGTATGGCCTGCGACGTGGGTTCCTTTCTGCTCCCAGCCTTGTACGGCTTTACTGGTCCCTTCTGTTGTAATGACTCCAGGCTTCTTAGGCCAAGGAATGTACAGTCCCTTGCGGACTGGTTCTCTGCTGGGGGATGTGGAATCCTTCCAGCCTCAGACACCAAAGTCTGGTAAAATTAAGTCTTTTCTCTGCCAAGACAGGCTCTCTTCGCCTCTTGTCTCTGGCTGGTGGCTCTCCTCCTGCCACACTTCCTCTTAGGTGCAATCAACTTTCTGTCCCTGCTCCACTCTGGGACACGTCTCGGAGCTGAGACAGGCAATCCAGTTCTCCCTAACCCTGTCCCCAGTACCAGCTTTTATAGGGGCAGCCTGCTCCCCCTACTGGCCTGAGACAGGAGGCATTGCATGCTAATGTTCCCCTAACCAGAGAACCTCCCCCTTGCTCTCAGACACAGCTTTATTACACTTGTGGCATCCAGGTAGGGTGACACACAGGCCCCCTCCCCTTCTCACTTCATCATGCGCAGGCCCCCGCCCCTTCTCACTTCATCATGCGCAGGCCCCCTCCCCTTCTCACTTAATCATGCGCAGGCCCCCTCCCCTTCTCACTTAATCATGCGCAGGCCCCCTCCCCTTCTCACTTAATCATGCGCAGGCCCCCTCCCCTTCTCACTTAATCATGCGCAGGCCCCCTCCCCTTCTCACTTAATCATGCGCACTCCCCTCCCCTTCTCACTTCATCATGTGCAGGCTCCCTCCCCTTCTCACTTAATCATGTGCAGGCCCCCTCCCCTTCTCACTTAATCATGTGCAGGCCCCCTCCCCTTCTCACTTAATCATGCGCAGGCCCCCTCCCCTTCTCACTTAATCATGTGCAGGCCCCCTCCCCTTCTCACTTAATCATCCGCAGGCCCCCTCCCCTTCTCACTTAATCATGTGCAGGCCCCCTCCCCTTCTCACTTAATCATGTGCAGGCCCCCTCCCCTTCTCACTTAATCATGCGCAGGCCCCCTCCCCTTCTCACTTAATCATGTGCAGGCCCCCTCCCCTTCTCACTTAATCATGCGCAGGCCCCCTCCCCTTCTCACTTAATCATGCGCAGTCTCCTCCCCTTCTCACTTCATTATGCGCAGGCCCCCTCCCCTTCTCACTTAATCATGTGCAGGCCCCCTCCCCTTCTCACTTAATCATGCGCAGGCCCCCTCCCCTTCTCACTTAATCATGCGCAGGCCCCCTCCCCTTCTCACTTAATCATGTGCAGGCCCCCTCCCCTTCTCACTTAATCATGCGCAGGCCCCCTCCCCTTCTCACTTAATCATGCGCACTCCCCTCCCCTTCTCACTTCATCATGTACAGGCCCCCTCCCCTTCTCACTTAATCATGTGCAGGCCCCCTCCCCTTCTCACTTAATCATGTGCAGGCCCCCTCCCCTTCTCACTTAATCATGCGCAGGCCCCCTCCCCTTCTCACTTAATCATGTGCAGGCCCCCTCCCCTTCTCACTTAATCATGCGCAGGTGACGCACCCCCTGGGCCATATTCTTTAGGGGAATACCCGGAGCCGGATCAGATGGGGGTTGTAGTCTCCGAGTGGCTGTGACCCGGTCCGTGCCCAGGGTGTCAAACTCAGTGTGTGTGGCAGTCCTACAGATGTTACAAAGTTCGTTATGTCGACTACGCCACCCGTTGGATTGCGGTCACTACGGCCGCCGCTGCAGCAGGGTCCGCTGAGGCTGATGGTGTTGGTGCAGCTTTAGATGGTATAACCCCCAACGGGAGGGGTATGGCCTCAGGGGGGTCAGGTGCAGAGGATGGGGGTTGTGGTGGTGCAGCGTAGATGATAAGTAAAGACAGAGTCGGGTTATGCAGTTCAGGGTGTTTACTTACTGCAGATATTCCGGTCACTCCGGCCTTGAGTGACCACCCGAGCCGTGCTGCGTCCACCAGGTCCTGGATTCAGCCAACCCCCAAGCAAGTCCGGAGCGTGTCCCTGAGCCCTCCTTCTTGTCCTTTCTTCTGGCCGTCCCCACCAGGGATCCACCTAGGTCCAGCTCCCTCGGGCCTTCTGTTGGGAGACCCTTGGCCTTGGGTTCCCTGACCCTACACGTGGTTTGCCTTCAGGGTGGATGTGGTGGGTGGCCGTGGCAGATCCTGCCCACGGCCTCCGGTCTCTGGCTGAGGTATGCTTTAGCCCCCACCAGTTTGGGATCCGGTACCCTATTGCCAACTCTTCACCCTAGGGTTGTACTTGGGTTCTCAGAGTTCCTTCGGTCTCCCCCTCTGGGTCTTTCTTGCTCCACTCTCACTCTCTCTGGGGCTGCTCTGCTGCTCCTCTTCCTCTGACTTCTCACAGACTGACCGACTGTGGCTGACTGACCCTGATCTTAGATGGTGCCCACCTTAAATACTCCCTCTATGTGTGAGCTCAGGTGACCAGCACCCAATGAGCTCCTATCTTTACCCAGGCTGCTCCCCCTATCTGCCCCTACACTACTGGGATGTACCACCCCCCTCCCACTCCAGCCAGGAACAGACTCGGTCGTACCTGCACATTTCTAAGTGGGAGTACCGTTGGTCTGTTCCTCGGAAATGGGATGTGTGTAGTGCATGCAGCTTTCTGAGTTCAGTTCCACACTCCATCCTTACCCGGGAGTGGAATATCACACCTCTGGGTTGAGGTGCAATACCCCTGTAGCAGCCGAATCCTCAGGGTGCTACATTCCCCCCTGGTAAATCACAGCACGTCCTCGGGCTGTAAGATATAAAACAACACCAAAACATACAACTTTTGCATAAACAACATAATAAAACATATAAAACAACATATATTAGCAGCATCATAAAACTTTTCATATAAATAACATTCTCGTAGTCGTTTCTTGCTTCTAACTCCTCCTCCGGACACTGTGCAACGTGTGCCCGGGAAAAGTGCAACAGTTTCTCTAAAAAAATGGTCTTCCTATAAAACCGGTAGGGGGCGCTTTAGGAAGCGCAACTATATACAAGGGATATGGCCGCTCTCAGTCCTCGGCCAGGTATTTAGGAAAGGGATGACCGCTCTCAGTCCTCGGTCAGTGGGGTTAAGGGAAATACGGGTAACAGTTCAATTTGCTGGTCCCAACGGGGACTATAATAGCAGCAACGGTTCACTGTGCCCCGACGGGCAACTATATACAGCTTCTACTCCGCTGTACTCAACGACGACGTCCTCCTGCTCTTTCTTTGTGGTTACCTTTAACTTCAGACCCGTCCGGGTCCGTATGCTGGGCAAATAGATTTTCACCCAGGTGCGGCACTCTAGATGTTGAGGGCGCGTTGATGGTGGCGCCCGGGTTGCCCAGGCCTTGCGGCCAGGCCTGGGGCACCTGAAAAGTGAAGGGCACCGTAAGGACGGCGGCGCCCTGGGCTACTTGGCCCTGCGACCAGGCCAGTGGCTCCGCGGAGGTAGGGGGCGCTGTTGGTATTGCGGCGCCCGGGGGTACTAGGCCTTGCGACCAGGCTGGTGGTACTTCCTGCTTGGTCACGCTCGGGGTCGAGGCGTGTGACGTCACAGGGGTCGCGGCTTCCGTTTGAGGCCTAGTCGGCGGCGGTGACGTTGCGGTTACGGGCACGGCAGGGGGTACTTCGGGCTCTGCGACGGGGAGCTGGGGCAGGTACGCGGCTTCCCGGTTTGGGGTAGAGACGTCCCCTTTACCTGCCTCCTTTCGTTCAGCTCCCTTCTCGGCGCCGTCTCCGGCCTTCAGTCCTCCTGCGCCATCCTCAGAGGCGGTCTGTCTCCTCGTCTCGGGTGGCGTGCTCCGCTGACGAGTCTCGGTCCGCTGGGCCATCTCTCGGCTCCACTCCGCCAACGTCTCTCGTTGCACCCGGGCCATCCTCCGTGCGAGGCCCTCCAGCGCGGTCTGTGCACACTCCCGATCTCGGGGGAGCTGTGCCAAGACCTCCACTAAGCCTAGTGGGGTCGTTGCTTCTAGCAGGCTCCTGACCAACGGGTCGGTGCTGCTCTGCTCTCCTTCCGTTGTCTCCAGCAGGCTCCTGGCCAGCGGGCCGGTGCTGCTCTGCTCTTCTCCCATCTCCGGGTAAGCTTCTTCTGGACTCAGCTCTAGGCTTCTTGTCTCCGGGTGCGCTCTCTCCAGACTCAGTCCTCCCACTTCGAGGGCGGTCCCGGGGCCACTTGGTGATTGTCAGCTCCAGGGGCAGTTCTTTCACGCTGACAGACACCTCTAGCATCACAGTCTCTGTTGGTGGGGGCGGTTTCCACTTTTGGCGCCATTTTCGGTCCTGGCCCACGATGGGAGGCGGCCTCTCACCACCCTCTGGCACGCCCATAATGGCGTCCGCTCTGACAAGGCGGGAAACCTTTGGAAATGGCGGGAATCGTCTCCCAGTGGCGGGAAACTCTGCAGATGGCGGGAAAAAGCTGTTAATGGCGGACAACCGGCGGGAATCGATCTGTGATGGAGTCCGATGGCGGGGACCCTCCGGAACCGGCAGGAGACTTCTTTTTGAGGTAAACTTGTTCTTTTCTTCAGGCACGCAGTACCCGGTTGTTGCGGGCACGTAATCCTGCCGACTACGCCAAAGTTGACGCACCCCCTGGGCCATATTCTTTAGGGGAATACCCGGAGCCGGATCAGATGGGGGTTGTAGTCTCCGAGTGGCTGTGACCCGGTCCGTGCCCAGGGTGTCAAACTCAGTGTGTGTGGCAGTCCTACAGATGTTACAAAGTTCGTTATGTCGACTACGCCACCCGTTGGATTGCGGTCACTACGGCCGCCGCTGCAGCAGGGTCCGCTGAGGCTGATGGTGTTGGTGCAGCTTTAGATGGTATAACCCCCAACGGGAGGGGTATGGCCTCAGGGGGGTCAGGTGCAGAGGATGGGGGTTGTGGTGGTGCAGCGTAGATGATAAGTAAAGACAGAGTCGGGTTATGCAGTTCAGGGTGTTTACTTACTGCAGATATTCCGGTCACTCCGGCCTTGAGTGACCACCCGAGCCGTGCTGCGTCCACCAGGTCCTGGATTCAGCCAACCCCCAAGCAAGTCCGGAGCGTGTCCCTGAGCCCTCCTTCTTGTCCTTTCTTCTGGCCGTCCCCACCAGGGATCCACCTAGGTCCAGCTCCCTCGGGCCTTCTTTTGGGAGACCCTTGGCCTTGGGTTCCCTGACCCCACACGTGGTTTGCCTTCAGGGTGGATGTGGTGGGTGGCTGTGGCAGATCCTGCCCACGGCCTCCGGTCTCTGGCTGAGGTATGCTTTAGCCCCCACCAGTTTGGGATCCGGTACCCTATTGCCAACTCTTCACCCTAGGGTTGTACTTGGGTTCTCAGAGTTCCTTCGGTCTCCCCCTCTGGGTCTTTCTTGCTCCACTCTCACTCTCTCTGGGGCTGCTCTGCTGCTCCTCTTCCTCTGACTTCTCACAGACTGACCGACTGTGGCTGACTGACCCTGATCTTAGATGGTGCCCACCTTAAATACTCCCTCTATGTGTGAGCTCAGGTGACCAGCACCCAATGAGCTCCTATCTTTACCCAGGCTGCTCCCCCTATCTGCCCCTACACTACTTGGGATGTACCACCCCCCTCCCACTCCAGCCAGGAACAGACTCGGTCGTACCTGCACATTTCTAAGTGGGAGTACCGTTGGTCTGTTCCTCGGAAATGGGATGTGTGTAGTGCATGCAGCTTTCTGAGTTCAGTTCCACACTCCATCCTTACCCGGGAGTGGAATATCACACCTCTGGGTTGAGGTGCAATACCCCTGTAGCAGCCGAATCCTCAGGGTGCTACACAGGCCCCCTCCCCTTCTCACTTCATCATGCGCACTCCCCATCCCCTTCTCACTTAATCATGCGCAGGCCCCCTCCCCTTCTCACTTCATCATGCGCAGTCCCCTCCCCTTCTCACTTAATCATGTGCAGGCCCCCTCACCTTCTCACTTAATCATGTGCAGGCCCCCTCCCCTTCTCACTTAATCATGCGCACTCCCCTCCCCTTCTCACTTCATCATGTGCAGGCCCCCTCCCCTTCTCACTTCATCATGTACAGGCCCCCTCCCCTTCTCACTTAATCATGTGCAGGCCCCCTCCCCTTCTCACTTAATCATGTGCAGGCCCCCTCCCCTTCTCACTTAATCATGTGCAGGCCCCCTCCCCTTCTCACTTCATCATGCGCAGGCCCCTCCCCTTCTCACTTCATCATGTGCAGGCCCCCTCCCCTTCTCACTTCATCATGCGCAGTGCCCCTCCCCTTCTCACTTCATCATGCGCAGGCCCCCTCCCCTTTTCACTTAATCATGCGCAGGCCCCTCCCCTTCTCACTTCATCATGTGCAGTCCCCCTCCCCTTCTCACTTCATCATGCGCAGGCCCCCTCCCCTTCTCACTTCATCATGCGCAGGCCCCCTCCCCTTCTCACTTAATCATGTGCAGGCCCCCTCCCCTTCTCACTTCATCATGTGCAGTCCCCTCCCCTTCTCACTTCATCATGCGCAGTCCCCTCCCCTTTTCACTTAATCATGCGCAGGCCCCCTCCCCTTCTCACTTCATCATGCGCAGTCCCCTCCCCTTCTCACTTCATCATGTGCAGGCCCCCTCCCCTTCTCACTTAATCATGTGCAGGCCCCCTCCCCTTCTCACTTAATCATGTGCAGGCCCCCTCCCCTTCTCACTTAATCATGCGCAGTCCCCCTCCCCTTCTCACTTAATCATGCGCAGTTCCCCTCCCCTTCTCACTTAATCATGCGCAGGCCCCCTCCCCTTCTCACTTAATCATGCGCATGCCCCCTCCCCTTCTCACTTAATCATGCCCAGGCCCCCTCCCCTTCTCACTTAATCATGCGCAGTCCCCCTTCCCTTCTCACTTAATCATGCGCAGTCCCCCTCCCCTTCTCACTTAATCATGCGCAGTTCCCCTCCCCTTCTCACTTAATCATGCCCAGGCCCCCTCCCCTTCTCACTTAATCATGCGCAGTCCCCCTCCCCTTCTCACTTCATCATGCGCACTCCCCATCCCCTTCTCACTTAATCATGCGCAGTCCCCTCCCCTTCTCACTTCATCATGCGCAGGCCCCCTCCCCTTCTCACTTAATCATGTGCAGGCCCCCTCCCCTTCTCACTTAATCATGTGCAGTCCCCTCCCCTTCTCACTTAATCATGCGCAGTCCCCTCCCCTTCTCACTTAATCATGCGCAGTCCCCCTCCCCTTCTCACTTAATCATGTGCAGGCCCCCTCCCCTTCTCACTTAATCATGCGCAGTTCCCCTCCCCTTCTCACTTAATCATGCGCAGGCGCCCTCCCCTTCTCACTTAATCATGCCCAGGCCCCCTCCCCTTCTCACTTAATCATGCGCAGTCCCCCTCCCCTTCTCACTTCATCATGCGCACTCCCCATCCCCTTCTCACTTAATCATGCGCAGTCCCCTCCCCTTCTCACTTAATCATGTGCAGGCCCCCTCCCCTTCTCACTTAATCATGTGCAGTCCCCCTCCCCTTCTCACTTAATCATGCGCAGTCCCCTCCCCTTCTCACTTAATCATGTGCAGGCCCCCTCCCCTTCTCACTTAATCATGTGCAGGCCCCCTCCCCTTCTCACTTAATCATGTGCAGGCCCCCTCCCCTTCTCACTTAATCATGTGCAGGCCCCCTCCCCTTCTCACTTAATCATGTGCAGGCCCCCTCCCCTTCTCACTTCATCATGTGCAGGCCCCCTCCCCTTCTCACTTAATCATGTGCAGGCCCCCTCCCCTTCTCACTTAATCATGTGCAGTCCCCCTCCCCTTCTCACTTAATCATGCGCAGTCCCCTCCCCTTCTCACTTAATCATGCGCAGTTCCCCTCCCCTTCTCACTTAATCATGCGCAGTCCCCTCCCCATCTCACTTAATCATGCGCAGGCCCCCTCCCCTTCTCACTTCATCATGCGCAGGCCCCCTCCCCTTCTCACTTCATCATGCGCAGTCCCCCTCCCCTTCTCACTTCATCATGCGCACTCCCCATCCCCTTCTCACTTAATCATGCGCAGTCCCCTCCCCTTCTCACTTAATCATGTGCAGGCCCCCTCCCCTTCTCACTTAATCATGTGCAGTCCCCTCCCCTTCTCACTTAATCATGCGCAGTCCCCTCCCCTTCTCACTTAATCATGCGCAGTCCCCCTCCCCTTCTCACTTAATCATGCGCAGGCCCCCTCCCCTTCTCACTTAATCATGTGCAGGCCCCCTCCCCTTCTCACTTAATCATGCGCAGTCCCCTCCCCTTCTCACTTAATCATGCGCAGTCCCCCTCCCCTTCTCACTTAATCATGCGCAGTTCCCCTCCCCTTCTCACTTAATCATGCGCAGGCCCCCTCCCCTTCTCACTTAATCATGCCCAGGCCCCCTCCCCCTCTCACTTAATCATGCGCAGTCCCCCTCCCCTTCTCACTTCATCATGCGCACTCCCCATCCCCTTCTCACTTAATCATGCGCAGGCACCCTCCCCTTCTCACTTAATCATGTGCAGGCCCCCTCCCCTTCTCACTTAATCATGCGCAGGCCCCCTCCCCTTCTCACTTCATCATGCGCACTCCCCATCCCCTTCTCACTTAATCATGCGCAGGCCCCCTCCCCTTCTCACTTCATCATGCGCAGTCCCCTCCCCTTCTCACTTAATCATGTGCAGGCCCCCTCACCTTCTCACTTAATCATGTGCAGGCCCCCTCCCCTTCTCACTTAATCATGCGCACTCCCCTCCCCTTCTCACTTCATCATGTGCAGGCCCCCTCCCCTTCTCACTTCATCATGTACAGGCCCCCTCCCCTTCTCACTTAATCATGTGCAGGCCCCCTCCCCTTCTCACTTAATCATGTGCAGGCCCCCTCCCCTTCTCACTTAATCATGTGCAGGCCCCCTCCCCTTCTCACTTCATCATGCGCAGGCCCCTCCCCTTCTCACTTCATCATGTGCAGGCCCCCTCCCCTTCTCACTTCATCATGCGCAGTGCCCCTCCCCTTCTCACTTCATCATGCGCAGGCCCCCTCCCCTTTTCACTTAATCATGCGCAGGCCCCTCCCCTTCTCACTTCATCATGTGCAGTCCCCCTCCCCTTCTCACTTCATCATGCGCAGGCCCCCTCCCCTTCTCACTTCATCATGCGCAGGCCCCCTCCCCTTCTCACTTAATCATGTGCAGGCCCCCTCCCCTTCTCACTTCATCATGTGCAGTCCCCTCCCCTTCTCACTTCATCATGCGCAGTCCCCTCCCCTTTTCACTTAATCATGCGCAGGCCCCCTCCCCTTCTCACTTCATCATGCGCAGTCCCCTCCCCTTCTCACTTCATCATGTGCAGGCCCCCTCCCCTTCTCACTTAATCATGTGCAGGCCCCCTCCCCTTCTCACTTAATCATGTGCAGGCCCCCTCCCCTTCTCACTTAATCATGCGCAGTCCCCCTCCCCTTCTCACTTAATCATGCGCAGTTCCCCTCCCCTTCTCACTTAATCATGCGCAGGCCCCCTCCCCTTCTCACTTAATCATGCGCATGCCCCCTCCCCTTCTCACTTAATCATGCCCAGGCCCCCTCCCCTTCTCACTTAATCATGCGCAGTCCCCCTTCCCTTCTCACTTAATCATGCGCAGTCCCCCTCCCCTTCTCACTTAATCATGCGCAGTTCCCCTCCCCTTCTCACTTAATCATGCCCAGGCCCCCTCCCCTTCTCACTTAATCATGCGCAGTCCCCCTCCCCTTCTCACTTCATCATGCGCACTCCCCATCCCCTTCTCACTTAATCATGCGCAGTCCCCTCCCCTTCTCACTTCATCATGCGCAGGCCCCCTCCCCTTCTCACTTAATCATGTGCAGGCCCCCTCCCCTTCTCACTTAATCATGTGCAGTCCCCTCCCCTTCTCACTTAATCATGCGCAGTCCCCTCCCCTTCTCACTTAATCATGCGCAGTCCCCCTCCCCTTCTCACTTAATCATGTGCAGGCCCCCTCCCCTTCTCACTTAATCATGCGCAGTTCCCCTCCCCTTCTCACTTAATCATGCGCAGGCGCCCTCCCCTTCTCACTTAATCATGCCCAGGCCCCCTCCCCTTCTCACTTAATCATGCGCAGTCCCCCTCCCCTTCTCACTTCATCATGCGCACTCCCCATCCCCTTCTCACTTAATCATGCGCAGTCCCCTCCCCTTCTCACTTAATCATGTGCAGGCCCCCTCCCCTTCTCACTTAATCATGTGCAGTCCCCCTCCCCTTCTCACTTAATCATGCGCAGTCCCCTCCCCTTCTCACTTAATCATGTGCAGGCCCCCTCCCCTTCTCACTTAATCATGTGCAGGCCCCCTCCCCTTCTCACTTAATCATGTGCAGGCCCCCTCCCCTTCTCACTTAATCATGTGCAGGCCCCCTCCCCTTCTCACTTAATCATGTGCAGGCCCCCTCCCCTTCTCACTTCATCATGTGCAGGCCCCCTCCCCTTCTCACTTAATCATGTGCAGGCCCCCTCCCCTTCTCACTTAATCATGTGCAGTCCCCCTCCCCTTCTCACTTAATCATGCGCAGTCCCCTCCCCTTCTCACTTAATCATGCGCAGTTCCCCTCCCCTTCTCACTTAATCATGCGCAGTCCCCTCCCCATCTCACTTAATCATGCGCAGGCCCCCTCCCCTTCTCACTTCATCATGCGCAGGCCCCCTCCCCTTCTCACTTCATCATGCGCAGTCCCCCTCCCCTTCTCACTTCATCATGCGCACTCCCCATCCCCTTCTCACTTAATCATGCGCAGTCCCCTCCCCTTCTCACTTAATCATGTGCAGGCCCCCTCCCCTTCTCACTTAATCATGTGCAGTCCCCTCCCCTTCTCACTTAATCATGCGCAGTCCCCTCCCCTTCTCACTTAATCATGCGCAGTCCCCCTCCCCTTCTCACTTAATCATGCGCAGGCCCCCTCCCCTTCTCACTTAATCATGTGCAGGCCCCCTCCCCTTCTCACTTAATCATGCGCAGTCCCCTCCCCTTCTCACTTAATCATGCGCAGTCCCCCTCCCCTTCTCACTTAATCATGCGCAGTTCCCCTCCCCTTCTCACTTAATCATGCGCAGGCCCCCTCCCCTTCTCACTTAATCATGCCCAGGCCCCCTCCCCCTCTCACTTAATCATGCGCAGTCCCCCTCCCCTTCTCACTTCATCATGCGCACTCCCCATCCCCTTCTCACTTAATCATGCGCAGGCACCCTCCCCTTCTCACTTAATCATGTGCAGGCCCCCTCCCCTTCTCACTTAATCATGCGCAGGCCCCCTCCCCTTCTCACTTCATCATGCGCACTCCCCATCCCCTTCTCACTTAATCATGCGCAGGCCCCCTCCCCTTCTCACTTCATCATGCGCAGGCCCCCTCCCCTTCTCACTTAATCATGTGCAGGCCCCCTCCCCTTCTCACTTAATCATGTGCAGTCCCCCTCCCCTTCTCACTTAATCATGCGCAGTCCCCTCCCCTTCTCACTTAATCATGCGCAGGCCCCCTCCCCTTCTCACTTAATCATGTGCAGGCCCCCTCCCCTTCTCACTTAATCATGTGCAGGCCCCCTCCCCTTCTCACTTAATCATGTGCAGGCCCCCTCCCCTTCTCACTTAATCATGTGCAGGCCCCCTCCCCTTCTCACTTCATCATGTGCAGGCCCCTCCCCTTCTCACTTAATCATGCGCAGTCCCCTCCCCTTCTCACTTAATCATGCGCAGGCCCCCTCCCCTTCTCACTTCATCATGTGCAGGCCCCTCCCCTTCTCACTTAATCATGTGCAGGACCCCTCCCCTTCTCACTTAATCATGTGCAGGCCCCCTCCCCTTCTCACTTAATCATGTGCAGGCCCCCTCCCCTTCTCACTTCATCATGTGCAGGCCCCCTCCCCTTCTCACTTCATCATGTGCAGGCCCCTCCCCTTCTCACTTAATCATGTGCAGGCCCCCTCCCCTTCTCACTTAATCATGTGCAGTCCCCTCCCCTTCTCACTTAATCATGTGCAGTCCCCTCCCCTTCTCACTTAATCATGCGCAGTCCCCTCCCCTTCTCACTTAATCATGCGCAGTTCCCCTCCCCTTCTCACTTAATCATGCGCAGTCCCCTCCCCATCTCACTTAATCATGCGCAGGCCCCCTCCCCTTCTCACTTCATCATGCGCAGTCCCCTCCCCTTCTCACTTAATCATGCGCAGTTCCCCTCCCCTTCTCACTTAATCATGCGCAGTCCCCTCCCCATCTCACTTAATCATGCGCAGGCCCCCTCCCCTTCTCACTTCATCATGCGCAGGCCCCCTCCCCTTCTCACTTAATCATGCGCAGTCCCCTCCCCATCTCACTTAATCATGCGCAGGCCCCCTCCCCTTCTCACTTCATCATGCGCAGGCCCCCTCCCCTTCTCACTTCATCATGCGCAGTCCCCCTCCCCTTCTCACTTCATCATGTGCAGGCCCCCTCCCCTTCTCACTTAATCATGTGCAGTCCCCTCACCTTCTCACTTCATCATGCGCAGGCCCCCTCCCCTTCTCACTTCATCATGCGCACTCCCCATCCCCTTCTCACTTAATCATGCGCAGGCCCCCTCCCCTTCTCACTTAATCATGTGCAGGCCCCCTCCCCTTCTCACTTAATCATGTGCAGGCCCCCTCCCCTTCTCACTTAATCATGCGCAGGCCCCCTCCCCTTCTCACTTAATCATGTGCAGGCCCCCTCCCCTTCTCACTTAATCATGCGCAGGCCCCCTCCCCTTCTCACTTCATCATGTACAGGCCCCCTCCCCTTCTCACTTAATCATGTGCAGTCCCCTCCCCTTCTCACTTAATCATGTGCAGGCCCCCTCCCCTTCTCACTTAATCATGTGCAGGCCCCCTCCCCTTCTCACTTAATCATGTGCAGGCCCCCTCCCCTTCTCACTTAATCATGCGCAGGCCCCTCCCCTTCTCACTTAATCATGTGCAGTCCCCTCCCCTTCTCACTTCATCATGTGCAGGCCCCCTCCCCTTCTCACTTCATCATTCGCAGGCCCCCTCCCCTTCTCACTTAATCATGTGCAGGCCCCCTCCCCTTCTCACTTAATCATGCGCAGTCCCCTCCCCTTCTCACTTAATCATGCGCAGTCCCCTCCCCTTCTCACTTCATCATGTGCAGTCCCCTCCCCTTCTCACTTAATCATGCGCAGGCCCCCTCCCCTTCTCACTTAATCATGTGCAGGCCCCCTCCCCTTCTCACTTAATCATGTGCAGTCCCCTCCCCTTCTCACTTAATCATGCGCAGTCCCCTCCCCTTCTCACTTCATCATGTGCAGTCCCCTCCCCTTCTCACTTAATCATGTGCAGGCCCCCTCCCCTTCTCACTTCATCATGTGCAGTCCCCCTCCCCTTCTCACTTAATCATGTGCAGTCCCCTCCCCTTCTCACTTAATCATGCGCAGGCCCCCTCCCCTTCTTACTTCATCATGCGCAGTCCCCTCCCCTTCTTACTTAATCATGTGCAGGCCCCCTCCCCTTCTCACTTAATTATGCGCAGTCCCCCTCCCCTTCTCACTTCATCATGTGCAGTCCCCTCCCCTTCTCACTTAATCATGCGCAGTCCCCTCCCCTTCTCACTTCATCATGTGCAGGCCCCCTCCCCTTCTCACTTCATCATGTGCAGTCCCCCTCCCCTTCTCACTTAATCATGTGCAGTCCCCTCCCCTTCTCACTTAATCATGCGCAGGCCCCCTCCCCTTCTTACTTCATCATGCGCAGTCCCCTCCCCTTCTTACTTAATCATGTGCAGGCCCCCTCCCCTTCTCACTTAATTATGCGCAGTCCCCCTCCCCTTCTCACTTAATCATGTGCAGGCCCCCTCCCCTTCTCACTTAATTATGCGCAGTCCCCCTCCCCTTCTCACTTAATTATGCGCAGTCCCCTCCCCTTCTCACTTAATCATGCGCAGGCCCCCTCCCCTTCTCACTTAATCATGCGCAGGCCCCCTCCCCTTCTCACTTAATCATGTGCAGGCCCCCTCCCCTTCTCACTTCATCATGCGCAGGCCCCCTCCCCTTCTCACTTCATCATGCGCAGGCCCCCTCCCCTTCTCACTTAATTATGCGCAGTCCCCCTCCCCTTCTCACTTAATCATGCGCAGTTCCCCTCCCCTTCTCACTTAATCATGCGCAGTTCCCCTCCCCTTCTCACTTAATCATGCGCAGTTCCCCTCCCCTTCTCACTTAATCATGCGCAGTTCCCCTCCCCTTCTCACTTAATCATGCGCAGGCCAACTTCCTTCACCTATTGAATTCATTTTATAAAGAAAATAAAAGAAAGGTTTTTCATACTTACCTCACTGACGATGCACTACAGGCGCAGCTCCGCTCTGGTGTCCTGGCAACCGGCATTGGCGCGCATACGCGATGAAGTCATCGCGTATGAGCAGTCCTGCCCAGAAGTCCAGAGTGAGGTATTACACTATTACAATGGGGCCCTGTGAGCAGAAGCACAAGTGGAGGGCCCCTCTGCTCACAGGGCCCCATACAGCAGTAAGGGCAGTAATGCCCTGATGGCATCCCTGAATGCAACAGTGTTAATTCATCGTAGGGAGTCACCACATACACTGTCAGATTATACCGGAATGCAGAACAGTAGAAGGCATAGAGAGCAAAATACGTAGTTATATGAAAAGATTCTGTCTGCAGCCACCACTAGGGGGAGCTCCCTGTATACAGAGATACATGATAAGATCCTGTCTGCAGTCACCACTAGGGGGAGATCCCTGTATACAGAGACACATGATAACATTCTGTATGAAGTCACCACTAGGGGGAGCTTCCTGTATACAGATACATAATAAGATTCTGTCTGCAGTCACCACTAGGGGGAGCTCCCTGTATGCAGAGATCCATGATTAAATTCTGTCCGTAGCCACCACTAGGGTGAGCACCCTGTATACAGAGATAAATGATAAGATCCTGTCTGCAGCCACCACTAGGGGGAGCTCCCTGTTTAAAGAGATACATGATAAGATTCAGTCTGCAGCCACCACTAGGGGGAGCTCCCTGTATACAGAGATACATGATAAGATCCTGTCTGCAGCCACCACTAGGGGGAGCTCCCTGTTTAAAGAGATACATGATAAGATTCTGTCTGCATCCACCACTAGGAGGAGCTCCCTGTATACAGAGATACATGATAAGATCCTGTCTGCATCCACCACTAGGGGGAGCTCCCTGTATACAGAGATACATAATAAGATTCTGTCTGCATCCACCACTAGGGGGAGCTCCCTATTTAGAGAGATACATGAAAAGATTCTGTCTGCAGCCACCACTAGGGGGAGCTCCCTGTATACAGAAATACATGATAAGATCCTGTCTGCAGCCGACACTAGGGGGAGCTATCTTCATACAGAGATACATCACAAGATTATGCCTGTAGCCACCACTAGGGGGAGCTCCCTGTATACAGAGATACATGATATGATCCTGTCTGCAGTCACCACTAGGGGGAGCTCCCTGTATACAGAGATACATGATAAGATCCTGTCTGCAGCCACAACTAGGGGGAGCTCCCTGTATACAGAGACACAGGATAAGATCCTGTCTGCAGCCACCACTAGGGGGAGCTCCCTGTATACAGAGACACAGGATAAGATCCTGTCTGCAGCCACCATTAGCGGGATCTCCCTGTATACAGAGATACATGATTAGATTCTGTCTACAGTCACCACTAGGGGGAGCTCCCTGTATACAGAGGCACATGATTAGATTCTGTCTGCAGCGACCCCTAGGGGGATCTCCCTGTATACAAATATACATGATAATATTCTGTCTGCAGCCACCACTAGGGGGAGCTCCCTGTATACAGAGATACATGACAAGATTCTGTCTGCAACCACCACTAGGGGGAGCTCCCTGTATACAGAGATACATGACAAGATCCTGTCTGCAGCCACCACTAGGGGGGGCTCCCTGTATACAGAGATACATGACAAGATTCTGTCTGCAGCCACCACTAGGGGGAGCTCCCTGTATACAGAGATACATGATTAGATTCTGTCTGCAGCGACCCCTAGGGGGAGCTCCCTGTATACAAATATACATGATAATATTCTGTCTGCAGCCACCACTAGGGGGAGATCCCTGTATACAGAGATACATGACAAGATTCTGTCTGCAGCCACCACTAGGTGGAGCTCCCTGTATAGAGAGATACATGATAAGGTTCTGTCTGCCGCGACCACTAGGAGGAGCTCCCTGTATACAGTCATGGCCAAAAGTTTTGAGAATGACACCAAAATGATCTTTTCCCATGATCTGCTGGCCTCTGGTTTTTATTAGTGTTTGTCTGATGTTTATATCACATACAGAAATATAATTGCAATCATATTATGAGCACCAATAGGTTATATTGACAGTTAGAATGAGTTAATGCAGCAAGTCAATATTTGCAGTGTTGCCCCTTCTTCTTCAAGACCTCTGTAATTCTCCCTGGCATGCTCTCAATCAACTTTTGGACCAAATCCTGACTGATAGCAGTCCATTCTTGCATAATCAATGCTTGCATTTTGCCAGAATTTGTTGGTTTTTGTTTGTCCACCCGTCTCTTGATGATTGACCACAAGTTCTCAATGGGATTAAGATCTGGGGAGTTTCCAGGCCATGGACCCAAAATCTCTATGTTTTGTTCCATGAGCCATTTTGTTATCACCTTTGCTTTATGGCAAGGTGCTCCATCATGCTGGAAAAGGCATTGTTGGGCGCCAAACTGCTCTTGGACGGTTGGGAGAAGTTGCTCTTGGAGGACATTCTGGTACCATTCTTTATTCATGGCTGTGTTTTTAGGCAAGACTGTGAGCGAGGCGATTCCCTTGGCTGAGAAGCAACCCCACACATGAATGGTTCCAGAATGCTTTACAGTTGGCATGAGACAAGACTGGTGGTAGCGCTCACCTCTTCTTCTCCGAATAAGCTGTTTTCCAGATGTCCCAAACAATCGAAAAGGGGATTCATCAGAGAAAATGACTTTGCCCCAGTCCTCAGCAGTCCACTCCCTGTACCTTTTGCAGAATATCAGTCGGTCCCTGATGTTTTTTCTGGAGAGAAGTGGCTTCTTTGCTGCCCTCCTTGAAACCAACCCTTGCTCAAAGAGTCTCGGCCTCACAGTGCGTGCAGAAGCACTCACACCAGCCTGCTGCCATTCCTGAGCAAGCTCGGCACTGCTGGTAGTCCGATCCCGCAGCTGAAACAGTTTTAAGATACGGTCCTGGCGCTTGCTGGTCTTTCTTGGACGCCCTGGAGCCTTTTTGACAACAATGGAAGCTCTCTCCTTGAAGTTCTTGCTGATGCGATAGATTGTTGACTGAGGTGCAATCTTTGTAGCTGCGATACTCTTCCCTGTTAGGCCATTTTTGTGCAGTGCAATGATGGCTGCACCTGTTTCTTTAGAGATAACCATGGTTAACTGAAGAGAAACAATGATGCCAAGAACCAGCCTCCTTTTAAAGTGTCCAGTGATGTCATTCTTACTTAATCATGACTGATTGATCGCCAGCCCTGTCCTCATCAACACCCACACCTGTGTTAATGGATCAATCACTAAAACGATATTAGCTGCTCCTTTTAAGGCAGGACTGCAATGATGTTGAAATATGTTTTGGGGGTTAAAGTTCATTTTCAGGGCAAATATTGACTTTGCAAGTACAGTAATTGCTGTTAAGCTGATCACTCTTTGACATTCAGGATTAGATGCAAATTGCCATTACAAAAAATGAAGCAGTAAACTTTGGAAAAATTACTATTTGTCTTATTCTCAATACTTTTGGCCATGACTGTACATAGATACATGATAAGATCCTGTCTGCAGCCACCACTAGGGGGAGCTCCCTGTATACAGAGATAAATTATACGATTTTGTCAGCAGCCACCACTAGGGGGAGTTCCCTTTATACAGAGATAGATGATAAGATCCTGTCTTCAGCCACCACTAGGAGGAGCTCCCTGTATATAGATATACATGATGAGATTCTGTCTGCAGCCAACACTAGGGGGAGTTCCCTGCATACAGAGATACATGATTAGATTTTGTCTGCAGCCAACACTTGGGGGAGCTCCCTGTATACAGAGATACATGATAAGATTTTGTCTGCAGCCACAACTAGGGGGCCCTCTTTGTACACAGAGATATACGATAGGATCTTGTCTGTAGCCACCACCAGGGGGAGCTCCTTGTATATAGAGATACATGATAAGATTATGTTTGCAGCCTCCACTAGGGGGAGCTCCCTGTATACAGAGATACATGATTAGATTCTGTCTGCAGCCACCACTAGGGGGAGCTCACAGTATACAGAGATACATGATAAGATTCTGTCTGCAGCCACCACTAGCGGGAGCTCCCTGTATACAGTGATACTTGATAAGATCCTGTCTGCAGCCACCGCTAGGGGGAGCTCCCTGTATACAGAGATGCATGATAAGATCCTGTCTGCAGTCACCACTAGGGGGTGCTCCATGTATACAAAGATACATGATAAGATCCTTTCTGCAGCCACCTCTAGGGGGAGCTCCCTATATATAGATATACATGATAAGATCCTGTCTGCAGTCACCACTAGGAGGAGCTCCCTGTATACAGAGATACATGACAAGAGACTGTCTGCAGCCACCACTAGGGGGAGCTCCCTGTATACAGAGATACATGATTAGAATCTGTCTGCAGTGACCACTAGGGGAAGCTTTCTGCATACAGAGATACATGATAAGATTCTGTCTGCAGCGACCCCTAGGGGGAGCTCCCTGTATGCAGAGATACATGATTAGATTCTGTCTGCAGCCACCACTAGGGGGAGCTCCATGTATACAGAGATACATGATAAGATTCTGTCTGCAGCCACCACTAGGGGGGGGTCTCCCTGTATACAGAGATAAATTATAAGATTCTGTCTGCAGCCACCACTAGGGGAAGCTCTCTGCATACAGAGATACATGATAAAATCCTATCTGCAGTCACCACTAGGGGGAGCTCTCTGTATACAGAGATACATGATAAGATCCTCTCTGCAGCCACCACTAGGGGGAGCTCCCTGTATACAGTGATACATGCTAAGATCCTGTCTCCAGTCACCACTAGGGGGAGCTCCCTGTACACAGAGATACATGATAAGATCCTGTCTGCAGCCACCACTAGGGGGAGCTCCCTGTATACAGAGATACATTACAAGAGTCTGTCTGCAGCCACCACTAGGGGGAGCTCCCTGTATACAGAGATACATGATAAGATTCTGTCTGCAGTCACCACTAGGGTGAGCCCCCTGTATAAAGATATACATGATAAGATCCTGTCTGCAGCCACCACTAGGTGGAGCTCCCTGTATACAGAGATACATGATAAGAACCTGTCAGCATCCACCACTAGGGGGAGCTCCCTGTATACAGAGATACATGCTAAGATTCTATCTGCAGCCACCACTAGGGGAGCTCCTTGTATATGTGACACCCCAGGAGTCTGGTTGCCACAGTGATAGAGATATTACGTCTGAGAGCAGGTGGGAGGTCCTTTGGTCAGGGATCCTGTGCATGCCACACCTCCTGCCCAGTCTTGGGAGGGGAAGGACTTCCCCTATATAAACCCAGGGCTGAGGCAGAGTTAGTGAGAAAGAAGACAGAACAAGAGTAGAGAAGAGAAGCAGCATAGCAAGAAACATCAGGAGCTCTGTGGGGAGCAGTGTTACAACGAGTCAGGGGCTGGCAGCTGCAGAGCTCGCCCTGACTGAGAAGATTTCTAACCGGACCCGGAGTCCGAGGCTGTGGGGACTAACTCCTACCCAGCAGCAGAAACCGTCCGGCAGAGGATTTCAGGTCCTCTGGCCCAGAAGCCCGAAGGCACGGTCACACGCGTGGGACCAGCACCGCCATCGTGGAGCGGAAGCCATTAGAAGGTCCCGAGTCACCGGCCATACGGGTGAGCACCACACGGTACACTCAGGGACGTGGGCTACTTATTCCCGCCTCTAGCAAGGAAGCCCGAAGAGTACAGTTAGTTGGGAAGGCCTACAACTCCGCCTGGCCAGGGGAAATCCCATCTGCTCAAGGACTGACCAGGCCCCTATCACTAGCAAGTACTCCGGGAGGGTCTTTCTTTGTCACCAGTAAAGACCCTGAACTACACCGCACCGTCTCTGAGTGGTTCCTGCTACCCCCATCATCCACGTCGGCTGCCCTGAGGCCATACCCCTCCCGTTGGGGGTTATACCATCCACGCTGCACCATCCTTCCACCGGCCTCAGCGGTCTGCCCTGCAGCGGCAGCTCCATAGCTGCATTCAACGGGTGGCGTAGTCACCAACCATCTACTGCTAGTACATCGCCGCTCAGTTTGACTCCCTGGGCACGGACCGGGTCGCCGCCACGAGACTACAACCCTCAAGAGATCCGGCTCCGGGTAAGCTCCCGCGTGCGCATCGCAGCGCGACACAGGCCCAGGGGCGCGTCATATACAGAGATACATTGTAAGATTCTGTCTGCAGCCACCACTAGGGGGAGCGCCTTGTATACAGAGATACATAATAAGAACCTGTCTGCAGCCACCACTAGGGGGAGCTCTCTGTATACAGAGATAAATTATAAGATTCTGTCTGCAGCCACCACTAGGGGGAGTTCCCTGTATACAGAGATAAATTATAAGATTCTGTTAGCAGCCACCACTAGGGGGAGCTCCCTGTATACAGAGATACACGATAAGATACTGTCTGCGGCCCCCACTAGGGGGAGCTCCCTGTATACAGAGATACATGATAAGATACTGTCTGCAGCCACCACTAGGTGGAGCTCCCTGTATACAGAGATAGATGATAAGATTCTGTCTGCAGCCACCACTAGGGGGAGCTCCCTGTATACAGAGATACATGATAAGCTCCAATTAGCAGTCACCACTAGGCGGAGCTCCCTGTATACAGAGATACATGCTAACATCCTGTCCGCAGCCACCACTAGGGGGAGCTCCCTGTATACAGAGATACATGATAAGATCCTGTCTGCAGTCACCACTAGGGGCAGGTCCCTGTATACAGAGATACGTGATAAGGTTCTGTCTGCAGCCACCACTAGGAGGAGCTCCCTGTATACAGCGATACATGATAAGATTCTGTCTCCAGCCACCACTAGGGGGAGCTCCCTGTATAAAGAGATACATGATAAGACCCTGTCTCCAGCCACCACTAGAGGGAGCTCCCTGTATACAGAGATACATGATAAGATCCTGTCTGCACTCACTACTAGGGGGAGCTCTGTGTATAGAGAGATTCATGATAAAATTCTGTCTGCAGTCACCACTAGGAGCAGCTCCCTGTATACAGAGATACATGATAAGATCCTGTTTCCAGCCATCACTAGGGGGAGCTCCCTGTATACAGAGATAGATGATAAGATACTGTCTGCAGCCACCACTAGGGGGAGCTCCCTGTATACAGAGATAAATTATAAGATTTTGTCTGCAGTCACCACTAGGAGGAGCTCCCTGTATACAGAGATTCATGATAAGATCTTGTCTCCAGCCACCACTCGGGGGAGCTTCTTGTATACAGAGATACATGATAAGATCCTGTGTGCAGCCTCCACTAGGGGGAGCTCCATGTGTACAGAGATACATGAAAAGATCCTATCTGCAGCCACCACTAGGGGGAGCTCCTTGTCTACAGAGATACATTTTAAGATTCTGTCTGCAGCCACCACTAGGGGGAATTCCCTGTATACAGAGATACATTTTAAGATTCTGTCAGCAGCCACCACTAGGGGGAGCTCCCTGTATACAGAGATACATGATAAGATTCTGTCTGCAGTCAACACTAGGCGGAGCTCCCTGTATACAGAGATACATGATAATATCCTGTCTGCAGTCAACACTAGGGGGAGCTTCCTGTATAAAGAGATACATGCTAAGATCCTGTCTGCCGTCACCACTAGGAGGAGCTCCCAGTATACAGCGATACATGATAATATCCTGTCTCCAGCCACCAATAGGGGGAGCTCCCTGTATACAGAGATACATGATAAGATCCTGTCTGCAGTAAACACAACGGGGAGCTCCCTGTATACAGAGATTCATGATAAGATCCTGTCTGCAGCCACCACTAGGGGGAGCTCCCTGTATACAGAGATACATGATAAGATTCTGTCTGCAGCCACCACTAGGGGGAGCTTCCTGTATACAGAGATACATGATAAGATCCTGTCTGCAGTCACCACTAGGAGGAGCTCCTTGTATAGAGATATACATGATAAGATCCTGTCTCCAGCCACCACTAGGGGGAGCTTCCTGTATACAGAGATACATGATAAGATCCTGTCTGCAGCCACCACTAGGGGGAGTTCCCTGTATACAGAGAAACATGATAAGATACTGTCTGCAGTCACCACTAGGAGGAGCTCCCTGTATACAGATATAGATGATAAGATTCTGCCTGCAGCCACCACTAGGAGGAGCTCCCTGTATACAGAGATACATGATAAGCTCCAATCAGCAGTCACCACTAGGGGGAGCTCCCTGTATACAGAGATACATGCTAAGATTCTGTCCGCAGCCACCACTAGGGGGAGCTCCCTGTATACAGAGATACATGCTAAGATCCTGTCCGCAGCCACCACTAGGGGGAGCTCCCTGTATACAGAGATAGATGATAAGATTCTGTCTGCAGCCACCACAAGGAGGAGCTCCCTGTACACAGAGATACATGATAAGCTCCAATCAGCAGTCACCACTAGGGGGAGCTCCCTGTATACAGAGATACATGCTAAGATCCTGTCCGCAGCCACCACTAGGGGGAGCTCCCTGTATACAGAGATACATGATAAGATCCTGTCTGCAGTCACCACTAGGGGCAGGTCGCTGTATACAGAGATACGTGATAAGGTTCTGTCTGCAGCCACCACTAGGAGGAGCTCCCTGTATACAGCGATACATGATAAGATCCTGTCTCCAGCCACCACTAGGGGGATCTCCATGTATAAAGAGATACATGATAAGATTCTGTCTGCAGTCACCACTAGGGGGAGTTCCCTCTATACAGAGATTCATGATAAGGTTCTGTCTGCAGCCACCACTAGGAGGAGCTCCCTGTATACAGCGATACATGATAAGACCCTGTCTCCAGCCACCACTAGGGGGAGCTCCCTGTATACAGAGATACATGATAAGATCCTGTCTGCAGTCACCACTAGGGGCAGGTCGCTGTATACAGAGATACGTGATAAGGTTCTGTCTGCAGCCACCACTAGGAGGAGCTCCCTGTATACAGCGATACATGATAAGATCCTGTCTCCAGCCACCACTAGGGGGAGCTCCCTGTATACAGAGATACATGATAAGATTCTGTCTGCAGTCACCACTAGGAGGAGCTCCCTGTATACAGAGATACATGATAAGATCCTGTCTGCAGCCACCACTAGGGGGAGCTCCCTGTATACAGAGCTAAATTATAAGATTTTGTCTGCAGTCACCACTAGGAGGAGCTCCCTGTATACAGAGATTCATGATAAGATCCTGTCTCCAGCCACCACTCGGGGGAGCTTCCTGTATACAGAGATACATGATAAGATTCTGTCTGCAGCCTCCACTAGGGGGAGCTCCCTGTATACAGAGGTACATGATAAGATCCTGTGTGCAGACACCACTAGGGGGAGCTCCCTGTCTACAGAGACACATGATAAGATTCTGTCTGCAGCCTCCACTAGAGGGAGCTCCCTGTATACAGAGATACATGATAAGATTCTGTCTACATCCACCTCTAGGGGGAGCTCCCTGTATACAGAGATACATGATAAGATTCTGTCTGCAGCCACCACTAGGGGGAGCTCCCTGTATACAGTGATACTTGATAAGATCCTGTCTGCAGCCACCACTAGGGGGAGCTCCCTGTATATAAAGATACATGATAAGATCCTATCTGCAGCCAACACTAGGGGGAGCTCCCCGTATACATTGATACTTGATAAGATCCTGTCTGCAGCCACCACTAGGGGGAGCTACCTGTATATAAAGATACATGATAAGATCCTATCTGCAGCCAACACTAGGGGGAGCTCCCTGTATACAGTGATACTTGATAAGATCCTGTCTGCAGCCACCACTAGGGGGAGCTCCCTGTATATAAAGATACATGATAAGATCCTATCTGCAGCCAACACTAGGGGGAGCTCCCTGTATACAGTGATACTTGATAAGATCCTGTCTGCAACCACCACTAGGGGGAGCTCCCTGTATACAGAGGTACATGATAAGATCCGGTCTGCAGACACCACTAGAGGGAGCTCCCTGTATACAGTGATACTTGATAAGATTCTGTCTACAGCCACCGCTAGGAGGAGCTCCCTGTATACAGAGATAAATTTTAAGATCCTGTCTGCAGCCACCACTAGGAGGAGCTCCCTGTATACAGTGATACTTGATAAGATTCTGTCTACAGCCACCGCTAGGAGGAGCTCCCTGTATACAGAGATAAATTTTAAGATCCTGTCTGCAGCCACCACTAGGGGGAGTTCCCTGTATACAGAGATACATTTTAAGATTCTACAAGCAGCCACCACTAGGGGGAGCTCCCTGTATACAGAGATACATGATAAGATTCTGTCTGCAGCCACCACTAGGAGGAGCTCTCTGTATGCAGAGATATATGATAAGATCCTGTCTGCAGTCAACACTAGGGGGAGCTCCCTGTATAAAGAGATACATGCTAAGATCCTGTCTGCCGTCACCATTAGGAGAAGCTCCCTGTATACAGAGATACATGATAAGATCCTGTCTGCAGTCAACACTAGGGGGAGCTCCCTGTATAAAGAGATACATGCTAAGATCCTGTCTGCCGTCACCACTAGGAGGAGCTCAATGTATACAGCGATACATGATAATATCCTGTCTCCAGCCACCACTAGGGGGAGCTCAATGTATACAGAGATACATGATAACATCCTGTCTGCAGTAACCACAACGGGGAGCTCCCAGTATACAGAGATTCATGATAAGATTCTGTCTGCAGTCACCACTAGGAGGAGCTCCCTGTATACAGAGAAACATGATAAGATCCTGTCTGCAGTCACCACTAGGGGGAGTTCCCTGTATACAGAGATACATGATAAGATTCTGTCTGCAGCCACCACTAGGGGGAGTTCCCTGTATACAGAGATACATGATAAGATTCTGTCTACATCCACCTCTAGGGGGAGCTCCCTGTATACAGAGATACATGATAAGATTCTGTCTGCAGCCACCACTAGGGGGAGCTCCCTGTATACAGTGATACTTGATAAGATCCTGTCTGCAGCCACCACTAGGGGGAGCTCCCTGTATATAAAGATACATGATAAGATCCTATCTGCAGCCAACACTAGGGGGAGCTCCCTGTATACATTGATACTTGATAAGATCCTGTCTGCAGCCACCACTAGGGGGAGCTACCTGTATATAAAGATACATGATAAGATCCTATCTGCAGCCAACACTAGGGGGAGCTCCCTGTATACAGTGATACTTGATAAGATCCTGTCTGCAGCCACCACTAGGGGGAGCTCCCTGTATATAAAGATACATGATAAGATCCTATCTGCAGCCAACACTAGGGGGAGCTCCCTGTATACAGTGATACTTGATAAGATCCTGTCTGCAACCACCACTAGGGGGAGCTCCCTGTATACAGAGGTACATGATAAGATCCGGTCTGCAGACACCACTAGAGGGAGCTCCCTGTATACAGTGATACTTGATAAGATTCTGTCTACAGCCACCGCTAGGAGGAGCTCCCTGTATACAGAGATAAATTTTAAGATCCTGTCTGCAGCCACCACTAGGGGGAGTTCCCTGTATACAGAGATACATTTTAAGATTCTACAAGCAGCCACCACTAGGGGGAGCTCCCTGTATACAGAGATACATGATAAGATTCTGTCTGCAGCCACCACTAGGAGGAGCTCTCTGTATGCAGAGATATATGATAAGATCCTGTCTGCAGTCAACACTAGGGGGAGCTCCCTGTATAAAGAGATACATGCTAAGATCCTGTCTGCCGTCACCATTAGGAGAAGCTCCCTGTATACAGAGATACATGATAAGATCCTGTCTGCAGTCAACACTAGGGGGAGCTCCCTGTATAAAGAGATACATGCTAAGATCCTGTCTGCCGTCACCACTAGGAGGAGCTCAATGTATACAGCGATACATGATAATATCCTGTCTCCAGCCACCACTAGGGGGAGCTCAATGTATACAGAGATACATGATAACATCCTGTCTGCAGTAACCACAACGGGGAGCTCCCAGTATACAGAGATTCATGATAAGATTCTGTCTGCAGTCACCACTAGGAGGAGCTCCCTGTATACAGAGAAACATGATAAGATCCTGTCTGCAGTCACCACTAGGGGGAGTTCCCTGTATACAGAGATACATGATAAGATTCTGTCTGCAGCCACCACTAGGGGGAGTTCCCTGTATACAGAGATACATGATAAGATTCTGTCTGCAGCCACCACTAGGGGGAATTCTTTGTATACAGAGATACATGATAAGATTCTGTCTGCAGTCAACACTAGGGGGAGCTCCCTGTATACAGAGATATATGATAAGATGCTGTCTGTAGTTACCACTAGGAGGAGCACCCTGTATACAGAGAAACATGATAAGATCCTGTCTGCAGCCACCACTAGGGGGAGCTCCCTGTATACAGAGATACATGATAAGATTCTGTCTGCAGCCTCCACTAGGGGCGAGCTCCCTGTATACAGAGATATATGATAAGATACTGTCTGCAGCCACCACTAGGGGGAGTTCCCTGTATACAGAGATACACGATAAGATACTGTCTGCAGACACCACTAGGGGGAGCTCCCTGTATACAGAGATACATGATAAGATCTTGTCTGCAGACACCACTAGGGGGAGCTCCCTGTATACAGATATTCATGATAAGATCCTGTCTGCAGCCACCACTCGGAGCTCCCTGTATATAGAGATACATGATAAGATCCTATCTGCAGTCACCAGTAGGGGGAACTCCCTGTATACAGAGATTCATGATAAGATCCCGTGTCCAGCCACCACTAGGGGGAGCTCCCTGTATACAGAGATATCTGATAAGATCCTGTCTACAGCCACCACTAGGGGGAGCTCCCTGTATACAGAGATATATGATAAGATTCTGTCTGCAGCCACCACTAGGAGGAGCTCCCTGTATACAGAGATGCATGATAAGATCCTGTCTCCAGCCACCACTAGGGGGAGCTCCCTGTATATAGAGATACATGATAAGATTCTGACTGCAGCCTCCTCTAGGGGGAGCTCCCTGTATACAGAGATACATGATAAGATTCTGTCTGCAGCCACCACTAGGGGGAGCTCCCTGTATACAGAGATACATGATAAGATCCAGTCTACAGTCACCATTAGGGGGAGCTCCCTGTATACAGAGATACATGATAAGATTCTGTCTGCAGTCACCACTAGGAGGAGCTCCCTGTATAATGAGATACACGATAAGATTCTGGCTGCAGCCACCACTAGGGGGAGCTCAATGTTTACAGAGATACATTTTAAGATTCTGTCTGCAGCCACCACTAGGGGGAGCTCCCTGTATACAGAGATACATTTTAAGATTCTGTCTGCAGCCACCACTAGGGGGAGCTCCCTGTATACAGATATACATTTTAAGATCCTTTCTGCAGCCACCACTAGGGGGAGTTCCCTGTATACAGAGATAAATTATAAGATCCTGTCTGCAGCCACCACTAGGGGGAGCTCCCTGTGTACAGAGATACATAATAAGATTCTGTGTGCAGTCACCACTAGGAGGAGTTCACTGTATACAGAGATAGATGATAAGATTCTGTCTGCAGCCACCACTAGGAGGAGCTCCCTGTATACAGAGATACATGATACGAACCTGTCTGCAGTCACCACTAGGGGGAGCTCCCTGTATACAGACATACATGATAAGATCCTGTATGCTGTCACCACTAGGGGGAGCTCCCTGTATACAGAGATACATGATAAGATCCTGTCTGCAGCCACCACTAGGGGGAGCTCCCTGTATACAGAGATACATGATAAGATTCTGTCTGCAGTCACCACTAGGGGGAGCTCCCTGTATACAGAGATACATGATAAGATTCTGTCTGCAGTCACCACTAGGGGGAGCTCCCTGTATACAGAGATACATGATAACATTCTGTCTGCAGCCACCACTAGGAGGAGCTCCCTATATACAGAGATACATGATAAGATAGTGTCTGCAGCCACCACTAAGGGGAGCTCCCTGTTTACAGAGATACATGATAAGATCCTGTCTGCAGTCACCACTAGGGGGAGCTCCCTGTATACAGAGATACATGATAACATTCTGTCTGCAGCCACCACTAGGAGGAGCTCCCTATATACAGAGATACATGATTAGATAGTGTCTGCAGCCACCACTAAGGGGAGCTCCCTGTATACAGATATACATGATAAGATCCTGTCTGCAGCCTCCACTAGGGGCGAGCTCCCTGTATACAGAGATATATGATAAGATACTGTCTGCAGCCACCACTAGGGGGAGTTCCCTGTATACAGAGATACACGATAAGATACTGTCTGCAGACACCACTAGGGGGAGCTCCCTGTATACAGAGATACATGATAAGATTCTGTCTGCAGCCTCCACTAGGGGCGAGCTCCCTGTATACAGAGATATATGATAAGATACTGTCTGCAGCCACCACTAGGGGGAGTTCCCTGTATACAGAGATACACGATAAGATACTGTCTGCAGACACCACTAGGGGGAGCTCCCTGTATACAGAGATACATGATAAGATCTTGTCTGCAGTCACCACTAGGGGGAGCTCCCTGTATACAGATATTCATGATAAGATCCTGTCTGCAGCCACCACTCGGAGCTCCCTGTATATAGAGATACATGATAAGATCCTATCTGCAGTCACCAGTAGGGGGAACTCCCTGTATACAGAGATTCATGATAAGATCCCGTGTCCAGCCACCACTAGGGGGAGCTCTCTGTATACAGAGATATCTGATAAGATCCTGTCTACAGCCACCACTAGGGGGAGCTCCCTGTATACAGAGATATATGATAAGATTCTGTCTGCAGCCACCACTAGGAGGAGCTCCCTGTATACAGAGATGCATGATAAGATCCTGTCTCCAGCCACCACTAGGGGGAGCTCCCTGTATATAGAGATACATGATAAGATTCTGACTGCAGCCTCCTCTAGGGGGAGCTCCCTGTATACAGAGATACATGATAAGATTCTGTCTGCAGCCACCACTAGGGGGAGCTCCCTGTATACAGAGATACATGATAAGATCCAGTCTACAGTCACCATTAGGGGGAGCTCCCTGTATACAGAGATACATGATAAGATTCTGTCTGCAGTCACCACTAGGAGGAGCTCCCTGTATAATGAGATACACGATAAGATTCTGGCTGCAGCCACCACTAGGGGGAGCTCAATGTTTACAGAGATACATTTTAAGATTCTGTCTGCAGCCACCACTAGGGGGAGCTCCCTGTATACAGAGATACATTTTAAGATTCTGTCTGCAGCCACCACTAGGGGGAGCTCCCTGTATACAGATATACATTTTAAGATCCTTTCTGCAGCCACCACTAGGGGGAGTTCCCTGTATACAGAGATAAATTATAAGATCCTGTCTGCAGCCACCACTAGGGGGAGCTCCCTGTGTACAGAGATACATAATAAGATTCTGTGTGCAGTCACCACTAGGAGGAGTTCACTGTATACAGAGATAGATGATAAGATTCTGTCTGCAGCCACCACTAGGAGGAGCTCCCTGTATACAGAGATACATGATACGAACCTGTCTGCAGTCACCACTAGGGGGAGCTCCCTGTATACAGACATACATGATAAGATCCTGTATGCTGTCACCACTAGGGGGAGCTCCCTGTATACAGAGATACATGATAAGATCCTGTCTGCAGCCACCACTAGGGGGAGCTCCCTGTATACAGAGATACATGATAAGATTCTGTCTGCAGTCACCACTAGGGGGAGCTCCCTGTATACAGAGATACATGATAAGATTCTGTCTGCAGTCACCACTAGGGGGAGCTCCCTGTATACAGAGATACATGATAACATTCTGTCTGCAGCCACCACTAGGAGGAGCTCCCTATATACAGAGATACATGATAAGATAGTGTCTGCAGCCACCACTAAGGGGAGCTCCCTGTTTACAGACATACATGATAAGATCCTGTCTGCAGTCACCACTAGGGGGAGCTCCCTGTATACAGAGATACATGATAACATTCTGTCTGCAGCCACCACTAGGAGGAGCTCCCTATATACAGAGATACATGATTAGATAGTGTCTGCAGCCACCACTAAGGGGAGCTCCCTGTATACAGATATACATGATAAGATCCTGTCTGCACTCACTACTAGGGAGAGCTCTCTGTATACAGAGTTTCATGTTAAGATTCTGTCTGCAGTCACCACTAGGGGGAGCTCCCTGTATACAGAGATACATGATAAGATTCTGTCTGCAGTCACCACTAGGGGGAGCTCCCTGTATACAGAGATACATGATAAGATCCTGTCTATAGCCATCACTAGGGGGAGTTCCCTGTATACAGAGATATATGATAAGATACTGTGTGCAGCCACCACTAGGGGGAGCTCCCTGTATACAGAGATAAATTATAAGATTTTGTCTGCAGTCACCACTAAGAGGAGCTCCCTGTATACAGAGATACATGATAAGATCCTGTCTGCAGCCACCACTAGGGGGACCTCCCTGTATACAGAGATACATTTTAAGATTCTGTCTGCAGCCACCACTAGGGGGAGCTCCCTGTATACAGAGATACATTTTAAGATTCTGTCTGCAGCCACCACTAGGGGGAGCTCCCTGTATACAGAGATACATTTTAAGATTCTGTCTGCAGCCACCACTAGGGGGAGCTCCCTGTATACAGAGATACATTTTAAGATCCTTTCTGCAGCCACCACTAGGGGGAGTTCCCTGTATACAGAGATAAATTATAAGATCCTGTCTGCAGCCACCACTAGGGGGAGCTCCCTGTGTACAGAGATACATAATAAGATTCTGTGTGCAGCCACCACTAGGAGGAGCTCCCTATATACAGAGATAGATGATAAGATTCTGTCTGCAGCCACCACTAGGAGGAGCTCCCTGTATACAGAGATACATGAAACGATCCTGTCTGCAGTCACCACTAGGGGGAGCTCCCTGTATACAGAGATACATGATAAGATCCTGTCTGCTGTCACCACTAGGGGGAGCTCCCTGTATACAGAGATACATGATAAGATCCTGTCTGCAGCCACCACTAGGGGGAGCTCCCTGTATACAGAGATACATTTTAAGATTCTGTCTGCAGCCACCACTAGCGGGAGCTCCCTGTATACAGAGATACATTTTAAGATTCTGTCTGCAGCCACCTCTAGGGGGAGCTCCCTGTATACAGAGATACATTTTAAGATCCTTTCTGCAGCCACCACTAGGGGGAGTTCCCTGTATACAGAGATAAATTATAAGATCCTGTCTGCAGCCACCACTAGGGGGAGCTCCCTGTGTACAGCGATACATAATAAGATTCTGTGTGCAGCCACCACTAGGAGGAGTTCCCTGTATTCAGAGATAGATGATAAGATTCTGTCTGCAGCCACCACTAGGAGGAGCTCCCTGTATACAGAGATACATGATACGATCCTGTCTGCAGTCACCACTAGGGGGAGCTCCCTGTATACAGAGATACATGATAAGATCCTGTCTGCAGTCACCACTAGAGGGAGCTCCCTGTATACAGAGATACATGATAAGATCCTGTCTGCAGCCACCACAAGGGGGAGCTCCCAGTATACAGAGATACATGATAAGATTCTGTCTGCAGTCACCACTAGGGGGAGCTCCCTGTAAACAGAAATACATTTTAAGATCCTTTCTGCAGCCACCACTAGGGGGAGTTTCCTGTATACAGAGATAAATTATAAGATCCAGTCTGCAGCCACCACTAGGGGGAGCTCCCTGTATGCAGAGATACATGATAAGATCCTGTCTGCAGCCAGCACTAGGGGGAGCTCCCTGTATACAGAGATACATGATAAGATCCTGTCTGCAGCCACCACTAGCTGGAGCTCCCTGTATACAGAGATACATGATAAGATCCTGTCTGCTGTCACCACTAGGGGGAGCTCCCTGTATACAGAGATACATGATAAGATCCTGTCTGCAGCCACCACTAGGGGGAGCTCCCTGTATACAGAGATACATCATACGATTCTGTCTGCAGTCACCACTAGGGGGAGCTCCCTATATACAGAGATACATGATAAGATTCTGTCTGCAGTCACCACTAGGGGGAGCTCCCTGTATACAGAGACACATTATAAGATTCTGTCTGCAGCCACCACTAGGGGGAGCTCCCTGAATACAGAGATTCATGATAAGATCCTGTTTGCAGTCACCACTAGGGGGAGCTCCCTGTATACAGAAATACGTTATAAGATTCTGTCTGCAGCCACCACTAGGGGGAGCTCCCTGCATACAGAGATACACAATAAGATTCTGTCTGCAGCCACCACTAGGGGGAGCTCCCTGTATACAGAGATACATGATAAGATCCTCTCTGCAGCCACAACTAGGGGGTGCTCCCTGTATACAGAGATACATGATAAGATTCTGGCTGCAGCCACCACTAGGGGGAGCTCCCAGTATACAGAGATAAATTATAAGATTCTGTCAGCCGCCACCACTAAGGGGAGCTCCCTGTATACAGAGATAAATTATAAGATTCTGTCAGCTGCCACCACAAGGGGGAGCTCCCTGTATACAGAGATAAATTATAAGATTCTGTCAGCCGCCACCACTAGGGGGAGCTCCCTGTATACAGAGATACATGATAAGATCCTGTCTGCAGCCACCACTAGGGGGAGCTCCCTGTATACAGAGATACATGATAAGATTCTGTCTGCAGCCACCACTAGGGGGAGCTCCTTGTACACAGAGATACATTTTAAGATTCTGTCTGCAGCCACCACTAGGGGGAGCTCCCTGTATACAGAGATACATGATAAGATTCTGTCTGCAGCCACCACTAGGGGGAGCTCCCTGTATACAGAGATACATGATAAGATTCTGTCTGCTGTCACCACTAGGGGGAGTTCCCTGTATACAGAGATACATGATAAGATCCTCTCTGCAGCCACCACTAGGGGGAGCTCAATGTATACAGAGATACATGATAAGATCCTGTCTGCAGCCACCACTAGGGGGAGCTCCCTGTACACAGAGATACATTTTAAGATCCTGTCTGCAGCCACCACTAGCGGGAGGTCCCTGCGTACAGAGATACATAATAAGATTCTGTGTGCAGCCACCACTAGGAGGAGCTCCCTGCGTACAGAGATACATAATAAGATTCTGTGTGCAGCCACCACTAGGAGGAGCTCCCTGTATACAGAGATACATGATAAGATCCTGTCTGCAGTCACCACTAGGGGGAGCTCACTGTATACAGAGATTCATGATAAGATCCTGTTTGCAGTCACCACTAGGGGGAGCTCCCTGTATACAGAGATACATTATAAGATTCTGTCTGCAGCCACCACTAGGGGGAGCTCCCTGTATACAGAGATACACGATAAGATTCTGTCTGCAGCCACCACTAGGGGGAGCTCCCTGTATACAGAGATACATGATAAGATCCTGTCTGCAGCCACCACTAGGGGGAGCTCCCTGCGTACAGAGATACATAATAAGATTCTGTGTGCAGCCACCACTAGGAGGAGCTCCCTGTATACAGAGATACATGATAAGATCATGTCTGCAGTCAACACTAGGGGGAGCTCCCTGTATACAGAGATACATGATAAGATCCTGTCTGCAGTCACCACTAGGGGGAGCTCCCTGTATACAGAGATACATGATAAGATCCTGTCTGCAGTCACCACTAGGGGTGCTCCCTGTATACAGAGATACATGATAAGATCCTGTCAGCAGTCACCACTAGGGGGAGCTCCCTGTATACAGAGATACATGATAAGATCCTGTCTGCAGCCACCACTAGGGAGAGCTCCCTGTATACAGAGATACATGATAACATTCTGTCTGCAGTCACCACTAGGGGGAGCTCCCTGTATACAGAGATACATGATAACATTCTGTCTGCTGCCACCACTAGGGGGAGCTCCCTGTATACAGAGATACATGATAACATTCTGTCTGCAGTCACCACTAGGGGGAGCTCCCTGTATACAGAGACACATGATAACATTCTGTCTGCCGCCACCACTAGGGGGAGCTCCCTGTATATAGAGATACATGATAAGATTCTGTCTGCAGCCACCACTAGGAGGAGCTCCCTGTATACAGAGATACATGATAAGATTGAGTCTGCAGCCAACACTAAGGGGAGCTCCCTGTATACAGAGATACATGATAAGATCCTGTCTGCACTCACTACTAGGGAGAGCTCCCTGCATACAGAGATACATGATAAGATCCTGTCTGCAACCTCCACTAGGGGGAGCTCCCTGTACACAGAGATACATGATAAGATTCTGTCTGCAGCCACCACTAGGGGGGGCTCCCTGTATACAGAGATACATGATAAGATCCTGTCTGCAGCCATCACTAGGGGGAGCTCCCTGTTTACAGAGATAGATGATAAGATACTGTCTGCAGCCACCACTAGGGGGATCTCCCTGTATACAGAGATTCATGATAAGATCCTGTCTCCAGCCACCTCTCGGGGGAGCTTCCTGTATACAGAGATACATGATAAGATTCTGTCTCCAGCCACCACTAGGGGGAGCTCCCTGTATATAGAGATACATGATAAGATTCTGTCTGCAGCCTCCACTAGGGGGAGCTCCCTGCATTCAGAGATCCACGATAAGATACGGTCTGCAGTCACCACTAGGGGGAGCTCCCTGTGTACAGAGATAAATTATAAGATTCTGTCAGCCGCCACCACTAGGGGGAGCTCCCTGTATACAGAGATAGATGATAGATCCTGTCTTCAGCCACCTCTACGGGGAGATACCTGTATACAGAAATAGTTGATAGATCCTGTCTGCAGCAACCACTAGGGGGAGCTCCCTGTATACAGAGATACATGATGAGATCCTATCTGCAGCCACCACTAGGGGGAGCTCCCTGTATACAGAGAAACATGATAATATCCTGTCTGCAGCCACCACAAGCGGGAGCTCCCTATATACAGAGATGCCTCATAAGATCCTGTCTGCAGCCACCACTAGGGGGAGCTCCCTGTATACAGAGATACGTGATAAGATCCTGTCTGCAGCCACCACTAGGCGGAGCTCCCTACATACAGAGATGCATGATAAGATCCTGTCTGCAGCCACCACTAGGGGGAGCTCCCTATATACAGAGATGCATGATAAGATCCTGTCTGCAGCCACCACTAGGGAGAGCTCACTGTATACAGAGAAACATGATAAGATCCTGTCTGCAGCCACCACTAGGGGGAGCTCCCTATATACAGAGATGCATGATAAGATTCTGTCTGCAGCCACCACTAGGGGGAGCTCCCTGTATACAGAGATACATGATAAGATCCTGTCTGCAGCCACCACTAGGTGGAGCTCCCTGTATACAGAGATACATGACAAGATCCTATCGGCAGCAACCACTAGGGCGAGCTCCCTGTATACAGAGACACATGATAAGATCCTGTCTGCAGCCACCACTAGGGGGAGCTCCCTGTATACAGAGATACATGATAAGATTCTGTCTGCTGTCACCACTAGGGGGAGCTCCCTGTATACAGAGATACATGATAAGATCCTCTCTGCAGCCACCACTAGGGGGAGCTCCCTGTATACAGAGATACATGATAAGATCCTGTCTGCAGCCACCACTAGGGGGAGCTCCCTGTATACAGAGATACATTTTAAGATTCTGTCTGCAGCCACCACTAGGGGAGCTCCCTGTATACAGAGATACATTTTAAGATTCTGTCTGCAGCCACCACTAGGGGGAGCTCCCTGTATACAGAGATACATTTTAAGATTCTGTCTGCAGCCACCACTAGGGGGAGCTCCCTGTATACAGAGATACATTTTAAGATCCTTTCTGCAGCCACCACTTGGGGGAGTTCCCTGTATACAGAGATAAATTATAAGATTCCGTCTGCAGCCACCACAAGCGGGAGCTCCCTATATACAGAGACGCATGATAAGATTCTGTCTGCAGCCACCACTAGGGGGAGCTCCCTGTATACAGAGATAAATTATAAGATTCCGTCTGCAGCCACCACAAGCGGGAGCTCCCTATATACAGAGACGCATGATAAGATTCTGTCTGCAGCCACCACTAGGGGGAGCTCCCTGTATATAGAGATACATGATAAGATTCTGTCTGCAGCCTCCACTAGGGGAGCTCCCTGCATACAGAGATACACGATAAGATCCTGTCTGCAGCCACCACTAGGGGGAGCTCACTGTATACAGAAATAAATTATGAGATTCTGTCAGCCGCCACCACTAGGGGGAGCTCCCTGTATACAGAGATAAATTATAAGATTCTGTCAGCCGCCACCACTAGGGGGAACTCCCTGTGTACAGAGATAAATTATAAGATTCTGTCAGCTGCCACCACTAGGGGGAGCTCCCTGTATACAGAGATAGATGATAGATCCTGTCTTCAGCCACCACTAGGGGAGCTCCCTGAATACAGAGATAGTTGATAGATCCCGTCTGCAGCCACCACTAGGGGAGCTCCCTGTATACAGAGAAACATGATAATATCCTGTCTGCAGCCACCACTAGCGGGAGCTCCCTGTATACAGAGATACATGATAAGATCCTGTCTGCAGCCACCACTAAGGGGAGCTCCCTGTATACAGAGAAACATGATAAGATCCTGTCTGCTGTCACCACTAGGGGGAGCTCCCTGTATACAGAGATACATGATAAGATCCTGTCTGCAGCCACCACTAGGGGGAGCTCCCTGTATACAGAGATACATTTTAAGATTCTGTCTGCAGCCACCACTAGCGGGAGCTCCCTGTATACAGAGATACATTTTAAGATTCTGTCTGCAGCCACCTCTAGGGGGAGCTCCCTGTATACACAGATACATTTTAAGATCCTTTCTGCAGCCACCACTAGGGGGAGTTCCCTGTATACAGAGATAAATTATAAGATCCTGTCTGCAGCCACCACTAGGGGGAGCTCCCTGTGTACAGCGATACATAATAAGATTCTGTGTGCAGCCACCACTAGGAGGAGTTCCCTGTATTCAGAGATAGATGATAAGATTCTGTCTGCAGCCACCACTAGGAGGAGCTCCCTGTATACAGAGATACATGATACGATCCTGTCTGCAGTCACCACTAGGGGGAGCTCCCTGTATATAGAGATACATGATAAGATCCTGTCTGCAGTCACCACTAGAGGGAGCTCCCTGTATACAGAGATACATGATAAGATCCTGTCTGCAGCCACCACAAGGGGGAGCTCCCAGTATACAGAGATACATGATAAGATTCTGTCTGCAGTCACCACTAGGGGGAGCTCCCTGTAAACAGAAATACATTTTAAGATCCTTTCGGCAGCCACCACTAGGGGGAGTTTCCTGTATACAGAGATAAATTATAAGATCCAGTCTGCAGCCACCACTAGGGGGAGCTCCCTGTATGCAGAGATACATGATAAGATCCTGTCTGCAGCCAGCACTAGGGGGAGCTCCGTGTATACAGAGATACATGATAAGATCCTGTCTGCAGCCACCACTAGCTGGAGCTCCCTGTATACAGAGATACATGATAAGATCCTGTCTGCTGTCACCACTAGGGGGAGCTCCCTGTATACAGAGATACATGATAAGATCCTGTCTGCAGCCACCACTAGGGGGAGCTCCCTGTATACAGAGATACATGATACGATTCTGTCTCCAGTCACCACTAGGGGGAGCTCCCTATATACAGAGATACATGATAAGATTCTGTCTGCAGTCACCACTAGGGGGAGCTCCCTGTATACAGAGACACATTATAAGATTCTGTCTGCAGCCACCACTAGGAGGAGCTCCCTATATACAGAGATACATGATAAGATTCTGTCTGCAGTCACCACTAGGGGGAGCTCCCTGTATATAGAGATACATGATAACATTTTGTCTGTAGCCACCACTAGGAGGAGCTCCCTATTTACAGAGATACATGATAAGATCATGTCTGCAGTCACCACTAGGGGGAGTTCCCTGTATACAGCGATACATGATAAGATCCTGTCTGCAGTCACCACTAGGGGGACCTCCCTGTATACAGAGACACATGAATAGATCCTGTCTGCAGCCACCACTAGGGGGATCTCCCTGTATACAGAGATACATGATAAGATCCTGTTTGCAGTCACCACTAGGGGGAGCTCCCTGTATGCAGAGATACATGATAAGATCCTGTCTGCAACCACCACTAGGGGGAGCTCCCTGTATACAGAGATACATGATAAGATCCTGTCTGCAGTCACCACTAGGGGGAGCTCCCTGAATACAGAGATTCATGATAAGATCCTGTTTGCAGTCACCACTAGGGGGAGCTCCCTGTATACAGAGATACGTTATAAGATTCTGTCTGCAGCCACCACTAGGGGGAGCTCCCTGCATACAGAGATACATGATAAGATCCTCTCTGCAGCCACCACTAGGGGGAGCTCCCTGTATACAGACATACATGATAAGATTCTGGCTGCAGCCACCACTAGGGGGAGCTCCCAGTATACAGAGATAAATTATAAGATTCTGTCAGCCGCCACCACTAAGGGGAGCTCCCTGTATACAGAGATAAATTATAAGATTCTGTCAGCTGCCACCACAAGGGGGAACTCCCTGTATACAGAGATAAATTATAAGATTCTGTCAGCCGCCACCACTAGGGGGAGCTCCCTGTATACAGAGATACATGATAAGATTCTGTCTGCAGCCACCACTAGGGGGAGCTCCTTGTATACAGAGATACATTTTAAGATTCTGTCTGCAGCCACCACTAGGGGGAGCTCCCTGTATACAGAGATACATGATAAGATTCTGTCTGCAGCCAGCACTAGGGGGAGCTCCTTGTATACAGAGATACATTTTAAGATTCTGTCTGCAGCCACCACTAGGGGGAGCTCCCTGTATACAGAGATACATGATAAGATTCTGTCTGCAGCCACCACTAGGGGGAGCTCCCTGTATACAGAGATACATGATAAGATTCTGTCTGCTGTCACCACTAGGGGGAGTTCCCTGTATACAGAGATACATGATAAGATCCTCTCTGCAGCCACCACTAGGGGGAGCTCCCTGTATAAAGAGATACATGATGAGATCCTGTCTGCAGCCACCACTAGGGGGAGCTCCCTGTACACAGAGATACATTTTAAGATTCTGTCTGCAGCCACCACTTGGGGGAGCTCGCTGTATACAGAGATACATTTTAAGATTCTGTCTGCAGCCACCACTAGGGGGAGCTCCCTGTATACAGAGATACATTTTAAGATCCTGTCTGCAGCCACCACTAGGGGGAGGTCCCTGCGTACAGAGATACATAATAAGATTCTGTGTGCAGCCACCACTAGGAGGAGCTCCCTGCATACCTGTATACAGAGATACATGATAAGATCCTGTCTGCAGTCACCACTAGGGGGAGCTCACTGTATACAGAGATTCATGATAAGATCCTGTTTGCAGTCACCACTAGGGGGAGCTCCCTGTATACAGAGATACATTATAAGATTCTGTCTGCAGCCACCACTAGGGGGAGCTCCCTGTATACAGAGATACACGATAAGATTCTGTCTGCAGCCACCACTAGGGGGAGCTCCCTGTATACAGAGATACATGATAAGATCCTGTCTGCAGCCACCACTAGGGAGAGCTCCCTGTATACAGAGATAAATGATAACTTTCTGTCTGCAGTCACCACTAGGGGGAGCTCCCTGTATACAGAGATACATGATAACATTCTGTCTGCTGCCACCACTAGGGGGAGCTCCCTGTATACAGAGATACATGATAACATTCTGTCTGCAGTCACCACTAGGGGGAGCTCCCTGTATACAGAGATACATGATAACATTCTGTCTGCCGCCACCACTAGGGGGAGCTCCCTGTATATAGAGATACATGATAAGATTCTGTCTGCAGCCACCACTAGGAGGAGCTCCCTGTATACAGAGATACATGATAAGATTGTGTCTGCAGCCAACACTAAGGGGAGCTCCCTGTATACAGAGATACATGATAAGATCCTGTCTGCACTCACTACTAGGGAGAGCTCCCTGTATACAGAGATACATGATAAGATCCTGTCTGCAACCTCCACTAGGGGGAGCTCCCTGTACACAGAGATACATGATAAGATTCTATCTGCAGCCACCACTAGGGGGGGCTCCCTGTATACAGAGATACATGATAAGATCCTGTCCGCAGCCATCACTAGGGGGAGCTCCCTGTATACAGAGATAGATGATAAGATACTGTCTGCAGCCACCACTAGGGGGATCTCCCTGTATACAGAGATTCATGATAAGATCCTGTCTCCAGCCACCTCTCGGGGGAGCTTCCTGTATACAGAGATACATGATAAGATTCTGTCTCCAGCCACCACTAGGGGGAGCTCCCTGTATATAGAGATACATGATAAGATTCTGTCTGCAGCCTCCACTAGGGGGAGCTCCCTGCATTCAGAGATACACGATAAGATACGGTCTGCAGTCACCACTAGGGGGAGCTCCCTGTGTACAGAGATAAATTATAAGATTCTGTCAGCCGCCACCACTAGGGGGAGCTCCCTGTATACAGAGATAGATGATAGATCCTGTCTTCAGCCACCTCTACGGGGAGATCCCTGTATACAGAAATAGTTGATAGATCCTGTCTGCAGCAACCACTAGGGGGAGCTCCCTGTATACAGAGATACATGATAAGAACCTATCTGCAGCCACCACTAGGGGGAGCTCCCTGTATACAGAGAAACATGATAATATCCTGTCCGCAGCCACCACAAGCGGGAGCTCCCTATATACAGAGATGCCTCATAAGATCCTGTCTGCAGCCACCACTAGGGGGAGCTCCCTGTATACAGAGATACGTGATAAGATCCTGTCTGCAGCCACCACTAGGCGGAGCTCCCTACATACAGAGATGCATGATAAGATCCTGTCTGCAGCCACCACTAGGGGGAGCTCCCTATATACAGAGATGCATGATAAGATCCTGTCTGCAGCCACCACTAGGGAGAGCTCCCTGTATACAGAGAAACATGATAAGATCCTGTCTGCAGCCACCACTAGGGGGAGCTCCCTATATACAGAGATGCATGATAAGATTCTGTCTGCAGCCACCACTAGGGGGAGCTCCCTATATACAGAGATTCATGATAAGATCCTGTCTGCAGCCACCACTAGGGGGAGCTCCCTGTATACAGAGATACATGATAAGATCCTGTCTGCAGCCACCACTAGGTGGAGCTCCCTGTATACAGAGATACATGATAAGATCCTATCGGCAGCAACCACTAGGGCGAGCTCCCTGTATACGGAAACATATGATAAGATCCTGTCTGCAGCCACCACTAGGGGGAGCTCCCTGTATACAGAGATACATGATAAGATTCTGTCTGATGTCACCACTAGGGGGAGCTCCCTGTATATAGAGATACATGATAAGATCCTCTCTGCAGCCACCACTAGGGGGAGCTCCCTGTATACAGAGATACATGATAAGATCCTGTCTGCAGCCACCACTAGGGGGAGCTCCCTGTATACAGAGATACATGATAAGATTCTGTCTGCAGCCACCACTAGGAGGAGCTCCCTGTATACAGAGATACATGATAAGATCCTGTCTCCAGCCATCACTAGGGAGAGCTCCCTGTAAACAGAGATAGATAATAAGATACTGTCTGCAGCCACCACTAGGGGGAGCTCCCTGTATACAGAGATAAATTATAAGATTCCGTCTGCAGCCACCACAAGCGGGAGCTCCCTATATACAGAGACGCATGATAAGATTCTGTCTGCAGCCACCACTAGGGGAAGCTCCCTGTATATAGAGATACATGATAAGATTCTGTCTGCAGCCTCCACTAGGGGAGCTCCCTGCATACAGAGATACACGATAAGATCCTGTCTGCAGCCACCACTAGGGGGAGCTCACTGTATACAGAGATAAATTATGAGATTCTGTCAGCCGCCACCACTAGGGGGAGCTCCCTGTATACAGAGATAAATTATAAGATTCTGTCAGCCGCCACCACTAGGGGGAACTCCCTGTGTACAGAGATAAATTATAAGATTCTGTCAGCTGCCACCACTAGGGGGAGCTCCCTGTATACAGATATAGATGATAGATCCTGTCTTCTGCCACCACTAGGGGAGCTCCCTGTATACAGAGATAGTTGATAGATCCTGTCTGCAGCCACCACTAGGGGAGCTCCCTGTATACAGAGAAACATGATAATATCCTGTCTGCAGCCACCACTAGCGGGAGATCCCTGTATACAGAGATACATGATAAGATCCTGTCTGCAGCCACCACTAAGGGGAGCTCCCTGTATACAGAGAAACATGATAAGATCCTGTCTGCAGCCACCACTAGGGGGAGCTCCCTATATACAGAGATGCATGATAGGATACTGTCTGCAGCCACCACTAAGGGGAGCTCCCTGTATACAGAGATACATGATAAGATCCTGTCTGCAGTCACCACTAGGGGGAGCTCCCTGTATACAGAGATACATGATAAGATCCTGTCTGCAGCCACCACTAGGGGGAGCTCCCTATATACAGAGATGCATAATAAGATCCTGTCTGCAGCCACCACAAGGGGGAGCTCCCTGTATACAGAGAAACATGATAAGATCCTGTCTGCAGCCACCACTAGGGGGAGCTCCCTATATACACAGATGCATGATAAGATTTTGTCTGCAGCCACCACTAGGGGGAGCTCCCTATATACAGAGATTCATGATAAGATCCTGTCTGCAGCCACCACTAGGGGGAGCTCCCTGTATACAGAGATACATGATAAGATCCTCTCTGCAGCCACCACTAGGGCGAGCTCACTGTATACAGAGACACATGATAAGATCCTGTCTGCAGCCACCACTAGGGGGAGCTCCCTGTATACAGAGACACATGATAAGATCCTGTCTGCAGCCACCACTAGGGGAGCTCCCTGTATACAGAGATACATGATAAGATCCTATCAGCAGCAACCACTAGGGCGAGCTCCCTGTATACAGAGACACATGATAAGATCCTGTCTGCAGCCACCACTAGGGGGAGCTCCCTGTATACAGAGAAACATGATAAGATTCTGTGTGTAGCCTCCACTAGGGGGAGCTCCCTGTATACAGAGTTACATGATAAGATCCTTTCCGCAGACACCACTAGGTGGAGCTCCCTGCATACAGAGGTACATGATAAGATTCTGTCTGCAGCCACCGCTAGAGGGAGCTCTCTGTATACAGAGATACATGATAACATTCTGTCTGCAGCCACCACTAGGGGGAGCTCCTTTATGCAGAGATACATGATAAGATTCTGTCTGCAGCCACCACTAAGGCGAGCTCCCTGAATACAGAGGTACATGATAAGATTATGTCTGCAGCCACCGCTAGGGGGAGCTCCCTGTATACAGAGATACAAGATAAGATTCTGTCTGCAGCCTCCACTAGGGGGAGCTCCCTGTATACAGAGGTACATGATAAGATCCTGTTTGCAGACACCACTAGGGGGAGCTCCCAGTCTACAGAGATACATTTTAAGATTCTGTCTGCAGCCTCCACTAGGGAGAGCTCCCTGTATACAGAGGTACATGATAAGATCCGGTCTGCAGACACCACTAGAGGGAGCTCCCTGTATACAGAGATTCATGATAAGATTCTGTCTGCAGCCACCACTAGGGGGAGCTCCCTGTATACAGAGATACATGATAAGATTCTGTCTGCAACCTCCACTAGGGGGAGCTCCCTGTATACAGAGGTACAAGATAAGATCCTGTGTGCAGACACCACTAGGGGGAGCTCCCAGTCTACAGAGATTCATGATAAGATTCTGTCTGCAGCCACCACTAGGGGGTGCTCCCTGTATACATTGATACTTGATAAGATCCTATCTGCAGCCACCACTAGGGGGAGCTCCCTGTATACATAGATACATGATAAGATTCTGTCTGCAGCCACCACTAGGGGGAGCTCCCTGTATACAGAGATACATGATAAGATTCTGTCTGCAGCCTCCACTAGGGGGAGATCCCTGTATATAGAGATACATGATAAGATTCTGTCAGCAGCCACCACTAGGGGGAGTTCCCTGTATACAGAGATGCATGATAAGATTCTGTCTGCAGTCACCACTAGGGGGAGCTCCCTGTATACAGAGATATATGATACGATCTTGTCTGCAGTTTCCACTAGGAGGAGCTCCCTGTATACAGAGATACATGATAAGATCCTGTCTGCAGCCACCACTAGGGGGAGCTCCCTGTATATAGAGATACATGATAAGATTCTGTCTGCAGCCTCCACTAGGGGCGAACTCCCTGTATACAGAGATATATGATAAGATACTGTCTGCAGCCACCACTAGGGGGAGTTCCCTGTATACAGAGATACACGATAAGATCCTGTCTGCAGCTACCACTAGGGGGAGCTCCCTGTATACAGAGATACACGATAAGATCCTGTCTGCAGCCACCACTAGGGGGAGCTCCCTGTATACAGAGATAAATTATAAGATTCTGTCTGCAGTCACCACTAGGAGGAGCTCCCTATATACAGAGATACATGATAACATTCAGTCTGCAGCCTCCACTAAGGGGAGCTCCCTGTATACAGAGATACATGATAAGATTCTGTCTGCAGCCACCCCTAGGAGGAGCTCCCTGTATACAGAGATTCATGATAAGATCCCGCCTCGAGCCACCACTAGGGGGAGCTCCCTGTATACAGAGATACATGATAAGATTCTGTCTGCAGCCACCACTAGGGGGAGCTCCCTGTATACAGAGATACATGATAAGATCCTATCTGCAGCCGCCACTAGGGGGAGCTCCCTGTATACAGAGATATCTGATAAGATCCTGTCTGCAGCCACCACTAGGGGGATCTCCCTGTATACAGAGATATATGATAAGATTCTGTCTGCAGCCACCACTAGGAGGAGCTCCCTGTATACAGAGATGCATGATAAGATCCTGTCTCCAGCCACCCCTAGGGGGAGCTCCCTGTATACGGAGATACATGATAAGATCCTGTCTACAGTCACCACTAGGGGGAGCTCCCTGTATACAGAGATACATGATAAGATTCTGTCTGCAGTCACCACTAGGAGGAGCTCCCTGTATACAGAGATACACGATAAGATTCTGGCTGCAGCCACCACTAGGGGGAGCTCCCTGTATACAGAGATAAATTATAAGATTCTGTCAGCCGCCACCACTAGGGGGAGCTCCCTGTATACAGAGATAAATTTTATGATTCTGTCAGCCGCCACCACTAGAGGGAGCTCCCTGTATACAGAGATAAATTATAAGATTCTGTCAGCCGCCACCACTAGGGGGAGCTCCCTGTATACAGAGATATATGATAAGATCCTGTCTGCAGCCACCACTAGGGGGAGCTCCCTGTATACAGAGATACATTTTAAGATTCTGTCTGCAGCCACCACTAGGGGGAGCTCCCTTTATACAGAGATACATTTTAAGATTCTGTCTCCAGCCTCCACTAGGAGGAGCTCCCTGTATACAGAGATACATGATAAGATTCTGTCTGCAGCCACCACTAGGGGGAGCTCCCTTTATACAGAGATACATTTTAAGATTCTGTCTGCAGCCACCACTAGGAGGAGCTCCCTGTATACAGAGATAAATTATAAGATTCTGTCAGCCGCCACCACTAGGGGGAGCTCCCTGTATACAGAGATAAATAAAAGATTCTGTCAGCCGCCACCACTAGGGGGAGCTCCCTGTATACAGAGATGAATTATAAGATTCTGTCAGCCGCCACCACTAGGGGGAGCTCCCTGTATACAGAGATAAATTATAAGATTCTGTCAGCCGCCACCACTAGGGGGAGCTCCTTGTATACAGAGATAAATTATAAGATTCTGTCAGCCGCCACCACTAGGGGGAGTTCACTGTATACAGAGATACATGATAAGATCCTGTCTGCAGCCACCACTAGGGGGAGCTCCCTGTATACAGAGATACATGATAAGATTCTGTCTGCAGCCACCACTAGGGCGAGCTCCCTGTATACAGAGATTCATGATAAGATCCCACCTCGAGCCACCACTAGGGGGAGCTCCCTGTATACAGAGATACATGATAAGATTCTGTCTGCAGTCACCACTAGGGGGAGCTCCCTGTATACAGAGATACATGATAAGATTCTATCTGCAGCCGCCACTAGGGGGAGCTCCCTGTATACAGAGATATCTGATAAGATCCTGTCTGCAGCCACCACTAGGGGGATCTCCCTGTATACAGAGATATATGATAAGATTCTGTCTGCAGTCACCACTAGGAGGAGCTCCCTGTATACAGAGATGCATGATAAGATCCTGTCTCCAGCCACCCCTAGGGGGAGCTCCCTGTATACAGAGATACATGATAAGATCCTGTCTACAGTCACCACTAGGGGGAGCTCCCTGTATACAGAGATACATGATAAGATTCTGTCTGCAGTCACCACTAGGAGGAGCTCCCTGTATACAGAGATACACGATAAGATTCTGGCTGCAGCCACCACTAGGGGGAGCTCCCTGTATACAGAGATAAATTATAAGATTCTGTCAGCCGCCACCACTAGGGGGAGCTCCCTGTATACAGAGATAAATTTTATGATTCTGTCAGCCGCCACCACTAGAGGGAGCTCCCTGTATACAGAGATAAATTATAAGATTCTGTGAGCCGCCACCACTAGGGGGAGCTCCCTGTATACAGAGATACATGATAAGATCCTGTCTGCAGCCACCACTAGAGGGAGTTCCCTGTATACAGAGATACATTTTAAGATTCTGTCTGCAGCCACCACTAGGGGGAGCTCCCTTTATACAGAGATACATTTTAAGATTCTGTCTCCAGCCACCACTAGGAGGAGCTCCATGTATACAGAGATACATGATAAGATTCTGTCTGCAGCCACCACTAGGGGGAGCTCCCTTTATACAGAGATACATTTTAAGATTCTGTCTGCAGCCACCACTAGGAGGAGCTCCCTGTATACAGAGATACATGATAAGATTCTGTCTGCAGCCACCACTAGGGGGAGCTCCCTGTATACAGAGATACATAATAAGATCCTCTCTGCAGCCACCACTAGGGGGAGCTCCCTGTATACAGAGATAAATTATAAGATTCTGTCAGCCGCCACCACTAGGGGGAGCTCCCTGTATACAGAGATAAATATAAGATTCTGCCAGCCGCCACCACTAGGGGGAGCTCCCTGTATACAGAGATGAATTATAAGATTCTGTCAGCCGACACCACTAGGGGGAGCTCCCTGTATACAGAGATAAATTATAAGATTCTGTCAGCCGCCACCACTAGGGGGAGCTCCTTGTATACAGAGATAAATTATAAGATTCTGTCAGCCGCCACCACTAGGGGGAGCTCCCTGTATACAGAGATACATTTTAAGATTCTGTCTGCAGCCACCACTAGGGGGAGCTCCCTGTATACAGAGATATAATTTAAGATTCTGTCTGCAGCCACCACTAGGGGGAACTCCCTGTATACAGAGATACATTTTAACATTCAGTCTGCAGCCACCACTAGGGGAGCTCCCTGTATACAGAGATACATTTTAAGATACTGTCTGCAGCCACCACTAGGGGGAGCTCCCTGTATACAGAGATACATTTTAAGATTTTTTCTGCAGACACCACTAGCGGGAGCTCCCTGTATACAGAGACACATTTTAAGATCCTTTCTGCAGCCACCACTAGGGGGAGTTCCCTGTATACAGAGATAAATTATAAGATCCTGTCTGCAGTCACGACTAGGTGGAGCTCACTGTATACAGAGATAGATGATAAGATCCTGTCTGCAGTCACAACTAGGGGGAGCTCCCTGTATACAGAGATACATGATAAGATCCTGTCTGCAGTCACCACTAGGGGGAGCTCCCTGTATACAGAGATACATGATAAGATTATGTCTGCAGCCACCACTAGGGGGAGCAACCTGAGTACAGAGATACATGATAAGATTCTGTCTGCAGCCACCACTAGGAGGAGTTCCCTGTATACAGAGATAGATGATAAGATTCTGTCTGCAGCCTCCACTAGGGGGAGCTCCCTGTATACAGAGATACATGATAAGATTCTGTCTGTGGTCACCACTAGGGGGAGCTCCCTGTATACAGAGGTACATGATAAGATTCTGTCTGCAGCCACCACTAGGGGGAGCTCCCTGTGTACAGAGATACATGATAAGATTCTGTCTGCAGCCACCACTAGGAGGAGTTCCCTGTGTACAGAGATACATGATAAGATCCTGTCTGCAGCCACCACTAGGGGGAGCTCCCAGTATACAGAGATACATGATAAGATTCTGTCTGCAGCCACCACTAGGTGGAGCTCCCTGTATACAGAGATACATGATAAGATTATGTCTGCAGTCACCACTAGGGGGAGCTCCCTGTATACAGAGATACATGATGAGATCCTGTCTGCAGCCACCACTAGGGGGAGTTCCCTGTATACAGAGATACATGATACGATTCTGTCTGCAGCCTCCACTAGGGGGAGCTCCTTGCATACAGAGATAATTGAAAAGATCCTGTCTGCAGCCACCACTAGGGGGAGCTCCCTGTGTACAGAGATACATGATAAGTTCCTGTCTGCAGTCACGACTAGGGGGAGCTCCCTGTATACAGAGATTCATGATAAGATCCTGTTTGCAGTCACCACTAGGGGGAGCTCCCTGTATACAGAGATACATTATAAGATTCTGCCTGCAGCCACCACTAGGAGGGGCTCCCTGCATACAGAGTTACACGATAAGATCCTGTCTGCAGCCACCACTAGGGGGAGCTCACTGTATACAGAGATAAATTATAAGATTCTGTCAGCCGCCACCACTAGGGGGAGCTCCCTGTGTACAGAGATAAATTATAAGATTCTATCAGCCTCCACCACTAGGGGGAGCTCCCTGTATGCAGAGATAGATGATATATCCTGTCTTCAGCCACCACTAGGGGGAGCTCCCTGTATACAGAGAAACATGATAATATCCAGTCTGCAGCCACCACTAGCGGGAGCTCCCTATATACAGAGATGCATGATAAGATCCTGTCTGCAGCCACCACTAGGGGGAGCTCCCTGTATACAGAGATACATGATAAGATCCTGTCTGCAGCCACCACTAGGGGGAGCTCCCTATATACAGAGATGCATGATAAGATTCTGTCTGCAGCCACCACTAGGGGGAGCTCCCTGTATACAGAGAAACATGATAAGATCCTGTCTGTAGCCACCACTAGGGGGAGCTCCCTATATACAGAGATGCATCATAAGATCCTGTCTGCAGCCACCACTAGGGGGAGCTTCCTGTATACAGAGATACATGATAAGATCCTGTCTGCAGCCACCACTAGGGGGAGCTCCCTATATACAAAGATGCATGATAACAACCTGTCTGCAGCCACCACTAGGGGGAGCTCCCTATATACAGAGATGCATGGTAAGATCCTGTCTGCAGCCACCACAAGGGGGTGCTCCCTGTATACAGAGAAACATGATAAGATCCTGTCTGCAGCCACCACTAGGGGGAGCTCCCTATATACAGAGATGCATGATAAGATTCTGTCTGCAGCCACCACTAGGGGGAGCTCCCTATATACAGAGTTTCATGATAAGATCCTGTCTGCAGTCACCACTAGGGGGAGCTCCCTGTATACAGAGATACATGATAAGATCCTGTTTGCAGTCACCACTAGGGGGAGCTCCCTGTATACAGAGATACATGATAAGATCCTGTCTGCAACCACCACTAGGGGGAGCTCCCTGTATACAGAGATACATGATAAGATCCTGTCTGCAGTCACCACTAGGGGGAGCTCCCTGTATACAGAGATACATGATAAGATTCTGTCTGCAGCCACCACTAGGGGGAGCTCCCTGTTTATAGAGATACATGATAAGATTCTGTCTGCAGCCTCCACTAGGGGGAGCTCCCTGCATACAGAGATAAATGATAAGATCCTCTCTGCAGCCACCACTAGGGGGATCTCCCTGTGTACAGAGATTCATGATAAGATCCTGTTTGCAGTCACCACTAGGGGGAGCTCCCTGTATACAGAGATACATTATAAGATTCTGCCTGCAGCCACCACTAGGAGGAGCTTCCTTGTATACAGAGATACATGATAAGATTCTGTCTGCAGCCACCACTAGGGGGAGCTCCCTGTATACAGAGATACATGATGAGATTCTGTCTGCAGCCACCACTAGGGGGAGCTCCCTGTATACAGAGATACATGATAAGATCCTGTCTGCAGCCACCACTAGGGGGAGCTACTTTTATATAGAGATACATGATAAGATTCTGTCTGCAGCCACCACTAGGGGGAGCTCTCTGTATACAGAGGTACATGATAAGATTATGTCTGCAGCCACCACTAGGGGGAGCTCCCTGTATACAGAGAAACATGATAAGATTCTGTCTGCAGCCTCCACTAGGGGGAGCTCCCTGTATACAGAGGTAAATGATAAGATCCTGGGTGCAGACACCACTAGGGGGAGCTCCCTGTCTACAGAGATACATGATAAGATTCTGTCTGCAGCCACCACTAGGGGGAGCTCCCTGTATACAGAGGTACATGATAAGATCCGGTCTGCCGACACCACTAGAGGGAGCTCCCTGTATACAGAGATTCATGATAAGATTCTGTCTGCAGCCACCACTAGGGCTAGCTCCCTGTATATAAAGATACATGATAAGATCCTATCTGCAGCCACCACTAGGGGGAGCTCCCTGTAAACATTGATACTTGATAAGATCCTGTCTGCAGCCAACGCTAGGAGGAGCTCCCTGTATACAAAGATACATTTTAAGATTCTGTCTGCAGCCAACACTAGGGGGAGTTCTCTGTATACAGAGATACATTTTAAGATTCTGTCAGCAGCCACCACTAGGGGGAGTTCCCTGTATACAGAGATACATGATAAGATTCTGTCTGCAGCCACCAATAGGAGGAGCTCCCTGTATACAGAGATACATGATAAGATCCTGTCTGCAGTCACCACTAGGGGGAGCTCCCTGTATAAAGAGATACATGATAAGATCCTGTCTGCAGTCACCACTAGGAGAAGCTCCCTGTATACAGAGATACATGATAAGGTTCTTTCTGCAGTCACCACTAGGGCGAGCTCCCTGTATACAAAGATACATGATAAGATCCTGTCTGCAGCCAGCACTAGGGGGAGCGCCCTGTATGCAGAGATACATGATAAGATCCTGTCTGCAGCCAGCACTAGGGGGAGCTCCCTGTATACAGAGATACATGATAAGATTCCATCTGCAGCCACCACTAGGTGGAGCTCCCTGTATACAGAGATACATGATAAGATCCTGTCTGCAGTCACCACTAGGGGGACCTCCCTGTATACAGAGATACATGATAAGATCCTGTCTGCAGCCACCACTAGGTGGAGCTCCCTGTATACAGAGATACATGATAAGATTCTGTCTGCAGTCACCACTAGGTGGAGCTCCCTGTATACAGAGATACATGATAAGATCCTGTCTGCAGTCACCACTAGGGGGAGCTCCCTGTACACAGAGATACATGATAAGATCCTGTCTGCAGCCACCACTAGGTGGAGCTCCCTGTATACAGAGATACATGATAAGATCCTGTCTGCAGTCACCACTAGGGGGAGCTCCCTGTATACAGAGATACATGATAAGATCCTGTCTGCAGCCACCACTAGGGGGAGCTCCTTGTATACAGAGATACATGATAAGATTCCGTCTGCAGCCACCACTAGGTGGAGCTCCCTGTATACAGAGATACATGATAAGATTCTGTCTGCAGTCACCACTAGGGGGAGCTCCCTGTATACAGAGATACATGATAAGATCCTGTCTGCAGCCACCACTAGTTGGAGCTCCCTGTATACAGAGATACATGATAAGATTCCGTCTGCAGCCACCACTAGGTGGAGCTCCCTGTATACAGAGATACATGATAAGATCCTGTCTGCAGTCACCACTAGGGGGAGCTCCCTGTATACAGAGATACATGATAAGATCCTGTCAGCAGCCACCACTAGGTGGAGCTCCCTGTATACAGAGATACATGATAAGATCCTGTCTGCAGTCACCACTAGGGGGAGCTCCCTGTATACAGAGATACATGATAAGATCCTGTCTGCAGCCACCACTAGGGGGAGCTCCCTGTATACAGAGATACATGATAACATCCTGTCTGCAGTCACCACTAGGGGGAGCTCCCTGTATACAGAGATACATGATAAGATCCTGTGTGCAGCCACCACTAGGAGGAGCTCCCTGTATACAGAGATACATGATAAGATTCCGTCTGCAGCCACCACTAGGTGGAGCTCCCTGTATACAGAGATACATGATAAGATTCTGTCTGCAGTCACCATTAGGGGGAGCTCCCTGTATACAGAGATACATGATAAGATCCTGTCTGCAGCCACCACTAGTTGGAGCTCCCTGTATACAGAGATACATGATAAGATCCTGTCTGCAGTCACCACTAGGGGGAGCTCCCTGTATACAGAGATACATGATAAGATCCTGTCTGCAGCCACCACTAGGGGAGCTTCCTGTATACAGAGATACATGATACGATTCTGTCTGCAGTCACCACTAGGGGGAGCTCCCTGTATACAGAGATACATGCTAACATTTTGTCTGCAGCCACCACTAGGAGGAGCTCCCTATATACAGAGATACATGATAAGATCCTGTCTGCAGTCACCATTAGGGGGCACTCCCTGTATACAGAGATACATGATAAGATCCTGTCTGCAGTCACCACTAGGGGGAGCTCTCTGTATACAGAGATACATGATCAGATCCTGTCTGCAGCCAACACTAGGGGGACCTCCCTGTATACAGAGATACATGATAAGATCCTGTTTGCAGTCACCACTAGGGGGAGCTCCCTGTATACAGAGATACATGATAAGATCCTGTCTGCAACCACCACTAGGGGGAGCTCCCTGTATACAGAGAAACATGATAAGATCCTGTCTGCAGCCACCACTAGGGGGAGCTCCCTATATACAGAGATGCATCATAAGATCCTGTCTGCAGCCACCACTAGGGGGAGCTTCCTGTATACAGAGATACGTGATAAGATCCTGTCTGCAGCCACCACTAGGGGGAGCTCCCTATATACAAAGATGCATGATAAGATCCTGTCTGCAGCCACCACTAGGGGGAGCTCCCTATATACAGAGATGCATGATAAGATCCTGTCTGCAGCCACCACAAGGGGGAGCTCCCTGTATACAGAGAAACATGATAAGATTCTGTCTGCAGCCACCACAAGGGGAGCTCCCTATATACAGAGTTTCATGATAAGATCCCGTCTGCAGCCACCACTAGGGGGAGCTCCCTGTATACAGTGATACATGATAAGATCCTGTCTGCAACCACCACTAGGGGGAGCTCCCTGTATACAGAGAAACATGATAAGATCCTGTCTGCAGCCACCACTAGGGGGAGCTCCCTATATACAGAGATGCATCATAAGATCCTGTCTGCAGCCACCACTAGGGGGAGCTTCCTGTATACAGAGATACGTGATAAGATCCTGTGTGCAGCCATCACTAGGTGGAGCTCCCTGCATACAGAGATACATGATCAGATCCTATCTGCAGCCACCACTAGGGGGAGCTCCCTGTATACATAGACATATGATAAGATCCTGTCTGCAGCCTCCACTAGGGGGAGCTCCCTGTATACAGAGATACATGATTAGATTCTGACTGCAGCCTCCACTAGGGGGAACTCCCTGTATACAGAGGTACATGATAAGATCCTTTCTGCAGACACCACTAGGGGGAGCTCCCTGTCTACAGAGATACATGATAAGATTCTGTCTGCAGCCTCTTCTAGGGGAAGCTCCCTGTATACAGAGGTACATGATAAGATACGGTCTGCAGACACCACTAGAGGGAGCTCCCTGTATACAGAGATGCATGATAAGATTCTGTCTGCAGCCACCACTAGGGGGACCTCCCAGTATACAGAGATACATGATGAGATTCTGTCTGCAGCCACCACTAGGGGGAGCTCCCTGTATACAGAGATACATGATAAGATCCTGTCTGCAGCCACCACTAGGGGGAGCTCCTTTTATAAACAGATACATGATAAGATTCTGTCTGCAGCCACCACTAGGGGGAGCTCTCTGTATAGAGAGGTACATGATACGATTATGTCTGCAGCCACCACTAGGGGGAGCTCCCTGTATACAGAGATACATGATAAGATTCTGTCTGCAGCCACCACTAGGGGGAGCTCCCTGTATATAAAGATACATGATAAGATCCTATCTGCAGCCACCACTAGGGGGAGCTCCCTGTATACATTGATACTTGATAAGATCCTGTCTGCAGCCATCGCTAGGAGGAGATCCCTGTATACAGAGATACATTTTAAGATTCTGTCTGCAGCCACCACTAGGGGGAGTTCTCTGTATACAGAGATACATATTAAGATTCTGTCAGCAGCCACCACTAGGGGGAGCTCCCTGTATACAGAGATACATGATAAGATTCTGTCTGCAGCCACCACTAGGAGGAGCTCCCTGTATACAGAGATACATGATAAGATCCTGTCTGCAGTCACCACTAGGGGGAGCTCCCTGTATAAAGAGATACATGTTAAGATCCTGTCTGCAGTCACCACTAGGAGAAGCTCCCTGTATACAGAGATACATGATAAGATCCTGCCTGCAGCCACCACTAGGGGGAGCTCCCTGTATACAGAGATACATGATAAGATTCTGTCTGCAGTCACCACTAGGGAGAGCTCCCTGTATAAAGAGATACATGTTAAGATCCTGTCTGCAGCCACCACTAGGAGAAGCTCCCTTTATACAGCGATACATGATAATATCCTGTCTCCAGCCACCACTAGGGGGAGCTCCCTGTATACAGAGATACATGATAAGATCCTGTCTGCAGTAACCACAAAGGGCAGCTCACTGTATACAGAGATTCATGATAAGATTATGTCTGCAGCCACCACTAGGAGGAGCTCCCTGTATAGAGTGATACATGATAAGATCCTGTCTCCAGCCACCACTAGGGGGAGCTTCCTGTATACAGAGATACATGATAAGATCCTATCTGCAGTCAGCACTATGGGGAGCTCCCTGTATATAGAGATACATGATAAGATTCTGTCTGCAGCCACCACTAGGGGGAGTTCCCTGTATACAGAGATGCATGATAAGATTCTGTCTGCAGTCACCACTAGGGGGAGCTCCCTGTATACAGAGATATATGATACGATCCTGTCTGCAGTTACCACTAGGAGGAGCTCCCTGTATACAGAGATACATGATAAGATCATGTCTGCAGCCACCACTAGGGGGAGCTCCCTGTATATAGAGATACATGATAAGATTCTGTCTTCAGCCTCCACTAGGGGCTAACTCCCTGTATACAGAGATTTATGATAAGATCCTGTCTGCAGCCACCACTAGGGGGAGTTTCCTGTATACAGAGATGCATGATAAGATTCTGTCTGCAGTCACCTTTAGGGGGAGCTCCCTGTATACAGAGATATATGATACGATCCTGTCTGCAGTTACCACTAGGGGGTGTTCCCTGTATACAGAGATGCATGATAAGATCATGTCTGCAGGCACCACTAGGGGGAGCTCCCTGTATATAGAGATGCATGATAAGATTCTGTCTGCAGCCTCCACTAGGGGCGAACTCCCTGTATACAGAGATACATGATAAGATCCTGTCTGCAGCCACCACTAGGGGGAGTTCCCTGTATACAGAGATACACGATAAGATCCTGTCTGCAGCCACCACTAGTGGGAGTTCCCTGTATACAGAGATACACGATAAGATCATGTCTGCAGCCACCACTAGGGGGAGCTCCCTGTATATAGAGATACATGATAAGATTCTGTCTGCAGCCTCCACTAGGGGCGAACTCCCTGTATACAGAGATACATGATAAGATCCTGTCTGCAGCCACCACTAGGGAGAGATCCCTGTATACAGAGATACACGATAAGATCCTGTCTGCAGCTACCACTAGGGGGAGCTCCCTGTATACAGAGATACATGATAAGATCCTGTCTGCAGTCACCACTAGGTGGAGCTCCCTGTATACAGAGATACACGATAAGATCCTGTCTGCAGCCACCACTAGGGGGAGCTCCCTGTGTACAGAGATAAATTATAAGATTCTGTCTGCAGTCACCACTAGGAGGAGCTCCCTGTATACAGAGATTCATGATAAGATCCCGTCTCCAGCCACCACTAGGGGGAGCTCCCTGTATACAGATACATGATAAGATTCTGTCTGCAGCCACCACTAGGGGGAGCTCCCTGTATACAGAGATACATGATAAGATCCTATCTGCAGCCGCCACTAGGGGGAGCTCCCTGTATACAGAGATATATGATAAGATTCTGTCTGCAGCCACCCCTAGGGGGAGCTCCCTGTATATAGAGATACATGATAAGATTCTGTCTGCAGCCTCCACTAGGGGGAGCTCCCTGTATACAGAGATACATGATAAGATTCTGTCTGCAGCCACCACTAGGGGGAGCTCCCTGTATACAGAGATACATGATAAGAGCCTGTCTACAGTCACCACTAGGGGGAGCTCCCTGTATACAGAGATACATGATAAGATTCTGTCTGCAGTCACCACTAGGAGGAGCTCCCTGTATACAGAGATACACGATAAGATTCTGGCTGCAGCCACCACTAGGGGGAGCTCCCTGTATACAGAGATAAATTATAAGATTCTGTCAGCCGCCACCACTAAGGGGAGCTCCCTGTATACAGAGATAAATTTTAAGATTCTGTCAGCCGCCACCACTAGGGGGAGCTCCCTGTATACAGAGATAAATTATAAGATTCTGTCAGCCGCCACCACTAGGGGGAGCTCCCTGTATACAGAGATACATGATAAGATCCTGTCTGCAGCCACCACTAGGGGGAGCTCCCTGTATACAGAGATACTTTTTAAGATTCTATCTGCAGCCACCACTAGGAGGAGCTCCCTGTATACAGAGATACATGATAAGATTCTGTCTGCAGCCACCACTAGGGGGAGCTCCCTATATACATAGATACATGATAAGATTCTGTCTGCTGTCACCACTAGGGGGAGCTCCCTGTATACAGAGATACATGATAAGATTCTGTCTGCAGCCACCACTAGGGGGAGCTCCCTGTATACAGAGAAACATGATAAGATCCTCTCTGCAGCCACCACTAGGGGGAGCTCCCTGGATACAGAGATACATGTTAAGATTCTGGCTGCAGCCACCATTAGGGGGAGCTCCCTGTATACAGAGATACATGATAAGATCCTGTCTGCAGTCACCACTAGGGGGAGCTCCCTGTATACTGAGATACATGATAAGATCCTGTCTGCAGTAACCACAACGGGGAACTCCCTGTATACAGAGATAAATTATAAGATTCTGTCAGCCGCCACCACTAGGGGGAGCTCCCTGTATACACAGATAAATTATAAGATTCTGTCAGCCGCCACCAGTAGGGGAAGCTCCTTGTATACAGAGATACATGATAAGATTCTGTGTGCAGCCACCACTAGGAGGAGCTCCCTGTATACAGAGATACATGATAAGCTCCAATCAGCAGTCACCACTAGGGGGAGCTCCCTGTATACAGTGATACATGATAAGATCCTGTCTACAGCCACCACTAGGGGGAGCTCCCTGTATACAGAGATACATTTTAAGATTCTGTCTGCAGCCACCACTAGGGGGAGCTCCCTGTATACAGAGATACATTTTAAGATTCTGTCTGCAGCCACCACTAGGGGGAGCTCCCTGTATACAGAGATACATGATAAGATTCTGTCTGCTGTCACCACTAGGGGGAGTTCCCTGTATACAGAGATACATGATAAGATCCTCTCTGCAGCCACCACTAGGGAGAGCTCCCTGTATACAGAGATACATGATAAGATCCTGTCTGCAGCCACCACTAGGAGGAGCTCACTGTATACAGAGATAAATTTTAAGATTCTGTCTGCAGCCACCCCTAGGGGGAGCTCCCTGTATACAGAGATACATTTTAAGATTCTGTCTGCAGCCACCACTAGGGGGAACTCCCTGTATACAGAGATACATTTTAAGATCCTTTCTGCAGCCACCACTAGGGGGAGTTCCCTGTATACAGAGATAAATTATAAGATCCTGTCTGCAGCTACCACTAGGGGGAGCTCCCTGTATACAGAGATAGATGATAAGATTCTGTCTGCAGTCACCACTAGGGGGAGCTCCCTGTATACAGAGATACATGATAAGATCCTGTCTGCAGTCACCACTAGGGGGAGCTCCCTGTATTCAGAGACACATGATAAGATCCTGTCTGCAGTCACCACTAGGGGGAGCTCCCTGTATACAGAGATACATGATAAGATTCTGTCTGCTGCCACCACTAGGGGGAGCTCCCTGTATACAGAGCTACATGATAAGATCCTGTCTGCAGCCACCACTAGGAGGATTTCCCTGTGTACAGAGATACATGATAAGATCCTGTCTGCAGCCACCACTAGGGGGAGCTCCCTGTATACAGAGATACATGATAAGATCCTGTCTGCAGCCACCACTAGGGGAGCTCCCTGTGTACAGAGATACATGATAAGATTCTGTCTGCAGTCACCACTAGGGGAGCTCCCTGTATACAGAGACACATGATAAGATCCTGTCTGCAGTCACCACTAGGAGGAGTTCCCTGTGTACAGAGATACATGATAAGATTCTGTCTGCAGTCACCACTAGGGGGAGCTCCCTGTATACAGAGATACATGATAAGATCCTGTCTGCAGCCACCACTAGGAGGAGCTCCCTGTGTACAGAGATACATGATAAGATTCTGTCTGCAGTCACCACTAGGGGGAGCTCCCTGTATACAGAGACACATGATAAGATCCTGTCTGCAGTCACCACTAGGGGGAGCTCCCTGTATACCGAGATACATGATAAGATTCTGTCTGCAGCCACCACTAGGGGGAGCTCCCTGTATACAGAGATAGATGATAAAATTCTGTCTGCAGCCTCCACTAGGGGGAGCTCCCTGTATACAGAGATACATGATAAGATTCTGTCTGCAGTCACCACTAGGGGGAGCTCCCTGTATACAGAGACACATGATAAGATCCTGTCTGCAGTCACCACTAGGGGGAGCTCCCTGTATAGAGAGATACATGATAAGATTCTGTCTGCAGCCACCAGTAGGGGGAGCTCCCTGTACTCAGAGATAGATGATAAAATTCTGTCTGCAGCCTCCACTAGGGGGAGCTCCCTGTATACAGAGATAATGATAAGATCCTGTCTGCATCCACCACTAGGGGGAGTTCCCTGTATACAGAAATACATGATAAGATCCTGTCTGCAGCCACCACTAGGGGGAGCTCCCTGTATACAGATATACATGATAAGATCCTGTCTGCAGCCACCACTAGGGGGAGCTCCCTGTATACAGATATACATGATAAGATCCTGTCTGCATCCACCACTAGGGGGAGCTCCCTGTATACAGAGATACATGATAAGATCCTGTCTGCAGCCACCACTAGGGGGAGCTCCCTGTATACAGATATACATGATAAGATCCTGTCTGCAGCCACTACTAGGGGGAGCTTCCTGTGTACAGATATACATGATAAGATTCTGTCTGCAGTCACCACTAGGGGGAGCTCCCTGTATACCGAGATACATGATAATATTCTGTCTGCAGCCTCCATTAGGGGGAGCACCCTGTATAGAGAGATAGATGATAAGATTCTGTCTGCAGTCACCACTAGGGGGAGCTCCCTGTATACAGAGATACATGATAAGATTCTGTCTGCAGCCACCACTAGGGGGAGCTCCCTGTATACAGAGATACATGATAAGATTCTGTCTGCAGCCTCCACTAGGGGGAGCTCTCTGTATACAGAGATACATGATAAGATTCTGTCTGCAGTCACCACTAGGGGGAGCTCCCTGTATACAGAGATACATGATAAGATTCTGTCTGCAGCCACCACTAGGGGGAGCTCCCTGTATACAGAGATACATGATAAGATTCTGTCTGCAGCCACCACTAGGGGGAGCTCCCTGTATACAGAGATACATGATAAGATTCTGTCTGCAGTCTCCACTAGTGGGAGCTCCCTGTATACAGAGATACATGATAAGATTCTGTCTGCAGTCATCACTAGGGGGAGCTCCCTGTATACATAGATACATGAAAAGATTCTGTCTACAGTCACCACTAGGGGGAGCTCCCTGTATACAGAGATAGATGATAATATTCTGTCTGCAGCCTCCACTAGGGGGAGCTCCCTGTATACAGAGATAATGACAAGATCCTGTTTGCATCCACCACTAGGGGGAGCTCCCTGTATACAGAGATACATGATAAGATCCTGTCTGCAGCCACCACTAGGGGGAGCTCCCTGTATACCGAGATACATGATAAGATCCTGTCTGCAGTCACCACCAGGGGGAGCTCCCTGAATACTGAGATACATGATAAGATCCTGTCTGCAGTCACCACTAGGGGGAGCTCCCTACATACAGAGATACATGATAAGATTCTGTCTGCAGCCACCACTAGGGGGAGCTCCCTGTATACAGAGATACATGATAAGATCCTTTCTGTAGCCACCACTAGGGGGAGCTCCCTGTCTACAGAGATACATGATAAGATTCTGTCTGCAGCCTCCACTAGGGAGAGCTCCCTGTATACAGAGGTACATGATAAGATGCGGTCTGCAGCCTCCACTAGGGGGAGCTCCCTGTATACAGAGATACATAAGATCCTGTCTGCAGCCACCACTAGGGGGATCTCCCTGTATACAGAGATACATGATAAGATCCTGTCTGCAGCCACCACTAGGGAGAGCTCCCTTTATACAGAGGTACATGATAAGATCCGGTCTGCAGACACCACTAGAGGGAGCTCCTTGTATACAGAGATACATGATAAGATTCTGTCTGCAGTCACCACTAGGGGGAGCTCCCTGTATACAGAGATACATGATAAGATCCTGACTGCAGCCACCACTAGGGGGAGCTCCCTGTATACCGAGATACATGATAAGATCCTGTCTGCAGTCACCACTAGGGGGAGCTCCCTGTATACAGAGATACATGATAAGATCCTGTCTGCAGCCACCACTAGGGGGAGCTCCCTGTATACAGAGATACATGATAAGATCCTGTCTGCAGCCACCACTAGGAGGAGCTCCCTGTATACAGAGATACATGATAAGATCCTGTCTGCAGCCACCACTAGGGGGAGCTCCCTGTATACAGAGATACTTTTTAAGATTCTATCTGCAGCCACCACTAGGAGGAGCTCCCTGTATACAGAGATACATGATAAGATTCTGTCTGCAGCCACCACTAGGGGGAGCTCCCTATATACATAGATACATGATAAGATTCTGTCTGCTGTCACCACTAGGGGGAGCTCCCTGTATACAGAGATACATGATAAGATTCTGTCTGCAGCCACCACTAGGGGGAGCTCCCTGTATACAGAGAAACATGATAAGATCCTCTCTGCAGCCACCACTAGGGGGAGCTCCCTGGATACAGAGATACATGTTAAGATTCTGGCTGCAGCCACCATTAGGGGGAGCTCCCTGTATACAGAGATACATGATAAGATCCTGTCTGCAGTCACCACTAGGGGGAGCTCCCTGTATACTGAGATACATGATAAGATCCTGTCTGCAGTAACCACAACGGGGAACTCCCTGTATACAGAGATAAATTATAAGATTCTGTCAGCCGCCACCACTAGGGGGAGCTCCCTGTATACACAGATAAATTATAAGATTCTGTCAGCCGCCACCAGTAGGGGAAGCTCCTTGTATACAGAGATACATGATAAGATTCTGTGTGCAGCCACCACTAGGAGGAGCTCCCTGTATACAGAGATACATGATAAGCTCCAATCAGCAGTCACCACTAGGGGGAGCTCCCTGTATACAGTGATACATGATAAGATCCTGTCTACAGCCACCACTAGGGGGAGCTCCCTGTATACAGAGATACATTTTAAGATTCTGTCTGCAGCCACCACTAGGGGGAGCTCCCTGTATACAGAGATACATTTTAAGATTCTGTCTGCAGCCACCACTAGGGGGAGCTCCCTGTATACAGAGATACATGATAAGATTCTGTCTGCTGTCACCACTAGGGGGAGTTCCCTGTATACAGAGATACATGATAAGATCCTCTCTGCAGCCACCACTAGGGAGAGCTCCCTGTATACAGAGATACATGATAAGATCCTGTCTGCAGCCACCACTAGGAGGAGCTCACTGTATACAGAGATAAATTTTAAGATTCTGTCTGCAGCCACCCCTAGGGGGAGCTCCCTGTATACAGAGATACATTTTAAGATTCTGTCTGCAGCCACCACTAGGGGGAACTCCCTGTATACAGAGATACATTTTAAGATCCTTTCTGCAGCCACCACTAGGGGGAGTTCCCTGTATACAGAGATAAATTATAAGATCCTGTCTGCAGCTACCACTAGGGGGAGCTCCCTGTATACAGAGATAGATGATAAGATCCTGTCTGCAGTCACCACTAGGGGGAGCTCCCTGTATACAGAGATACATGATAAGATCCTGTCTGCAGTCACCACTAGGGGGAGCTCCCTGTATACAGAGACACATGATAAGATCCTGTCTGCAGTCACCACTAGGGGGAGCTCCCTGTATACAGAGATACATGATAAGATTCTGTCTGCTGCCACCACTAGGGGGAGCTCCCTGTATACAGAGCTACATGATATGATCCTGTCTGCAGCCACCACTAGGAGGATTTCCCTGTGTACAGAGATACATGATAAGATCCTGTCTGCAGCCACCACTAGGGGGAGCTCCCTGTATACAGAGATACATGATAAGATCCTGTCTGCAGCCACCACTAGGGGAGCTCCCTGTGTACAGAGATACATGATAAGATTCTGTCTGCAGTCACCACTAGGGGAGCTCCCTGTATACAGAGACACATGATAAGATCCTGTCTGCAGTCACCACTAGGAGGAGTTCCCTGTGTACAGAGATACATGATAAGATTCTGTCTGCAGTCACCACTAGGGGGAGCTCCCTGTATACAGAGATACATGATAAGATCCTGTCTGCAGCCACCACTAGGAGGAGCTCCCTGTGTACAGAGATACATGATAAGATTCTGTCTGCAGTCACCACTAGGGGGAGCTCCCTGTATACAGAGACACATGATAAGATCCTGTCTGCAGTCACCACTAGGGGGAGCTCCCTGTATACCGAGATACATGATAAGATTCTGTCTGCAGCCACCACTAGGGGGAGCTCCCTGTATACAGAGATAGATGATAAAATTCTGTCTGCAGCCTCCACTAGGGGGAGCTCCCTGTATACAGAGATACATGATAAGATTCTGTCTGCAGTCACCACTAGGGGGAGCTCCCTGTATACAGAGACACATGATAAGATCCTGTCTGCAGTCACCACTAGGGGGAGCTCCCTGTATAGAGAGATACATGATAAGATTCTGTCTGCAGCCACCAGTAGGGGGAGCTCCCTGTACTCAGAGATAGATGATAAAATTCTGTCTGCAGCCTCCACTAGGGGGAGCTCCCTGTATACAGAGATAATGATAAGATCCTGTCTGCATCCACCACTAGGGGGAGTTCCCTGTATACAGAAATACATGATAAGATCCTGTCTGCAGCCACCACTAGGGGGAGCTCCCTGTATACAGATATACATGATAAGATCCTGCCTGCAGCCACCACTAGGGGGAGCTCCCTGTATACAGATATACATGATAAGATCCTGTCTGCATCCACCACTAGGGGGAGCTCCCTGTATACAGAGATACATGATAAGATCCTGTCTGCAGCCACCACTAGGGGGAGCTCCCTGTATACAGATATACATGATAAGATCCTGTCTGCAGCCACTACTAGGGGGAGCTCCCTGTGTACAGATATACATGATAAGATTCTGTCTGCAGTCACCACTAGGGGGAGCTCCCTGTATACCGAGATACATGATAATATTCTGTCTGCAGCCTCCATTAGGGGGAGCACCCTGTATAGAGAGATAGATGATAAGATTCTGTCTGCAGTCACCACTAGGGGGAGCTCCCTGTATACAGAGATACATGATAAGATTCTGTCTGCAGCCACCACTAGGGGGAGCTCCCTGTATACAGAGATACATGATAAGATTCTGTCTGCAGCCTCCACTAGGGGGAGCTCTCTGTATACAGAGATACATGATAAGATTCTGTCTGCAGTCACCACTAGGGGGAGCTCCCTGTATACAGAGATACATGATAAGATTCTGTCTGCAGCCACCACTAGGGGGAGCTCCCTGTATACAGAGATACATGATAAGATTCTGTCTGCAGCCACCACTAGGGGGAGCTCCCTGTATACAGAGACACATGATAAGATTCTGTCTGCAGCCTCCACTAGTGGGAGCTCCCTGTATACAGAGATACATGATAAGATTCTGTCTGCAGTCATCACTAGGGGGAGCTCCCTGTATACATAGATACATGAAAAGATTCTGTCTACAGTCACCACTAGGGGGAGCTCCCTGTATACAGAGATAGATGATAATATTCTGTCTGCAGCCTCCACTAGGGGGAGCTCCCTGTATACAGAGATAATGACAAGATCCTGTTTGCATCCACCACTAGGGGGAGCTCCCTGTATACAGAGATACATGATAAGATCCTGTCTGCAGCCACCACTAGGGGGAGCTCCCTGTATACCGAGATACATGATAAGATCCTGTCTGCAGTCACCACCAGGGGGAGCTCCCTGAATACTGAGATACATGATAAGATCCTGTCTGCAGTCACCACTAGGGGGAGCTCCCTACATACAGAGATACATGATAAGATTCTGTCTGCAGCCACCACTAGGGGGAGCTCCCTGTATACAGAGATACATGATAAGATCCTTTCTGTAGACACCACTAGGGGGAGCTCCCTGTCTACAGAGATACATGATAAGATTCTGTCTGCAGCCTCCACTAGGGAGAGCTCCCTGTATACAGAGGTACATGATAAGATGCGGTCTGCAGCCTCCACTAGGGGGAGCTCCCTGTATACAGAGATACATAAGATCCTGTCTGCAGCCACCACTAGGGGGATCTCCCTGTATACAGAGATACATGATAAGATCCTGTCTGCAGCCACCACTAGGGAGAGCTCCCTTTATACAGAGGTACATGATAAGATCCGGTCTGCAGACACCACTAGAGGGAGCTCCTTGTATACAGAGATACATGATAAGATTCTGTCTGCAGTCACCACTAGGGGGAGCTCCCTGTATACAGAGATACATGATAAGATCCTGACTGCAGCCACCACTAGGGGGAGCTCCCTGTATACAGAGATACATGATAAGATCCTGTCTGCAGTCACCACTAGGGGGAGCTCCCTGTATACAGAGATACATGATAAGATCCTGTCTGCAGCCACCACTAGGGGGAGCTCCCTGTATACAGAGATACATGATAAGATCCTGTCTGCAGCCACCACTAGGAGGAGCTCCCTGTATACAGAGATACATGATAAGATCCTGTCTGCAGTCACCACTAGGGGGAGCTCCCTGTATACAGAGATACATGATAAGATCCTGTCTGCAGTCACCACTAGAGGGAGCTCCCTGTATACAGAGATGCATGATAAGATCCAGACTGCAGCCACCACTAGGGGGAGCTCCCTGTATACAGAGATACATGATAAGATCCTGTCTGCAGCCACCACTAGGGGGAGCTCCCTGTATACAGAGATACATGATAAGATTCTGTCTGCAGCCACCACTAGGGGGAGATCCCTGTATACAGAGATACATGATAAGATCCTGTCTGCAGCCACCACTAGGGGGAGCTCCCTGTATATAGAGATACATGATAAGATCCTGTCTGCAGTCACCACTAGGGGGAGCTCCCTGTATACAGAGATACATGATAAGATCCTGTCTGCAGCCACCACTAGGGGGAGCTGCCTGTATACAGAGATACATGATAAGATCCTGTCTGCAGCCACCACTAGGAGGAGCTCCCTATATACAGAGATACATGATAAGATCCTGTCTGCAGCCACCACTAGGGGGAGCTCCCTGTATACAGAGATACATGATAAGATCCTGTCTGCAGCCACCACTAGGGGGAGCTCCCTGTATACAGAGATACATGGTAAGATCCTGTCTGCAGCCACCACTAGGAGGAGCTCCCTATATACAGAGATACATGATAAGATCCTGTCTGCAGCCACCACTAGGGGGAGCTCCCTGTATACAGAGATACATGATAAGATCCTGTCTGCAGCCCCCACTAGGGGGAGCTCTCTGTATACAGAGATATATGATAAGATTCTGTCTGCAGTCACCACTAGGAGGAGCTCCCTGTATACAGAGATACATGATAAGATCCTGTCTGCAGCCACCACTAGGGGGAGCTCCCTGTATACAGAGATACATGATAAGATCCTGTCTGCAGCCCCCACGAGGGGGAGCTCTCTGTATACAGAGATACATGATAAGATTCTGTCTGCAGTCACCACTAGGGGGAGCTCCCTGTATACAGAGATATATGATAAGATTCTGTCTGCAGCCACGACTAGGGGGAGCTCCCTATATACAGAGATACATGATAAGATCCTGTCTGCAGTCACCACTAGGAGGAGCTCCCTGTATACATAGATACATGATAAGATCCTGTCTGCAGTCACCACTAGGGGGAGCTCCCTGTATACAGAGATACATGATAAGATCCTGTCTGCAGTCACCACTAGGGGGAGCTCCCTGTATACAGAGATACATGATAAGATCCTGTCTGCAGCCACCACTAGGGGGAGCTCCCTATATACAGAGATACATGATAAGGTTCTTTCTGCAGCCACCACTAGGAGGAGCTCCCTGTATACAGAGATACATGATAAGATCCTGTCTGCAGCCACCACTAGGGGGAGCTCCCTGTATACAGAGATACATGATAAGATCCTGTCTGCAGCCCCCACTAGGGGGAGCTCTCTGTATACAGAGATACATGATAAGATCCTGTCTGCAGTCTCCACTAGGGGGAGCTCCCTGTATACAGAGATACATGATAAGATCCTGTCTGCAGCCACCACTAGGGGGAGCTCCCTATATACAGAGATACATGATAAGGTTCTTTCTGCAGCCACCACTAGGAGGAGCTCCCTGTATACAGAGATACATGATAAGATCCTGTCTGCAGCCACCACTAGGGGGAGCTCCCTGTATACAGTGATACATGATAAGATCCTGTCTGCAGCCCCCACTAGGGGGAGCTCCCTATATACAGAGATACATGATAAGATCCTGTCTGCAGTCACCACTAGGAGGAGCTCCCTGTATACATAGATACATGATAAGATCCTGTCTGCAGTCACCACTAGGGGGAGCTCCCTGTATACAGAGATAATGACAAGATCCTGTTTGCATCCACCACTAGGGGGAGCTCCCTGTATACAGAGATACATGATAAGATCCTGTCTGCAGCCACCACTAGGGGGAGCTCCCTGTATACCGAGATACATGATAAGATCCTGTCTGCAGTCACCACCAGGGGGAGCTCCCTGTATACTGAGATACATGATAAGATCCTGTCTGCAGTCACCACTAGGGGGAGCTCCCTACATACAGAGATACATGATAAGATTCTGTCTGCAGCCACCACTAGGGGGAGCTCCCTGTATACAGAGATACATGATAAGATCCTTTCTGTAGACACCACTAGGGGGAGCTCCCTGTCTACAGAGATACATGATAAGATTCTGTCTGCAGTCACCACCAGGGGGAGCTCCCTGTATACTGAGATACATGATAAGATCCTGTCTGCAGTCACCACTAGGGGGAGCTCCCTACATACAGAGATACATGATAAGATTCTGTCTGCAGCCACCACTAGGGGGATCTCCCTGTATACAGAGATACATGATAAGATCCTGTCTGCAGCCACCACTAGGGAGAGCTCCCTTTATACAGAGGTACATGATAAGATCCGGTCTGCAGACACCACTAGAGGGAGCTCCTTGTATACAGAGATACATGATAAGATTCTGTCTGCAGTCACCACTAGGGGGAGCTCCCTGTATACAGAGATACATGATAAGATCCTGACTGCAGCCACCACTAGGGGGAGCTCATTGTATACAGAGATACATGATAAGATTCTGTCTGCAGTCACCACTAGGGGGAGCTCCCTGTATACAGAGATACATGATAAGATCCTGTCTGCAGCCACCACTAGGGGGAGCTCCCTGTATACAGAGATACATGATAAGATCCTGTCTGCAGCCACCACTAGGAGGAGCTCCCTGTATACAGAGATACATGATAAGATCCTGTCTGCAGTCACCACTAGGGGGAGCTCCCTGTATACAGAGATACATGATAAGATCCTGTCTGCAGTCACCACTAGGGGGAGCTCCCTGTATATAGAGATGCATGATAAGATCCAGACTGCAGCCACCACTAGGGGGAGCTCCCTGTATACAGAGATACATGATAAGATCCTGTCTGCAGCCACCACTAGGGGGAGCTCCCTGTATACAGAGATACATGATAAGATTCTGTCTGCAGCCAACACTAGGGGGAGATCCCTGTATACAGAGATACATGATAAGATCCTGTCTGCAGCCACCACTAGGGGGAGCTCCCTGTATATAGAGATACATGATAAGATCCTGTCTGCAGTCACCACTAGGGGGAGCTCCCTGTATACAGAGATACATGATAAGATCCTGTCTGCAGCCACCACTAGGGGGAGCTCCCTGTATACAGAGATACATGATAAGATCCTGTCTGCAGCCACCACTAGGAGGAGCTCCCTATATACAGAGATACATGATAAGATCCTGTCTGCAGCCACCACTAGGGGGAGCTCCCTGTATACAGAGATACATGATAAGATCCTGTCTGCAGCCACCACTAGGGGGAGCTCCCTGTATACAGAGATACGTGGTAAGATCCTGTCTGCAGCCACCACTAGGAGGAGCTCCCTATATACAGAGATACATGATAAGATCCTGTCTGCAGCCACCACTAGGGGGAGCTCCCTGTATACAGAGATACATGATAAGATCCTGTCTGCAGCCCCCACTAGGGGGAGCTCTCTGTATACAGAGATATATGATAAGATTCTGTCTGCAGTCACCACTAGGAGGAGCTCCCTGTATACAGAGATACATGATAAGATCCTGTCTGCAGCCACCACTACGGGGAGCTCCCTGTATACAGAGATACATGATAAGATCCTGTCTGCAGCCCCCACTAGGGGGAGCTCTCTGTATACAGAGATACATGATAAGATTCTGTCTGCAGTCACCACTAGGGGGAGCTCCCTGTATACAGAGATATATGATAAGATTCTGTCTGCAGCCACGACTAGGGGGAGCTCCCTATATACAGAGATACATGATAAGATCCTGTCTGCAGTCACCACTAGGAGGAGCTCCCTGTATACATAGATACATGATAAGATCCTGTCTGCAGTCACCACTAGGGGGAGCTCCCTGTATACAGAGATACATGATAAGATCCTGTCTGCAGTCACCACTAGGGGGAGCTCCCTATATACAGAGATACATGATAAGGTTCTTTCTGCAGCCACCACTAGGAGGAGCTCCCTGTATACAGAGATACATGATAAGATCCTGTCTGCAGCCACCACTATGGGGAGCTCCCTGTATACAGAGATACATGATAAGATCCTGTCTGCAGCCCCCACTAGGGGGAGCTCTCTGTATACAGAGATACATGATAAGATCCTGTCTGCAGTCACCACTAGGGGGAGCTCCCTGTATACAGAGATACATGATAAGATCCTGTCTGCAGCCACCACTAGGGGGAGCTCCCTATATACAGAGATACATGATAAGGTTCTTTCTGCAGCCACCACTAGGAGGAGCTCCCTGTATACAGAGATACATGATAAGATCCTGTCTGCAGCCACCACTAGGGGGAGCTCCCTGTATACAGAGATACATGATAAGATCCTGTCTGCAGCCCCCACTAGGGGGAGCTCCCTATATACAGAGATACATGATAAGATCCTGTCTGCAGTCACCACTAGGAGGAGCTCCCTGTATACATAGATACATGATAAGATCCTGTCTGCAGTCACCACTAGGGGGAGCTCCCTGTATACAGAGATACATGATAAGATCCTGTCTGCAGTCACCACTAGGGGGAGCTCCCTGTATACAGAGATACATGATAAGATCCTGTCTGCAGCCCCCACTAGGGGGAGCTCTCTGTATACAGAGATACATGATAAGATTCTGTCTGCAGTCACCACTAGGAGGAGCTCCCTGTATACAGAGATACATGATAAGATCCTGTCTGCAGCCACCACTAGGGGGAGCTCCCTGTATACAGAGATACATGATAAGATCCTGTCTGCAGCCCCCACTAGGGGGAGCTCTCTGTATACAGAGATACATGATAAGATTCTGTCTGCAGTCACCACTAGGGGGAGCTCCCTGTATACAGAGATATATGATAAGATTCTGTCTGCAGCCACGACTAGGGGGAGCTCCCTATATACAGAGATACATGATAAGATCCTGTCTGCAGTCACCACTAGGAGGAGCTCCCTGTATACATAGATAGATGATAAGATCCTGTCTGCAGTCACCACTAGGAGGAGCTCCCTGTATACATAGATACATGATAAGATCCTGTCTGCAGTCACCACTAGGGGGAACTCCCTGTATACAGAGATACATGATAAGATCCTGTCTGCAGCCACCACTAGGGGGAGCTCCCTGTATACAGAGATACATGATAAGATCCTGTCTGCAGCCACCACTAGGAGGAGCTCCCTATATACAGAGATACATGATAAGATCCTGTCTGCAGCCACCACTAGGGGGAGCTCCCTGTATACAGAGATACATGATAAGATCCTGTCTGCAGCCACCACTAGGGGGAGCTCCCTCTATACAGAGATACATGGTAAGATCCTGTCTGCAGCCACCACTAGGAGGAGCTCCCTATATACAGAGATACATGATAAGATCCTGTCTGCAGCCACCACTAGGGGGAGCTCCCTGTATACAGAGATACATGATAAGATCCTGTCTGCAGCCCCCACTAGGGGGAGCTCTCTGTATACAGAGATACATGATAAGATTCTGTCTGCAGTCACCACTAGGAGGAGCTCCCTCTATACAGAGATACATGATAAGATCCTGTCTGCAGCCACCACAAGGGGGAGCTCCCTGTATACAGAGATACATGATAAGATCCTGTCTGCAGCCCCCACTAGGGGGAGCTCTCTGTATACAGAGATACATGATAAGATTCTGTCTGCAGTCACCACTAGGGGGAGCTCCCTGTATACAGAGATATATGATAAGATTCTGTCTGCAGCCACAACTAGGGGGAGCTCCCTATATACAGAGATACATGATAAGATCCTGTCTGCAGTCACCACTAGGAGGAGCTCCCTGTATACATAGATACATGATAAGATCCTGTCTGCAGTCACCACTAGGGGGAGCTCCCTGTATACAGAGATACATGATAAGATCCTGTCTGCAGTCACCACTAGGGGGAGCTCCCTGTATACAGAGATACATGATAAGATCCTGTCTGCAGCCACCACTAGGGGGAGCTCCCTATATACAGAGATACATGATAAGGTTCTTTCTGCAGCCACCACTAGGAGGAGCTCCCTATATACAGAGATACATGATAAGATCCTGTCTGCAGCCACCACTAGGGGGAGCTCCCTGTATATAGAGATACATGATAAGATCCTGTCTGCAGCCACCACTAGGGGGAGCTCCCTGTATATAGAGATACATGATAAGATCCTGTCTGCAGCCACCACTAGGGGGAGCTCCCTGTATACAGAGATACATGATAAGATCCTGTCTGCAGTCACCACTAGGGGGAGCTCCCTGTATACAGAGATACATGATAAGATGCTGTCTGCAGTCACCACTAGGGGGAGCTCCCTGTATACAGAGACACATGGTAAGATCCTGTCTGCAGTCACCACTAGGAGGAGCTCCCTATATACAGAGATACATGATAAGATCCTGTCTGCAGCCACCACTAGGGGGAGCTCCCTGTATACAGAGACACATGATAAGATCCTGTCTGCAGTCACCACTATGGGGAGCTCCCTGTATACAGAGATACATGATAAGATTCTGTCTGCAGCCACCACTAGGGGGAGCTCCCTGTATACAGAGATAGATGATAAAATTCTGTCTGCAGCCTCCACTAGGGGGAGCTCCCTGTATACAGAGATACATGATAAGATTCTGTCTGCAGCCACCACTAGGAGGAGCTCCCTGTATACAGAGATACATGATAAGATTCTGTCTGCAGACACCACTAGAGGGAGCTCCCTGTATACAGAGATACAGGATAAGATTCTGTCTGCAGCCACCACTAGGAGGAGCTCCCTGTATACAGAGATACATGATAAGATTCTGTCTGCAGACACCACTAGAGGGAGCTCCCTGTATACAGAGATACATGATAAGATCCTGTCTGCAGCCACCACTAGGGGGAGCTCCCTGTATATAGAGATACATGATAAGATCCTGTCTGCAGCCACCACTAGGAGGAGCTCCCTGTATATAGAGATACATGATAAGATCCTGTCTGCAGCCACCACTAGGGGGAGCTCCCTGTATATAGAGATACATGATAAGATCCTGTCTGCAGCCACCACTAGGAGGAGCTCCCTGTATATAGAGATACATGATAAGATCCTGTCTGCAGCCACCACTAGGGGGAGCTCCCTGTATATAGAGATACATGATAAGATCCTGTCTGCAGCCACCACTAGGGGGAGCTCCCTGTATATAGAGATACATGATAAGATCCTGTCTGCAGCCACCACTAGGGGGAGCTTCAGTGTAATATACTTTGCAGGTGTTTCTGTGAGGATGCTAGGAATGGTAGTTGCAGCTGGAGTTCTTGTAGTTCTTGCAGGATATTTAGTGATATGATGAGGTTAGCGGTAATCTGTGCAGATTGTGGGCAGGGATGCGGGGTCTTCAGGGATGCGGGGTCTTCAGGGATGCGGGGTCTTTAGTCTCCCGTACGTTATGTATGAGCCGGGGTCTCGGATCAGCTCTTGGCTCCTCATCTTCTGCTGTTCTCTCTCAGACACGGAGCGTCCATGGAGCGCAGCACAGACACAGGGCCATGCTGACGGAGCGCCCGCTCTCAGGGGACGCGTATCCTGGAGTCAGAGTCGCGTATCCTGGAGTCAGGGGTGAAGTTGATGAAGCATTTTGTAGTGAAGCAGGCGGTGGGGGAGGGGAGGCGATTCCTGGAGGTAGAAGCAGGTAAATTCTGTCCCCGGTGAGAAATCTGCAGATTATTCTGATCTTCTAATTATCCTCCGAGGACGCGGGAGACGTAACCAGACGCACGGAAGGAGGAGGCACAGGGGGGCACTTACTTTTTGTGCACAGTCGTCGCCTCATTTGTCCCTCTTCCTTCCATGACTTCGCATTTAATGATGGCAACCGCGACCGAAAGTCGCCGAGAATCCGAACGGCGAGATTTCCATTTGCCACGTTTACGTTGCGATGAGCCGCATTTATGTCACGTGACCACAGGCGCCGCTGCCTCAAGTGGCAGCAACGTGGGAAAATCCTAGATATGGCAGAGCGAGCTGAGCACAAGAGCTGACAATCTAAGAAAATGCTGGAGAGGAGCCCAAAACACAGGGGGCACAGAGATGGGCAGGAGGAGTGAGAGAGGGACAGGAGGAGAGGGAGAGCGGGGCAGGAGGAAGGGAGAGAGGGGAAGGAGGAAAGGGAGAGAGGCAGAAAGAAGGGAGAGAGGTGAAGGAGGAGGGAGACATGGGCAGGAGGAAGGGAAAGAGGGGAAGGAGGAGGGAGAGAGGGACAGGAGGAGAGGGAGAGCAGGGCAGGAGGAAGGGAGAGAGGGGAAGGAGGAGGTGAGAGAGGGGCAGGAGGAAAGGAGAGAGGGGCAGGAGGAAGGGAGAGAGGGGCAGGAGGAAGGGAGAGAGGGGCAGGAGGAGAGAGAGAGGGGAAGGAGGAAAGGAGAGAGGGGCAGGAGGAAGGAAGAGAGGGGCAGGAGGAAGGGAGAGAGGGGAAGGAGGAGGGAGAGAGGGGAAGGAGGAGGGGAGAGAGGGGCAGGAGGAAGGGAGAGAGAGGAAGGAGGAAAGGGAGAGAGGGGAAGCAGGAAGGGAGGGGAAGCAGGAAGGTTGAGAGGCAGAAGGAAGGGAAAGAGGGGAAGGAGGAGGGGAGAGAGGGGCAGGAAGAAGGGAGAGAGGGGAAGTAGGAGAGGGAGAGGGGCAGGAGGAGGGGAGAGGGGCAGGAGGAAGGGAGAGAGGTGCAGGGGGAAGGGAGAGGTAGGAGGAATGGAAAGAGGGGCAGGGGGAAAGGAGAGAGGGGCAGGATGAAGGGAGAGAGGGGAATGAGGAGGGGAGAGAGGGGCAGGAGGAAGGGAGAGAGGGGCAGGAGGAAGGGAGAGAGGGGAAGAAGGAGGGAAGAGAGGGGCAGGAGGAAGGGAGAGAGGGGCAGAAGGAGGGGAGAGAGGAGCAGGAGGAAGAGCGAGGGGAAGGAGGAAGGGAGAGAGGTGCAGGAGGAGTGAGAAAGGGGCAGGAGAAGGGAGATGGTGCAAGAGGGAGAGGGGAAGGAGGAAGGGAGAGAGGGGCAGGAGGAAGGTACAGAGAGGAAGGAGAAGGGAGAGAGGGCAAGGAGGAGAGGGAGAGAGAGGCAGGAGGAAGGGAGAGAGGGGAAGGAGGAAGGGACAGAGGGGAAGGAGGAGGGAGAAAGGGCAAGGAGGAGAGGGAGAGAGGCAGGAGGAAGGGAGAGAGGGGAAGGAGGAAGGGAGAAAGGGGCAGGAGGAAGGGAGAGAGGGGAAGGAGGAGGGAAAGAGGGGCAGGAGGAAGGGAGAGAGGGGAAGGATGAAGGGAAAGAGGGGAAGGAGGAAGGGAGAGAGGGGCAGGCGGAAGGGAGAGAGGAGAAAGAGGAGAGGGAGAGGGGCAGGAGGAAGGGAGAGAGGGGAAGGAGGACGGATAGAGGGGAAGGAGGAGAGGGAGAGGGCAGGAGGAAGGGAGAGAGGGGAAGGGAGAGAGGGGCAGGGGGAAGGAGAGAGGGGAAGGAGGAGGGAGAGAGGGGCAGGAGGAAAGAAGAGAGGGGAAGGAGGAAGGGACAGAGGGTCAGGAGGAGGGGAGAGAGGGGCAGGAGGAAAGTAGAGAGGGGAAAGAGGAAGGGGGAAGGGACAGAGAGGAAGGAGGAAGGGAGAGAGGGGAAGGAGGAAGGGAGAGAGGGGAAGGAGGAAGGGAGAGAGGGGAAGGAGGAAGGGAGAGGGGCAGGAGGAAGGGAGAGAGGGGAAGAAGGAGGGAGAGAGGGGCAGGATGAAGGGAAAGAGGGGAAGAAGGAAGGGAGAGAGGGGCAGGCGGAAGGGAGAGAGGAGAAAGAGGAGAGGGAGATGGGCAGGAGGAGGGAGAGAGGGGCAGGAGAAGGGAGAGGGGGCAGGAGGAGGGAGAGGCGCAGAAGGAAGGGAGAGAGGGGAAGGAGGAGGGAGAGAGGGGCAGGAGGAAGGGAGAGAGGGGAAGGAGGAAGGGAGAGAGGGGCAGGAGGAGGTGAGAAAGGGGCAGGAGGGAAGGAGAGAGGGGAAGGAGGAAGGGAGAGAGGGGTAGGAGGAAGGGAGAGAGGGGCAGGAGCAGAGAGAGAGGGGCAGGAGGACGGGAGAGAGGGGTAGGATGAGGGAGAGAGAGAGGCAGGAGGAAGGGAGAGAGGGGCAGGAGGAAAGGAGAGAGGGGAAGGAGGAAGGGAGAGAGGGACAGGAGCAGAGAGAGAGGGGCAGGAGGAAGGGAGAGAGGGGTAGGATGAGGGAGAGAGAGGCAGGAGGAAGGGAGAGAGGGTCAGGAGGAAAGGAGAGAGGGGCAGGAGTAAGGGAGAGAGGGTAGGAGGAAGGGAGAGAGGGGCAGGAGGGAGAGGGGAGAGGGGAAGGAGGAAGGGAGAGATGGGCAGGAGGAGGGAGAGGGGCAGGAGAAGGGAGAGATGGGCAGGAGGAGGGAGAGGGGCAGAAGGAAGGGAGAGAGGGGAAGGAGGAGGGAGAGAGGGGCAGGAGGAAGGGAGAGAGGGGAAGGAGGAAGGGAGAGAGGGGAAGGAGGAAGGGAGAGAGGGGAAGGAGGAAGGGAGAGAGGGGCAGAAGGAGAGAGAGAGGCAGGAGGAGGTGAGAGAGGGGCAGGAGGAAAGGAGAGAGGGGCAGGAGGAAGGGAGAGAGGGGCAGGAGGAGAGAGAGAGAGGGGCAGGAGGAGGTGAGAGAGGGGAATGAGGAATGGAGTGAGGGGCAAGAGGAAGGGAGAGAAGGGTAGGAGGAAGGGAGAGAGGGGAAGGAGGAAGGGAGAGAGGGGCAGAAGGAGAGAGAGAGGCAGGAGGAGGTGAGAGAGGGGAAGGAGGAAGGGAGAGAGGGGAAGGAGGTAGGGAGAGAGGGGAAGGAGGAAGTGAGAGAGGGGCAGAAGGAGAGAAAGAGGCAGGAGGAGGTGAGAGAGGGGCAGGAGGAAAGGAGAGAGGGGCAGGAGGAAGGGAGAGAGGGGCAGGAGGAAGGGAGAGAGGGGCAGGAGGAGAGAGAGAGGGGCAGGAGGAGAGAGAAAGGGGCAGGAGGAGGTGAGAGAGGGGAATGAGGAATGGAGTGAGGGGCAGGAGAAAGGGAGAGAAGGGTAGGAGGAAGGGAGAGAGGGGAAGGAGGAAGGGAGAGAGGGGAAGGAGGAAGGGAGAGAGGGGCAGAAGGAGAGAGAGAGGCAGGAGGAGGTGAGAGAGGGGCAGGAGGAAAGGAGAGAGGGGCAGGAGGAAGGGAGAGAGGGGTAGGAGGAAGGGAGAGAGGGGTAGGAGGAAGGGAGAGAGGGGCAGGAAGAAGGGAGAGGGGCAGGAAGGAGAGAGGGGCAAGGAGAAAGGAAGAGAGGGGCAGGAGGGACAAAGGTGCAGGAGGAGGAAATGAAGGGCAGGAGGGAAATGTTGTAGGAGGCGACAGTGAGAGGAGGAGGAGACGACAGACGAGCGCTCCACTAATTCCCTGTATTCTGCTGGCAGCCGCCAGAGAGGAGATGGATGAAGAGGAGCGGAGAAGACAAGTGCACTTACCTGGTGAGAGAACCTACCATCACCCCCATCATCTACTACTACTACTACCCAGGGCATCAGCCAGTACTGTGCATGTCATTTATAGAGAAATACTGTCAGATTACATGATGGGAAAGTGGTGCTGTGTGTATCACACAGGAGAGGATTAGATACACAGCAGACAGTATCACACAGGATAGGATTAGATACACGGCTCAGCAGTCAGTATCACACAGGAGAGGATTAGATACACGGCTCAGCAGACAGTATCACACAGGACAGGATTAGATACACAGCTCAGCAGACAGTATCACACAGGACAGGATTAGATACACGGCTCAGCAGACAGTATCACACAGGATAAGATTAGATACATGGCTCAGCAGACAGTATCACACAGGATAGGATTAGATACACGGCTCAGCAGACAGTATCACACAGGATAGGATTAGATACACGGCTCAGCAGACAGTATCACACAGGACAGGATTAGATACACGGCTCAGCAGACAGTATCACACAGGAGAGGATTAGATACACGGCTCAGCAGACAGTATCACACAGGATAGGATTAGATACACGGCTCAGCAGACAGTATCATACATACAGTAGTGTCCAAAATAATAGCCGTCTGTTCACAAACATGAGTTATCACAGAATCTTTCTCCTAGTTGTTATTTCCAGCATTGGGAACATTTCTCGCTGTTTTCTAATTCACAACATGAAGAGAAATGTAGATAATTTGTAACTATTTTAAACGAAATATCAAAAAATGACCATTGTTCTGTTCTACAATATAGCAGTGTCTGCATTTGTCTTTACAAACTCACAATATGTCTCTTCTTTGAGGATTTAGCATCCTGTGAATCACTATCCTGATATTTACTTATATATCCACAGTTTTTTAGAGCTGCTTCACATCTATGTTGCATAGAGTCAATCCAATTCTGGCCCCTGTCATCTGTTATTCCAGCCCAGGATGATTTCACTACATCCCACATTTTTTGGCATTTGTTGCTTTTGCCTCAGAAACGGCATTTTTGATGTCACCCCACAAGTGTTCTACCGGATTAAGGTCTGGGGATTGGGCTGGCCACTCCATAACCTCAATTTTGTTGGACTGGAACCAAGATTTTGCTCATTTACAGGTGTGTTTAGGGTCGTTGTCTTGGTGAAACACCCATTTCAGGGGCATCTCCTCTTCAGCGTAAGGCAACATGACCTCTTCAAGTATTTTATATATGCAAACTGGTCTATGATCCCTGGTATGCGGTAAATAGGTCCGGCACCATAGTAAGAGAAACATACCCATATCCTGATGCTTCCACCATGCTTCACTGTCTGCAGGGTGTATTGTGGCTGAATGCAGAGTTTGAGGGTCGTCTGACAAACTGTCTGCGGCCCTTGGATCCAAAATGAACAATTTTACTTTCATCAGTCCACAACATGTTTCTCCATTTCTCTTTAGGCCAGTTATTGTGTTCTTTGGCAAATTGTATCTGCTTCAGTACATGTCTTTTTTTTACAGTGGGACTTTGCGGGGACTTCTTGCTCAGAGATTAGCTTCACACAGGCGTCTCCTAACTGTCACAGTCCTCACAGGTAACTGGAGACTGTCTGTGATCCTTTTGGAGCTGATCATTGGCCGAGCCTTTGCCATTCTGGCTATTCTTCCATCCATTCGAATGGTAGTCTTCCATTTTCTTCCGCGTCTCTCTGGTTTTTCTTTCCATTATAAAGCATTGGAGATCATTTTAACTGAACAGACGATCATTGTCTGCACTTCTTTATAAGTTTTACCCTCTCAAATCAACTTTATAATCAGAGTATCAAAGTCCGCTGCTCTTCTGAACAATGTCTCCAACGACCCATATTTCTCCGGCTTTCAAGGAGAAATGCATGTCCAACATGTGCTGCTTCACCTCTATATAAGGGCCACCTGATTCACACCTGTTTCTTCACAGAATGATTGACCTCACTGATTGACCTCCACACTGATATTATATTGAACACCCCCCGTACAATTAATTATTCACATACACAGAGTCAGAAACCTGCAGATCATGAATGCGGAGTCTGGGGGTTTTCTTACAATCTACTGCACCGACTGGTAAATTGTTTAACATGTGGTGATAGAATTTATACCAAATATAGTGATTAATCCGGTCAGCCATATTGGACTGCTGGTATTTTGAACCCTACTGTAGGATTTGATACACGGCTCAGTAGTCAGTATAGCAGAGGATAGGCTTAGATACACAGCTCAGCACATGGTATCACACAGGATAGGCTTAGATACACCATCAGTACTCTCAGCCTCCCTTCTCAGTAATGTCTTCCTCTCTTGCAGTTCTCTGTGTGAAGTGTCAGCTCTTGGGCCGAGATGCCTATAATATCTGGGGGTAACGAGCACGACTACAGCAACCTGAGCTACACGTCCAGCAGCACGCTCAACCACTTCTTCCCGGTGGCCGCAGATTCGCAGACGCTGAAGGGCGTGAAGTACCAGCGGGCGAAGAGAATCTACGACCCCGACGATCTGTACACGAGCGACTTTAAGCAGGAGATTGTGATTAATGTGGGCGGCATCCGCTACCTCCTGCCTTGGAGCACGCTGGACGACTTCCCCATGACCCGACTTGGGAGGCTGAGGTTCTGCAGCAGCTACGACGAGATCATCCAGGTCTGCGATGACTTTGATGAAGACACCAATGAGTTCTTCTTCGACAGGAACCCGTGTGCGTTCAGTATGATCGTCAGCTTCATGGCGGCGGGGAAGCTGCGGCTGCTGCGGGAGATGTGCGCCCTGTCCTTCCAGGAGGAGCTGCTGTACTGGGGCATCGAGGAGTCCAGCCTGGAGCGTTGCTGCCTACGGAAGCTCTTCCAGAAGCTGGAGGACCTGGCCGAGATCAACAAGGAGGAGGAGGCGCAACTGACGCGGGAGACTATCTGTGTGCTGGAGGACCACTCCACCGTGGGCCAGTGCATGAGCGGACTGCGGGACATGGTGGAGAACCCGCAGTCGGGACTCCCCGGGAAGGTGTTCGCCTGTCTGTCCATCATCTTCGTGGCCACCACGGCCATCAACCTGTGTATCAGCACCATGCCGGACCTCCGCGCTGAGGAGGACAGGGTGAGTGAGTTGCATAAGATTGCACCTGTTTCTCCTGGCTGAGGGAGCGCCCCCACCTGGTATCCTCAGAAAATTGCACCTGTCTTTCTCCAGGCGGAAGGAGTGCCCCCTGGTATCCTCTGGAGATTGCACCTGTCTTTCTCCTGGCTGAGGGAGCGCCCCCATCTGGTATCCTCAGAAAATTGCACCTGTCTTTCTCCAGGCAGAGGGAGCGCCCCCTAGTATCCTCTGGAGATTACACCTGTCTTTCTCCAGGCAGAGGGAGCGCCCCCTAGTATCCTCTGGAGATTGCACCTGTCTTTCTCCAGGCAGAGGGAGCGCCCCCTGGTATCCTCTGGAGATTGCAGCTGTCTTTCTCCAGGCAGAGGGAGCGCCCCCCTGGTATCCTCTGGAGATTGCACCTGTCTTTCTCCAGGCAGAGGGAGCGCCCCCTAGTATCCTCTGGAGATTGCACCTGTCTTTCTCCAGGCAGAGGGAGCGCCCCCTGGTATCCTCTGGAGATTGCAGCTGTCTTTCTCCAGGCAGAGGGAGCGCCCCCTGGTATCCTCTGGAGATTGCACCTGTCTTTCTCCAGGCAGAGGGAGCGCCCCCTGGTATCCTCTGGAGATTGCAGCTGTCTTTCTCCAGGCAGAGGGAGCGCCCCCCTGGTATCCTCTGGAGATTGCACCTGTCTTTCTCCAGGCAGAGGGAGCGCCCCCTAGTATCCTCTGGAGATTGCACCTGTCTTTCTCCAGGCAGAGGGAGCGCCCCCTGGTATCCTCTGGAGATTGCAGCTGTCTTTCTCCAGGCAGAGGGAGCGCCCCCTGGTATCCTCTGGAGATTGCACCTGTCTTTCTCCAGGCAGAGGGAGCGCCCCCTGGTATCCTCTGGAGATTGCAGCTGTCTTTCTCCAGGCAGAGGGAGCGCCCCCTGGTATCCTCTGGAGATTGCACCTGTCTTTCTCCAGGCAGAGGGAGCGCCCCCTGGTATCCTCTGGAGATTGCACCTGTCTTTCTCCAGGCAGAGGGAGCGCCCCCTAGTATCCTCTGGAGATTACACCTGTCTTTCTCCAGGCAGAGGGAGCGCCCCCTAGTATCCTCTGGAGATTGCACCTGTCTTTCTCCAGGCAGAGGGAGCGCCCCCTGGTATCCTCTGGAGATTGCAGCTGTCTTTCTCCAGGCAGAGGGAGCGCCCCCCTGGTATCCTCTGGAGATTGCACCTGTCTTTCTCCAGGCAGAGGGAGCGCCCCCTAGTATCCTCTGGAGATTGCACCTGTCTTTCTCCAGGCAGAGGGAGCGCCCCCTGGTATCCTCTGGAGATTGCAGCTGTCTTTCTCCAGGCAGAGGGAGCGCCCCCTGGTATCCTCTGGAGATTGCACCCGTCTTTCTCCAGGCAGAGGGAGCGCCCCCTGGTATCCTCTGGAGATTGCAGCTGTCTTTCTCCAGGCAGAGGGAGCGCCCCCCTGGTATCCTCTGGAGATTGCACCTGTCTTTCTCCAGGCAGAGGGAGCGCCCCCTAGTATCCTCTGGAGATTGCACCTGTCTTTCTCCAGGCAGAGGGAGCGCCCCCTAGTATCCTCTGGAGATTGCAGCTGTCTTTCTCCAGGCAGAGGGAGCGCCCCCTGGTATCCTCTGGAGATTGCAGCTGTCTTTCTCCAGGCAGAGGGAGCGCCCCCTGGTATCCTCTGGTTTTGCTTTTCTTTGTACCTTTTCTAGCTCGGCGTCATTTCTATGGACTGCAGGTGAGATCTCACTAAAGTGGTCGTATCACGTCCCTCCCGCGAGTTCACACCTCACAATATATGACAATATCCCGATGGCTTTAGAAGCCGCTGATTGACGTGGAGCTGCATTTAGTCTGTGATCTACAAGTACATCCAGTACAAGAGACTGTATCTAATCCTATCCTGTGTGATACTGTCTGCTGAGCCGTGTATCTAATCCTATCCTGCGTGATACTGTCTGCTGAGCCGTGTATCTAATCCTCTCCTGTGTGATACTGTCTGCTGAGCCGTGTATCTAATCCTATCCTGTGTGATACTGTCTGCTGAGCCGTGTATCTAATCCTCTCCTGTGTGATACTGTCTGCTGAGCCGTGTATCTAATCCTATCCTGTGTGATACTGACTGCTGAGCCGTGTATCTAATCCTCTCCTGTGTGATACTGTCTGCTGAGCCGTGTATCTAATCCTCTCCTGTGTGATACTGTCTGCTGAGCCGTGTATCTAATCCTCTCCTGTGTGATACTGTCTGCTGAGCCGTGTATCTAATCCTCTCCTGTGTGATTCTGTCTGCTGAGCTGTGTATCTAATCCTCTCCTGTGTGATACTGTCTGCTGAGCCGTGTATCTAATCCTCTCCTGGGTGATACTGTCTGCTGAGCCGTGTATCTAATCCTATCCTGTGTGATACTGTCTGCTGAGCCGTGTATCTAATCCTCTCCTGTGTGATACTGTCTGCTGAGCCGTGTATCTAATCCTATCCTGTGTGATACTGTCTGCTGAGCCGTGTATCTAATCCTATCCTGTGTGATACTGTCTGCTGAGCCGTGTATCTAATCCTCTCCTGTGTGATACTGTCTGCTGAGCCGTGTATCTAATCCTATCCTGTGTGATACTGTCTGCTGAGCTGTGTATCTAATCCTATCCTGTGTGATACTGTCTGCTGAGCCGTGTATCTAATCCTCTCCTGTGTGATACTGCCTGCTGAGCCGTGTATCTAATCCTCTCCTGGGTGATACTGTCTGCTGAGCCGTGTATCTAATCCTCTCCTGTGTGATACTGTCTGCTGAGCTGTGTATCTAATCCTATCCTGTGTGATACTGTCTGCTGAGCCGTGTATCTAATCCTCTCCTGTGTGATACTGTCTGCTGAGCCGTGTATCTAATCCTCTCCTGTGTGATACTGTCTGCTGAGCCGTGTATCTAATCCTCTCCTGTGTGATACTGCCTGCTGAGCCGTGTATCTAATCCTATCATGTGTGATACTGTCTGCTGAGCTGTGTATCTAATCCTCTCCTGTGTGATACTGTCTGCTGAGCCGTGTATCTAATCCTCTCCTGTGTGATACTGCCTGCTGAGCTGTGTATCTAATCCTATCATGTGTGATACTGTCTGCTGAGCTGTGTATCTAATCCTCTCCTGTGTGATACTGTCTGCTGAGCCGTGTATCTAATCCTCTCCTGTGTGATACTGTCTGCTGAGCCGTGTATCTAATCCTATCCTGTGTGATACTGTCTGCTGAGCCGTGTATCTAATCCTCTCCTGTGTGATACTGTCTGCTGAGCCGTGTATCTAATCCTATCCTGTGTGATACTGTCTGCTGAGCCGTGTATCTAATCCTCTCCTGTGTGATACTGTCTGCTGAGCCGTGTATCTAATCCTCTCCTGTGTGATACTGCCTGCTGAGCCGTGTATCTAATCCTCTCCTGGGTGATACTGTCTGCTGAGCCGTGTATCTAATCCTCTCCTGTGTGATACTGTCTGCTGAGCTGTGTATCTAATCCTCTCCTGTGTGATACTGTCTGCTGAGCCGTGTATCTAATCCTCTCCTGTGTGATACTGCCTGCTGAGCCGTGTATCTAATCCTCTCCTGTGTGATACTGCCTGCTGAGCCGTGTATCTAATCCTCTCCTGGGTGATACTGTCTGCTGAGCCGTGTATCTAATCCTCTCCTGTGTGATACTGTCTGCTGAGCCGTGTATCTAATCCTCTCCTGTGTCATACTGTCTGCTGAGCCGTGTATCTAATCCTATCCTGTGTGATACTGTCTGCTGAGCCGTGTATCTAATCCTCTCCTGTGTGATACTGTCTGCTGAGCCGTGTATCTAATCCTATCCTGTGTGATACTGTCTGCTGAGCCATGTATCTAATCCTCTCCTGTGTGATACTGTCTGCTGAGCCGTGTATCTAATCCTCTCCTGTGTGATACTGTCTGCTGAGCCGTGTATCTAATCCTATCCTGTGTAATACTGTATGCTGAACCGTGTATCTAATCCTCTCCTGTGCGATACTGACTGCTGAGCCGTGTATCTAATCCTATCCTGTGTGATACTGTCTGCTGAGCCGTGTATCTAATCCTATCCTGTGTGATACTGTCTGCTGAGCCGTATATCTAATCCTATCCTGTGTGATACCGTCTGCTGAGCCGTGTATCTAATCCTATCCTGTGTGATACTGTCTGCTGAGCCGTATATCTAATCCTATCCTGTGTGATACCGTCTGCTGAGCCGTGTATCTAATCCTATCCTGTGTGATACTGTCTGCTGAGCCGTGTATCTAATCCTATCCTGTGTGATACTGTCTGCTGAGCTGTGTATCTAATCCTCTCCTGTGTGATACTGTCTGCTGAGCCGTGTATCTAATCCTCTCCTGTGTGATACTGTCTGCTGAGCTGTGTATCTAATCCTCTCCTGTGTGATACTGTCTGCTGAGCCGTGTATCTAATCCTCTCCTGTGTGCTACTGTATGCTGAACCGTGTATCTAATCCTCTCCTGTGTGATACTGTCTGCTGAGCCGTGTATCTAATCCTCTCCTGTGTGATACTGTCTGCTGAGCCATGTATCTAATCCTCTCCTGTGTGATACTGTCTGCTGAGCCGTGTATCTAATCCTCTCCTGTGTGATACTGTCTGCTGAGCCGGGTATCTAATCCTATCCTGTGTGATACTGTCTGCTGAGCTGTGTATCTAATCCTATCCTGTGTGATACTGTCTGCTGAGCCGTGTATCTAATCCTATCCTGTGTGATACTGTCTGCTGAGCCGTGTATCTAATCCTCTCCTGTGTGATACTGTCTGCTGAGCTTGTATCTAATCCTATCCTGTGTGATACTGTCTGCTGAGCCGTGTATCTAATCCTCTCCTGTGTGATACTGTCTGCTGAGCCGTGTATCTAATCCTATCCTGTGTGATACTGTCTGCTGAGCCGTGTATCTAATCCTCTCCTGTGTGATACTGTCTGCTGAGCTTGTATCTAATCCTATCCTGTGTGATACTGTCTGCTGAGCCGGGTATCTAATCCTATCCTGTGTGATACTGTCTGCTGAGCCATGTATCTAATCCTCTCCTGTGTGATACTGTCTGCTGAGCCGTGTATCTAATCCTCTCCTGTGTGATACTGTCTGCTGAGCTGTGTATCTAATCCTCTCCTGTGTGATACTGTCTGCTGAGCCGTGTATCTAATCCTATCCTGTGTGATACTGTCTGCTGAGCCGTGTATCTAATCCTCTCCTGTGTGATACTGTCTGCTGAGCTTGTATCTAATCCTATCCTGTGTGATACTGTCTGCTGAGCCGGGTATCTAATCCTATCCTGTGTGATACTGTCTGCTGAGCCATGTATCTAATCCTCTCCTGTGTGATACTGTCTGCTGAGCCGTGTATCTAATCCTCTCCTGTGTGATACTGTCTGCTGAGCCGTGTATCTAATCCTCTCCTGTGTGATACTGTCTGCTGAGCCGTGTATCTAATCCTCTCCTGTGTGATACTGTCTGCTGAGCCGGGTATCTAATCCTCTCCTGTGTGATACTGTCTGCTGAGCCGTGTATCTAATCCTCTCCTGTGTGATACTGTCTGCTGAGAGGTGTATCTAATCCTATCCTGTGTGATACTGTCTGCTGAGCCGTGTATCTAATCCTATCCTGTGTGATACTGTCTGCTGAGCCGGGTATCTAATCCTATCCTGTGTGATACTGTCTGCTGAGCCGTGTATCTAATCCTCTCCTGTGTGATACTGTCTGCTGAGCCGTGTATCTAATCCTCTCCTGTGTGATACTCTCTGCTGAGCCGTGTATCTAATCCTCTCCTGTGTGATACTGTCTGCTGAGCTGTGTATCTAATCCTATCCTGTGTGATACTGTCTGCTGAGCCGGGTATCTAATCCTCTCCTGTGTGATACTGTCTGCTGAGCCGTGTATCTAATCCTCTCCTGTGTGATACTGTCTGCTGAGCCGTGTATCTAATCCTCTCCTGTGTGATACTGTCTGCTGAGCCGGGTATCTAATCCTATCCTGTGTGATACTGTCTGCTGAGCCGTGTATCTAATCCTCTCCTGTGTGATACTGTCTGCTGAGCCGTGTATCTAATCCTCTCCTGTGTGATACTGTCTGCTGAGCCGTGTATCTAATCCTCTCCTGTGTGATACTGTCTGCTGAGAGGTGTATCTAATCCTATCCTGTGTGATACTGTCTGCTGAGCCGTGTATCTAATCCTATCCTGTGTGATACTGTCTGCTGAGCCGGGTATCTAATCCTATCCTGTGTGATACTGTCTGCTGAGCCGTGTATCTAATCCTCTCCTGTGTGATACTGTCTGCTGAGCCGTGTATCTAATCCTCTCCTGTGTGATACTGTCTGCTGAGCCGTGTATCTAATCCTATCCTGTGTGATACTGTCTGCTGAGCCGGGTATCTAATCCTATCCTGTGTGATACTGTCTGCTGAGCCGTGTATCTAATCCTCTCCTGTGTGATACTGTCTGCTGAGCCGTGTATCTAATCCTCTCCTGTGTGATATTGTCTGCTGAGCCGTGTATCTAATCCTATCCTGTGTGATACTGTCTGCTGAGCCATGTATCTAATCCTATCCTGTGTGATACTGTCTGCTGAGCCATGTATCTAATCCTATCCTGTGTGATACTGTCTGCTGAGCCGTGTATCTAATCCTCTCCTGTGTGATACTGTCTGCTGAGAGGTGTATCTAATCCTATCCTGTGTGATACTGTCTGCTGAGCCGTGTATCTAATCCTATCCTGTGTGATACTGTCTGCTGAGCCGGGTATCTAATCCTATCCTGTGTGATACTGTCTGCTGAGCCGTGTATCTAATCCTCTCCTGTGTGATACTGTCTGCTGAGCCGTGTATCTAATCCTCTCCTGTGTGATACTGTCTGCTGAGCCGTGTATCTAATCCTATCCTGTGTGATACTGTCTGCTGAGCCGGGTATCTAATCCTATCCTGTGTGATACTGTCTGCTGAGCCGTGTATCTAATCCTATCCTGTGTGATACTGTCTGCTGAGCCATGTATCTAATCCTATCCTGTGTGATACTGTCTGCTGAGCCATGTATCTAATCCTATCCTGTGTGATACTGTCTGCTGAGCCGTGTATCTAATCCTATCCTGTGTGATACTGTCTGCTGAGCCATGTATCTAATCCTATCCTGTGTGATACTGTCTGCTGAGCCATGTATCTAATCCTATCCTGTGTGATACTGTCTGCTGAGCTGTGTATCTAATCCTATCCTGTGTGATACTGTCTGCTGAGCCATGTATCTAATCCTATCCTGTGTGATACTGTCTGCTGAGCCATGTATCTAATCCTATCCTGTGTGATACTGTCTGCTGAGCCATGTATCTAATCCTATCCTGTGTGATACTGTCTGCTGAGCCATGTATCTAATCCTATCCTGTGTGATACTGTCTGCTGAGCCATGTATCTAATCCTATCCTGTGTGATACTGTCTGCTGAGCCATGTATCTAATCCTATCCTGTGTGATACTGTCTGCTGAGCCGTGTATCTAATCCTCTCCTGTGTGATATTGTCTGCTGAGCCGTGTATCTAATCCTCTCCTGTGTGATACTGTCTGCTGAGCCGTGTATCTAATCCTATCCTGTGTGATACTGTCTGCTGAGCCGTGTATCTAATCCTCTCCTGTGTGATACTGTCTGCTGAGCCGTGTATCTAATCCTCTCCTGTGTGATACTGTCTGCTGAGCCGTGTATCTAATCCTCTCCTGTGTGATACTGTCTGCTGAGCCGTGTATCTAATCCTCTCCTGTGTGATACTGTCTGCTGAGCCGTGTATCTAATCCTATCCTGTGTGATACTGCCTGCTGAGCCGTGTATCTAATCCTCTCCTGTGTGATACTGCCTGCTGAGCCGTGTATCTAATCCTCTCCTGGGTGATACTGTCTGCTGAGCTGTGTATCTAATCCTATCCTGTGTGATACTGTCTGCTGAGCCATGTATCTAATCCTATCCTGTGTGATACTATCTGCTGAGCTGTGTATCTAATCCTATCCTGTGTGATACTATCTGCTGAGCCGTGTATCTAATCCTATCCTGTGTGATACTATCTGCTGAGCCGTGTATCTAATCCTATCCTGTGTGATACTGTCTGCTGAGCCGTGTATCTAATCCTCTCCTGTGTGATACTATCTGCTGAGCTGTGTATCTAATCCTATCCTGTGTGATACTGTCTGCTGAGCCATGTATCTAATCCTATCCTGTGTGATACTGTCTGCTGAGCCATGTATCTAATCCTCTCCTGTGTGATACTGTCTGCTGAGCCGTGTATCTAATCCTCTCCTGTGTGATACTGTCTGCTGAGCCGTGTATCTAATCCTGTCCTGTGTGATACTGTCTGCTGAGCCGTGTATCTAAATGGAGTGGGTGATAAATGTAGAATTGGTGACTTGTTTCTATTAGACCCTTTCTCTGATTGTTCCTCACCTGGTTTTGGCTCCTGAGAAAAAATACTGACCGAATACTGACCAGATACTGACCAGATACTGACCGAATACTGACAGAATACTGACCAGATACTGACCGAATACTGACCAGATACTGACCGAATACTGACCGAATACTGACCGAATACTGATAGTGGGGCATTGGCCTTATATTACTGTAAAATGTCAATCATCGAAAGCAAATGTCACACTACCAATAACCCCAGACACAGCAGAGGTACAGAGTATTTCAGGAGCAACAAAGCAGATGTAATGGTAGGCAACAGACTACTAAGTGCAAGTAGCAAATTTCACAGCAGCACAGAGTATTTCAGGAGAACAGTGTGACAATCCTGTGGGAGGTCACACACAGAGTGAGAGGGGCAGGATCCACAGCAGCACAGAGGATTTCAGGGGCATAGTAATATAATACTTTCCCTGGACCGGCGGCAGCACAGAGGATTTTAGGGGCATAGTAATATAATACTTTCCCTGGAGCGGCGGCAGCACAGAGGATTTCAGGGGCATAGTAATATAATACTTTCCCTGGAGCGGCAGCAGCACAGAGGATTTCAGGGGCATAGTAATATAATACTTTCCCTGGAGCGGCGGCAGCACAGAGGATTTCAGGGGCATAGTAATATAATACTTTCCTGGAGCGGCAGCAGCACAGAGGATTTCAGGGGCATAGTAATATAATACTTTCCTGGAGCGGCAGCAGCACAGAGGATTTCAGGGGCATAGTAATATAATACTTTCCCTGGACCGGCAGCAGCACAGAGGATTTCAGGGGCATAGTAATATAATACTTTCCCTGGACCGGCAGCAGCACAGAGGATTTCAGGGGCATAGTAATATAATACTTTCCTGGAGCGGCAGCAGCACAGAGGATTTCAGGGGCATAGTAATATAATACTTTCCTGGAGCGGCAGCAGCACAGAGGATTTCAGGGGCATAGTAATATAATACTTTCCCTGGAGCGGCGGCAGCACAGAGGATTTCAGGGGCATAGTAATATAATACTTTCCCTGGAGCGGCAGCAGCACAGAGGATTTCAGGGGCATAGTAATATAATACTTTCCCTGGACCGGCAGCAGCACAGAGGATTTCAGGGGCATAGTAATATAATACTTTCCCTGGAGCGGCGGCAGCACAGAGGATTTCAGGGGCATAGTAATATAATACTTTCCCTGGACCGGCAGCAGCACAGAGGATTTCAGGGGCATAGTAATATAATACTTTCCCTGGAGCGGCAGCAGCACAGAGGATTTCAGGGGCATAGTAATATAATACTTTCCCTGGACCGGCAGCAGCACAGAGGATTTCAGGGGCATAGTAATATAATACTTTCCTGGAGCGGCAGCAGCACAGAGGATTTCAGGGGCATAGTAATATAATACTTTCCTGGAGCGGCAGCAGCACAGAGGATTTCAGGGGCATAGTAATATAATACTTTCCCTGGACCGGCAGCAGCACAGAGGATTTCAGGGGCATAGTAATATAATACTTTCCCTGGAGCGGCAGCAGCACAGAGGATTTCAGGGGCATAGTAATATAATACTTTCCTGGAGCGGCAGCAGCACAGAGGATTTCAGGGGCATAGTAATATAATACTTTCCCTGGAGCGGCAGCAGCACAGAGGATTTCAGGGGCATAGTAATATAATACTTTCCTGGACCGGCAGCAGCACAGAGGATTTCAGGGGCATAGTAATATAATACTTTCCTGGAGCGGCAGCAGCACAGAGGATTTCAGGGGTATAGTAATATAATACTTTCCCTGGAGCGGCAGCAGCACAGAGGATTTCAGGGGCATAGTAATATAATACTTTCCTGGAGCGGCAGCAGCACAGAGGATTTCAGGGGCATAGTAATATAATACTTTCCTGGACCGGCAGCAGCACAGAGGATTTCAGGGGCATAGTAATATAATACTTTCCTGGACCGGCAGCAGCACAGAGGATTTCAGGGGCATAGTAATATAATACTTTCCCTGGACCGGCAGCAGCACAGAGGATTTCAGGGGCATAGTAATATAATACTTTCCCTGGACCGGCAGCAGCACAGAGGATTTCAGGGGCATAGTAATATAATACTTTCCCTGGAGCGGCAGCAGCACAGAGGATTTCAGGGGCATAGTAATATAATACTTTCCCTGGACCGGCAGCAGCACAGAGGATTTCAGGGGCATAGTAATATAATACTTTCCCTGGACCGGCGGCAGCACAGAGGATTTCAGGGGCATAGTAATATAATACTTTCCCTGGAGCGGCAGCAGCACAGAGGATTTCAGGGGCATAGTAATATAATACTTTCCCTGGAGCGGCGGCAGCACAGAGGATTTCAGGGGCATAGTAATATAATACTTTCCCTGGACCGGCAGCAGCACAGAGGATTTCAGGGGCATAGTAATATAATACTTTCCTGGAGCGGCAGCAGCACAGAGGATTTCAGGGGCATAGTAATATAATACTTTCCCTGGAGCGGCAGCAGCACAGAGGATTTCAGGGGCATAGTAATATAATACTTTCCCTGGACCGGCAGCAGCACAGAGGATTTCAGGGGCATAGTAATATAATACTTTCCTGGAGCGGCAGCAGCACAGAGGATTTCAGGGGCATAGTAATATAATACTTTCCTGGACCGGCAGCAGCACAGAGGATTTCAGGGGCATAGTAATATAATACTTTCCTGGAGCGGCAGCAGCACAGAGGATTTCAGGGGCATAGTAATATAATACTTTCCCTGGACCGGCAGCAGCACAGAGGATTTCAGGGGCATAGTAATATAATACTTTCCTGGACCGGCAGCAGCACAGAGGATTTCAGGGGCATAGTAATATAATACTTTCCTGGAGCGGCAGCAGCACAGAGGATTTCAGGGGCATAGTAATATAATACTTTCCCTGGACCGGCAGCAGCACAGAGGATTTCAGGGGCATAGTAATATAATACTTTCCCTGGACCGGCAGCAGCACAGAGGATTTCAGGGGCATAGTAATATAATACTTTCCTGGAGCGGCAGCAGCACAGAGGATTTCAGGGGCATAGTAATATAATACTTTCCCTGGAGCGGCGGCAGCACAGAGGATTTCAGGGGCATAGTAATATAATACTTTCCCTGGAGCGGCAGCAGCACAGAGGATTTCAGGGGCATATTAATATAATACTTTCCCTGGACCGGCAGCAGCACAGAGGATTTCAGGGGCATAGTAATATAATACTTTCCCTGGAGCGGCGGCAGCACAGAGGATTTCAGGGGCATAGTAATATAATACTTTCCCTGGAGCGGCAGCAGCACAGAGGATTTCAGGGGCATAGTAATATAATACTTTCCCTGGAGCGGCAGCAGCACAGAGGATTTCAGGGGCATAGTAATATAATACTTTCCCTGGAGCGGCGGCAGCACAGAGGATTTCAGGGGTATAGTAATATAATACTTTCCCTGGACCGGCAGCAGCACAGAGGATTTCAGGGGCATAGTAATATAATACTTTCCCTGGACCGGCAGCAGCACAGAGGATTTCAGGGGCATAGTAATATAATACTTTCCCTGGAGCGGCAGCAGCACAGAGGATTTCAGGGGCATAGTAATATAATACTTTCCCTGGAGCGGCAGCAGCACAGAGGATTTCAGGGGCATAGTAATATAATACTTTCCCTGGACCGGCAGCAGCACAGAGGATTTCAGGGGCATAGTAATATAATACTTTCCCTGGAGCGGCAGCAGCACAGAGGATTTCAGGGGCATAGTAATATAATACTTTCCCTGGAGCGGCAGCAGCACAGAGGATTTCAGGGGTATAGTAATATAATACTTTCCCTGGAGCGGCGGCAGCACAGAGGATTTCAGGGGTATAGTAATATAATACTTTCCCTGGAGCGGCGGCAGCACAGAGGATTTCAGGGGCATAGTAATATAATACTTTCCCTGGAGCGGCAGCAGCACAGAGGATTTCAGGGGTATAGTAATATAATACTTTCCCTGGACCGGCGGCAGCACAGAGGATTTCAGGGGTATAGTAATATAATACTTTCCCTGGAGCGGCGGCAGCACAGAGGATTTCAGGGGCATAGTAATATAATACTTTCCCTGGAGCGGCAGCAGCACAGAGGATTTCAGGGGCATAGTAATATAATACTTTCCCTGGAGCGGCAGCAGCACAGAGGATTTCAGGGGCATAGTAATATAATACTTTCCCTGGAGCGGCGGCAGCACAGAGGATTTCAGGGGTATAGTAATATAATACTTTCCCTGGACCGGCAGCAGCACAGAGGATTTCAGGGGCATAGTAATATAATACTTTCCCTGGACCGGCAGCAGCACAGAGGATTTCAGGGGCATAGTAATATAATACTTTCCCTGGAGCGGCAGCAGCACAGAGGATTTCAGGGGCATAGTAATATAATACTTTCCCTGGAGCGGCAGCAGCACAGAGGATTTCAGGGGCATAGTAATATAATACTTTCCCTGGACCGGCAGCAGCACAGAGGATTTCAGGGGCATAGTAATATAATACTTTCCCTGGAGCGGCAGCAGCACAGAGGATTTCAGGGGCATAGTAATATAATACTTTCCCTGGAGCGGCAGCAGCACAGAGGATTTCAGGGGTATAGTAATATAATACTTTCCCTGGAGCGGCGGCAGCACAGAGGATTTCAGGGGTATAGTAATATAATACTTTCCCTGGAGCGGCGGCAGCACAGAGGATTTCAGGGGCATAGTAATATAATACTTTCCCTGGAGCGGCAGCAGCACAGAGGATTTCAGGGGTATAGTAATATAATACTTTCCCTGGAGCGGCGGCAGCACAGAGGATTTCAGGGGCATAGTAATATAATACTTTCCCTGGAGCGGCAGCAGCACAGAGGATTTCAGGGGTATAGTAATATAATACTTTCCCTGGAGCGGCAGCAGCACAGAGGATTTCTGGCACTGGAGCTGGGCTGTAACTCTATATTATTACATCACTGCTTCCCGCTGACGGATCCGGTTGCGGTTTCCATTTCTGGCCGCCATCAGCCGGGTGTCGCGGGCGGCGATATGTTTCCCTTACGCCTTAATTAATTAGTCCGGCGATCACTCAGGGTTTTCGCTTTCGGATCAGTAAATTGATTTCTCTGATTTCATCCGTCCTGAATATTTCATGTCTGGTCCTCACTGCAGTCTCCATACACCTCTGAAATCCTCTGCGCTGCTGTGGGTTATTTATGATGCCATCCGCTGACATTATGGTATCATGATGGCGGCTCAGAATCTGGCTGCGGATGGCGGCCCTGAGAAGGACTCTGAGCGGTCGGTGGATGCTGCGGCTCCTTTAAGGCTGTGGACAGTGTAGTGGATCACCCGCGGGCACAGGAGCGTCTCCACACCGCAGCCGGTCCATTTCCCTGGTGGCTCCGCCGGGGTGGGGTGCTCCGCAGTGTGGGGGCCGCAGCGGCTCCTGATGGTGGGCACACACCCGTATACTCCACGGCCGGCGTCTGCTCCACTTACATCACACAAGAACCGCGAGCGCCGTCATCCGCAGATATCACCGCGCAGTCCTGTGTCCGGGGAAACCGATACTGATCGCGGGGATCAGATTCCAGGGACGACGCAGGAGTCACCTCATCTCCCAGGTACATCGCAGCATATCCTCCAGTCACCTCCAGAGCTGCGGTCACTATTCTGCTGTTACATCGTGTCTTATCCTCCAGTCACCTCCAGAGCTGCGGTCACTATTCTGCTGTTACATCGTGTCTTATCCTCCAGCCACCTCCAGAGCTGCAGTCACTATTCTGCTGTTACATCATGTCTTATCCTCCAGTCACCTCCAGAGCTGCAGTCACTATTCTACTGTTACATCATGTCTTATCCTCCAGTCACCTCCAGAGCTGCAGTCACTATTCTGTTGTTACATCAGGTCTTATCCTCCAGTCACCTCCAGAGCTGCAGTCACTATTCTGCTGTTACATCGTGTCTTATCCTCCAGTCACCTCCAGAGCTGCAGTCACTATTCTGCTGTTCCATCATGTCTTATCCTCCAGTCACCTCCAGAGCTGCAGTCACTATTCTGCTGTTACATCGTGTCTTATCCTCCAGTCACCTCCAGAGCTGCAGTCACTATTCTGCTGTTACATCATGTCTTACCCTCCAGTCACCTCCAGAGCTGCAGTCACTATTCTGCTGTTACATCGTGTCTTATCCTCCAGTCACCTCCAGAGCTGCAGTCACTATTCTACTGTTACATCATGTCTTATCCTCCAGTCACCTCCAGAGCTGCAGCCACTATTCTGCTGTTACATGGTGTCTTATCCTCCAGTCACCTCCAAAGCTGCAGTCACTATTCTGCTGTTACATCATGTCTTATCCTCCAGTCACCTCCAGAGCTGCAGTCACTATTCTGCTGTTACATCATGTCTTATCCTCCAGTCACCTCCAGAGCTGCAGTCACTATTCTACTGTTACATCACATCTTATCCTCCAGTCACCTCCAGAGCTGCAGTCACAATTCTGCTGTTACATCATGTCTTATCCTCCAGTCACCTCCAGAGCTGCAGTCACTATTCTGCTGTTACATTGTGTCTTATCCTCCAGTCACCTCGAGAGCTGCAGTCACTATTCTACTGTTACATCGTGTCTTATCCTCCAGTCACCTCCAGAGCTGCAGCCACTATTCTGCTGTTACATGGTGTCTTATCCTCCAGTCACCTCCAGAGCTGCACTCACTATTCTCCTGTTACACGGTGTCTTATCCTCCAGACACCTACAGAGCTGCACTCACTATTCTGCTGTTACATAGTGTCTTATCCTCCAGTCACCTACAGAGCTGCACTCACTATTCTGCTGTTACATCATGTCTTATCCTCCAGTCACCTCCAGAGCTGCACTCACTATTCTGCTGTTACATCATGTCTTATCCTCCAGTCATCTCCAGAGCTGCAGTCACTATTCTGCTGTTACATGGTGTCTTATCCTCCAGTCACCTCCAAAGCTGCGGTCACTATTCTGCTTTTACATTGTGTCTTATCATCCAGTCACCTCCAGAGCTGCACTCACTATTCTGCTGTTACATTGTGTCTTATCCTCCAGTCACCTACAGAGCTGCACTCACTATTCTGCTGTTACATTGTCTTATCCTCCAGTCACCTACAGAGCTGCACTCACTATTCTGCTGTTACATCATGTCTTATCCTCCAGTCACCTCCAGAGCTGCAGTCACTATTCTGCTGTTACATCATGTCTTATCCTCCAGTCACCTACAGAGCTGCAGTCACTATTCTGCTGTTACATGGTGTCTTATCCTCCAGTCACCTCCAGAGCTGCAGCCACTATTCTGCTGTTACATGGTGTCTTATCCTCCAGTCACCTCCAGAGCTGCAGTCACTATTCTGCTGTTACATCATGTCTTATCCTCCAGTCACCTCCAGAGCTGCAGCCACTATTCTGCTGTTACATGGTGTCTTATCCTCCAGTCACCTCCAGAGCTGCAGTCACTATTCTGCTGTTACATCATGTCTTATCCTCCAGTCACCTCCAGAGCTGCAGTCACTATTCTACTGTTACATCACATCTTATCCTCCAGTCACCTCCAGAGCTGCAGTCGCTATTCTGCTGTTACATCATGTCTTATCCTACAGTCACCTCCAGAGCTGCAGTCACTATTCTGCTGTCACATTGTGTCTTATCCTCCAGTCACCTCCAGAGCTGCAGTCACTATTCTACTGTTACATCATGTCTTATCCTCCAGTCACCTCCAGAGCTGCGGTCACTATTCTACTGTTACATCATGTCTTATCCTCCAGTCACCTCCAGAGCTGCAGCCACTATTCTGCTGTTACATGGTGTCTTATCCTCCAGTCACCTCCAAAGCTGCGGTCACTATTCTGCTGTTACATTGTGTCTTATCATCCAGTCACCTCCAGAGCTGCACTCACTATTCTGCTGTTACATTGTGTCTTATCCTCCAGTCACCTACAGAGCTGCACTCACTATTCTGCTGTTACATTGTCTTATCCTCCAGTCACCTCCAGAGCTGCACTCACTATTCTGCTGTTACATCATGTCTTATCCTCCAGTCACCTCCAGAGCTGCAGTCACTATTCTGCTGTTACATCATGTCTTATCCTCCAGTCACCTACAGAGCTGCACTCACTATTCTGCTGTTACATCATGTCTTATCCTCCAGTCACCTACAGAGCTGCACTCACTATTCTGCTTTTACATCGTGTCTTATCCTCCAGTCACCTCCAGAGCTGCACTCACTATTCTGCTGTTACATCAAGTCTTATCCTACAGTCACCTCCAGAGCTGCAGTCACTATTCTGCTGTTACATTGTGTCTTAACCTCCAGTCACCTCCAGAGCTGCAGTCGCTATTCTGCTGTTACATCATGTCTTATCCTCCAGTCACCTACAGAGCTGCACTCACTATTCTGCTGTTACATCATGTCTTATCCTCCAGTCACCTACAGAGCTGCACTCACTATTCTGCTGTTACATCATGTCTTATCCTCCAGTCACCTCCAGAGCTGCAGTCGCTATTCTGCTGTTACATCATGTCTTATCCTCCAGTCACCTACAGAGCTGCACTCACTATTCTGCTGTTACATCGTGTCTTATCCTCCAGTCACCTACAGAGCTGCACTCACTATTCTGCTGTTACATCATGTCTTATCCTCCAGTCACCTCCAGAGCTGCACTCACTATTCTGCTGTTACATCATGTCTTATCCTACAGTCACCTCCAGAGCTGCAGTCACTATTCTGCTGTTACATCGTGTCTTATCCTCCAGTCACCTCCAGAGCTGCAGTCACTATTCTACTGTTACATCGTGTCTTATCCTCCAGTCACCTCCAGAGCTGCAGCCACTATTCTGCTGTTACATGGTGTCTTATCCTCCAGTCACCTCCAAAGCTGCGGTCACTATTCTGCTGTTACATTGTGTCTTATCATCCAGTCACCTCCAGAGCTGCACTAACTATTCTGCTGTTACATTGTCTTATCCTCCAGTCACCTACAGAGCTGCACTCACTATTCTGCTGTTACATTGTCTTATCCTCCAGTCACCTACAGAGCTGCACTCACTATTCTGCTGTTACATCATGTCTTATCCTCCAGTCACCTCCAGAGCTGCACTCACTGTTCTGCTGTTACATAGCAGCATATCCTCCAGTCACCTCCAGAGCTGCGGTCACTATTCTGCTGTTACATGGTGTCTTATCCTCCAGTCACCTCCAGAGCTGCAGTCACTATTCTGCTGTTACATCACGTCTTACCCTCCAGTCACCTCCAGAGCTGCGGTCACTATTCTGCTGTTACATCGTGTCTTATCCTCCAGTCACCTCCAGAGCTGCAGCCACTATTCTGCTGTTACATCATGTCTTATCCTCCAGTCACCTCCAGAGCTGCACTCACTATTCTGCTGTTACATCATGTCTTATCCTCCAGTCACCTCCAGAGCTGCACTCACTATTCTGCTGTTTATATCATATGTTATCCTCCAGTCACCTCCAGAGCTGCAGTCACTATTCTGCTGTTACATCAGGTCTTATCCTCCAGTCACCTCAAGAGCTGCGGTCACTATTCTGCTTTTACATCATGTCTTATTCTCCAGTCACCTCCAGAGCTGCAGTCACTGTTCTGTTGTTACATCATGTCTTATTCTCCAGTCACCTCCAGAGCTGCAGTCACTATTCTACTATTACATCATGTCTTATCCTCCAGTCACCTCCAGAGCTGCAGTCACTATTCTGCTGTTACATCATGTCTTCTCCTCCAGTCACCACCAGAGCTGCAGTCACTATTCTGCTGTTACATCATGTCTTATTCTCCAGTCACCTCCAGAGCTGCAGTCACTATTCTGCTGTTACATCAGTATTATCCTCCAGTCTCCTCCAGAGCTGCAGTCACTATTCTGCTGTTACATCATGTCTTATCCTCCAGTCACCTCCAGAGCTGCAGTCACTGTTCTGCTGTTACATCGTGTCTTATCCTTCAGTCACCTCCAGAGCTGCAGTCACTCTTCTGCTGTTACATCATGTCTTATCCTCCAGTCACCTCCAGAGCTGCAGTCACTTGTCTGCTGTTACATCATGTCTTATCCTCCAGTCACCTCCAGAGCTGCAGTCACTATTCTGCTGTTACATCATGTCTTATCCTTCAGTCACCTCCAGAGCTGCAGTCACTGTTCTGCTGTTACATTGTGTCTTATCCTCCAGAGCTGCAGTCACTGTTCTGCTGTTACATTGTGTCTTATCCTCCAGAGCTGCAGTCACTATTCTGCTGTTACATTGTGTCTTATCATCCAGTCACCTCCAGAGCTGCACTAACTATTCTGCTGTTACATTGTCTTATCCTCCAGTCACCTACAGAGCTGCACTCACTATTCTGCTGTTACATTGTCTTATCCTCCAGTCACCTACAGAGCTGCACTCACTATTCTGCTGTTACATCATGTCTTATCCTCCAGTCACCTCCAGAGCTGCACTCACTGTTCTGCTGTTACATAGCAGCATATCCTCCAGTCACCTCCAGAGCTGCGGTCACTATTCTGCTGTTACATGGTGTCTTATCCTCCAGTCACCTCCAGAGCTGCAGTCACTATTCTGCTGTTACATCACGTCTTACCCTCCAGTCACCTCCAGAGCTGCGGTCACTATTCTGCTGTTACATCGTGTCTTATCCTCCAGTCACCTCCAGAGCTGCAGCCACTATTCTGCTGTTACATCATGTCTTATCCTCCAGTCACCTCCAGAGCTGCACTCACTATTCTGCTGTTACATCATGTCTTATCCTCCAGTCACCTCCAGAGCTGCACTCACTATTCTGCTGTTTATATCATATGTTATCCTCCAGTCACCTCCAGAGCTGCAGTCACTATTCTGCTGTTACATCAGGTCTTATCCTCCAGTCACCTCAAGAGCTGCGGTCACTATTCTGCTTTTACATCATGTCTTATTCTCCAGTCACCTCCAGAGCTGCAGTCACTGTTCTTTTGTTACATCATGTCTTATTCTCCAGTCACCTCCAGAGCTGCAGTCACTATTCTACTATTACATCATGTCTTATCCTCCAGTCACCTCCAGAGCTGCAGTCACTATTCTGCTGTTACATCATGTCTTCTCCTCCAGTCACCACCAGAGCTGCAGTCACTATTCTGCTGTTACATCATGTCTTATTCTCCAGTCACCTCCAGAGCTGCAGTCACTATTCTGCTGTTACATCAGTATTATCCTCCAGTCTCCTCCAGAGCTGCAGTCACTATTCTGCTGTTACATCATGTCTTATCCTCCAGTCACCTCCAGAGCTGCAGTCACTGTTCTGCTGTTACATCGTGTCTTATCCTTCAGTCACCTCCAGAGCTGCAGTCACTCTTCTGCTGTTACATCATGTCTTATCCTCCAGTCACCTCCAGAGCTGCAGTCACTTGTCTGCTGTTACATCATGTCTTATCCTCCAGTCACCTCCAGAGCTGCACTCACTATTCTGCTGTTACATCATGTCTTATCCTTCAGTCACCTCCAGAGCTGCAGTCACTGTTCTGCTGTTACATTGTGTCTTATCCTCCAGAGCTGCAGTCACTGTTCTGCTGTTACATTGTGTCTTATCCTCCAGAGCTGCAGTCACTATTCTGCTGTTACATCATGTCTTATCCTCCAGTCACCTCCAGAGCTGCAGTCACTGTTCTGCTGTTACATCGTGTCTTATCCTTCAGTCACCTCCAGAGCTGCAGTCATTGTTCTGCTGTTACATCGTGTCTTATCCTTCAGTCACCTCCAGAGCTGCGGTCACTATTCTGCTGTTACAGCATGTCTTATCCTTCAGTCACCTCCAGAGCTGCGGTCACTATTCTGCTGTTACATCGTGTCTTATCCTCCAGTCACCTCCAGAGCTGCACTCACTATTCTGCTGTTACATCGTGTCTTATCCTTCAGTCTCCTCCAGAGCTGCAGTCACTATTCTGCTGTTACATCATGTCTTATCCTCCAGTCACCTCCAGAGCTGCAGTCACTATTCTGCTGTTACATCGTGTCTTATCCTCCGGTCACCTCCAGAGCTGCAGTCACTATTCTGCTGTTACATCGTGTCTTATCCTTCAGTCTCCTCCAGAGCTGCAGTCACTATTCTGCTGTTACATCATGTCTTATCCTCCAGTCACCTCCAGAGCTGCAGTCACTATTCTGCTGTTACATCGTGTCTTATCCTCCGGTCACCTCCAGAGCTGCAGTCACTATTCTCCTGTTACATTGTGTCTTATCCTCCAGTCACCTCCAGAGCTGCAGTCACTGTTCTGCTTCTCCTTTTGATGCAGCTCTGGGAGGTTAGGGAGATGTGCCCGCAGTCGTCCCGGGTGCAGGGAGATGTGACATCTGCTGCGCACCTCTTTGGGCGCCTGTATTAACCCTTTGCACACTGCGGACGGTCATCTGGATTCATTTATGGATGAGACTTTTTTCTGTGAAATCTCAATCTCATCGGTCGGTGGAGGAAGAAAAATCTCCGGACAGATGTGAAGATGCGAGAAACTTGTCAACCCCGAGTGACATCTGACGCTAATGACGGCCGCGCGGCCTCCAGACCTGACCACAGGGGCGGCGACAAATCCCAGATTCCTCTCTTGTCCTAATGAAGAGATTTCATCTCCATCTGACATCTGATGATAAACGTCCCCCGAATCCTGTGCTCAGCCCATCCGAAAATAACCGCAAGTGCAACCCCCATCATCCTGCTACTGCTCTTCATTACCCTCCTTCGCTGATCCTTGTTCCCCGCAGTCAAAACCTCATGTCGGAGCCTTTGCCCACTAGGGGCGCTGCGCTAGTAATGTGTTTCTATGCCAGGCTACACAATGATGTGTGTATGTGTACAGGACTGTGCAAAAGTCTTAGGCAGGTAAGGAATAAATACTGCAGAGTCAGAAGCTTCCAGGAATTCAAGGGTTAATAGATCATTGTTATCAAACCAAAGAATGAGCGAAGAAAAGAGAAATGTAAATCCCATCAGTATCTGGTGACCGCCCGTCCCCTCCATCATCAGTATCTGGTGACCGCCCGTCACCTCCATCATCAGTATCTGGTGACCGCCCGTCCCCTCCAGCATCAGTATCTGGTGACCGCCCGTCCCCTCCATCATCAGTATCTGGTGACCGCCCGTCCCCTCCATCATCAGTATCTGGTGACCACCCGTCCCCTCCAGCATCAGTATCTAGTGACCGCCCGTCTCCTCCATCATCAGTATCTGGTGACTGCCTGTCCCCTCCATCATCAGTATCTGGTGACCGCCCGTCGCCTCCATCCTCAGTATCTGGTGACCGCCCGTCACCTCCATCATTAGTATCTGGTGACCGCCCGTCCCCTCCATCATCAGTATCTGGTGACCGCCTGTCACCTCCATCATCAGTATCTGGTGACCGCCCGTCACCTCCATCATCAGTATCTGGTGACAGCCTGTCACCTCCATCATCAGTATCTGGTGACCGCCTGTCACCTCCATCATCAGTATCTGGTGACCGCCTGTCACCTCCATCACCAGTATGTGGTGACCGCCCGTCGCCTCCATCCTCAGTGTCTGGTGACAGCCTGTCCCCTCCATCATCAGTATCTGGTGACCGCCCTTCACCTCCATCATCAGTATCTGGTGACCACCCATCCCCTCCATCATCAGTATCTAGTAACTGCCCGTCACCTCCATCATCAGTATCTGGTGACCGCCCGTCACCTCCATCATCAATATCTGGAGACCGCCCGTCACCTCCATCATCAGTATCTGGTGACCGCCCGTCACCTCCATCATCAGTATCTGGTGACCGCCCGTCACCTCCATCATCAGTATCTGGTGCCCACCCGTCACCTCCATCATCAGTATCTGGTGACCTTATGTCACCTCCATCATCAGTATCTGGTGACTGCCCGTCACCTCCATCATCAGTATCTGGTGACCGCCCGTCACCTCCATCATTAGTATCTGGTGACCGCCCGTCACCTCCATCATCAGTATCTGGTGACCGCCCGTCACCTCCATCATCAGTATCTGGTGACCGCCCGTCCCCTCCAGCATCAGTATCTGGTGACCGCCCGTCCCCTCCATCATCAGTATCTGGTGACCGCCCGTCCCCTCCATCATCAGTATCTGGTGACCACCCGTCCCCTCCAGCATCAGTATCTAGTGACCGCCCGTCTCCTCCATCATCAGTATCTGGTGACTGCCTGTCCCCTCCATCATCAGTATCTGGTGACCGCCCGTCGCCTCCATCCTCAGTATCTGGTGACCGCCCGTCACCTCCATCATTAGTATCTGGTGACCGCCCGTCCCCTCCATCATCAGTATCTGGTGACCGCCTGTCACCTCCATCATCAGTATCTGGTGACCGCCCGTCACCTCCATCATCAGTATCTGGTGACAGCCTGTCACCTCCATCATCAGTATCTGGTGACCGCCTGTCACCTCCATCATCAGTATCTGGTGACCGCCTGTCACCTCCATCACCAGTATGTGGTGACCGCCCGTCGCCTCCATCCTCAGTGTCTGGTGACAGCCTGTCCCCTCCATCATCAGTATCTGGTGACCGCCCTTCACCTCCATCATCAGTATCTGGTGACCACCCATCCCCTCCATCATCAGTATCTAGTAACTGCCCGTCACCTCCATCATCAGTATCTGGTGACCGCCCGTCACCTCCATCATCAATATCTGGAGACCGCCCGTCACCTCCATCATCAGTATCTGGTGACCGCCCGTCACCTCCATCATCAGTATCTGGTGACCGCCCGTCACCTCCATCATCAGTATCTGGTGCCCACCCGTCACCTCCATCATCAGTATCTGGTGACCTTATGTCACCTCCATCATCAGTATCTGGTGACTGCCCGTCACCTCCATCATCAGTATCTGGTGACCGCCCGTCACCTCCATCATTAGTATCTGGTGACCGCCCGTCACCTCCATCATCAGTATCTGGTGACCGCCCGTCACCTCCATCATCAGTATCTGGTGATCACCTGGCTCCTCCATCATCAGTATCTGGTGACCGCCCATCACCTCCATCATCAGTATCTGGTGACCGCCCGTCACCTCCATCATCAGTATCTGGTGATCACCTGGCTCCTCCATCATCAGTATCTGGTGACCGCCCGTCACCGCCATCATCAGTATCTGGTGACCGCCCATCACCTCCATCATCAGTATCTGGTGATCACCTGGCTCCTCCATCATCAGTGTCTGGTGACCGCCCGTCACCTCCATCATCAGTATCTGGTGATCACCTGGCTCCTCCATCATCAGTATCTGGTGACCGCCCGTCACCTCCATCATCAGTATCTGGTGATCACCTGGCTCCTCCATCATCAGTATCTGGTGATCACCTGGCTCCTCCATCATCAGTATCTGGTGACCGCCCGTCGCCTCCATCATCAGTTCTATCTCACCTCAGAGGTGTAATTATAGTTATGCTGCTCAGTAGTGCTGTGCAATGTTCTCCATGCTGTTTTCTGTGGCTTTATCTCTCCCTAGTGCTAGATTCACAGCTATACTGCTCAGTACTGATGTATAATGTCCTCCATGATGCTGCTTCCAGTAAGCGTTTTATCTCACCCCAGCACTGTTTTGAGAGCTATACTGCTCAGTACTGCTGTATAATGTCCACTATGCTGCTGTCCAGTAATTGTTTTATCTCACCCAAGTGCTGGATTCACAGCTACACTTCTCAGTAATGATGTATAAAGTATATAAAGTACTCCATGATGCTGCTTCCAGTAAGTGTTTTATCTTACCTCAGAGCTGGATTCACAGCTACACTTCTCAGTAATGATGTATAAAGTGTATAAAGTACTCCATGATGCTGCTGTCCAGTAAGTGTTTTATCTCACCCCAGTGCTGGATTCACAGCTACACTTCTCAGTAATGATGTATAAAGTACTCCATGATGCTGCTGTCCAGTAAGTGTTTTATCTCACCCCAGTGCTGGATTCACAGCTACACTTCTCAGTAATGATGTATAAAGTGTATAATGTCCTCTATGATGCTGCTTCCAGTTAGTGTTTTCTCTTCCCCTGCTGAATTCACTGGTATATACTGCTCAGCACTGATGTATAATGTCCTTCATGATGCTGCTTCCAGTAAGTGTTTTATCTCACCCCAGTGCTGGATTCACAGCTACACTTCTCAGTAATGATGTATAAAGTACTCCATGATGCTGCTGTCCAGTAAGTGTTTTATCTCACCCCAGTGCTGGATTCACAGCTACACTTCTCAGTAATGATGTATAAAGTACTCCATGATGCTGCTGTCCAGTAAGTGTTTTATCTCACCCCAGTGCTGGATTCACAGCTACACTTCTCAGTAATGATGTATAAAGTGTATAATGCCCTCTATGATGCTGCTTCCAGTTAGTGTTTTCTCTTCCCCTGCTGAATTCACTGGTATATACTGCTCAGCACTGATGTATAATGTCCTTCATGATGCTGCTTCCAGTAAGTGTTTTATCTCACCTCAGAGCTGGATTCACAGTTCACTGCTCAGTACTGCTGTATAATGTCCTCCATGCTGCTGCTGCTGCTTCTGAACATGTTGTACATGGAGACAGCAGAGCAGGAATCCCTCATCTCTGTGTGTGCTGTGTATGGAGACATCATAGCAGCTCGTCTCCCCCACTAGCTCAGAGAAAGCTGAGGATTAGGGGGAAACTGGTGACAGTGCTGGATAGGAGTATATAATGGCAGACAGTTACATGCCTCTTCTACGACTTGCATTCTTTGGCTTTGCCCTTGTACTGAGCGCTCTTTCTTCTCTTTCTGCTCCAGGGTGAATGTTCTCAGAAATGCTACAACATCTTCATCATCGAGACGGTCTGCGTGGCCTGGTTCTCTCTAGAGTTCTTACTGAGGTTCGTCCAGGCCAAGAGTAAGTGCGAGTTCTTCCGGGGTCCGCTGAACATCATCGACGTGCTGGCCATCTTACCGTACTACGTGTCTCTCATTGTGGAGGACGAGCAGAAAACTCTGGAGAAGCCGGGCAGCAACTCATACCTGGAGAAGATCGGGCTTTTGCTGCGGGTTCTTCGCGCCTTGAGGATCCTGTATGTCATGCGTCTCGCCCGTCACTCGCTGGGCCTGCAGACTCTGGGGCTCACTGTGCGCCGCTGCACCCGGGAGTTCGGCCTCCTCTTGCTCTTCCTGTGCGTGGCCGTTACGCTTTTTGCTCCTCTCGTCCACTTGGCGGAGAATGAAATGGGCCGATGCCAGGAATTCACCAGCGTGCCCGCGTCCTACTGGTGGGCCATCATCTCCATGACCACAGTTGGCTACGGCGACATGGTGCCCAGAAGTATCCCGGGTCAGGTGGTGGCCCTCAGCAGCATCCTCAGTGGTATCTTGATCATGGCGTTCCCCGCCACCTCCATCTTCCACACCTTCTCGCGCTCCTACTCCGAGCTGAAGCGCGATCAGGAAAGACTCCAGAGCCGCCTGATGAGGCTGAAAGATGCCAACCAGTCTGGAGAGAGCGACACCTTCAACGACACGGACAGCCTCATGTCCGACGACACCTACAAGTATTTCTATAGCGGGAAGTAGACGACACGTGACGTTATATGGAGCCAAGCCATGAGCCTAATACTGAGGGACACGCCGTCCAGCAACTAAAGCGTTAACAGCTAATAAAAGCCATACGTTTCTATAAAAGCCATAAGTTTCTATTGTGTGTTTCACTATCAGACACTTATCAGGTTGAATCCCAAATCCCACAGAGGTCTCAGTCTGTGCGTAGTTTGTAACCGGCGCTGGTTGTTCTCCGCGGTCTGATCGATGGGAACAGCGAGTGCTGGGCGGATACTGAGCTGGAAGCAGAAATACACCCAGTATATCACAGCAGCGAAGAGACGATCACAGCAGCGAGGAGACGATGACAACAACAAGGAGACGGTCACAGCAGCGAAGAGATGATCACAGCAGCGAGGAGACGATCACAGCAGCGAGGAGACGATCACAGCAGCGAAGAGACGATCACAGCAGCGAGGAGACGATCACAGCAGCGAAGAGACGATCACAGCAGCGAAGAGACGATCGCAGCAGCGAGGAGACGATCGCAGCAGCGAGGAGAAGATCGCAGCAGCGAGGAGACGATCGCAGCAGCGAGGAGACGATCACAGCAGCGAGGAGACGATGACAACAACAAGGAGACGGTCACAGCAGCGAAGAGACGATCACAGCAGCGAGGAGACGATCACAGCAGCGAGGAGAAGATCACAGCAGCGAGGAGACGATCACAGCAGCGAGGAGACGGTCGCAGCAGCGAGGAGACGGTCGCAGCAACGAGGAGAAGATCACAGCAGCGAGGAGACGGTCACAGCAGCGAGGAGACGGTCGCAGCAGCGAGGAGACGATCACAGCAGCGAAGAGACGATCACAGCAGCGAAGAGACGATCACAGCAGCGAAGAGACGATCACAGCAGCGAAGAGACGATCACAGCAACGAGGAGACGATCACAGCAGCGAGGAGACGATCACAGCAGCGAAGAGATGACCATAGCAGCAAAGAGAAAATCACAGCAACGTGAAGACAACCGCAGCAACAAGGAGATGACCACAGCAGCGAGGAGACGATCACAGCAGCGAAGAGATGACCACAGCAGCGAGGAGACGATCACAGCAGCGAGGAGACGACCACAGCAAAAAGATGACCGCAGCAGCGAGGAGACGACCACAGCAGCTAAGAGATGACCACAGCAACAAGGAGACGTTCACAGCAGCGAAGAGATGACCACAGCAGCGAGGAGACGACCACAGCAGCGAAGAGATGACCACAGCAGCGAAGAGATGACCACAGCAGCGAAGAGATGACCGCAACAACAAGGAGACGATCACAGCAGCGAAGAGATGACCGCAGCAGCGAGGAGACGATCACAGCAACGAGGAGACGATCACAGCAGCGAGGAGACGATCACAGCAGCGAGAAGATCACAGCAGCGAGGAGAAGATCACAGCAATAAGGAGACGATCACAGCAGCGAAGAGATGACCGCAGCAGCGAGGAGACGATCACAGCAGCAAGGAGACGACTGCAGCAGCAAGGAGACGACTGCAGCAATAAGGAGACGACCACAGCAGCGAGGAGACGACTGCAGCAATAAGGAGACGATCACAGCAGCGAAGAGACGACCACAGCAATAAGGAGACGACCACAGCAGCGAAGAGACGACCGCAGCAATAAGAATACGACCACAGCAGTGAGGAGACTATTGAATCAGCGAAGATCCTTCATCCCGTGCAGTCACTCTGTGCAGTCTCTGCCTCCCGTGCAGTCACTCTGTGCAGTCTCTGCCTCCCGTGCAGTCACTCTGTGCAGCCTCTAATTCCTCGTGTGCAGTCACTGTGTGCAGTCTCTGCCTCCTGCACAGTCACTGTGTGCAGTCTCTTCATCCCGTACAGTCACTGTGTGCAGTCTCTTCCTCCCGTGCAGTCACTGTCTGCAGTCTCTTCATCCCGTACAGTCACTGTGTGCAGTCTCTTCCTCCCGTGCAGTCACTGTGTGCAGTCTCTTCATCCCGTACAGTCACTGTGTGCAGTCTCTTCATCCCGTACAGTCACTGTGTGCAGTCTCTTCATCCCGTACAGTCACTGTGTGCAGTCTCTTCCTCCCGTGCAGTCACTGTGTGCAGGATCTTCCTGCCAGTCACATCCTTGGCTGACCCTTGTGGACGCACCACAGAGCTGAGCCTGCACTTCACTATAACACATAAGGTGATCAACAAGGCATGCTGGGAGATGACGTCACAGGAAGTAGCTAACTTCTCCTCAGGGTCCAGTACGGATCATTTCTAGCTGCAGGAGATAATCTGCTCTTTTCCTGCGCAGGTGGAGCAGGATTAGTGTCGTCCTGAGGATCGCACATGTTACCTCTCGTACACACACCATAGACCCCCGGTACCCTGCGCAGGTGGAGCAGGATTAGTGTCATCCAGTGGATCGCACATGTTACCTCTCGTACACCCTACACCCACCATAGACCCCCAGTACCCTGCGCAGGTGGAGCAGGATTAGTGTCGTCCTGAGGATCGCACATGTTACCTCTCGTACACACACCATAGACCCCCGGTACCCTGCGCAGGTGGAGCAGGATTAGTGTCATCCAGTGGATCGCACATGTTACCTCTCGTACACCCTACACCCACCATAGACCCCCAGTACCCTGCGCAGGTGGAGCAGGATTAGTGTCGTATTGTGGGTCGCACATGTTACCTCTCGTATACCCTACATCCACCATAGACCCCAGTACCCTGCGCAGGTGGAGCAGGATTAGTGTCGTCCTGAGGATCGCACATGTTACCTCTCGTACACCCTACACCCACCATAGACCCCCCGTACCCTGCGCAGGTGGAGCAGGATTAGTGTCGTCCTGAGGATCGCACATGTTACCTCTCGTTACACCCTACACCCACCATAGACCCCAGTACCCTGCGCAGGTGGAGCAGGATTAGTGTCGTTCTGTGGATCGCACATGTTACCTCTCGTACACCCACCATAGACCCCAGTACCCTGCGCAGGTGGAGCAGGATTAGTGTCGTCCTGTGGGTCGCACATGTTACCTCTCGTACACCCACCATAGACCCCCGGTACCCTGCGCAGGTGGAGCAGGATTAGTGTCATCCAGTGGATCGCACATGATACCTCTCGTACACCCTACACCCACCATAGACCCCCAGTACCCTGCGCAGGTGGAGCAGGATTAGTGTCGTCCTGTGGGTCGCACATGTTACCTCTCGTACACCCACCATAGACCCCCAGTACCCTGCGCAGGTGGAGCAGGATTAGTGTCGTCCTGAGGATCGCACATGTTACCTCTCGTACACCCACCATAGACCCCCAGTACCCTGCGCAGGTGGAGCAGGATTAGTGTCGTCCTGTGGGTCGCACATGTTACCTCTCGTACACCCACCATAGACCCCCGGTACCCTGCGCAGGTGGAGCAGGATTAGTGTCGTCCTGTGGGTCGCACATGTTATCTCTCGTACACCGACCATAGACCCGGTACCCTGCGCAGGTAGAGCAGGATTAGTGTCGTCCTGTGGATCGCACATGTTACCTCTCGTACACCCACCATAGACCCCCGGTACCCTGCGCAGGTGGAGCAGGATTAGTGTCATCCAGTGGATCGCACATGTTACCTCTCGTACACCCTACATCCACCATAGACCCCCAGTACCCTGCGCAGGTGGAGCAGGATTAGTGTCGTCCTGTGGATCGCACATGTTACCTCTCCTACACCCACCATAGACCCCCGGTACCCTGCGCAGGTGGAGCAGGATTAGTGTCATCCAGTGGATCGCACATGTTACCTCTCGTACACCCTACATCCACCATAGACCCCCAGTACCCTGCGCAGGTGGAGCAGGATTAGTGTCGTCCTGTGGATCGCACATGATACCTCTCGTACACCCACCATAGACCCCCGGTACCCTGCGCAGGTGGAGCAGGATTAGTGTCGTCCTGTGGATCGCACATGTTACCTCTCGTTACACCCTACATCCACCATAGACCCCCAGTACCCTGCGCAGGTGGAGCAGGATTAGTGTCATCCAGTGGATCGCACATGTTACCTCTCGTACACCCACCATAGACCCCCAGTACCCTGCGCAGGTGGAGCAGGATTAGTGTCGTCCTGTGGGTCGCACATGTTACCTCTCGTACACCCACCATAGACCCCCGGTACCCTGCGCAGGTGGAGCAGGATTAGTGTCATCCAGTGGATCGCACATGTTACCTCTCGTACACCCTACACCCACCATAGACCCCCGGTACCCTGCGCAGGTGGAGCAGGATTAGTGTCATCCAGTGGATCGCACATGATACCTCTCGTACACCCTACACCCACCATAGACCCCCAGTACCCTGCGCAGGTGGAGCAGGATTAGTGTCGTCCTGTGGGTCGCACATGTTACCTCTCGTACACCCACCATAGACCCCCGGTACCCTGCGCAGGTGGAGCAGGATTAGTGTCGTCCTGTGGGTCGCACATGTTACCTCTCGTACACCCACCATAGACCCCCGGTACCCTGCGCAGGTGGAGCAGGATTAGTGTCGTATTGTGGGTCGCACATGTTACCTCTCGTACACCCTACATCCACCATAGACCCCCAGTACCCTGCGCAGGTGGAGCAGGATTAGTGTCGTCCTGTGGGTCGCACATGTTACCTCTCGTACACCCACCATAGACCCCAGTACCCTGCGCAGGTGGAGCAGGATTAGTGTCGTCCTGTGGGTCGCACATGTTACAACTCGTACACCCACCATAGACCCCCGGTACCCTGCGCAGGTGGAGCAGGATTAGTGTCGTCCTGTGGATCACACATGTTACCTCTCGTACACCCTACATCCACCATAGACCCCCAGTACCCTGCGCAGGTGGAGCAGGATTAGTGTCGTCCTGTGGATCGCGCATGTTACCTCTCGTACACCCACCATAGACCCCCGGTACCCTGCGCAGGTGGAGCAGGATTAGTGTCATCCAGTGGATCGCACATGTTACCTCTCGTACACCCTACATCCACCATAGACCCCCAGTACCCTGCGCAGGTGGAGCAGGATTAGTGTCGTCCTGTGGATCGCACATGTTACCTCTCGTACACCCTACATCCACCATAGACCCTCAGTACCCTGCGCAGGTGGAGCAGGATTAGTGTCGTCCTGTGGGTCGCACATGTTACCTCTCGTACACCCTACATCCACCATAGACCCCCAGTACCCTGCGCAGGTGGAGCAGGATTAGTGTCGTCCTGTGGATCGCACATGTTACCTCTCGTACACCCACCATAGACCCCCGGTACCCTGCGCAGGTGGAGCAGGATTAGTGTCATTCAGTGGATCGCACATGTTACCTCTCGTACACCCTACATCCACCATAGACCCCCAGTACCCTGCGCAGGTGGAGCAGGATTAGTGTCGTCCTGTGGATCGCACATGATACCTCTCGTACACCCTACATCCACCATAGACCCCCAGTACCCTGCGCAGGTGGAGCAGGATTAGTGTCGTCCTGTGGATCGCACATGTTACCTCTCGTACACCCACCATAGACCCCCGGTACCCTGCGCAGGTGGAGCAGGATTAGTGTCATCCAGTGGATCGCACATGTTACCTCTCGTACACCCTACATCCACCATAGACCCCCAGTACCCTGCGCAGGTGGAGCAGGATTAGTGTCATCCAGTGGATCGCACATGTTACCTCTCGTACACACACCATAGACCCCCAGTACCCTGCGCAGGTGGAGCAGGATTAGTGTCGTCCTGTGGGTCGCACATGTTACCTCTCGTACACCCACCATAGACCCCCGGTACCCTGCGCAGGTGGAGCAGGATTAGTGTCATCCAGTGGATCGCACATGTTACCTCTCGTACACCCTACACCCACCATAGACCCCCAGTACCCTGCGCAGGTGGAGCAGGATTAGTGTCATCCAGTGGATCGCACATGATACCTCTCGTACACCCTACACCCACCATAGACCCCCAGTACCCTGCGCAGGTGGAGCAGGATTAGTGTCGTCCTGTGGGTCGCACATGTTACCTCTCGTACACCCACCATAGACCCCCAGTACCCTGCGCAGGTGGAGCAGGATTAGTGTCGTCCTGAGGATCGCACATGTTACCTCTCGTACACCCACCATAGACCCCCAGTACCCTGCGCAGGTGGAGCAGGATTAGTGTCGTCCTGTGGGTCGCACATGTTACCTCTCGTACACCCACCATAGACCCCCAGTACCCTGCGCAGGTGGAGCAGGATTAGTGTCGTCCTGTGGGTCGCACATGTTACCTCTCGTACACCCTACATCCACCATAGACCCCCGGTACCCTGCGCAGGTGGAGCAGGATTAGTGTCGTATTGTGGGTCGCACATGTTACCTCTCGTATACCCTACATCCACCATAGACCCCCAGTACCCTGCGCAGGTGGAGCAGGATTAGTGTCGTCCTGTGGGTCGCACATGTTACCTCTCGTACACCCACCATAGACCCCAGTACCCTGCGCAGGTGGAGCAGGATTAGTGTCGTCCTGTGGGTCGCACATGTTACCTCTCGTACACCCACCATAGACCCCCGGTACCCTGCGCAGGTGGAGCAGGATTAGTGTCATCCAGTGGATCGCACATGTTACCTCTCGTACACCCTACACCCACCATAGACCCCCGGTACCCTGCGCAGGTGGAGCAGGATTAGTGTCGTCGTGTGGGTCGCACATGTTACCTCTCGTACACCCACCATAGAACCCCGGTACCCTGCGCAGGTGGAGCAGGATTAGTGTCGTCCTGTGGATCGCACATGATACCTCTCGTACACCCTACACCCACCATAGACCCCCGGTACCCTGCGCAGGTGGAGCAGGATTAGTGTCGTCCTGTGGATCGCACATGATACCTCTCGTACACCCTACATCCACCATAGACCCCCAGTACCCTGCGCAGGTGGAGCAGGATTAGTGTCGTCCTGTGGATCGCACATGATACCTCTCGTACACCCTACATCCACCATAGACCCCCAGTACCCTGCGCAGGTGGAGCAGGAATAGTGTCGTCCTGTGGATCGCACATGTTACCTCTCAAACACCCACCATAGACCCCCGGTACCCTGCGCAGGTGGAGCAGGATTAGTGTCATCCAGTGGATCGCACATGTTACCTCTCGTACACCCTACATCCACCATAGACCCCCAGTACCCTGCGCAGGTGGAGCAGGATTAGTGTCGTCCTGTGGATCGCACATGATACCTCTCGTACACCCTACATCCACCATAGACCCCCAGTACCCTGCGCAGGTGGAGCAGGATTAGTGTCGTCCTGTGGATCGCACATGTTACCTCTCGTACACCCACCATAGACCCCCGGTACCCTGCGCAGGTGGAGCAGGATTAGTGTCATCCAGTGGATCGCACATGTTACCTCTCGTACACCCTACATCCACCATAGACCCCCAGTACCCTGCGCAGGTGGAGCAGGATTAGTGTCGTCCTGTGGGTCGCACATGTTACCTCTCGTACACCCTACATCCACCATAGACCCCCAGTACCCTGCGCAGGTGGAGCAGGATTAGTGTCATCCAGTGGATCGCACATGTTACCTCTCGTACACCCTACATCCACCATAGACCCCCAGTACCCTGCGCAGGTGGAGCAGGATTAGTGTCGTCCTGTGGATCGCACATGTTACCTCTCGTACACCCACCATAGACCCCCGGTACCCTGCGCAGGTGGAGCAGGATTAGTGTCATCCAGTGGATCGCACATGTTACCTCTCGTACACCCTACATCCACCATAGACCCCCAGTACCCTGCGCAGGTGGAGCAGGATTAGTGTCGTCCTGTGGATCGCACATGTTACCTCTCCTACACCCACCATAGACCCCCGGTACCCTGCGCAGGTGGAGCAGGATTAGTGTCATCCAGTGGATCGCACATGTTACCTCTCGTACACCCTACATCCACCATAGACCCCCAGTACCCTGCGCAGGTGGAGCAGGATTAGTGTCGTCCTGTGGATCGCACATGATACCTCTCGTACACCCACCATAGACCCCCGGTACCCTGCGCAGGTGGAGCAGGATTAGTGTCATCCAGTGGATCGCACATGTTACCTCTCGTACACCCTACATCCACCATAGACCCCCAGTACCCTGCGCAGGTGGAGCAGGATTAGTGTGGTCCTGTGGGTCGCACATGTTACCTCTCGTACACCCTACATCCACCATAGACCCCCGGTACCCTGCGCAGGTGGAGCAGGATTAGTGTCATCCAGTGGATCGCACATGTTACCTCTCGTACACCCACCATAGACCCCCAGTACCCTGCGCAGGTGGAGCAGGATTAGTGTCATCCAGTGGATCGCACATGTTACCTCTCGTACACCCACCATAGACCCCCAGTACCCTGCGCAGGTGGAGCAGGATTAGTGTCATCCTGTGGATCGCACATGTTACCTCTCGTACACCCTACACCCACCATAGACCCCCAGTACCCTGCGCAGGTGGAGCAGGATTAGTGTCGTCCTGTGGATCGCACATGATACCTCTCGTACACCCTACACCCACCATAGACCCCCGGTACCCTGCGCAGGTGGAGCAGGATTAGTGTCATCCAGTGGATCGCACATGATACCTCTCGTACACCCTACACCCACCATAGACCCCCAGTACCCTGCGCAGGTGGAGCAGGATTAGTGTCGTCCTGTGGGTCGCACATGTTACCTCTCGTACACCCACCATAGACCCCCAGTACCCTGCGCAGGTGGAGCAGGATTAGTGTCGTCCTGTGGGTCGCACATGTTACCTCTCTTACACCCACCATAGACCCCCGGTACCCTGCGCAGGTGGAGCAGGATTAGTGTCGTCCTGTGGGTCGCACATGTTACCTCTCGTACACCCACCATAGACCCCCGGTACCCTGCGCAGGTGGAGCAGGATTAGTGTCGTCCTGTGGGTCGCACATGTTACCTCTCGTACACCCACCATAGACCCCCGGTACCCTGCGCAGGTGGAGCAGGATTAGTGTCGTATTGTGGGTCGCACATGTTACCTCTCGTATACCCTACATCCACCATAGACCCCCAGTACCCTGCGCAGGTGGAGCAGGATTAGTGTTGTCCTGTGGGTCGCACATGTTACCTCTCGTACACCCACCATAGACCCCAGTACCCTGCGCAGGTGGAGCAGGATTAGTGTCGTCCTGTGGGTCGCACATGTTACCTCTCGTACACCCACCATAGACCCCCGGTACCCTGCGCAGGTGGAGCAGGATTAGTGTCGTCCTGTGGATCGCACATGTTACCTCTCGTACACCCTACATCCACCATAGACCCCCAGTACCCTGCGCAGGTGGAGCAGGAATAGTGTCGTCCTGTGGATCGCGCATGTTACCTCTCGTACACCCACCATAGACCCCCGGTACCCTGCGCAGGTGGAGCAGGATTAGTGTCATCCAGTGGATCGCACATGTTACCTCTCGTACACCCTACATCCACCATAGACCCCCAGTACCCTGCGCAGGTGGAGCAGGATTAGTGTCGTCCTGTGGATCGCACATGATACCTCTCGTACACCCTACATCCACCATAGACCCTCAGTACCCTGCGCAGGTGGAGCAGGATTAGTGTCGTCCTGTGGGTCGCACATGTTACCTCTCGTACACCCTACATCCACCATAGACCCCCAGTACCCTGCGCAGGTGGAGCAGGATTAGTGTCGTCCTGTGGATCGCACATGTTACCTCTCGTACACCCACCATAGACCCCCGGTACCCTGCGCAGGTGGAGCAGGATTAGTGTCATTCAGTGGATCGCACATGTTACCTCTCGTACACCCTACATCCACCATAGACCCCCAGTACCCTGCGCAGGTGGAGCAGGATTAGTGTCGTCCTGTGGATCGCACATGATACCTCTCGTACACCCTACATCCACCATAGACCCCCGGTACCCTGCGCAGGTGGAGCAGGATTAGTGTCATCCAGTGGATCGCACATGTTACCTCTCGTACACCCTACATCCACCATAGACCCCCAGTACCCTGCGCAGGTGGAGCAGGATTAGTGTCGTCCTGTGGGTCGCACATGTTACCTCTCGTACACCCTACATCCACCATAGACCCCAAGTACCCTGCGCAGGTGGAGCAGGATTAGTGTCGTCCTGTGGATCGCACATGATACCTCTCGTACACCCTACACCCACCATAGACCCCCGGTACCCTGCGCAGGTGGAGCAGGATTAGTGTCGTCCAGTGGATCGCACATGTTACCTCTCGTACACCCACCATAGACCCCCAGTACCCTGCGCAGGTGGAGCAGGATTAGTGTCGTCCTGTGGGTCGCACATGTTACCTCTCGTACACCCTACATCCTCCATAGACCCCCAGTACCCTGCGCAGGTGGAGCAGGATTAGTGTCATCCAGTGGATCGCACATGTTACCTCTCGTACACCCACCATAGACCCCCAGTACCCTACGCAGGTGGAGCAGGATTAGTGTCGTCCTGTGGGTCGCACATGTTACCTCTCGTACACCCACCATAGACCCCCGGTACCCTGCGCAGGTGGAGCAGGATTAGTGTCATCCAGTGGATCGCACATGTTACCTCTCGTACACCCTACACCCACCATAGACCCCCAGTACCCTGCGCAGGTGGAGCAGGATTAGTGTCATCCAGTGGATCGCACATGTTACCTCTCGTACACCCTACACCCACCATAGACCCCCAGTACCCTGCGCAGGTGGAGCAGGATTAGTGTCGTCCTGTGGGTCGCACATGTTACCTCTCGTACACCCACCATAGACCCCCAGTACCCTGCGCAGGTGGAGCAGGATTAGTGTCGTCCTGAGGATCGCACATGTTACCTCTCGTACACCCACCATAGACCCCCAGTACCCTGCGCAGGTGGAGCAGGATTAGTGTCGTCCTGTGGGTCGCACATGTTACCTCTCGTACACCCACCATAGACCCCCAGTACCCTGCGCAGGTGGAGCAGGATTAGTGTCGTCCTGTGGGTCGCACATGTTACCTCTCGTACACCCACCATAGACCCCCGGTACCCTGCGCAGGTGGAGCAGGATTAGTGTCGTCCTGTGGGTCGCACATGTTACCTCTCGTACACCCACCATAGACCCCCGGTACCCTGCGCAGGTGGAGCAGGATTAGTGTCGTATTGTGGGTCGCACATGTTACCTCTCGTATACCCTACATCCACCATAGACCCCCAGTACCCTGCGCAGGTGGAGCAGGATTAGTGTCGTCCTGTGGGTCGCACATGTTACCTCTCGTACACCCACCATAGACCCCAGTACCCTGCGCAGGTGGAGCAGGATTAGTGTCGTCCTGTGGGTCGCACATGTTACCTCTCGTACACCCACCATAGACCCCCGGTACCCTGCGCAGGTGGAGCAGGATTAGTGTCATCCAGTGGATCGCACATGTTACCTCTCGTACACCCTACATCCACCATAGACCCCCAGTACCCTGCGCAGGTGGAGCAGGATTAGTGTCGTCCTGTGGATCGCACATGATACCTCTCGTACACCCTACATCCACCATAGACCCCCAGTACCCTGCGCAGGTGGAGCAGGAATAGTGTCGTCCTGTGGATCGCACATGTTACCTCTCGTACACCCACCATAGACCCCCGGTACCCTGCGCAGGTGGAGCAGGATTAGTGTCATCCAGTGGATCGCACATGTTACCTCTCGTACACCCTACATCCACCATAGACCCCCAGTACCCTGCGCAGGTGGAGCAGGATTAGTGTCGTCCTGTGGATCGCACATGATACCTCTCGTACACCCTACATCCACCATAGACCCCCAGTACCCTGCGCAGGTGGAGCAGGATTAGTGTCGTCCTGTGGATCGCACATGTTACCTCTCGTACACCCACCATAGACCCCCGGTACCCTGCGCAGGTGGAGCAGGATTAGTGTCATCCAGTGGATCGCACATGTTACTTCTCGTACACCCTACATCCACCATAGACCCCCAGTACCCTGCGCAGGTGGAGCAGGATTAGTGTCGTCCTGTGGGTCGCACATGTTACCTCTCGTACACCCTACATCCACCATAGACCCCCAGTACCCTGCGCAGGTGGAGCAGGATTAGTGTCGTCCTGTGGATCGCACATGATACCTCTCGTACACCCTACATCCACCATAGACCACCAGTACCCTGCGCAGGTGGAGCAGGATTAGTGTCGTCCTGTGGGTCGCACATGTTACCTCTCGTACACCCTACATCCACCATAGACCCCCAGTACCCTGCGCAGATGGAGCAGGATTAGTGTCGTCCTGTGGATCGCACATGTTACCTCTCGTACACCCACCATAGACCCCCGGTACCCTGCGCAGGTGGAGCAGGATTAGTGTCGTCCTGTGGGTCGCACATGTTACCTCTCGTACACCCTACATCCACCATAGACCCCCAGTACCCTGCGCAGGTGGAGCAGGATTAGTGTCGTCCTGTGGATCGCACATGTTACCTCTCGTACACCCACCATAGACCCCCAGTACCCTGCGCAGGTGGAGCAGGATTAGTGTCGTCCTGTGGGTCGCACATGTTACCTCTCGTACACCCACCATAGACCCCCAGTACCCTGCGCAGGTGGAGCAGGATTAGTGTCGTGCTGTGGGTCGCACATGTTACCCCTCGTAAACCCTACACCCACCATAGACCCCCAGTACCCTGCGCAGGTGGAGCAGGATTAGTGTCGTCCAGTGGATCGCACATGTTACCTCTCGTACACCCTACACCCACCATAGACCCCCGGTACCCTGCGCAGGTGGAGCAGGATTAGTGTCGTCCAGTGGATCGCACATGATACCTCTCGTACACCCTACACCCACCATAGACCCCAGTACCCTGCGCAGGTGGAGCAGGATTAGTGTCGTCCTGTGGGTCGCACATGTTACCTCTCGTACACCCTACATCCACCATAGACCCCCAGTACCCTGCGCAGGTGGAGCAGGATTAGTGTCGTCCTGTTGGTTGCACATGTTACCTCTCGTACACCCACCATAGACCCCCAGTACCCTGCGCAGGTGGAGCAGGATTAGTGTCATCCTGTGGGTCGCACATGTTACCCCTCGTACACCCTACACCCACCATAGACCCCCAGTACCCTGCGCAGGTGGAGCAGGATTAGTGTCGTCCAGTGGATCACACATGTTACCTCTCGTACACCCTACACCCACCATAGACCCCCAGTACCCTGCGCAGGTGGAGCAGGATTAGTGTCGTCCAGTGGATCGCACATGATACCTCTCGTACACCCTACACCCACCATAGACACCCAGTACTCTGCGCAGGTGGAGCAGGATTAGTGTCGTCCAGTGGATCACACATTACCTCTCGTACACCCTACACCCACCATAGACCCCCAGTACCCTGCGCAGGTGGAGCAGGATTAGTGTCGTATTGTGGATCGCACATGATACCTCTCGTACACCTTACACCCACCATAGACCCCCAGTACCCTGCGCAGGTGGAGCAGGATTAGTGTCATCCTGTGGATCGCACATGTTACCTCTCGTACACCTTACACCCACCATAGACCACCAGTACCCTGCGCAGGTGGAGCAGGATTAGTGTCATCCTGTGGATCGCACATGTTACCTCTCGTACACCCTACACCCACCATAGACCCCCGGTACCCTGCGCAGGTGGAGCAGGATTAGTGTCGTATTGTGGATCGCACATGATATCTCTCGTACACCCACCATAGACCCCTGGTACCCTGCGCAGGTGGAGCAGGATTAGTGTCGTCCTGTAGATCGCACATGTTACCTCTCGTACACCCACCATAGACCCCTGGTACCCTGCGCAGGTGGAGCAGGATTAGTGTCATCCTGTGGATCGCACATGTTACCTCTCGTACACCCTATACCCACCATAGACCCCCGGTACCCTGCGCAGGTGGAGCAGGATTAGTGTCGTATTGTGGATCGCACATGATACCTCTCGTACACCTTACACCCACCATAGACCCCCAGTACCCTGCGCAGGTGGAGCAGGATTAGTGTCATCCTGTGGATCGCACATGTTACCTCTCGTACACCTTACACCCACCATAGACCACCAGTACCCTGCGCAGGTGGAGCAGGATTAGTGTCATCCTGTGGATCGCACATGTTACCTCTCGTACACCCTACACCCACCATAGACCCCCGGTACCCTGCGCAGGTGGAGCAGGATTAGTGTCGTATTGTGGATCGCACATGATATCTCTCATACACCCACCATAGACCCCTGGTACCCTGCGCAGGTGGAGCAGGATTAGTGTCGTCCTGTAGATCGCACATGTTACCTCTCGTACACCCACCATAGACCCCTGGTACCCTGCGCAGGTGGAGCAGGATTAGTGTCATCCTGTGGATCGCACATGTTACCTCTCGTACACCCTACACCCACCATAGACCCCCGGTACCCTGCGCAGGTGGAGCAGGATTATTGTCGTATTGTGGATCGCACATGATATCTCTCGTACACCCACCATAGACCCCCAGTACCCTGCGCAGGTGGAGTAGGATTAGTGTCGTCCTGTGGATCGCACATGTTACCTCTCGTACACCCTACACCCACCATAGACCCCCAGTACCCTGCGCAGGTGGAGCAGGATTAGTGTCGTCCTGTGGATCGCAAATGATACCTCTCGTACACCCTACACCCACCATAGACCCCCAGTACCCTGCGCAGGTGGAGCAGGATTAGTGTCGTCCTGTGGATCGCACATGATACCTCTCGTACACCCTACACCCACCATAGACCCCCGGTACCCTGCGCAGGTGGAGTAGGATTAGTGTCGTCCTGTGGATCGCACATGTTACCTCTCGTACACCCTACATCCACCATAGACCCCCGGTACCCTGCGCAGGTGGAGCAGGATTAGTGTCGTATTGTGGATCGCACATGATATCTCTTGTACACCCACCATAGACCCCTGGTACCCTGCGCAGGTGGAGCAGGATTAGTGTCGTCCTGTGGATCGCACATGTTACCTCTCGTACACGCTACACCCACCATAGACCCCCGGTACCCTGCGCAGGTGGAGCAGGATTAGTGTCGTATTGTGGATCGCACATATCTCTCGTACACCCACCATAGACCCCCAGTACCCTGCGCAGGTGGAGCAGGATTAGTGTCGTCCTGTGGATCGCACATGTTACCTCTCGTACACCCTACACCCACCATAGACCCCCGGTACCCTGCGCAGGTGGAGCAGGATTAGTGTCGTATTGTGGATCGCACATGATATCTCTCGTACACCCACCATAGACCCCCAGTACCCTGCGCAGGTGGAGCAGGATTAGTGTCGTATTGTGGATCGCACATGATATCTCTCATACACCCACCATAGACCCCCAGTACCCTGCGCAGGTGGAGCAGGATTAGTGTCGTCCTGTGGATCGCACATGATACCTCTCGTACACCCTCCACCCACCATAGACCCCCGGTACCCTGCGCAGGTGGAGCAGGATTAGTGTCGTATTGTGGATCGCACATGATATCTCTCGTACACCCACCATAGACCCCCAGTACCCTGCGCAGGTGGAGCAGGATTAGTGTCGTATTGTGGATCGCACATGATATCTCTCGTACACCCACCATAGACCCCCAGTACCCTGCGCAGGTGGAGCAGGATTAGTGTCGTCCTGTGGATCGCACATGATACCTCTCGTACACCCTACACCCACCATAGACCCCCGGTACCCTGCGCAGGTGGAGTAGGATTAGTGTCGTATTGTGGATCGCACATATCTCTCGTACACCCACCATAGACCCCCAGTACCCTGCGCAGGTGGAGCAGGATTAGTGTCGTCCTGTGGATCGCACATGTTACCTCTCGTACACCCTACACCCACCATAGACCCCCGGTACCCTGCGCAGGTGGAGCAGGATTAGTGTCGTCCTGTGGATCGCACATGTTACCTCTCGTACACCTTACACCCACCATAGACCCCCGGTACCCTGCGCAGGTGGAGCAGGATTAGTGTCGTATTGTGGATCGCACATGATATCTCGCGTACACCCACCATAGACCCCCAGTACCCTGCGCAGGTGGAGCAGGATTAGTGTCGTATTGTGGATCGCACATGATATCTCTCGTACACCCACCATAGACCCCCAGTACCCTGCGCAGGTGGAGCAGGATTAGTGTCGTCCTGTGGATCGCACATGATACCTCTCGTACACCCTACACCCACCATAGACCCCCGGTACCCTGCGCAGGTGGAGCAGGATTAGTGTCGTCCTGTGGGTCGCACATGTTACCTCTCGTACACCCTACACCCACCATAGACCCCCAGTACCCTGCGCAGGTGGAGCAGGATTAGTGTCGTCCTGTGGATCGCACATGTTACCTCTCGTACACCCACCATAGACCCCCGGTACCCTGCGCAGGTGGAGCAGGATTAGTGTCATCCAGTGGATCGCACATGTTACCTCTCATACACCCTACACCCACCATAGACCCCGGTACCCTGCGCAGGTGGAGCAGGATTAGTGTCGTCATGAGGATCGCGCATCTTACCTCTCGTACACCCACCATAGACCCCCAGTACCCTGCGCAGGTGGAGCAGTATTAGTGTCGTCCTGTGGGTCGCACATGTTACCTCTCGTACACCCACCATAGACCCCCGGTACCCTGCGCAGGTGGAGCAGGATTAGTGTCGTCCTGTGGGTCGCACATGTTACCTCTCGTACACCCACCATAGACCCCCGGTACCCTGCGCAGGTGGAGCAGGATTAGTGTCGTCCTGTGGGTCGCACGTTACCTCTCGTACACCCACCATAGACCCCCGGTACCCTGCGCAGGTGGAGCAGGATTAGTGTCGTCCTGTGGGTCGCACATGTTACCTCTCGTACACCCACCATAGACCCCCAGTACCCTGCGCAGGTGGAGCAGGATTAGTGTCGTATTGTGGGTCGCACATGTTACCTCTCGTATACCCTACATCCACCATAGACCCCCAGTACCCTGCGCAGGTGGAGCAGGATTAGTGTCGTCCTGTGGGTCGCACATGTTACCTCTCGTACACCCTACATCCACCATAGACCCCCAGTACCCTGCGCAGGTGGAGCAGGATTAGTGTCGTATTGTGGGTCGCACATGTTACCTCTCGTATACCCTACATCCACCATAGACCCCCAGTACCCTGCGCAGGTGGAGCAGGATTAGTGTCGTCCTGTGGGTCGCACATGTTACCTCTCGTACACCCACCATAGACCCCAGTACCCTGCGCAGGTGGAGCAGGATTAGTGTCGTCCTGTGGGTCGCACATGTTACCTCTCGTACACCCACCATAGACCCCCGGTACCCTGCGCAGGTGGAGCAGGATTAGTGTCGTCCTGTGGATCGCACATGTTACCTCTCGTACACCCTACATCCACCATAGACCCCCAGTACCCTGCGCAGGTGGAGCAGGATTAGTGTCGTCCTGTGGATCGCACATGTTACCTCTCGTACACCCACCATAGACCCCCGGTACCCTGCACAGGTGGAGCAGGATTAGTGTCATCCAGTGGATCGCACATGTTACCTCTCGTACACCCTACATCCACCATAGACCCCCAGTACCCTGCGCAGGTGGAGCAGGATTAGTGTCGTCCTGTGGATCGCACATGATACCTCTCGTACACCCTACATCCACCATAGACCCCCAGTACCCTGCGCAGGTGGAGCAGGATTAGTGTCGTCCTGTGGATCGCACATGTTACCTCTCGTACACCCACCATAGACCCCCGGTACCCTGCGCAGGTGGAGCAGGATTAGTGTCATCCAGTGGATCGCACATGTTACCTCTCGTACACCCTACATCCACCATAGACCCCCAGTACCCTGCGCAGGTGGAGCAGGATTAGTGTCGTCCTGTGGATCGCACATGTTACCTCTCGTACACCCTACATCCACCATAGACCCCCAGTACCCTGCGCAGGTGGAGCAGGATTAGTGTCGTCCTGTGGATCGCACATGATACCTCTCGTACACCCTACATCCACCATAGACCCCCAGTACCCTGCGCAGGTGGAGCAGGATTAGTGTTGTCCTGTGGGTCGCACATGTTACCTCTCGTACACCCTACATCCACCATAGACCCCCAGTACCCTGCGCAGGTGGAGCAGGATTAGTGTCGTCCTGTGGATCGCACATGTTACCTCTCGTACACCCACCATAGACCCCCGGTACCCTGCGCAGGTGGAGCAGGATTAGTGTTGTCCTGTGGGTCGCACATGTTACCTCTCGTACACCCTACATCCACCATAGACCCCCAGTACCCTGCGCAGGTGGAGCAGGATTAGTGTTGTCCTGTGGGTCGCACATGTTACCTCTCGTACACCCTACATCCACCATAGACCACCAGTACCCTGCGCAGGTGGAGCAGGATTAGTGTTGTCCTGTGGGTCGCACATGTTACCTCTCGTACACCCTACATCCACCATAGACCCCCAGTACCCTGCGCAGGTGGAGCAGGATTAGTGTCGTCCTGTGGATCGCACATGTTACCTCTCGTACACCCACCATAGACCCCCGGTACCCTGCGCAGGTGGAGCAGGATTAGTGTCGTCCTGTGGGTCGCACATGTTACCTCTCGTACACCCTACATCCACCATAGACCCCCAGTACCCTGCGCAGGTGGAGCAGGATTAGTGTCGTCCTGTGGATCGCACATGTTACCTCTCGTACACCCACCATAGACCACCAGTACCCTGCGCAGGTGGAGCAGGATTAGTGTCGTCCTGTGGGTCGCACATGTTACCTCTCGTACACCCACCATAGACCCCCAGTACCCTGCGCAGGTGGAGCAGGATTAGTGTCGTCCTGTGGGTCGCACATGTTACCTCTCGTACACCCTACACCCACCATAGACCCCAGTACCCTGCTCAGGTGGAGCAGGATTAGTGTCGTCCTGTGGGTCGCACATGTTACCTCTCGTACACCCTACATTCACCATAGACCCCCAGTACCCTGCGCAGGTGGAGCAGGATTAGTGTCGTCCTGTGGGTTGCACATGTTACCTCTCGTACACCCACCATAGACCCCTGGCACCCTGCGCAGGTGGAGCAGGATTAGTGTCGTCCTGTGGGTCACACATGTTACCCCTCGTACACCTTACACCCACCATAGACCCCCAGTACCCTGCGCAGGTGGAGCAGGATTAGTGTCGTCCAGTGGATCACACATGTTACCTCTCGTACACCCTACACCCACCATAGACCCCTGGCACCCTGCGCAGGTGAAGCAGGATTAGTGTCGTCCTGTGGGTCGCACATGTTACCCCTCGTACACCCTACACCCACCATAGACCCCCAGTACTCTGCGCAGGTGGAGCAGGATTAGTGTCGTCCAGTGGATCACACATGTTACCTCTCGTACACCCTACACCCACCATAGACCCCCAGTACCCTGCGCAGGTGGAGCAGGATTAGTGTTGTCAAGTGGATTGCACATGATACCTCTCGTACACCCTACACCCACGATAGACCCCCAGTACTCTGCGCAGGTGGAGCAGGATTAGTGTCGTCCAGTGGATCACACGTTACCTCTCGTACACCCTACACCCACCATAGACCCCTGGTACCCTGCGCAGGTGGAGCAGGATTAGTGTCGTCAAGTGGATTGCACATGATACCTCTAGTACACCCTACACCCACCATAGACCCCCAGTACCCTGCTCAGGTGGAGCAGGATTATTGTCGTCCAGTGGATCACACGTTACCTCTCGTACACCCTACACCCACCATAGACCCCCAGTACCCTGCGCAGGTGGAGCAGGATTAGTGTCGTATTGTGGATCGCACATGATACCTCTCGTACACCTTACACCCACCATAGACCCCCAGTACCCTGAGCAGGTGGAGCAGGATTAGTGTCATCCTGTGGATCGCACATGTTACCTCTCGTACACCCTACACCCACCATAGACCCCCAGTACCCTGCGCAGGTGGAGCAGGATTAGTGTCATCCTGTGGATCGCACATGTTACCTCTCGTACACCCTACACCCACCATAGACCCCCGGTACCCTGCGCAGGTGGAGCAGGATTAGTGTCGTATTGTGGATCGCACATGATATCTCTCGTACACCCACCATAGACACCTGGTACCCTGCGCAGGTGGAGCAGGATTAGTGTCGTATTGTGGATCGCACATGATTTCTCTCGTACGCCCACCATAGACCCCCAGTACCCTGCGCAGGTGGAGCAGGATTAGTGTCGTCCTGTGGATCGCACATGTTACCTCTCGTACACCCTACACCCACCATAGACCCCCGTTACCCTGCGCAGGTGGAGCAGGATTAGTGTCGTATTGTGGATCGCACATGATATCTCTCGTACACCCACCATAGACCCCCAGTACCCTGCGCAGGTGGAGCAGGATTAGTGTCGTCCTGTAGATCGCACATGTTACCTCTCGTACACCCTACACCCACCATAGACCCCCGGTACCCTGCGCAGGTGGAGCAGGATTAGTGTCGTATTGTGGATCGCACATGATATCTCTCGTACACCCACCATAGACCCCCAGTACCCTGCGCAGGTGGAGCAGGATTAGTGTCGTCCTGTGGATCGCACATGTTACCTCTCGTACACCCACCATAGACCCCCAGTACCCTGCGCAGGTGGAGTAGGATTAGTGTCGTCCTGTTCATCGCACATGTTACCTCTCGTACACCCTACACCCACCATAGACCCCCGGTACCCTGCGCAGGTGGAGTAGGATTAGTGTCGTCCTGTGGATCGCACATGATACCTCTCGTACACCCTACACCCACCATATACCACCAGTACCCTGCGCAGGTGGAGCAGGATTAGTGTCGTCCTGTGGATCGCACATGATACCTCTCGTACACCCTACACCCACCATATACCACCAGTACCCTGCGCAGGTGGAGCAGGATTAGTGTCGTCCTGTGGATCGCACATGATACCTCTCGTACACCCTACACCCACCATAGACCCCCAGTACGCTGCGCAGGTGGAGTAGGATTTGTGTCGTCCTGTGGATCGCACATGTTACCTCTCGTACACCCTACACCCACCATAGACCCCCGGTACCCTGCACAGGTGGAGCAGGACTAGTGTCGTATTGTGGATCGCACATGATATCTCTTGTACACCCACCATAGACCCCTGGTACCCTGCGCAGGTGGAGCAGGATTAGTGTCGTCCTGTGGATCGCACATGTTACCTCTCGTACACCCTACACCCACCATAGACCCCCGGTACCCTGCGCAGGTGGAGCAGGATTAGTGTCGTATTGTGGATCGCACATATCTCTCGTACACCCACCATAGACCCCCAGTACCCTGTGCAGGTGGAGCAGGATTAGTGTCGTCCTGTGGATCGCACATGTTACCTCTCGTACACCCTACACCCACCATAGACCCCCGGTACCCTGCGCAGGTGGAGCAGGATTAGTGTCGTGTTGTGGATCGCACATGATATCTCTCGTACACCCACCATAGACCCCCAGTACCCTGCGCAGGTGGAGCAGGATTAGTGTCGTCCTGTGGATCGCACATGATACCTCTCGTACACCCTACACCCACCATAGACCCCCAGTACCCTGCGCAGGTGGAGCAGGATTAGTGTCGTATTGTGGATCGCACATGATATCTCTCGTACGCCCACCATAGACCACCAGTACCCTGCGCAGGTGGAGCAGGATTAGTGTCGTCCTGTGGATCGCACATGATACCTCTCGTACACCCTACACCCACCATAGACCCCCGGTACCCTGCGCAGGTGGAGCAGGATTAGTGTCGTCGTGTGGGTCGCACATCTTACCTCTCGTACACCCACCATAGACCCCCAGTAACCTGCGCAGGTGGAGCAGGATTAGTGTCGTATTGTGGATCGCACATGATATCTCTCGTACACCCACCATAGACCCCCAGTACCCTGCGCAGGTGGAGCAGGATTAGTGTCGTCCTGTGGATCGCACATGATACCTCTCGTACACCCTACACCCACCATAGACCCCCGGTACCCTGCGCAGGTGGAGCAGGATTAGTGTCGTCCTGTGGGTCGCACATGTTACCTCTCGTACACCCACCATAGACCCCCAGTACCCTGCGCAGGTGGAGCAGGATTAGTGTCGTCCTGTGGGTCGCACATGTTACCCCTCGTAAACCCTACACCCACCATAGACCCCCAGTACCCTGCGCAGGTGGAGCAGGATTAGTGTCGTCCAGTGGATCGTACATGTTACCTCTCGTACACCCTACACCCACCATAGACCCCAGTACCCTGCGCAGGTGGAGCAGGATTAGTGTCGTCCTGTGGGTCGCACATGTTACCTCTCGTACACCCTACATCCACCATAGACCCCCAGTACCCTGCGCAGGTGGAGCAGGATTAGTGTCGTCCTGTGGGTTGCACATGTTACCTCTCGTACACCCACCATAGACCCCCAGTACCCTGCGCAGGTGGAGCAGGATTAGTGTCGTCCTGTGGGTCGCACATGTTACCCCTCGTAAACCCTACACCCACCATAGACCCCTGGCACCCTGCGCAGGTGGAGCAGGATTAGTGTCGTCCTGTGGGTCACACATGTTACCCCTCGTACACCCTACACCCACCATAGACCCCCAGTACCCTGCGCAGGTGGAGCAGGATTAGTGTTGTCTAGTGGATCACACATGTTACCTCTCGTACACCCTACACCCACCATAGACCCCCAGTACCCTGCGCAGGTGGAGCAGGATTAGTGTTGTCAAGTGGATTGCACATGATACCTCTCGTACACCCTACACCCACCATAGACCCCCAGTACTCTGCGCAGGTGGAGCAGGATTAGTGTCGTTCAGTGGATCACACGTTACCTCTCGTACACCCTACACCCACCATAGACCCCCGGTACCCTGCGCAGGTGGAGCAGGATTAGTGTCGTCAAGTGGATTGCACATGATACCTCTCGTACACCCTACACCCACCATAGACCCCCAGTACCCTGCTCAGGTGGAGCAGGATTAGTGTCGTCCAGTGGATCACACGTTACCTCTCGTACACCCTACACCCACCATAGACCCCCAGTACTCTGCGCAGGTGGAGCAGGATTAGTGTCGTTCAGTGGATCACATGTTACCTCTCGTACACCCTACACCCACCATAGACCCCCGGTACCCTGCGCAGGTGGAGCAGGATTAGTGTCGTATTGTGGATCGCACATGATACCTCTCGTACACCTTACACCCACCATAGACCCCCAGTACCCTGAGCAGGTGGAGCAGGATTAGTGTCATCCTGTGGATCGCACATGTTACCTATCGTACACCCTACACCCACCATAGACCCCCGGTACCCTGCGCAGGTGGAGCAGGATTAGTGTCGTATTGTGGATCGCACATGATATCTCTCGTACATCCACCATAGACCCCCAGTACCCTGCGCAGGTGGAGCAGGATTAGTGTCGTCCAGTGGATCACATGTTACCTCTCGTACACCCTACACCCACCATAGACCCCTGGTACCCTGCGCAGGTGGAGCAGGATTAGTGTCGTCAAGTGGATTGCACATGATACCTCTCGTACACCCTACACCCACCATAGACCCCCAGTACCCTGCTCAGGTGGAGCAGGATTAGTGTCATCCTGTGGATCGCACATGTTACCTCTCGTACACCCTACACCCACCATAGACCCCCAGTACCCTGCGCAGGTGGAGCAGGATTAGTGTCATCCTGTGGATCGCACATGTTACCTCTCGTACACCCTACACCCACCATAGACCCCCGGTACCCTGCGCAGGTGGAGCAGGATTAGTGTCGTATTGTGGATCGCACATGATATCTCTCGTACACCCACCATAGACCCCTGGTACCCTGCGCAGGTGGAGCAGGATTAGTGTCGTATTGTGGATCGCACATGATTTCTCTCGTACGCCCACCATAGACCCCCAGTACCCTGCGCAGGTGGAGCAGGATTAGTGTCGTCCTGTGGATCGCACATGTTACCTCTCGTACACCCTACACCCACCATAGACCCCCGTTACCCTGCGCAGGTGGAGCAGGATTAGTGTCGTATTGTGGATCGCACATGATATGTCTCGTACACCCACCATAGACCCCCAGTACCCTGCGCAGGTGGAGCAGGATTAGTGTCGTCCTGTAGATCGCACATGTTACCTCTCGTACACCCTACACCCACCATAGACCCCCGGTACCCTGCGCAGGTGGAGCAGGATTAGTGTCGTATTGTGGATCGCACATGATATCTCTCGTACACCCACCATAGACCCCCAGTACCCTGCGCAGGTGGAGCAGGATTAGTGTCGTCCTGTGGATCGCACATGTTACCTCTCGTACACCCACCATAGACCCCCAGTACCCTGCGCAGGTGGAGTAGGATTAGTGTCGTCCTGTTGATCGCACATGTTACCTCTCGTACACCCTACACCCACCATAGACCCCCGGTACCCTGCGCAGGTGGAGTAGGATTAGTGTCGTCCTGTGGATCGCACATGATACCTCTCGTACACCCACCATAGACCCCCAGTACGCTGCGCAGGTGGAGTAGGATTAGTGTCGTCCTGTGGGTCGCACATGTTACCTCTCGTACACCCTACACCCACCATAGACCCCCGGTACCCTGCACAGGTGGAGCAGGATTAGTGTCGTATTGTGGATCGCACATGATATCTCTTGTACACCCACCATAGACCCCTGGTACCCTGCGCAGGTGGAGCAGGATTAGTGTCGTCCTGTGGATCGCACATGTTACCTCTCGTACACCCACCATAGACCCCCAGTACCCTGCGCAGGTGGAGTAGGATTAGTGTCGTCCTGTTGATCGCACATGTTACCTATCGTACACCTTACACCCATCATATACCACCAGTACCCTGCGCAGGTGGAGCAGGATTAGTGTCGTCCTGTGGATCGCACATGATACCTCTCGTACACCCACCATAGACCCCCAGTACGCTGCGCAGGTGGAGTAGGATTAGTGTCGTCCTGTGGGTCGCACATGTTACCTCTCGTACACCCTACACCCACCATAGACCCCCGGTACCCTGCACAGGTGGAGCAGGATTAGTGTCGTATTGTGGATCGCACATGATATCTCTTGTACACCCACCATAGACCCCTGGTACCCTGCGCAGGTGGAGCAGGATTAGTGTCGTCCTGTGGATCGCACATGTTACCTCTCGTACACCCTACACCCACCATAGACCCCCGGTACCCTGCGCAGGTGGAGCAGGATTAGTGTCGTATTGTGGATCGCACATATCTCTCGTACACCCACCATAGACCCCCAGTACCCTGTGCAGGTGGAGCAGGATTAGTGTCGTCCTGTGGATCGCACATGTTACCTCTCGTACACCCTACACCCACCATAGACCCCCGGTACCCTGCGCAGGTGGAGCAGGATTAGTGTCGTATTGTGGATCGCACATGATATCTCTCGTACACCCACCATAGACCCCCAGTACCCTGCGCAGGTGGAGCAGGATTAGTGTCGTATTGTGGATCGCACATGATATCTCTCGTACACCCACCATAGACCCCCAGTACCCTGCGCAGGTGGAGCAGGATTAGTGTCGTCCTGTGGATCGCACATGATACCTTTCGTACACCCTACACCCACCATAGACCCCCAGTACCCTGCGCAGGTGGAGCAGGATTAGTGTTGTCAAGTGGATTGCACATGATACCTCTCGTACACCCTACACCCACGATAGACCCCCAGTACTCTGCGCAGGTGGAGCAGGATTAGTGTCGTCCAGTGGATCACACGTTACCTCTCGTACACCCTACACCCACCATAGACCCCTGGTACCCTGCGCAGGTGGAGCAGGATTAGTGTCGTCAAGTGGATTGCACATGATACCTCTAGTACACCCTACACCCACCATAGACCCCCAGTACCCTGCTCAGGTGGAGCAGGATTATTGTCGTCCAGTGGATCACACGTTACCTCTCGTACACCCTACACCCACCATAGACCCCCAGTACCCTGCGCAGGTGGAGCAGGATTAGTGTCGTATTGTGGATCGCACATGATACCTCTCGTACACCTTACACCCACCATAGACCCCCAGTACCCTGAGCAGGTGGAGCAGGATTAGTGTCATCCTGTGGATCGCACATGTTACCTCTCGTACACCCTACACCCACCATAGACCCCCAGTACCCTGCGCAGGTGGAGCAGGATTAGTGTCATCCTGTGGATCGCACATGTTACCTCTCGTACACCCTACACCCACCATAGACCCCCGGTACCCTGCGCAGGTGGAGCAGGATTAGTGTCGTATTGTGGATCGCACATGATATCTCTCGTACACCCACCATAGACACCTGGTACCCTGCGCAGGTGGAGCAGGATTAGTGTCGTATTGTGGATCGCACATGATTTCTCTCGTACGCCCACCATAGACCCCCAGTACCCTGCGCAGGTGGAGCAGGATTAGTGTCGTCCTGTGGATCGCACATGTTACCTCTCGTACACCCTACACCCACCATAGACCCCCGTTACCCTGCGCAGGTGGAGCAGGATTAGTGTCGTATTGTGGATCGCACATGATATCTCTCGTACACCCACCATAGACCCCCAGTACCCTGCGCAGGTGGAGCAGGATTAGTGTCGTCCTGTAGATCGCACATGTTACCTCTCGTACACCCTACACCCACCATAGACCCCCGGTACCCTGCGCAGGTGGAGCAGGATTAGTGTCGTATTGTGGATCGCACATGATATCTCTCGTACACCCACCATAGACCCCCAGTACCCTGCGCAGGTGGAGCAGGATTAGTGTCGTCCTGTGGATCGCACATGTTACCTCTCGTACACCCACCATAGACCCCCAGTACCCTGCGCAGGTGGAGTAGGATTAGTGTCGTCCTGTTCATCGCACATGTTACCTCTCGTACACCCTACACCCACCATAGACCCCCGGTACCCTGCGCAGGTGGAGTAGGATTAGTGTCGTCCTGTGGATCGCACATGATACCTCTCGTACACCCTACACCCACCATATACCACCAGTACCCTGCGCAGGTGGAGCAGGATTAGTGTCGTCCTGTGGATCGCACATGATACCTCTCGTACACCCTACACCCACCATATACCACCAGTACCCTGCGCAGGTGGAGCAGGATTAGTGTCGTCCTGTGGATCGCACATGATACCTCTCGTACACCCTACACCCACCATAGACCCCCAGTACGCTGCGCAGGTGGAGTAGGATTTGTGTCGTCCTGTGGATCGCACATGTTACCTCTCGTACACCCTACACCCACCATAGACCCCCGGTACCCTGCACAGGTGGAGCAGGACTAGTGTCGTATTGTGGATCGCACATGATATCTCTTGTACACCCACCATAGACCCCTGGTACCCTGCGCAGGTGGAGCAGGATTAGTGTCGTCCTGTGGATCGCACATGTTACCTCTCGTACACCCTACACCCACCATAGACCCCCGGTACCCTGCGCAGGTGGAGCAGGATTAGTGTCGTATTGTGGATCGCACATATCTCTCGTACACCCACCATAGACCCCCAGTACCCTGTGCAGGTGGAGCAGGATTAGTGTCGTCCTGTGGATCGCACATGTTACCTCTCGTACACCCTACACCCACCATAGACCCCCGGTACCCTGCGCAGGTGGAGCAGGATTAGTGTCGTGTTGTGGATCGCACATGATATCTCTCGTACACCCACCATAGACCCCCAGTACCCTGCGCAGGTGGAGCAGGATTAGTGTCGTCCTGTGGATCGCACATGATACCTCTCGTACACCCTACACCCACCATAGACCCCCAGTACCCTGCGCAGGTGGAGCAGGATTAGTGTCGTATTGTGGATCGCACATGATATCTCTCGTACGCCCACCATAGACCACCAGTACCCTGCGCAGGTGGAGCAGGATTAGTGTCGTCCTGTGGATCGCACATGATACCTCTCGTACACCCTACACCCACCATAGACCCCCGGTACCCTGCGCAGGTGGAGCAGGATTAGTGTCGTCGTGTGGGTCGCACATCTTACCTCTCGTACACCCACCATAGACCCCCAGTAACCTGCGCAGGTGGAGCAGGATTAGTGTCGTATTGTGGATCGCACATGATATCTCTCGTACACCCACCATAGACCCCCAGTACCCTGCGCAGGTGGAGCAGGATTAGTGTCGTCCTGTGGATCGCACATGATACCTCTCGTACACCCTACACCCACCATAGACCCCCGGTACCCTGCGCAGGTGGAGCAGGATTAGTGTCGTCCTGTGGGTCGCACATGTTACCTCTCGTACACCCACCATAGACCCCCAGTACCCTGCGCAGGTGGAGCAGGATTAGTGTCGTCCTGTGGGTCGCACATGTTACCCCTCGTAAACCCTACACCCACCATAGACCCCCAGTACCCTGCGCAGGTGGAGCAGGATTAGTGTCGTCCAGTGGATCGTACATGTTACCTCTCGTACACCCTACACCCACCATAGACCCCAGTACCCTGCGCAGGTGGAGCAGGATTAGTGTCGTCCTGTGGGTCGCACATGTTACCTCTCGTACACCCTACATCCACCATAGACCCCCAGTACCCTGCGCAGGTGGAGCAGGATTAGTGTCGTCCTGTGGGTTGCACATGTTACCTCTCGTACACCCACCATAGACCCCCAGTACCCTGCGCAGGTGGAGCAGGATTAGTGTCGTCCTGTGGGTCGCACATGTTACCCCTCGTAAACCCTACACCCACCATAGACCCCTGGCACCCTGCGCAGGTGGAGCAGGATTAGTGTCGTCCTGTGGGTCACACATGTTACCCCTCGTACACCCTACACCCACCATAGACCCCCAGTACCCTGCGCAGGTGGAGCAGGATTAGTGTTGTCTAGTGGATCACACATGTTACCTCTCGTACACCCTACACCCACCATAGACCCCCAGTACCCTGCGCAGGTGGAGCAGGATTAGTGTTGTCAAGTGGATTGCACATGATACCTCTCGTACACCCTACACCCACCATAGACCCCCAGTACTCTGCGCAGGTGGAGCAGGATTAGTGTCGTTCAGTGGATCACACGTTACCTCTCGTACACCCTACACCCACCATAGACCCCCGGTACCCTGCGCAGGTGGAGCAGGATTAGTGTCGTCAAGTGGATTGCACATGATACCTCTCGTACACCCTACACCCACCATAGACCCCCAGTACCCTGCTCAGGTGGAGCAGGATTAGTGTCGTCCAGTGGATCACACGTTACCTCTCGTACACCCTACACCCACCATAGACCCCCAGTACTCTGCGCAGGTGGAGCAGGATTAGTGTCGTTCAGTGGATCACATGTTACCTCTCGTACACCCTACACCCACCATAGACCCCCGGTACCCTGCGCAGGTGGAGCAGGATTAGTGTCGTATTGTGGATCGCACATGATACCTCTCGTACACCTTACACCCACCATAGACCCCCAGTACCCTGAGCAGGTGGAGCAGGATTAGTGTCATCCTGTGGATCGCACATGTTACCTATCGTACACCCTACACCCACCATAGACCCCCGGTACCCTGCGCAGGTGGAGCAGGATTAGTGTCGTATTGTGGATCGCACATGATATCTCTCGTACATCCACCATAGACCCCCAGTACCCTGCGCAGGTGGAGCAGGATTAGTGTCGTCCAGTGGATCACATGTTACCTCTCGTACACCCTACACCCACCATAGACCCCTGGTACCCTGCGCAGGTGGAGCAGGATTAGTGTCGTCAAGTGGATTGCACATGATACCTCTCGTACACCCTACACCCACCATAGACCCCCAGTACCCTGCTCAGGTGGAGCAGGATTAGTGTCATCCTGTGGATCGCACATGTTACCTCTCGTACACCCTACACCCACCATAGACCCCCAGTACCCTGCGCAGGTGGAGCAGGATTAGTGTCATCCTGTGGATCGCACATGTTACCTCTCGTACACCCTACACCCACCATAGACCCCCGGTACCCTGCGCAGGTGGAGCAGGATTAGTGTCGTATTGTGGATCGCACATGATATCTCTCGTACACCCACCATAGACCCCTGGTACCCTGCGCAGGTGGAGCAGGATTAGTGTCGTATTGTGGATCGCACATGATTTCTCTCGTACGCCCACCATAGACCCCCAGTACCCTGCGCAGGTGGAGCAGGATTAGTGTCGTCCTGTGGATCGCACATGTTACCTCTCGTACACCCTACACCCACCATAGACCCCCGTTACCCTGCGCAGGTGGAGCAGGATTAGTGTCGTATTGTGGATCGCACATGATATGTCTCGTACACCCACCATAGACCCCCAGTACCCTGCGCAGGTGGAGCAGGATTAGTGTCGTCCTGTAGATCGCACATGTTACCTCTCGTACACCCTACACCCACCATAGACCCCCGGTACCCTGCGCAGGTGGAGCAGGATTAGTGTCGTATTGTGGATCGCACATGATATCTCTCGTACACCCACCATAGACCCCCAGTACCCTGCGCAGGTGGAGCAGGATTAGTGTCGTCCTGTGGATCGCACATGTTACCTCTCGTACACCCACCATAGACCCCCAGTACCCTGCGCAGGTGGAGTAGGATTAGTGTCGTCCTGTTGATCGCACATGTTACCTCTCGTACACCCTACACCCACCATAGACCCCCGGTACCCTGCGCAGGTGGAGTAGGATTAGTGTCGTCCTGTGGATCGCACATGATACCTCTCGTACACCCACCATAGACCCCCAGTACGCTGCGCAGGTGGAGTAGGATTAGTGTCGTCCTGTGGGTCGCACATGTTACCTCTCGTACACCCTACACCCACCATAGACCCCCGGTACCCTGCACAGGTGGAGCAGGATTAGTGTCGTATTGTGGATCGCACATGATATCTCTTGTACACCCACCATAGACCCCTGGTACCCTGCGCAGGTGGAGCAGGATTAGTGTCGTCCTGTGGATCGCACATGTTACCTCTCGTACACCCACCATAGACCCCCAGTACCCTGCGCAGGTGGAGTAGGATTAGTGTCGTCCTGTTGATCGCACATGTTACCTATCGTACACCTTACACCCATCATATACCACCAGTACCCTGCGCAGGTGGAGCAGGATTAGTGTCGTCCTGTGGATCGCACATGATACCTCTCGTACACCCACCATAGACCCCCAGTACGCTGCGCAGGTGGAGTAGGATTAGTGTCGTCCTGTGGGTCGCACATGTTACCTCTCGTACACCCTACACCCACCATAGACCCCCGGTACCCTGCACAGGTGGAGCAGGATTAGTGTCGTATTGTGGATCGCACATGATATCTCTTGTACACCCACCATAGACCCCTGGTACCCTGCGCAGGTGGAGCAGGATTAGTGTCGTCCTGTGGATCGCACATGTTACCTCTCGTACACCCTACACCCACCATAGACCCCCGGTACCCTGCGCAGGTGGAGCAGGATTAGTGTCGTATTGTGGATCGCACATATCTCTCGTACACCCACCATAGACCCCCAGTACCCTGTGCAGGTGGAGCAGGATTAGTGTCGTCCTGTGGATCGCACATGTTACCTCTCGTACACCCTACACCCACCATAGACCCCCGGTACCCTGCGCAGGTGGAGCAGGATTAGTGTCGTATTGTGGATCGCACATGATATCTCTCGTACACCCACCATAGACCCCCAGTACCCTGCGCAGGTGGAGCAGGATTAGTGTCGTATTGTGGATCGCACATGATATCTCTCGTACACCCACCATAGACCCCCAGTACCCTGCGCAGGTGGAGCAGGATTAGTGTCGTCCTGTGGATCGCACATGATACCTTTCGTACACCCTACACCCACCATAGACCCCCAGTACCCTGCGCAGGTGGAGCAGGATTAGTGTCGTATTGTGGATCGCACATGATATCTCTCGTACGCCCACCATAGACCACCAGTACCCTGCGCAGGTGGAGCAGGATTAGTGTCGTCCTGTGGATCGCACATGATACCTCTCGTACACCCTACACCCACCATAGACCCCCGGTACCCTGCGCAGGTGGAGCAGGATTAGTGTCGTCGTGTGGGTCGCACATCTTACCTCTCGTACACCCACCATAGACCCCCAGTACCCTGCGCAGGTGGAGCAGGATTAGTGTCGTATTGTGGATCGCACATGATATCTCTCGTACACCCACCATAGACCCCCAGTACCCTGCGCAGGTGGAGCAGGATTAGTGTCGTCCTGTGGATCGCACATGATACCTCTCGTACACCCTACACCCACCATAGACCCCCGGTACCCTGCGCAGGTGGAGCAGGATTAGTGTCGTCCTGTGGGTCGCACATGTTACCTCTCGTACACCCACCATAGACCCCCAGTACCCTGCGCAGGTGGAGCAGGATTAGTGTCGTCCAGTGGATCGTACATGTTACCTCTCGTACACCCTACACCCACCATAGACCCCAGTACCCTGCGCAGGTGGAGCAGGATTAGTGTCGTCCTGTGGGTCGCACATGTTACCTCTCGTACACCCTACATCCACCATAGACCCCCAGTACCCTGCGCAGGTGGAGCAGGATTAGTGTCGTCCTGTGGGTTGCACATGTTACCTCTCGTACACCCACCATAGACCCCCAGTACCCTGCGCAGGTGGAGCAGGATTAGTGTCGTCCTGTGGGTCGCACATGTTACCCCTCGTAAACCCTACACCCACCATAGACCCTTGGCACCCTGCGCAGGTGGAGCAGGATTAGTGTCGTCCTGTGGGTCACACATGTTACCCCTCGTACACCCTACACCCACCATAGACCCCCAGTACCCTGCGCAGGTGGAGCAGGATTAGTGTTGTCCAGTGGATCACACATGTTACCTCTCGTACACCCTACACCCACCATAGACCCCCAGTACCCTGCGCAGGTGGAGCAGGATTAGTGTTGTCAAGTGGATTGCACATGATACCTCTCGTACACCCTACACCCACCATAGACCCCCAGTACTCTGCGCAGGTGGAGCAGGATTAGTGTCGTTCAGTGGATCACACGTTACCTCTCGTACACCCTACACCCACCATAGACCCCCGGTACCCTGCGCAGGTGGAGCAGGATTAGTGTCGTCAAGTGGATTGCACATGATACCTCTCGTACACCCTACACCCACCATAGACCCCCAGTACCCTGCTCAGGTGGAGCAGGATTAGTGTCGTCCAGTGGATCACACGTTACCTCTCGTACACCCTACACCCACCATAGACCCCCGGTACCCTGCGCAGGTGGAGCAGGATTAGTGTCGTATTGTGGATCGCACATGATACCTCTCGTACACCTTACACCCACCATAGACCCCCAGTACCCTGAGCAGGTGGAGCAGGATTAGTGTCATCCTGTGGATCGCACATGTTACCTCTCGTACACCCTACACCCACCATAGACCCCCGGTACCCTGCGCAGGTGGAGCAGGATTAGTGTCGTATTGTGGATCGCACATGATATCTCTCGTACACCCACCATAGACCCCCAGTACCCTGCGCAGGTGGAGCAGGATTAGTGTCGTCCTGTGGATCGCACATGTTACCTCTCGTACACCCACCATAGACCCCCAGTACCCTGCGCAGGTGGAGCAGGATTAGTGTCGTCCTGTGGATCGCACATGTTACCTCTCGTACACCCTACACCCACCATAGACCCCCGATACCCTGCGCAGGTGGAGCAGGATTAGTGTCGTATTGTGGATCGCACATGATATCTCTCGTACACCCACCATAGACCCCCAGTACCCTGCGCAGGTGGAGCAGGATTAGTGTCGTATTGTGGATCGCACATGATATCTCTCGTACACCCACCATAGACCCCCAGTACCCTGCGCAGGTGGAGCAGGATTAGTGTCGTCCTGTGGATCGCACATGATACCTCTCGTACACCCTACACCCACCATAGACCCCCGGTACCCTGCGCAGGTGGAGCAGGATTAGTGTCGTATTGTGGATCGCACATGATATCTCTCGTACACCCACCATAGACCACCAGTACCCTGCGCAGGTGGAGCAGGATTAGTGTCGTCCTGTGGATCGCACATGATACCTCTCGTACACCCTACACCCACCATAGACCCCCGGTACCCTGCGCAGGTGGAGCAGGATTAGTGTCGTCGTGTGGGTCGCACATCTTACCTCTCGTACACCCACCATAGACCACCGATACCCTGCGCAGGTGGAGCAGGATTAGTGTCGTATTGTGGATCGCACATTATATCTCTCGTACACCCTACACCCACCATAGACCCCTGGTACCCTGCGCAGGTGGAGCAGGATTAGTGTCGTCCTGTGGATCGCACAAGATACCTCTCGTACACCCACCATAGACCCCCAGTACTCTGCGCAGGTGGAGCAGGATTAGTGTCGTTCAGTGGATCACACGTTACCTCTCGTACACCCTACACCCACCATAGACCCCCGGTACCCTGCGCAGGTGGAGCAGGATTAGTGTCGTCAAGTGGATTGCACATGATACCTCTCGTACACCCTACACCCACCATAGACCCCCAGTACCCTGCTCAGGTGGAGCAGGATTAGTGTCGTCCAGTGGATCACACGTTACCTCTCGTACACCCTACACCCACCATAGACCCCCGGTACCCTGCGCAGGTGGAGCAGGATTAGTGTCGTATTGTGGATCGCACATGATACCTCTCGTACACCTTACACCCACCATAGACCCCCAGTACCCTGAGCAGGTGGAGCAGGATTAGTGTCATCCTGTGGATCGCACATGTTACCTCTCGTACACCCTACACCCACCATAGAACCCCGGTACCCTGCGCAGGTGGAGCAGGATTAGTGTCGTATTGTGGATCGCACATGATATCTCTCGTACACCCACCATAGACCCCCAGTACCCTGCGCAGGTGGAGCAGGATTAGTGTCGTCCTGTGGATCGCACATGTTACCTCTCGTACACCCACCATAGACCCCCAGTACCCTGCGCAGGTGGAGCAGGATTAGTGTCGTCCTGTGGATCGCACATGTTACCTCTCGTACACCCTACACCCACCATAGACCCCCGATACCCTGCGCAGGTGGAGCAGGATTAGTGTCGTATTGTGGATCGCACATGATATCTCTCGTACACCCACCATAGCCCCCAAGTACCCTGCGCAGGTGGAGCAGGATTAGTGTCGTATTGTGGATCGCACATGATATCTCTCGTACACCCACCATAGACCCCCAGTACCCTGCGCAGGTGGAGCAGGATTAGTGTCGTCCTGTGGATCGCACATGATACCTCTCGTACACCCTACACCCACCATAGACCCCCGGTACCCTGCGCAGGTGGAGCAGGATTAGTGTCGTATTGTGGATCGCACATGATATCTCTCGTACACCCACCATAGACCACCAGTACCCTGCGCAGGTGGAGCAGGATTAGTGTCGTCCTGTGGATCGCACATGATACCTCTCGTACACCCTACACCCACCATAGACCCCCGGTACCCTGCGCAGGTGGAGCAGGATTAGTGTCGTCGTGTGGGTCGCACATCTTACCTCTCGTACACCCACCATAGACCCCCGATACCCTGCGCAGGTGGAGCAGGATTAGTGTCGTATTGTGGATCGCACATTATATCTCTTGTACACCCTACACCCACCATAGACCCCTGGTACCCTGCGCAGGTGGAGCAGGATTAGTGTCGTCGTGTGGGTCGCACATGTTACCTCTCGTACACCCACCATAGAACCCCGGTACCCTGCGCAGGTGGAGCAGGATTAGTGTCGTCCTGTGGATCGCACATGATACCTCTCGTACACCCTACACCCACCATAGACCCCCGGTACCCTGCGCAGGTGGAGCAGGATTAGTGTCGTCCTGTGGATCGCACGTTACCTTTCGTACACCTTACACCCACCATAGACCCCCAGTACCCTGCGCAGGTGGAGCAGGATTAGTGTCGTCCTGTGGATCGCACATGTTACCTCTCGTACACCCTACACCCACCATAGACCCCCGGTACCCTGCGCAGGTGGAGCAGGATTAGTGTCGTATTGTGGATCGCACATGATATCTCTCGTACACCCACCATAGACCCCTGGTACCCTGCGCAGGTGGAGCAGGATTAGTGTCGTATTGTGGATCGCACATGATATCTCTCGTACGCCCACCATAGACCACCAGTACCCTGCGCAGGTGGAGCAGGATTAGTGTCGTTCTGTGGATCGCACATGATACCTCTCGTACACCCTACACCCACCATAGACCCCCAGTACCCTGCGCAGGTGGAGCAGGATTAGTGTCGTCGTGTGGGTCGCACATGTTACCTCTCGTACACCCACCATAGACCCCCGGTACCCTGCGCAGGTGGAGCAGGATTAGTGTCGTCCTGTGGATCGCACATGATACCTCTCGTACACCCTACACCCACCATAGACCCCCGGTACCCTGCGCAGGTGGAGCAGGATTAGTGTCGTCCTGTGGATCGCACGTTACCTTTCGTACACCTTACACCCACCATAGACCCCCAGTACCCTGCGCAGGTGGAGCAGGATTAGTGTCGTCCTGTGGATCGCACATGTTACCTCTCGTACACCCTACACCCACCATAGACCCCCGGTACCCTGCGCAGGTGGAGCAGGATTAGTGTCGTCCTGTGGATCGCACATGTTACCTCTCGTACACCCTACACCCACCATAGACCCCCAGTACCCTGCGCAGGTGGAGCAGGATTAGTGTCGTCCTGTGGATCGCACATGTTACCTCTCGTACACCCTACACCCACCATAGACCCCTGGTACCCTGCGCAGGTGAAGCAGGATTAGTGTCGTCCTGTGGATCGCACATGTTACCTCTCGTACACTCTACACCCACCATAGACCCCCGGTACCCTGCGCAGGTGGAGCAGGATTAGTGTCGTATTGTGGATCGCACATGTTACCTCTCGTACACCCTACACCCACCATAGACCCCCGGTACCCTGCGCAGGTGGAGTAGGATTAGTGTCGTCCTGTGGATCGCACATGATACCTCTCGTACACCCTACACCCACCATATACGACCAGTACCCTGCGCAGGTGGAGCAGGATTAGTGTCGTCCTGTGGATCGCACATGATACCTCTCGTACACCCTACACCCACCATAGACCCCCGGTACCCTGCGCAGGTGGAGCAGGATTAGTGTCGTCCTGTGGATCGCACATGTTACCTCTCGTACACCCTACACCCACCATAGACCCCCGGTACCATGCGCAGGTGGAGCAGGATTAGTGTCGTATTGTCTATCGCACATGATATCTCTCGTAAGCCCCTTCATAGACCACCAGTACCCTGCGCAGGTGGAGCAGGATTAGTGTCATCCTGTGGATCACACATGATACCTCTCGTACACCCTACACCCACCATAGACCCCCAGTACCCTGCGCAGGTGGAGCAGGATTAGTGTCGTCCTGTGGATCGCACATGATACTTCTCATACACCCTACACCCACCATAGACCCCCAGTACCCTGCGCAGGTGGAGCAGGATTAGTGTCGTCCCGTGGATCGCACATGTTACCTCTCGTACACCCACCATAGACCCCCGTACCTGGAGCCGCCCCTGATATCTGTGATTCATTCCCTCATTAACATTTATTTTTATAGATACAGAATTTGGCAGGAAAGCGAGAAAATCTGGAATCAAGAAAGAACAAACAGATCCGGAGACGAGCGGCCAAAAAGAAGCAGCAAGGAGGCGGCGGATATCTGCAGCTAGCTCAGGGAACGCACTATTGTATTCTGTTATCAGCCATTGCTATGTGCAGGCAGGAGCCCAGAACTGTGAGGGCTGCTGGTCCTTTATCCCCCGGAAACACCATTCATACCGGCGGTCTCTGACTCACTGCTGCTCCGGCCGCACATTGTATATATAGCGCAGCCCCCGAGGAGGCGATAGCACCTGACACCATCAGTATGAGAGGACGAAGACCACCCTGGCCCCGGAGCTCACAATCTAATCTATCACACAATGTATCACTACTCCCATCATCCCTGACCCCTGAGCTCACAATCTAATCTCCTATCACACAATGTATCACTACTCCCATCATCCCTGACCCTGGAGCTCACAATCTAATCTCCTATCACACAATGTATCACAACTCCCATCATCCCTGACCCCAGAGCTCACAATCTAATCTCCTATCATACAATGTATCACTACTCCCATCATCCCTGACCCCAGAGCTCACAATCTAATCTCCTATCACACAATGTATCACTACTCCCATCATCCCTGACCCCGGAGCTCACAATCTAATCTCCTATCACACAATGTATCACAACTCCCATCATCCCTGACCCCAGAGCTCACAATCTAATCTCCTATCACACAATGTATCACTACTCCCATCATCCCTGACCCCAGAGCTCACAATCTAATCTCCTATCACACAATGTATCACTACTCCCATCTTCCCCGACCCCGGAGCTCACAATCTAATCTCCTATCATACAATGTATCACTACTCCCATCATCCCTGACCCCGGAGCTCACAATCTAATCTCCTATCACACAATGTATCACTACTCCCATCATCCCTGACCCCGGAGCTCACAATCTAATCTCCTATCATACAATGTATCACTACTACCATCATCCCTGACCCCAGAGCTCACAATCTAATCTCCTATCACACAGTGTATCACTACTCCCATCATCCCTGACCCCGGAGCTCACAATCTAATCTATAACACAATGTATCACTACTCCCATCATCCCTGACCCCGGAGCTCACAATCTAATCTATAACACAATGTATCACTACTCCCATCATCCCTGACCCCGGAGCTCACAATCTAATCTCCTATCACACAATGTATCACTACTCCCATCATCCCTGACCCCGGAGCTCACAATCTAATCTCCTATCATACAATGTATCACTACTCCCATCATCCCTGACCCCAGAGCTCACAATCTAATCTCCTATCACACAGTGTATCACTACTCCCATCATCCCTGACCCCAGAGCTCACAATCTAATCTCCTATCACACAATGTATCACTACTCCCATCATCCCTGACCCCGGAGCTCACAATCTAATCTCCTATCATACAATGTATCACTACTCCCATCATTCCTGACCCCAGAGCTCACAATCTAATCTCCTATCACACAGTGTATCACTACTCCCATCATCCCTGACCCCAGAGCTCACAATCTAATCTATAACACAATGTATCACTACTCCCATCATCCCTGACCCCAGAGCTCAAAATCTAATCTCCTATCACACAATGTATCACTACTCCCATCATCCCTGACCACGGAGCTCACATTCTAATCTCCTATCACACAATGTATCACTACTCCCATCATCCCTGACCCCAGAGCTCACAATCTAATCTCCTATCACACAGTGTATCACTACTCCCATCATCCCTGACCCCAGGAGCTCACAATCTAATCTCCTATCACACAGTGTATCAATACTCCCATCATCCCTGACCCCAGAGCTCACAATCTAATCTCCTATCACACAGTGTATCACTACTCCCATCATCCCCGACCCCAGAGCTCACAATCTAATCTCCTATCACACAATGTATCACTACTCTCATCATCCCTGACCCCGGAGCTCACAATCTAATCTCCTATCACACAGTGTATCACTACTCCCATCATCCCTGACCCCAGAGCTCACAATCTAATCTCCTATCACACAGTGTATCACTACTCCTATCATCCCTGACCCCAGAGCTCACAATCTAATCTCCTATCACACAATGTATCACTACTCCCATCATTCCTGACCCCGGAGCTCACAATCTAATCTCCTATCACACAATATATCACTACTCCCATCATCCCTGACCCCGGAGCTCACAATCTAATCTCCTATCACACAGTGTATCACTACTCCCATCATCCCTGACCCCGGAGCTCACAATCTAATCTCCTATCACACAGTGTATCACTACTCCCATCATCCCTGACCCCAGAGCTCACAATCTAATCTCCTGTCACACAATGTATCACTACTCCCATCATTCCTGACCCCAGAGCTTACAATCTAATCTTCTATCACACAATGTATCACTACTCCCATCATCCCTGACCCCAGATCTCACAATCTAATCTCCTATCACACAATGTATCACTACTCCCATCATCCCTGACCCCGGAGATCACAATCTAATCTCCTATCACACAGTGTATCACTACTCCCATCATCCCTGACCCCGGAGCTCACAATCTAATCTCCTATCACACAGTGCATCACTACTCTCATCATCCCTATCACACAGTGTATCACTACTCCCATCATCCCTGACCCCAGAGCTCACAATCTAATCTCCTATCACACAATGTATCTCTACTCCCATCATCCCTGACCCCGGAGCTCACAATCTAATCTCCTATCACACAGTGTATCACTACTCTCATCATCCCTATCACACAGTGTATCACTACTCCCATCATCCCTGACCCCAGAGCTCACAATCTAATCTCCTATCACACAGTGTATCACTACTCCCATCATCCCTGACACCAGAGCTCACAATCTAATCTCCTATCACACAGTGTGTCACTACTCCCATCATCCCTGACCCCGGAGCTCACAATCTAATCTCCTATCACACAGTGTATCACTACTCCCATCATCCCTGACTCCAGAGCTCACAATCTAATCTCCTATCATACAATGTATCACTACTCCCATCCTCCCTGACCCCAGAGCTCACAATGTAATCTCCTATCACACAGTGTATCACTACTCTCATCATCCCTGACCCCAGAGCTCACAATCTAATCTCCTATCACACAGTGTATCACTACTCTCATCATCCCTGACCCCGGAGCTCACAATCTAATCTCCTATCACACAGTGTATCACTACTCCCACCATCCCTGACCCCAGAGCTCACAATCTAATCTCCTATCACACAATATATCACTACTCCCATCCTCCCTGACCCCAGAGCTCACAATCTAATCTCCTATCACACAGTGTATCACTACTCCCATCATCCCCGACCCCAGAGCTCACAATCTAATCTCCTATCACACAGTGTATCACTACTCCCATCATCCCCGACCCCAGAGCTCACAATCTAATCTCCTATCACACAGTGTATCACTACTCCCACCATCCCTGACCCCAGAGCTCACAATCTAATCTCCTATCACACAATATATCACTACTCCCATCCTCCCTGACCCCAGAGCTCACAATCTAATCTCCTATCACACAGTGTATCACTACTCCCATCATCCCTGACCCCAGAGCTCACAATCTAATCTCCTATCACACAGTGTATCACTACTCCCATCATCCCTGACCCCAGAGCTCACAATCTAATCTCCTATCACACAGTGTGTCACTACTCCCATCATCCCTGACCCCAGAGCTCACAATCTAATCTCCTATCACACAGTGTATCACTACTCTCATCATCCCTGACTCCAGAGCTCACAATCTAATCTCCTATCACACAGTGTGTCACTACTCCCATCATCCCTGACCCCAGAGCTCACAATCTAATCTCCTATCACACAGTATATCACTACTCCCATCATCCCTGACCCCAGAGCTCACAATCTAATCTATCACACAGTGTATCACTACTCCCATCATCCCTGACCCCAGAGCTCACAATCTAATCTCCTATCACACAGTGTATCACTACTCCCATCATCCCTGACCCCAGAGCTCACAATCTAATCTCCTATCACACAGTGTATCACTACTCCCAACATCCCTGACCCCAGAGCTCACAATCTAATCTCCTATCACACAGTGTATCACTACTCCCATCATCCCTGACCCCAGAGCTCACAATCTAATCTCCTATCACACAGTGTATCACTACTCCCATCATCCCTGACCCCAGAGCTCACAATCTAATCTCCTATCACACAGTGTATCACTACTCCCATCATCCCTGACCCCAGAGCTCACAATCTAATCTCCTATCACACAATGTATCACTACTCCCATCATCCCTGAACCCGGAGCTCACAATCTAATCTCCTATCACACAATGTATCACTACTCCCATCATCCCTGACCCCGGAGCTCACAATCTAATCTCCTATCACACAGTGTATCACTACTCCCATCATCCCTGACCTCAGAACTCACAATCTAATCTCCTATCACACAATGTATCACTACTCCCATCATCCCTGCCCCCGGAGCTCACAATCTAATCTCCTATCACACAGAGTATCACTACTCCCATCATCCCTGACCCCAGAGCTCACAATCTAATCTCCTTTCACACAATATATCACTACTCCCATCATCCCTGACCCCGGAGCTCACAATCTAGTCTCCTATCACACAGTGTATCACTACTCCCATCATCCCTGACCCCAGAGCTCACAATCTAATCTCCTATCACACAATGTATCACTACTCCCATCCTCCCTGACCCCAGAGCTCACAATCTAATCTTCTATCACACAGTGTATCACTACTCCCATCATCCCTGACCCCGGAGCTCACAATCTAATCTCCTATCACACAATGTATCACTACTCCCATCATCCCTGACCCCGGAGCTCACAATCTAATCTCCTATCACACAATATATCACTACTCCCATCATCCCTGACCCCGGAGCTCACAATCTAATCTCCTATCACACAATGTATCACTACTCCCATCATCCCTGACCCCAGAGCTCACAATCTAATCTCCTATCACACAATATATCACTACTCCCATCATCCCTGACCCCGGAGCTCACAATCTAATCTCCTATCACACAATGTATCACTACTCCCATCATCCCTGACCCCGGAGCTCACAATCTAATCTCCTATCACACAATGTATCACTACTCCCATCATCCCTGACCCCGGTGCTCACAATCTAATCTCCTATCACACAATGTATCACTACTCCCATCATCCCTGACTCCAGAGCTCACAATCTGATCTCCTATCACACAATGTATCACTACTCCCATCATCCCTGACCCCGGAGCTCACAATCTAATCTCCTATCACACAATGTATCACTACTCCCATCATCCCTGACCCCAGAGCTCACAATCTAATCTCCTATCACACAATGTATCACTACTCCCATCATCCCTGACCCCAGAGCTCACAATCTAATCTCCTATCACACAGTGTATCACTACTCCCATCATCCCTGACCCCAGAGCTCACAATCTAATCTCCTATCACACAATGTATCACTACTCCCATCATCCTTGACCCCAGAGCTCACAATCTAATCTCCTATCACACAATGTATCACTACCACCATCATCCCTGACCCCGGAGCTCACAATCTAATCAACTATCACACAATGTATCACTACTCCCATCATCCTTGACCCCAGAGCTCACAATCTAATCTCCTATCACACAATGTATCACTACTCCCATCATCCCTGACCCCAGAGCTCACAATCTAATCTCCTATCACACAATGTATCACTACTCCCATCATCCCTGACTCCAGAGCTCACAATCTGATCTCCTATCACACAGTGTATCACTACTCCCATCATCCCTGACCCCGGAGCTCACAATCTAATCTCCTATCACACAATGTATCACTACTCCCATCATCCCTGACCCCAGAGCTCACAATCTAATCTCCTATCACATTAATGTATCACTACTCCCATCATCCCTGACCCCAGAGCTCACAATCTAATCTCCTATCACACAATGTATCACTACTCCCATCATCCCTGACCCCAGAGCTCAAAATCTAATCTCCTATCACACAATGTATCACTACTCCCATCATCCCTGACCCCAGAGCTCACAATCTAATCTCCTATCACACAATGTATCACTACTCCCATCATCCCTGACCCAAGAGCTCACAATCTAATCTCCTATCACACAATGTATCACTACTCCCATCATCCCTGACCCCGGAGCTCACAATCTAATCTCCTATCACACAGTGTATCACTACTCCCATCATCCCTGACCCCGGAGCTCACAATCTAATCTCCTATCACACAGTGTATCACTATTCCCATCATCCCTGACACCAGAGCTCACAATCTAATCTCCTATCACACAGTGTGTCACTACTCCCATCATCCCTGACCCCGGAGCTCACAATCTAATCTCCTATCACACAGTGTATCACTACTCCCATCATCCCTGACTCCAGAGCTCACAATCTAATCTCCTGTCATACAATGTATCACTACTCCCATCCTCCCTGACCCCAGAGCTCACAATGTAATCTCCTATCACACAATGTATCACTACTCTCATCATCCCTGACCCCAGAGCTCACAATCTAATCTCCTATCACACAGTGTATCACTACTCTCATCATCCCTGACCCCGGAGCTCACAATCTAATCTCCTATCACACAGTGTATCACTACTCCCACCATCCCTGACCCCAGAGCTCACAATCTAATCTCCTATCACACAATATATCACTACTCCCATCCTCCCTGACCCCAGAGCTCACAATCTAATCTCCTATCACACAGTGTATCACTACTCCCATCATCCCTGACCCCAGAGCTCACAATCTAATCTCCTATCACACAGTGTATCACTACTCCCATCATCCCTGACCCCAGAGCTCACAATCTAATCTCCTATCACACAATGTGTCACTACTCCCATCATCCCTGACCCCAGAGCTCACAATCTAATCTCCTATCACACAGTGTATCACTACTCTCATCATCCCTGACTCCAGAGCTCACAATCTAATCTCCTATCACACAGTGTGTCACTACTCCCATCATCCCTGACCCCAGAGCTCACAATCTAATCTCCTATCACACAGTATATCACTACTCCCATCATCCCTGACCCCAGAGCTCACAATCTAATCTATCACACAGTGTATCACTACTCCCATCATCCCTGACCCCAGAGCTCACAATCTAATCTCCTATCACACAGTGTATCACTACTCCCATCATCCCTGACCCCAGAGCTCACAATCTAATCTCCTATCACACAGTGTATCACTACTCCCAACATCCCTGACCCCAGAGCTCACAATCTAATCTCCTATCACACAGTGTATCACTACTCCCATCATCCCTGACCCCAGAGCTCACAATCTAATCTCCTATCACACAGTGTATCACTACTCCCATCATCCCTGACCCCAGAGCTCACAATCTAATCTCCTATCACACAGTGTATCACTACTCCCATCATCCCTGACCCCAGAGCTCACAATCTAATCTCCTATCACACAATGTATCACTACTCCCATCATCCCTGAACCCGGAGCTCACAATCTAATCTCCTATCACACAATGTATCACTACTCCCATCATCCCTGACCCCGGAGCTCACAATCTAATCTCCTATCACACAGTGTATCACTACTCCCATCATCCCTGACCTCAGAACTCACAATCTAATCTCCTATCACACAATGTATCACTACTCCCATCATCCCTGCCCCCGGAGCTCACAATCTAATCTCCTATCACACAGAGTATCACTACTCCCATCATCCCTGACCCCAGAGCTCACAATCTAATCTCCTTTCACACAATATATCACTACTCCCATCATCCCTGACCCCGGAGCTCACAATCTAGTCTCCTATCACACAGTGTATCACTACTCCCATCATCCCTGACCCCAGAGCTCACAATCTAATCTCCTATCACACAATGTATCACTACTCCCATCCTCCCTGACCCCAGAGCTCACAATCTAATCTTCTATCACACAGTGTATCACTACTCCCATCATCCCTGACCCCGGAGCTCACAATCTAATCTCCTATCACACAATGTATCACTACTCCCATCATCCCTGACCCCGGAGCTCACAATCTAATCTCCTATCACACAATATATCACTACTCCCATCATCCCTGACCCCGGAGCTCACAATCTAATCTCCTATCACACAATGTATCACTACTCCCATCATCCCTGACCCCAGAGCTCACAATCTAATCTCCTATCACACAATATATCACTACTCCCATCATCCCTGACCCCGGAGCTCACAATCTAATCTCCTATCACACAATGTATCACTACTCCCATCATCCCTGACCCCGGAGCTCACAATCTAATCTCCTATCACACAATGTATCACTACTCCCATCATCCCTGACCCCGGTGCTCACAATCTAATCTCCTATCACACAATGTATCACTACTCCCATCATCCCTGACTCCAGAGCTCACAATCTGATCTCCTATCACACAATGTATCACTACTCCCATCATCCCTGACCCCGGAGCTCACAATCTAATCTCCTATCACACAATGTATCACTACTCCCATCATCCCTGACCCCAGAGCTCACAACCTAATCTCCTATCACACAATGTATCACTACTCCCATCATCCCTGACCCCAGAGCTCACAATCTAATCTCCTATCACACAGTGTATCACTACTCCCATCATCCCTGACCCCAGAGCTCACAATCTAATCTCCTATCACACAATGTATCACTACTCCCATCATCCCTGACCCTGGAGCTCACAATCTAATCTCCTATCACACAATGTATCACTACTCCCATCATCCTTGACCCCAGAGCTCACAATCTAATCTCCTATCACACAATGTATCACTACCACCATCATCCCTGACCCCGGAGCTCACAATCTAATCAACTATCACACAATGTATCACTACTCCCATCATCCTTGACCCCAGAGCTCACAATCTAATCTCCTATCACACAATGTATCACTACTCCCATCATCCCTGACCCCAGAGCTCACAATCTAATCTCCTATCACACAATGTATCACTACTCCCATCATCCCTGACTCCAGAGCTCACAATCTGATCTCCTATCACACAGTGTATCACTACTCCCATCATCCCTGACCCCGGAGCTCACAATCTAATCTCCTATCACACAATGTATCACTACTCCCATCATCCCTGACCCCAGAGCTCACAATCTAATCTCCTATCACATTAATGTATCACTACTCCCATCATCCCTGACCCCAGAGCTCACAATCTAATCTCCTATCACACAATGTATCACTACTCCCATCATCCCTGACCCCAGAGCTCAAAATCTAATCTCCTATCACACAATGTATCACTACTCCCATCATCCCTGACCCCAGAGCTCACAATCTAATCTCCTATCACACAATGTATCACTACTCCCATCATCCCTGACCCAAGAGCTCACAATCTAATCTCCTATCACACAATGTATCACTACTCCCATCATCCCTGACCCCGGAGCTCACAATCTAATCTCCTATCACACAGTGTATCACTACTCCCATCATCCCTGACCCCGGAGCTCACAATCTAATCTCCTATCACACAGTGTATCACTATTCCCATCATCCCTGACCCCGGAGCTCACAATCTAATCTCCTATCACACAATGTATCACTACTCCCATCATCCCTGACCCCGGAGCTCACAATATAATCTCCTATCACACAGTGTATCACTACTCCCATCATTCCTGACCCCAGAGCTCACAATCTAATCTCCTATCACACAGTGTATCACTATTCCCATCATCCCTGACCCCGGAGCTCACAATCTAATCTCCTATCACACAATGTATCACTACTCCCATCATCCCTGACCCCAGAGCTCACAATCTAATCTCCTATCACACAATGTATCACTACTCCCATCATCCCTGACCCCAGAGCTCACAATCTAATCTCCTATCACACAATGTATCACTACTCCCATCATCCCCGACCCCAGAGCTCACAATCTAATCTCCTATCACACAATGTATCACTACTCCCATCATCCCTGACCCTGGAGCTCACAATCTAATCTCCTATCATACAATGTATCACTACTCCAATCATCCCTGAACCCGGAGCTCCCAATCTAATCTCCTATCACACAATGTATCACTACTCCCATCATCCCTGATCCCAGAGCTCACAATCTAATCTATCACACAATGTATCACTACTCCCATCATCCCTGACCCCGGAGCTCCCAATCTAATCTCCTATCGTACAATGTATCACTACTCCCATCATCCCTGATCCCAGAGCTCACAATCTAATCTATCACACAATGTATCACTACTCCCATCATCCCTGACCCCAGAGCTCACAATCTAATCTCCTATCACACAATGTATCACTACTCCCATCATCCCTGACCCCGGAGCTCACAATCTAATCTTCTATCACACAGTGTATCACTACTCCCATCATCCCTGACCCCGGAGCTCACAATCTAATCTCCTATCACACAGTGTATCACTACTCCCATCATCCCTGATCCCAGAGCTCACAATCTAATCTCCTATCACACAATGTATCACAACTCCTATCATCCCTGACCCCGGAGCTCACAATCTAATCTCCTATCACACAATGTATCACTACTCCCATCATCCCTAACCCCGGAGCTCCCAATCTAATCTCCTATCATACAATGTATCACTACTCCCATCATCCCTGATCCCAGAGCTCACAATCTAATCTATCACACAATGTATCACTACTCCCATCCTCCCTGACCCCAGATCTCACAATCTAATCTCCTATCACACAGTGTATCACTACTCCCATCATCCCTGACCCCAGAGCTCACAATCTAATCTCCTATCACACAATGTATCACTACTCCCATCATCCCTGACCCCAGAGCTCACAATCTAATCTCCTATCACACAATGTATCACTGCTCCCATCATCCCTGACCCCAGAGCTCACAATCTAATCTCCTATCACACAGTGTATCACTAGTCCCATCATCCCTGACCACAGAGCTCACAATCTAATCTCCTATCATACAATGTATCACTACTCCCATCATCCCTGACCCCAGAGCTCACAATCTAATCTCCTATCACACAGTGTATCACTAGTCCCATCATCCCTGACCACAGAGCTCACAATCTAATCTCCTATCATACAATGTATCACTACTCCCATCATCACTGACCCCAGGAGCTCACAATCTAATCTCCTATCACACAGTGTATCACTACTCCCATCCTCCCTGACCCCAGAGCTCACAATCTAATCTCCTATGACACAATGTATCACTACTCCCATCATCCCTGACCCCGGAGCTCACAATCTAATCTCCTATCACACAATGTATCACTACTCCCATCATCCCTGACCCCGGAGCTCACAATATAATCTCCTTTCACACAATGTATCACTACTCCCATCATCCCTGACCCCAGAGCTCACAATCTAATCTCCTATCACACAATGTATCACTACTCCCATCATCCCTGACCCCGGAGCTCACAATCTAATCTCCTATCACACAATGTATCACTACTCCCATCATCCCTGACCCCGTAGCTCACAATCTAATCTCCTATCACACAGTGTATCACTACTCCCATCATCCCTGACCCCGGAACTCACAATCTAATCTCCTATCACACAGTGTATCACTACTCCCATCATCCCTGACCCCGGAGCTCACAATTTAATCTCCTATCACACAGTGTATCACTACTCCCATCATTCCTGACCCCAGAGCTCACAATCTAATCTCCTATCACACAATGTATCACTACTCCCATCATCCCTGACCCCGGAGCTCACAATCTAATCTCCTATCACACAATGTATCACTACTCCCATCATCCCTGACCCCAGAGCTCACAATCTAATCTCCTATCACACAGTGTATCATTACTCCCATCATCCCTGACCCCAGAGCTCACAATCTAATCTCCTATCACACAGTGTATCACTACTCCCATATCGCTGACCCCGGAGCTCACAATCTAATCTCCTATCACACAATGTATCACTACTCCCATCATCCCTGACCCCAGAGCTCACAATCTAATCTCCTATCACACAATGTATCACTACTCCCATCATCCCTGACCCCAGAGCTCACAATCTAATCTCCTATCACACAATGTATCACTACTCCCATCATCCCTGACCCCAGAGCTCACAATCTAATCTCCTATCACACAGTGTATCATTACTCCCATCATCCCTGACCCCAGAGCTCACAATCTAATCTCCTATCACACAGTGTATCACTACTCCCATCATCCCTGACCCCAGAGCTCACAATCTAATCTCCTATCACACAATGTATCACTACTCCCATCATCTCTGACCCCAGAGCTCACAATCTAATCTCCTATCACACAGTGTATCACTACTCCCATCATCCCTGACCCTGGAGCTCACAATCTAATCTCCTATCATACAATGTATCACTACTCCCATCATCCCTGACCCCAGAGCTCACAATCTAATCTCCTATCACACAATGTATCACTACTCCCATCATCCCTGATCCCAGAGCTCACAATCTAATCTCCTATCACACAATGTATCACTACTCCCATCATCCCTGACCCCGGAGCTCACAATATAATCTCCTATCACACAATGTATCACTACTCCCATCATCCCTGATCCCAGAGCTCAAAATCTAATCTCCTATCACACAATGTATCACTACTCCCATCATCCCTGATCCCAGAGCTCACAATATAATCTCCTATCATACAATGTATCACTACCCCCATCATCCCTGATCCCAGAGCTCACAATCTAATCTATCACACAATGTATTACTACTCCCATCATCCCTGACCCCAGAGCTCACAATCTAATCTCCTATCACACAATGTATCACTACTCCCATCATCCCTGACCCCGGAGCTCACAATCTAATCTCCTATCACACAATGTATCACTACTCCCATGATCCCTGATCCCAGAGCTCACAATCTAATCTCCTATCACACAGTGTATCACTACTCCCATCATCCCTGACCCCAGAGCTCACAATCTAATCTCCTATCACACAATGTATCACTACTCCCATCATCCCTGACCCCGGAACTCACAATATAATCTCCTATCACACAATGTATCACTACTCCCATCATCCCTGACCCCAGAGCTCACAATCTAATCTCCTATCACACAATGTATCACTACTCCCATCATCCCTGACCCCGGAGCTCACAATATAATCTCCTATCACACAATGTATCACTACTCCCATCATCCCTGACCCCAGAGCTCACAATCTAATCTCCTATCACAAAATATATCACTACTCCCATCATCCCTGACCCCGGAGCTCCCAATCTAATCTCCTATCATACAATGTATCACTACTCCCATCATCCCTGATCCCAGAGCTCACAATATAATCTCCTATCACACAATGTATCACTACGCCCATCATCCCCGACCCCAGAGCTCACAATCTAATCTCCTATCACACAATGTATCACTACTCCCATCATCCCTGACCCCGGAGCTCACAATATAATCTCCTATCACACAATGTATCACTACTCCCATCATCCCTGACCCCAGAGCTCACAATCTAATCTCCTATCACACAATGTATCACTACTCCCATCATCCCTGACCCCGGAGCTCCCAATCTAATCTCCTATCATACAATGTATCACTACTCCCATCATCCCTGATCCCAGAGCTCACAATCTAATCTATCACACAATGTATCACTACTCCCATCCTCCCTGACCCCAGATCTCACAATCTAATCTCCTATCACACAGTGTATCACTACTCCCATCATCCCTGACCCCAGAGCTCACAATCTAATCTCTTATCACACAGTGTATCACTACTCCCATCATCCCTGACCCCAGAGCTCACAATCTAATCTCTTATCACACAGTGTATCACTACTCCCATCATCCCTGACCCCAGAGCTCACAATCTAATCTCCTATCACACAATGTATCACTACTCCCATCATCCCTGACCCCAGAGCTCACAATCTAATCTCCTATCACACAATGTATCACTACTCCCATCATCCCTGACCCCGGAGCTCCCAATCTAATCTCCTATCATACAATGTATCACTACTCCCATCATCCCTGATCCCAGAGCTCACAATCTAATCTATCACACAATGTATCACTACTCCCATCCTCCCTGACCCCAGATCTCACAATCTAATCTCCTATCACACAGTGTATCACTACTCCCATCATCCCTGACCCCAGAGCTCACAATCTAATCTCTTATCACACAGTGTATCACTACTCCCATCCTCCCTGACCCCAGAGCTCACAATCTAATCTCCTATCACACAGTGTATCACTACTCCCATCCTCCCTGACCCCAGAGCTCACAATCTAATCTCTTATCACACAGTGTATCACTACTCCCATCATCCCTGACCCCAGAGCTCACAATCTAATCTCTTATCACACAATGTATCACTACTCCCATCATCCCTGACCCCGGAGCTCACAATCTAATCTCTTATCACACAGTGTATCACTACTCCCATCATCCCTGACCCCAGAGCTCACAATCTAATCTCTTATCACACAATGTATCACTACTCCCATCATCCCTGACCCCAGAGCTCACAATCTAATCTCTTATCACACAATGTATCACTACGCCCATCATCCCTGACCCCGGAGCTCACAATATAATCTCCTATCACACAATGTATCACTACTCCCATCCTCCCTGACCCCAGAGCTCACAATCTAATCTCCTATCACACAGTGTATCACTACTCCCATCATCCCTGACCCCGGAGCTCACAATCTAATCCCCTATCACACAATGTATCACTACTCCCATCATCCCTGACCCCAGAGCTTACAATTTAATCTCCTATCACACAATGTATCACTACTCCCATCATCCCTGACCCCAGAGCTCACAATCTAATCTCTTATCACACAATGTATCACTACTCCCATCATCCCTGACCCCGGAGCTCACAATCTAATCTCCTATCACACAATGTATCACTACTCCCATCATCCCTGACCCCAGAGCTCACAATTTAATCTCCTATCACACAATGTATCACTACTCCCATCATCCCTGACCCTGGAGCTCACAATCTAATCTCCTATCCCACTGTGTATCACTACTCCCATCATCCCTGACCCCAGAGCTCACAATCTAATCTCCTATCACACAGTGTATCACTACTCCCATCATCCCTGACCCTGGAGCTCACAATCTAATCTCCTATCACACAATGTATCACTACTCCCATCATCCCTGACCCGGGAGCTCACAATCTAATCTCCTATCACACAATGTATCACTACTCCCATCATCCCTGACCCCGGAGCTCACAATCTAATCTCCTATCACACAATGTATCACTACTCCCATCATTCCTGACTCCGGAGCTCATAATCTAATCTCCTATCACACAATGTATCACTACTCCCATCATCCCTGACCCCAGAGCTCACAATTTAATCTCCTATCACACAATGTATCACTACTCCTATCATCCCTGACCCTGGAGCTCACAATCTAATCTCCTATCCCACTGTGTATCACTACTCCCATCATCCCTGACCCGGGAGCTCACAATCTAATCTCCTATCACACAATGTATCACTACTCCCATCATTCCTGACCCCGGAGCTCACAATCTAATCTCCTATCACACAATGTATCACTACTCCCATCATCCCTGACCCCGGAGCTCACAATCTAATCTCCTATCACAAAATGTATCACTGCTCCCATCATCCCTGACCCCAGAGTTCACAATCTAATCTCCTATCACACAATGCATCACTACTCCCATCATCTCGGACCCCAGAGCTCACAATCTAATCTCCTATCACACAATGTATCACTACTCCCATCATCCCTGACCCCGGAGCTCACAATCTAATCTCCTATCACACAATGTATCACTACTCCCATCATTCCTGACCCCAGAGCTCACAATCTAATCTATCACACAATGTATCACTACTCCCATCATCCCTGACCCCAGAGCTCACAATCTAATCTCCTATCACACAATGTATCACTACTTCCATCATCCCTGACCCCGGAGCTCACAATCTAATCTCCTATCACACAATGTATCACTACTCCCATCATCCCTGAACCCGGTGCTCACAATCTAATCTCCTATCACACAATGTGTCACTACTCCCATCATCCCTGACCTCAGAGCTCACAATCTAATCTCCTATCACACAATGTATCACTACTCCCATCATCCCTAACCCCAGAGCTCACAATCTAATCTCCTATCACACAGTGTATCACTACTCCCATCATCCCTGACCCCAGAGCTCACAATCTAATCTCCTATCACACAGTGTATCACTACTCCCATCATCCCTAACCCCAGAGCTCACAATCTAATCTCCTATCACACAGTGTATCACTACTCCCATCATCCCTGACCCCAGAGCTCACAATCTAATCTCCTATCACACAATGTATCACTACTCCCATCATCCCCGACCCCAGAGCTCACAATCTAATCTCCTATCACACAATGTATCACTACTCCCATCATCCCTGACCCCAGAGCTCACAATCTAATCTCCTATCACACAGTGTATCACTACTCCCATCATCCCTGACCCCAGAGCTCACAATCTAATCTCCTATAACACAGTGTATCACTACTCCCATCATCCCTGACCCCGGAGCTCACAATCTAATCTCCTATCACACAATGTATCACTACTCCCATCATCCCTGACCCCAGAGCTCACAATCTAATCTCCTATCACACAATGTATCACTACTCCCATCATCCCTGACCCCGGAGCTCACAATCTAATCTCCTATCACATAATGTATCACTACTCCCATCATCCCTGACCCCAGAGCTCACAATCTAATCTCCTATCACACAATGTATCACTACTCCCATCATCCCTGACCCCAGAGCTCACAATCTAATCTCCTATCACACAGTGTATCACTACTCCCATCATCCCTGACCCCAGAGCTCACAATCTAATCTCCTATCACACAGTGTATCACTACTCCCATCATCCCTGACCCCAGAGCTCACAGTCTAATCTCCTATCACACAGTGTATCACTACTCCCATCATGCCTGACCCCAGAGCTCACAATCTAATCTCCTATCACACAATGTATCACTACTCCCATCATCCCCGACCCCAGAGCTCACAATCTAATCTCCTATCACACAATGTATCACTACTCCCATCATCCCTGACCCCAGAGCTCACAATCTAATCTCCTATCACACTAAGTATCACTACTCCCATCATCCCTGACCCCGGAGCTCACAATCTAATCTCCTATCACACAATGTATCACTACTCCCATCATCCCTGACCCAAGAGCTCACAATCTAATCTCCTATCACACAATGTATCACTACTCCCATCATCCCTGACCCCGGAGCTCACAATCTAATCTCCTATCACACAGTGTATCACTACTCCCATCATCCCTGACCCCGGAGCTCACAATCTAATCTCCTATCACACAGTGTATCACTATTCCCATCATCCCTGACCCCGGAGCTCACAATCTAATCTCCTATCACACAATGTATCACTACTCCCATCATCCCTGACCCCGGAACTCACAATATAATCTCCTATCACACAATGTATCACTACTCCCATCATCCCTGACCCCAGAGCTCACAATCTAATCTCCTATCACACAATGTATCACTACTCCCATCATCCCTGACCCCAGAGCTCACAATCTAATCTCCTATCACACAATGTATCACTACTCCCATCATCCCCGACCCCACAGCTCACAATCTAATCTCCTATCACACAATGTATCACTACTCCCATCATCCCTGACCCTGGAGCTCACAATCTAATCTCCTATCATACAATGTATCACTACTCCAATCATCCCTGACCCCGGAGCTCCCAATCTAATCTCCTATCACACAATGTATCACTACTCCCATCATCCCTGATCCCAGAGCTCACAATCTAATCTATCACACAATGTATCACTACTCCCATCATCCCTGACCCTGGAGCTCCCAATCTAATCTCCTATCATACAATGTATCACTACTCCCATCATCCCTGATCCCAGAGCTCACAATCTAATCTATCACACAATGTATCACTACTCCCATCATCCCTGACCCCAGAGCTCACAATCTAATCTCCTATCACACAATGTATCACTACTCCCATCATCCCTGACCCCGGAGCTCACAATCTAATCTTCTATCATACAGTGTATCACTACTCCCATCATCCCTGACCCCGGAGCTCACAATCTAATCTCCTATCACACAGTGTATCACTACTCCCATCATCCCTGACCCCGGAGCTCACAATCTAATCTCCTATCACAAAATGTATCACTGCTCCCATCATCCCTGACCCCAGAGTTCACAATCTAATCTCCTATCACACAATGCATCACTACTCCCATCATCTCGGACCCCAGAGCTCACAATCTAATCTCCTATCACACAATGTATCACTACTCCCATCATCCCTGACCCCGGAGCTCACAATCTAATCTCCTATCACACAATGTATCACTACTCCCATCATTCCTGACCCCAGAGCTCACAATCTAATCTCCTATCACACAATGTATCACTACTCCCATCATCCCTGACCCCAGAGCTCACAATCTAATCTCCTATCACACAATGTATCACTACTTCCATCATCCCTGACCCCGGAGCTCACAATCTAATCTCCTATCACACAATGTATCACTACTCCCATCATCCCTGAACCCGGAGCTCACAATCTAATCTCCTATCACACAATGTGTCACTACTCCCATCATCCCTGACCTCAGAGCTCACAATCTAATCTCCTATCACACAATGTATCACTACTCCCATCATCCCTAACCCCAGAGCTCACAATCTAATCTCCTATCACACAGTGTATCACTACTCCCATCATCCCTGACCCCAGAGCTCACAATCTAATCTCCTATCACACAGTGTATCACTACTCCCATCATCCCCGACCCCAGAGCTCACAATCTAATCTCCTATCACACAATGTATCACTACTCCCATCATCCCTGACCCCAGAGCTCACAATCTAATCTCCTATCACACAGTGTATCACTACTCCCATCATCCCTGACCCCAGAGCTCACAATCTAATCTCCTATAACACAGTGTATCACTACTCCCATCATCCCTGACCCCGGAGCTCACAATCTAATCTCCTATCACACAATGTATCACTACTCCCATCATCCCTGACCCCAGAGCTCACAATCTAATCTCCTATCACACAATGTATCACTACTCCCATCATCCCTGACCCCGGAGCTCACAATCTAATCTCCTATCACATAATGTATCACTACTCCCATCATCCCTGACCCCAGAGCTCACAATCTAATCTCCTATCACACAATGTATCACTACTCCCATCATCCCTGACCCCAGAGCTCACAATCTAATCTCCTATCACACAGTGTATCACTACTCCCATCATCCCTGACCCCAGAGCTCACAATCTAATCTCCTATCACACAGTGTATCACTACTCCCATCATCCCTGACCCCAGAGCTCACAGTCTAATCTCCTATCACACAGTGTATCACTACTCCCATCATGCCTGACCCCAGAGCTCACAATCTAATCTCCTATCACACAATGTATCACTACTCCCATCATCCCCGACCCCAGAGCTCACAATCTAATCTCCTATCACACAATGTATCACTACTCCCATCATCCCTGACCCCAGAGCTCACAATCTAATCTCCTATCACACTAAGTATCACTACTCCCATCATCCCTGACCCCGGAGCTCACAATCTAATCTCCTATCACACAATGTATCACTACTCCCATCATCCCTGACCCAAGAGCTCACAATCTAATCTCCTATCACACAATGTATCACTACTCCCATCATCCCTGACCCCGGAGCTCACAATCTAATCTCCTATCACACAGTGTATCACTACTCCCATCATCCCTGACCCCGGAGCTCACAATCTAATCTCCTATCACACAGTGTATCACTATTCCCATCATCCCTGACCCCGGAGCTCACAATCTAATCTCCTATCACACAATGTATCACTACTCCCATCATCCCTGACCCCGGAGCTCACAATATAATCTCCTATCACACAATGTATCACTACTCCCATCATCCCTGACCCCAGAGCTCACAATCTAATCTCCTATCACACAATGTATCACTACTCCCATCATCCCTGACCCCAGAGCTCACAATCTAATCTCCTATCACACAATGTATCACTACCCCATCATCCCCGACCCCAGAGCTCACAATCTAATCTCCTATCACACAATGTATCACTACTCCCATCATCCCTGATCCCAGAGCTCACAATCTAATCTATCACACAATGTATCACTACTCCCATCATCCCTGACCCTGGAGCTCACAATCTAATCTCCTATCATACAATGTATCACTACTCCAATCATCCCTGACCCCGGAGCTCCCAATCTAATCTCCTATCACACAATGTATCACTACTCCCATCATCCCTGATCCCAGAGCTCACAATCTAATCTATCACACAATGTATCACTACTCCCATCATCCCTGACCCTGGAGCTCCCAATCTAATCTCCTATCATACAATGTATCACTACTCCCATCATCCCTGATCCCAGAGCTCACAATCTAATCTATCACACAATGTATCACTACTCCCATCATCCCTGACCCCAGAGCTCACAATCTAATCTCCTATCACACAATGTATCACTACTCCCATCATCCCTGACCCCGGAGCTCACAATCTAATCTTCTATCATACAGTGTATCACTACTCCCATCATCCCTGACCCCGGAGCTCACAATCTAATCTCCTATCACACAGTGTATCACTACTCCCATCATCCCTGATCCCAGAGCTCACAATCTAATCTCCTATCACACAATGTATCACAACTCCTATCATCCCTGACCCCGGAGCTCACAATCTAATCTCCTATCACACAATGTATCACTACTCCCATCATCCCTGACCCCGGAGCTCCCAATCTAATCTCCTATCATACAATGTATCACTACTCCCATCATCCCTGATCCCAGAGCTCACAATCTAATCTATCACACAATGTATCACTACTCCCATCCTCCCTGACCCCAGAGCTCACAATCTAATCTCCTATGACACAATGTATCACTACTCCCATCATCCCTGACCCCGGAGCTCACAATATAATCTCCTATCACACAATGTATCACTACTCCCATCATCCCTGACCCCAGAGCTCACAATCTAATCTCCTATCACACAATGTATCACTACTCCCATCATCCCTGACCCCGGAGCTCACAATATAATCTCCTTTCACACAATGTATCACTACTCCCATCATCCCTGACCCCAGAGCTCACAATCTAATCTCCTATCACACAATGTATCACTACTCCCATCATCCCTGACCCCGGAGCTCAAAATCTAATCTCCTATCACACAATGTATCACTACTCCCATCATCCCTGACCCCGGAGCTCACAATCTAATCTCCTATCACACAGTGTATCACTACTCCCATCATCCCTGACCCCGGAGCTCACAATCTAATCTCCTATCACACAGTGTATCACTACTCCCATCATCCCTGACCCCGGAGCTCACAATTTAATCTCCTATCACACAGTGTATCACTACTCCCATCATTCCTGACCCCAGAGCTCACAATCTAATCTCCTATCACACAATGTATCACTAATCCCATCATCCCTGACCCCGGAGCTCACAATCTAATCTCCTATCACACAATGTATCACTACTCCCATCATCCCTGACCCCGGAGCTCACAATCTAATCTCCTATCACACAATGTATCACTACTCCCATCATCCCTGACCCCAGAGCTCACAATCTAATCTCCTATCACACAGTGTATCATTACTCCCATCATCCCTGACCCCAGAGCTCACAATCTAATCTCCTATCACACAGTGTATCACTACTCCCATCATCGCTGACCCCGGAGCTCACAATCTAATCTCCTATCACACAATGTATCACTACTCCCATCATCCCTGACCCCAGAGCTCACAATCTAATCTCCTATCACACAATGTATCACTACTCCCATCATCCCTGACCCCAGACCTCACAATCTAATCTCCTATCACACAATGTATCACTACTCCCATCATCCCTGACCCCAGAGCTCACAATCTAATCTCCTATCACACAGTGTATCATTACTCCCATCATCCCTGACCCCAGAGCTCACAATCTAATCTCCTATCACACAGTGTATCACTACTCCCATCATCCCTGACCCCAGAGCTCACAATCTAATCTCCTATCACACAATGTATCACTACTCCCATCATCCCTGATCCCAGAGCTCACAATCTAATCTCCTATCACACAATGTATCACTACTCCCATCATCCCTGACCCCGGAGCTCACAATATAATCTCCTATCACACAATGTATCACTACTCCCATCATCCCTGATCCCAGAGCTCAAAATCTAATCTCCTATCATACAATGTATCACTACCCCCATCATCCCTGATCCCAGAGCTCACAATCTAATCTATCACACAATGTATTACTACTCCCATCATCCCTGACCCCGGAGCTCACAATATAATCTCCTATCACACAATGTATCACTACTCCCATGATCCCTGATCCCAGAGCTCACAATCTAATCTCCTATCACACAATGTATCACTACTCCCATCATCCCTGACCCCGGAGCTCACAAGCTAATCTCCTATCACACAATGTATCACTACTCCCATCATCCCTGACCCCAGAGCTCACAATCCAATCTCCTATCACACAATGTATCACTACTCCCATCATCCCCGACCCCAGAGCTCACAATCTAATCTCCTATCACACAATGTATCACTACTCCCATCATCCTTGACCCCGTAGCTCACAATCTAATCTCCTATCACACAGTGTATCACTACTCCCATCATCCCTGACCCCAGAGCTCACAATCTAATCTCCTATCACACAATGTATCACTACGCCCATCATCCCCGACCCCAGAGCTCACAATCTAATCTCCTATCACACAATGTATCACTACTCCCATCATCCCTGACCCCGGAGCTCACAATATAATCTCCTATCACACAATGTATCACTACTCCCATCATCCCTGACCCCAGAGCTCACAATCTAATCTCCTATCACACAATGTATCACTACTCCCATCATCCCTGACCCCGGAGCTCCCAATCTAATCTCCTATCATACAATGTATCACTACTCCCATCATCCCTGATCCCAGAGCTCACAATATAATCTCCTATCACACAATGTATCACTACGCCCATCATCCCCGACCCCAGAGCTCACAATCTAATCTCCTATCACACAATGTATCACTACTCCCATCATCCCTGACCCCGGAGCTCACAATATAATCTCCTATCACACAATGTATCACTACTCCCATCATCCCTGACCCCAGAGCTCACAATCTAATCTCCTATCACACAATGTATCACTACACCCATCATCCCTGACCCCGGAGCTCCCAATCTAATCTCCTATCATACAATGTATCACTACTCCCATCATCCCTGATCCCAGAGCTCACAATCTAATCTCCTATCACACAATGTATCACTACTCCCATCATCCCTGACCCCGGAGCTCACAATCTAATCTCCTATCACACAGTGTATCACTACTCCTATCATCCCTGACCCCAGAGCTCACAATCTAATCTATCACACAATGTATCACTACTCCCATCCTCCCTGACCCCAGATCTCACAATCTAATCTCCTATCACACAGTGTATCACTACTCCCATCCTCCCTGACCCCAGAGCTCACAATCTAATCTCCTATCACACAGTGTATCACTACTCCCATCCTCCCTGACCCCAGAGCTCACAATCTAATCTCTTATCACACAATCTATCACTACTCCCATCATCCCTGACCCCAGAGCTCACAATCTAATCTCTTATCACACAGTGTATCACTACTCCCATCATCCCTGACCCCAGAGCTCACAATCTAATCTCTTATCACACAATCTATCACTACTCCCATCATCCCTGACCCCGGAGCTCACAATATAATCTCCTATCACACAGTGTATCACTACTCCCATCCTCCCTGACCCCAGAGCTCACAATCTAATCTCCTATCACACAGTGTATCACTACTCCCATCCTCCCTGACCCCAGAGCTCACAATCTAATCTCTTATCACACAATCTATCACTACTCCCATCATCCCTGACCCCAGAGCTCACAATCTAATCTCTTATCACACAGTGTATCACTACTCCCATCATCCCTGACCCCAGAGCTCACAATCTAATCTCTTATCACACAATCTATCACTACTCCCATCATCCCTGACCCCAGAGCTCACAATCTAATCTCTTATCACACAATCTATCACTACTCCCATCATCCCTGACCCCGGAGCTCACAATATAATCTCCTATCACACAATGTATCACTACTCCCATCATCCCTGACCCCAGAGCTCACAATCTAATCTCCTATCACACAATGTATCACTACTCCCATCATCCCTGACCCCAGAGCTCACAATCTAATCTCCTATCACACAGTGTATCACTACTCCCATCATCCCTGACCCCGGAGCTCACAATCTAATCTCCTATCACACAATGTATCACTACTCCCATCATCCCTGACCCCAGAGCTCACAATTTAATCTCCTATCACACAATGTATCACTACTCCCATCATCCCTGACCCTGGAGCTCACAATCTAATCTCCTATCCCACTGTGTATCACTACTCCCATCATCCCTGACCCGGGAGCTCACAATCTAATCTCCTATCACACAATGTATCACTACTCCCATCATCCCTGACCCCGGAGCTCACAATCTAATCTCCTATCACACAATGTATCACTACTCCCATCATTCCTGACCCCGGAGCTCATAATCTAATCTCCTATCACACAATGTATCACTACTCCCATCATCCCTGACCCCAGAGCTCACAATCTAATCTCCTATCACACAATGTATCACTACTCCCATCATCCCTGACCCCGGAGCTCACAATCTAATCTCCTATCACAAAATGTATCACTGCTCCCATCATCCCTGACCCCAGAGCTCACAATCTAATCTCCTATCACACAATGCATCACTACTCCCATCATCTCTGACCCCAGAGCTCACAATCTAATCTCCTATCACACAATGTATCACTACTCCCATCATCCCTGACCCCGGAGCTCACAATCTAATCTCCTATCACACAATGTATCACTACTCCCATCATTACTGACCCCAGAGCTCACAATCTAATCTCCTATCACACAATGTATCACGACTCCCATCATCCCTGACCCCAGAGCTCACAATCTAATCTCCTATCACACAATGTATCACTACTTCCATCATCCCTGACCCCAGAGCTCACAATCTAATCTCCTATCACACAATGTATCACTACTCCCATCATCCCTGACCCCAGAGCTCACAATCTAATCTCCTATCACACAATGTGTCACTACTCCCATCATCCCTGACCTCAGAGCTCACAAATTAATCTCCTATCACACAATGTATCACTACTCCCATCATCCCTGAACCCGGAGCTCACAATCTAATCTCCTATCACACAATGTGTCACTACTCCCATCATCCCTGACCTCAGAGCTCACAATCTAATCTCCTATCACACAATGTATCACTACTCCCATCATCCCTAACCCCAGAGCTCACAATCTAATCTCCTATCACACAGTGTATCACTACTCCCATCATCCCCGACCCCAGAGCTCACAATCTAATCTCCTATCACACAGTGTATCACTACTCCCATCATCCCTGACCCCAGAGCTCACAATCTAATCTCCTATAACACAGTGTATCACTACTCCCATCATCCCTGACCCCGGAGCTCACAATCTAATCTCCTATCACACAATGTATCACTACTCCCATCATCCCTGACCCCAGAGCTCACAATCTAATCTCCTATCACACAATGTATCACTACTCCCATCATCCCTGACCCCGGAGCTCACAATCTAATCTCCTATCACATAATGTATCACTACTCCCATCATCCCTGACCCCAGAGCTCACAATCTAATCTCCTATCACACAATGTATCACTACTCCCATCATCCCTGACCCCAGAGCTCACAATCTAATCTCCTATCACACAGTGTATCACTACTCCCATCATCCCTGACCCCAGAGCTCACAATCTAATCTCCTATCACACAGTGTATCACTACTCCCATCATCCCTGACCCCAGAGCTCACAATCTAATCTCCTATCACACAATGTATCACTACTCCCATCATCCCTGAACCCGGAGCTCACAATCTAATCTCCTATCACACAATGTATCACTACTCCCATCATCCCTGACCCTACAGCTCACAATTTAATGTCCTATCACACAATGTATCACTACTCCCATCATCCCTGACCCCGGAGCTCACAAGCTAATCTCCTATCACACAATGTATCACTACTCCCATCATCCCTGACCCCAGGGCTCACAATCTAATCTCATATCACACAATGTATCACTACTCTCATCATCCCTGACCCCAGAGCTCACAATCTAATCTCCTATCACACAGTGTATCACTACTCTCATCAAGCCTGACCCCGGAGCTCACAATCTAATCTCCTATCACACAGTGTATCACTACTCTCATCAAGCCTGACCCCGGAGCTCACAATCTAATCTCCTATCACACAGTGTATCACTACTACCATCATCCCTGACCCCAGGGCTCACAATCTAATCTCATATCACACAATGTATCACTACTCCCATCATTCCTGACCCCAGAGCTCACAATCTAATCTCCTATCACACAATGTATCACTACTCTCATCAAGCCTGACCCCGGAGCTCACAATCTAATCTCCTATCACACAGTGTATCACTACTCCCATCATCCCTGACCCTACAGCTCACAATCTAATCTCCTATCACACAATGTATCACTACTCCCATCATCCCTGACCCCGGAGCTCACAATCTAATCTCCTATCACACAATGTATCACTACTCCCATCACTCCTGACCCCAGAGCTCATAATCTAATCTCCTATCACACAATGTATCACTACTCCCATCATCCCTGACCCCAGAGCTCACAATCTAATCTCCTATCACACAATGTATCACTACTCCCATCATCCCTGACCCCAGAGCTCACAATCTAATCTCCTATTACACAATGTATCACTACTCCCATCATCCCTGACCCCGGAGCTCACAATCTAATCTCCTATCACACAATGTATCATTACTCCCATCATCCCTGACCCCAGAGCTCACAATCTAATCTCCTATTACACAATGTATCACTACTCCCATCATCCCTGAACCCGGAGCTCACAATCTAATCTCCTATTACACAATGTATCACTACTCCTATCATCCCTGACCCCAGAGCTCACAATCTAATCTCCTATTACACAATGTATCACTACTCCCATCATCCCCGACCCCAGAACTCACAATCTAATCTCCTATCACACAGTGTATTACTACTCCCATCATCCCTGACCCCGGAGCTCACAATCTAATCTCCTATCACACAATGTATCACTACTCCCATCATCCCTGACCCCAGAGCTCACAATCTAATCTTCTATCACACAGTGTATCACTACTCTCATCATCCCTGACCCCAGAGCTCACAATTTAATCTCCTATCACACAGTGTATCACTACTCTCATCATCCCTGACCCCGGAGCTCACAATCTAATCTCCTATCACATAGTGTATCACTACTCCCATCATCCCTGACCCCAGAGCTCACAATCTAATCTCCTATCACACAGTGTAGCACTACTCCCATCATCCCTGACCCAAGGAGCTCACAATCTAATCTTCTATCACAAAGTGTATCACTACTCTCATCATCCCTGACCCCAGAGCTCACAATCTAATCTCCTATCACACAATGTATCACTACTCCCATCATCCCTGACCCCAGAGCTCACAATCTAAACTCCTATCACACAATGTATCACTACTCCCATCATCCCTGACCCCAGAGCTCACAATCTAATCTCCTATCACACAATGTATCACTACTCTCATCATGCCTGACCCCGGAGCTCACAATCTAATCTCCTATCACACAGTGTATCACTACTCCCATAATCCCTGACTCCGGAGCTCACAATCTAATCTCCTATCACACAATGTATCACTACTCCCATCATTCCTGACCCCAGAGCTCACAATCTAATCTCCTATCACACAATGTATCACTACTCTCATCATGCCTGACCCCGGAGCTCACAATCTAATCTCCTATCACACAGTGTATCACTACTCCCATCATCCCTGACCCCAGAGCTCACAATCTAATCTCCTATCCACAGTGTATCACTACTCCCATCATCCCTGACCCCAGAGCTCACAGTCTAATCTCCTATCACACAGTGTATCACTACTCCCATCATCCCTGACCCCAGAGCTCACAGTCTAATCTCCTATCCCACAGTGTATCACTACTCCCATCATGCCTGACGCCAGAGCTCACAATCTAATCTCCTATCACACAATGTATCACTACTCCCATCATCCTCGACCCCAGAGCTCACAATCTAATCTCCTATCACACAATGTATCACTACTCCCATCATCCCTGACCCCAGAGCTCACAATCTAATCTCCTATCACACAGTGTATCACTACTCCCATCATCCCTGACCCCGGAGCTCACAATCTAATCTCCTATCACACAATGTATCACTACTCCCATCATTCCTGACCCCAGAGCTCACAATCTAATCTCCTATCACACAGTGTATCACTACTCCCATCATCCCTGACCCCAGAGCTCACAATCTAAACTCCTATCACACAATGTATCACTACTCCCATCATCCCTGACCCCAGAGCTCACAATCTAATCTCCTATCACACAATGTATCACTACTCTCATCATGCCTGACCCCGGAGCTCACAATCTAATCTCCTATCACACAGTGTATCACTACTCCCATAATCCCTGACTCCGGAGCTCACAATCTAATCTCCTATCACACAATGTATCACTACTCCCATCATTCCTGACCCCAGAGCTCACAATCTAATCTCCTATCACACAATGTATCACTACTCTCATCATGCCTGACCCCGGAGCTCACAATCTAATCTCCTATCACACAGTGTATCACTACTCCCATCATCCCTGACCCCAGAGCTCACAATCTAATCTCCTATCCACAGTGTATCACTACTCCCATCATCCCTGACCCCAGAGCTCACAGTCTAATCTCCTATCACACAGTGTATCACTACTCCCATCATCCCTGACCCCAGAGCTCACAGTCTAATCTCCTATCCCACAGTGTATCACTACTCCCATCATGCCTGACGCCAGAGCTCACAATCTAATCTCCTATCACACAATGTATCACTACTCCCATCATCCTCGACCCCAGAGCTCACAATCTAATCTCCTATCACACAATGTATCACTACTCCCATCATCCCTGACCCCAGAGCTCACAATCTAATCTCCTATCACACAGTGTATCACTACTCCCACCATCCCTGACCCCAGAGCTCACAATCTAATCTCCTATCACACAGTGTATCACTACTCCCATCATCCCTGACCCCGGAGCTCACAATCTAATCTCCTATCACACAATGTATCACTACTCCCATCATTCCTGACCCCAGAGCTCACAATCTAATCTCCTATCACACAGTGTATCACTACTCCCATCATCCCTGACCCCGGAGCTCACAATCTAATCTCCTATCACACAATGTATCACTACTCCCATCATTCCTGACCCCAGAGCTCACAATCTAATCTCCTATCACACAGTGTATCACTACTCCCATCATTCCTGACCCCAGAGCTCACAATCTAATCTCCTATCACACAATGTATCACTACTCCCATCATTCCTGACCCCGGAGCTCACAATCTAATCTCCTATCACACAATGTATCACTACTCCCATCATCCCTGACCCCGGAGCTCACATTCTAATCTCCTATCACACAGTGTATCACTACTCCCATCATTCCTGACCCCAGAGCTCACAATCTAATCTCCTATCACACAATGTATCACTACTCCCATCATTCCTGACCCCGGAGCTCACAATCTAATCTCCTATCACACAATGTATCACTACTCCCATCATCCCTGACCCCGGAGCTCACATTCTAATCTCCTATCACACAGTGTATCACTACTCCCATCATTCCTGACCCCGGAGCTCACAATCTAATCTCCTATCACACAGTGCATCACTACTCCCATCATTCCTGAAGCCCTCTGTTCCGCTGACTCTCTGACTTCTAATATTTCTGCATCATTTCCTAAATTCACTATTAATGCTGTGAAGAAAAAACAAAAACCCCGGGGGGCTCTCACGGTGACCCATGATGGACCTGATCATGAGTCCAAGTCCTCACATGATAAAACCGCCGTCATCGTGTGGACCTCACCAAAATATTATAGAGAATCAGCCAGAGTGATGGGAGAGCTGCGATAAGTAAATGCCCACATATATCGGAGGGTAAACCGTGCTGCTGAGGTGGTAATGAGCGCGGAGCCGAAAATCACAGAACCGCAATCACCAGGAAACAGACAGAAACGAAGAACATTGGGCTTTGTTGTTTCCTTTTATCAACAGGAGCCGAATAACAGAGTAGCAATCCTACAACCGCCCGCGATTTATTACTGTACCGCAAGTAACAGAGGCCGAGGGAAAGAGATAGCAGCAAATATACTGCCCCCTATGTACACGAATATAACTACTATAATACTGCCCCCTATGTAGAGGAATATAACTACTATAATACTGCCCCCTATGTACACGAATATAACTACTATAATACTGCTCCTATATACAAGAATATAACTACTATAATACTGCCCCTATGTACAAGAATATAACTACTATAATACTGCCCCTATGTACAAGAATATAACTACTATAATACTGCTCCTATGTACAAGAATATAACTACTATAATACTGCCCCCTATGTACAAGAATATAACTACTATAATACTGCCCCTATGTACAAGAATATAACTACTATAATACTGCCCCCTATGTAGAGGAATATAACTACTATAATACTGCCCCCTATGTACACGAATATATCTACTATAATACTGCTCCTATATACAAGAATATAACTACTATAATACTACCCCCTATGTACAAGAATATAACTACTATAATACTGCTCCTATATACAGAAATATAACTACTATAATACTGCCCCCTATGTACAAGAATATAACTACTATAATACTGCTCCTATGTACAGGAATATAACTACTATAATACTGCCCCCTATGTACACGAATATAAGTACTATAATACTGCTCCTATATACAAGAATATAACTACTATAATACTACCCCCTATGTACAAGAATATAACTACTATAATACTGCTCCTATATACAGGAATATAACTACTATAATACTGCCCCTATGTACAAGAATATAACTACTATAATACTGCTCCTATGTACAGGAATATAACTACTATAATAATGCTCCTATGTACAAGAATATAACTACTATAATACTGCCCCCTATGTACACGAATATAACTACTATAATACTGCCTACTATGTACAAGAATATAACTACTATAATACTGCCCCCTATATACAAGAATATAACTACTATAATACTGCCCCCTATATACAAGAATATAACTACTATAATACTGCCCCCTATGTACAAGAATATAACTACTATAAAATACTGCTCCTATGTACAAGAATATAACTACTATAATACTGCTCCTATGTACAAGAATATAACTACTATAATACTGCTCCCTATGTACAAGAATATAACTCCTATAATACTGCCCCTATGTACAAGAATATAACTACTATAATACTGCTCCCTATGTACAAGAATATAACCACTATAATACAGCCCCGATGTACAGGAAAATAACTACTATAATACTGCCCCCTATATACAAGAATATAACTACTATAATACTGCCCCCTATATACAAGAATATAACTACTATAATAAAGGCTCCTATGTACAAGAATATAACTACTATAATACTGCCCCTATGTACAAGAATATAACTACTATAATACTGCCCCTATGTACAAGAATATAACTACTATAATACTGCTCCTATATACAAGAATATAACTACTATAATACTGCCCCTATGTACAAGAATATAACTACTATAATACTGCTCCCTATGTACAAGAATATAACTACTATAATACTGCCCCCTATGTACAAGAATATAACTACTATAATACTGCCCCCAATGTACAAGAATATAACTACTATAATACTACCCCCTATGTACAAGAATATAACTACTATAATACTGCTCCTATGTACAAGAATATAACTACTATAATACTGCCCCTATGTACAAGAATATAACTACTATAATACTGCTCCTATATACAAGAATATAACTACTATAATACTGCCCCTATGTACAAGAATATAACTACTATAATACTGCTCCCTATGTACAAGAATATAACTACTATAATACTGCCCCCTATGTACAAGAATATAACTACTATAATACTGCCCCCTATGTACAAGAATACAACTACTATAATACTGCCCCTATGTACAAGAATATAACTACTATAATACTGCTCCCTATGTACAAGAATATAACTACTATAATACTGCTCCCTATGTACAAGAATATAACTACTATAATACTGCTCCATATGTACAAGAATATAACTACTATAATACTACCCCCTATGTACAAGAATACAACTACTATAATACTGCCCCTATGTACAAGAATATAACTAATATAATACTGCTCCTATGTACAAGAATATAACTACTATAATACTGCCCCCTATGTAAAGAATATAACTACTATAATACTGCCCCCATGTACAAGAATATAACGACTATAATACTGCCCCCTATGTACAGGAATATAACTACTATAATACTGCTCCTATGTACAAGAATATAACTACTATAATACTGCCCCTATGTACAAGAATATAACTAATATAATACTGCTCCTATGTACAAGAATATAACTACTATAATACTGCCCCCTATGTAAAGAATATAACTACTATAATACTGCCCCCATGTACAAGAATATAACTACTATAATACTGCCCCCTATGTACAAGAATATAACTACTATAATACTGCTCCTATGTACAAGAATATAAGTACTATAATACTGCCCCCTATGTACAAGAATATAACTACTATAATACTGCCCCCTATGTACAAGAATACAACTACTATAATACTGCCCCTATGTGCAAGAATATAACTACTATAATACTGCTCCCTATGTACAAGAATATAACTACTATAATACTGCCCCTATGTACAAGAATATAACTAATATAATACTGCTCCTATGTATAAGAATATAACTACTATAATACTGCCCCTATGTAAAGAATATAACTACTATAATACTGCACCCATGTACAAGAATATAACGACTATAATACTGCTCCTATGTACAAGAATATAACTATTATAATACTGCCCCTATGTACAAGAATATAACTACTATAATACTGCTTCTATGTACAAGAATATAACTACTATAATACTGCCCCCTATGTACAAGAATATAACTACTATAATACTGCCCCCTATGTACAAGAATATAACTACTATAATACTGCCCCCTATGTACAAGAATATATCTACCATAATACTGCTCCTATGTACAAGAATATAACTACTATAATACTGCCCCTATGTACAAGAATATAACTGCTATAATACTGCTCCTATGTACAAGAATATAACTACTATAATGCTGCCCCTATGTATAGGAATATAACTACTATAATACTGCCCCCTATGTACAAGAATATAACTACTATAATACTGCCCCTATGTACAAGAATATAACTACTATAATACTGCCCCTATGTACAAGAATATAACTACTATAATACTGCCCCCTATGTACAAGAATATAACTACTATAATACAGCCTCCTAGGTACAAGAATATACCTACTATAATACTGTCCCTATGTACAAGAATAGAACGACTATAATACTGCCCCCTATGTACAAGAATATAACTACTATAATACTGCCCCTATGTACAAGAATATAACTACTATAATACTGCCCCTATGTACAAGAATATAACTACTATAATACTGCCCGCTATGTACAGGAATATAACTACTATAATACTGCCCCCCATGTACAGGAAAATAACTACTATAATACTGCCTACTATGTACAAGAATATAACTACTATAATACTGCCCCCTATATACAAGAATATAACTACTATAATACTGACCCCTATATACAAGAATATAACTACTATAATACTGCCCCCTATGTACAAGAATATAACTACTATAATACTGCCCCCTATGTACAAGAATATAACTACTATAATACTGCCCCCTATGTACAAGAATATATCTACCATAATACTGCTCCTATGTACAAGAATATAACTACTATAATACTGCCCCTATGTACAAGAATATAACTGCTATAATACTGCTCCTATGTACAAGAATATAACTACTATAATGCTGCCCCTATGTATAGGAATATAACTACTATAATACTGCCCCCTATGTACAAGAATATAACTACTATAATACTGCCCCTATGTACAAGAATATAACTACTATAATACTGCCCCTATGTACAAGAATATAACTACTATAATACTGCCCCCTATGTACAAGAATATAACTACTATAATACAGCCTCCTAGGTACAAGAATATACCTACTATAATACTGTCCCTATGTACAAGAATAGAACGACTATAATACTGCCCCCTATGTACAAGAATATAACTACTATAATACTGCTCCTATATACAAGAATATAACTACTATAATACTGCCCCTATGTACAAGAATATAACTACTATAATACTGCCCCCTAAGTAAAGAATATAACTACTATAACACTGCCCCCTATGTACAAGAATATAACTACTATAATACTGCCCCTATGTACAAAAATATAACTACTATAATACTACCCCCTATGTACAAGAATATAGCTACTATAATACTGCCCCCTATGTACAAGAATATAATTACTATAATACTGCCCATATGTACAAGAATATAACTACTATAATACTGCCCCCTATGTACAAGAATATAACTACTATAATACTGACCCCTATGTACAGGAATATAACTACTATAATACTGCCCCCCATGTACAGGAAAATAACTACTATAATACTACCCCTATGTACAAGAATATAACTACTATAATACTGCCCCCTATGTACAAGAATATAACTACTATAATACTGCCTCCTATGTACAAGAATATAACTACTATAATACTGCCCCCTATATACAAGAATATAACTACTATAATACTGCCCCCTATATACAAGAATATAACTACTATAAAATACTGCTCCTATGTACAAGAATATAACTACTATAATACTGCTCCTATGTACAAGAATATAACTACTATAATACTGCCCCCTATGTACAAGAATATAACTACTATAATACTGCCCCTATGTACAAGAATATAACTACTATAATACTGCCCCTATGTACAAGAATAAAACTACTATAATACTGCCCGCTATGTACAGGAATATAACTACTATAATACTGCCCCCCATGTACAGGAAAATAACTACTATAATACTGCCTACTATGTACAAGAATGTAACTACTATAATACTGCCCCCTATATACAAGAATATAACTACTATAATACTGCCCCCTATATACAAGAATATAACTACTATAATACTGCCCCCTATGTAAAAGAATATAACTACTATAAAATACTGCTCCTATGTACAAGAATATAACTACTATAATACTGCTCCTATGTACAAGAATATAACTACTATAATACTGCTCCCTATGTACAAGAATATAACTACTATAATACTGCCCCTATGTACAAGAATATAACTACTATAATACTGCTCCCTATGTACAAGAATATAACTACTATAATACAGCCCCGAGGTACAGGAAAATAACTACTATAATACTGCCCCCTATATACAAGAATATAACTACTATAATACTGCCCCCTATATACAAGAATATAACTACTATAATACAGGCTCCTATGTACAAGAATATAACTACTATAATACTGCCCCTATGTACAAAAATATAACTACTATAATACTGCCCCTATGTACAAGAATATAACTACTATAATACTGCTCCTATATACAAGAATATAACTACTATAATACTGCCCCTATGTACAAGAATATAACTACTATAATACTGCTCCCTATGTACAAGAATATAACTACTATAATACTGCCCCCTATGTACAAGAATATAACTACTATAATACTGCTCCTATGTACAAGAATATAACTACTATAATACTGCCCCTATGTACAAGAATATAACTACTATAATACTGCTCCTATATACAAGAATATAACTACTATAATACTGCCCCTATGTACAAGAATATAACTACTATAATACTGCCCCCTATGTACAAGAATATAACTACTATAATACTGCCCCCTATTTACAAGAATATAACTACTATAATACTGCCCCCTATGTACAAGAATACAACTACTATAATACTGCCCCTATGTACAAGAATATAACTACTATAATACTGCTCCCTATGTACAAGAATATAACTACTATAATACTGCTCCCTAAGTACAAGAATATAACTACTATAATACTGCTCCATATGTACAAGAATATAACTACTATAATACTACCCCCTATGTACAAGAATACAACTACTATAATACTGCCCCTATGTACAAGAATATAACTAATATAATACTGCTCCTATGTACAAGAATATAACTACTATAATACTGCCCCCTATGTAAAGAATATAACTACTATAATACTGCCCCCATGTACAAGAATATAACTACTATAATACTGCCCCCTATGTACAAGAATATAACTACTATAATACTGCTCCTATGTACAAGAATATAAGTACTATAATACTGCCCCCTATGTACAAGAATATAACTACTATAATACTGCCCCCTATGTACAAGAATACAACTACTATAATACTGCCCCTATGTGCAAGAATATAACTACTATAATACTGCTCCCTATGTACAAGAATATAACTACTATAATACTGCCCCTATGTACAAGAATATAACTAATATAATACTGCTCCTATGTATAAGAATATAACTACTATAATACTGCCCCTATGTAAAGAATATAACTACTATAATACTGCACCCATGTACAAGAATATAACGACTATAATACTGCTCCTATGTACAAGAATATAACTATTATAATACTGCCCCTATGTACAAGAATATAACTACTATAATACTGCTTCTATGTACAAGAATATAACTACTATAATACTGCCCCCTATGTACAAGAATATAACTACTATAATACTGCCCCCTATGTACAAGAATATAACTACTATAATACTGCCCCCTATGTACAAGAATATATCTACCATAATACTGCTCCTATGTACAAGAATATAACTACTATAATACTGCCCCTATGTACAAGAATATAACTGCTATAATACTGCTCCTATGTACAAGAATATAACTACTATAATGCTGCCCCTATGTATAGGAATATAACTACTATAATACTGCCCCCTATGTACAAGAATATAACTACTATAATACTGCCCCTATGTACAAGAATATAACTACTATAATACTGCCCCTATGTACAAGAATATAACTACTATAATACTGCCCCCTATGTACAAGAATATAACTACTATAATACAGCCTCCTAGGTACAAGAATATACCTACTATAATACTGTCCCTATGTACAAGAATAGAACGACTATAATACTGCCCCCTATGTACAAGAATATAACTACTATAATACTGCTCCTATATACAAGAATATAACTACTATAATACTGCCCCTATGTACAAGAATATAACTACTATAATACTGCCCCCTAAGTAAAGAATATAACTACTATAACACTGCCCCCTATGTACAAGAATATAACTACTATAATACTGCCCCTATGTACAAAAATATAACTACTATAATACTACCCCCTATGTACAAGAATATAGCTACTATAATACTGCCCCCTATGTACAAGAATATAATTACTATAATACTGCCCATATGTACAAGAATATAACTACTATAATACTGCCCCCTATGTACAAGAATATAACTACTATAATACTGACCCCTATGTACAGGAATATAACTACTATAATACTGCCCCCCATGTACAGGAAAATAACTACTATAATACTACCCCTATGTACAAGAATATAACTACTATAATACTGCCCCCTATGTACAAGAATATAACTACTATAATACTGCCTCCTATGTACAAGAATATAACTACTATAATACTGCCCCCTATATACAAGAATATAACTACTATAATACTGCCCCCTATATACAAGAATATAACTACTATAAAATACTGCTCCTATGTACAAGAATATAACTACTATAATACTGCTCCTATGTACAAGAATATAACTACTATAATACTGCCCCCTATGTACAAGAATATAACTACTATAATACTGCCCCTATGTACAAGAATATAACTACTATAATACTGCCCCTATGTACAAGAATATAACTACTATAACACTGCCCGCTATGTACAGGAATATAACTACTATAATACTGCCCCCCATGTACAGGAAAATAACTACTATAATACTGCCTACTATGTACAAGAATATAACTACTATAATACTGCCCCCTATATACAAGAATATAACTACTATAATACTGCCCCTATATACAAGAATATAACTACTATAATACTGCCCCCTATGTACAAGAATATAACTACTATAATACTGCCCCCTATGTACAAGAATATAACTACTATAATATTGCCCCCTATGTACAAGAATATATCTACCATAATACTGCTCCTATGTACAAGAATATAACTACTATAATACTGCCCCTATGTACAAGAATATAACTGCTATAATACTGCTCCTATGTACAAGAATATAACTACTATAATGCTGCCCCTATGTATAGGAATATAACTACTATAATACTGCCCCCTATGTACAAGAATATAACTACTATAATACTGCCCCTATGTACAAGAATATAACTACTATAATACTGCCCCTATGTACAAGAATATAACTACTATAATACTGCCCCCTATGTACAAGAATATAACTACTATAATACAGCCTCCTAGGTACAAGAATATACCTACTATAATACTGTCCCTATGTACAAGAATAGAACGACTATAATACTGCCCCCTATGTACAAGAATATAACTACTATAATACTGCTCCTATATACAAGAATATAACTACTATAATACTGCCCCTATGTACAAGAATATAACTACTATAATACTGCCCCCTAAGTAAAGAATATAACTACTATAACACTGCCCCCTATGTACAAGAATATAACTACTATAATACTGCCCCTATGTACAAAAATATAACTACTATAATACTACCCCCTAAGTACAAGAATATAGCTACTATAATACTGCCCCCTATGTACAAGAATATAATTACTATAATACTGCCCATATGTACAAGAATATAACTACTATAATACTGCCCCCTATGTACAAGAATATAACTACTATAATACTGACCCCTATGTACAGGAATATAACTACTATAATACTGCCCCCCATGTACAGGAAAATAACTACTATAATACTACCCCTATGTACAAGAATATAACTACTATAATACTGCCCCCTATGTACAAGAATATAACTACTATAATACTGCCTCCTATGTACAAGAATATAACTACTATAATACTGCCCACTATATACAAGAATATAACTACTATAATACTGCCCCCTATATACAAGAATATAACTACTATAAAATACTGCTCCTATGTACAAGAATATAACTACTATAATACTGCTCCTATGTACAAGAATATAACTACTATAATACTGCCCCCTATGTACAAGAATATAACTACTATAATACTGCCCCTATGTACAAGAATATAACTACTATAATACTGCCCCTATGTACAAGAATATAACTACTATAATACTGCCCGCTATGTACAGGAATATAACTACTATAATACTGCCCCCCATGTACAGGAAAATAACTACTATAATACTGCCTACTATGTACAAGAATATAACTACTATAATACTGCCCCCTATATACAAGAATATAACTACTATAATACTGCCCCCTATATACAAGAATATAACTACTATAATACTGCCCCCTATGTAAAAGAATATAACTACTATAAAATACTGCTCCTATGTACAAGAATATAACTACTATAATACTGCTCCTATGTACAAGAATATAACTACTATAATACTGCTCCCTATGTACAAGAATATAACTACTATAATACTGCCCCTATGTACAAGAATATAACTACTATAATACTGCTCCCTATGTACAAGAATATAACTACTATAATACAGCCCCGAGGTACAGGAAAATAACTACTATAATACTGCCCCCTATATACAAGAATATAACTACTATAATACTGCCCCCTATATACAAGAATATAACTACTATAATACAGGCTCCTATGTACAAGAATATAACTACTATAATACTGCCCCTATGTACAAGAATATAACTACTATAATACTGCCCCTATGTACAAGAATATAACTACTATAATACTGCTCCTATATACAAGAATATAACTACTATAATACTGCCCCTATGTACAAGAATATAACTACTATAATACTGCTCCCTATGTACAAGAATATAACTACTATAATACTGCCCCCTATGTACAAGAATATAACTACTATAATACTGCCCCCTATGTACAAGAATATAACTACTATAATACTACCCCCTATGTACAAGAATATAACTACTATAATACTGCTCCTATGTACAAGAATATAACTACTATAATACTGCCCCTATGTACAAGAATATAACTACTATAATACTGCTCCTATATACAAGAATATAACTACTATAATACTGCCCCTATGTACAAGAATATAACTACTATAATACTGCTCCCTATGTACAAGAATATAACTACTATAATACTGCCCCCTATGTACAAGAATATAACTACTATAATACTGCCCCCTATGTACAAGAATACAACTACTATAATACTGCCCCTATGTACAAGAATATAACTACTATAATACTGCTCCCTATGTACAAGAATATAACTACTATAATACTGCTCCCTATGTACAAGAATATAACTACTATAATACTGCTCCATATGTACAAGAATATAACTACTATAATACTACCCCCTATGTACAAGAAAACAACTACTATAATACTGCCCCTATGTACAAGAATATAACTAATATAATACTGCTCCTATGTACAAGAATATAACTACTATAATACTGCCCCCTATGTAAAGAATATAACTACTATAATACTGCCCCCATGTACAAGAATATAACGACTATAATACTGCCCCCTATGTACAAGAATATAACTACTATAATACTGCTCCTATGTACAAGAATATAACTACTATAATACTGCCCCTATGTACAAGAATATAACTAATATAATACTGCTCCTATGTACAAGAATATAACTACTATAATACTGCCCCCTATGTAAAGAATATAACTACTATAATACTGCCCCCATGTACAAGAATATAACTACTATAATACTGCCCCCTATGTACAAGAATATAACTACTATAATACTGCTCCTATGTACAAGAATATAACTACTATAATACTGCCCCCTATGTACAAGAATATAACTACTATAATACTGCCCCCTATGTGCAAGAATATAACTACTATAATACTGCTCCCTATGTACAAGAATATAACTACTATAATACTGCCCCTATGTACAAGAATATAACTAATATAATACTGCTCCTATGGATAAGAATATAACTACTATAATACTGCCCCTATGTAAAGAATATAACTACTATAATACTGCACCCATGTACAAGAATATAACGACTATAATACTGCTCCTATGTACAAGAATATAACTATTATAATACTGCCCCTATGTACAAGAATATAACTACTATAATACTGCTTCTATGTACAAGAATATAACTACTATAATACTGCCCCCTATGTACAAGAATATAACTACTATAATACTGCCCCCTATGTACAAGAATATAACTACTATAATACTGCCCCCTATGTACAAGAATATATCTACCATAATACTGCTCCTATGTACAAGAATATAACTACTATAATACTGCCCCTATGTACAAGAATATAACTGCTATAATACTGCTCCTATGTACAAGAATATAACTACTATAATGCTGCCCCTATGTATAGGAATATAACTACTATAATACTGCCCCCTATGTACAAGAATATAACTACTATAATACTGCCCCTATGTACAAGAATATAACTACTATAATACAGCCCCTATGTACAAGAATATAACTACTATAATACTGCCCCCTATGTACAAGAATATAACTACTATAATACAGCCTCCTAGGTACAAGAATATAACTACTATAATACTGTCCCTATGTACAAGAATAGAACGACTATAATACTGCCCCCTATGTACAAGAATATAACTACTATAATACTGCTCCTATATACAAGAATATAACTACTATAATACTGCCCCTATGTACAAGAATATAACTACTATAATACTGCCCCCTAAGTAAAGAATATAACTACTATAACACTGCCCCCTATGTACTAGAATATAACTACTATAATACTGCCCCTATGTACAAAAATATAACTACTATAATACTACCCCCTATGTACAAGAATATAACTACTATAATACTGCCCCTATGTACAAGAATATAACTACTATAATACTGCCCCTATGTATAGGAATATAACTACTATAATACTGCCCCCTATGTACAAGAATATAACTACTATAATACTGCTCCTGTGTACAAGAATATAACTACTATAATACTGCTCCCTATGTACAGGAATATAACTACTATAATACTGCTCCTATGTACAAGAATATAACTACTATAATACTGCCCCCTATGTACAAGAATATAACTACTATAATACTGCTCCTATGTACAGGAATATAACTACTATAATACTGCTCCTATGTACAAGAATATAACTACTATAATACTGCTCCCTATGTACAAGAATATAACTACTATAATACTGCTCCTGTGTACAAGAATATAACTACTATAATACTGCTCCCTATGTACAGGAATATAACTACTATAATACTGCTCCTATGTACAAGAATATAACTACTATAATACTGCCCCCTATGTACAAGAATATAATTACTATAATACTGCCCCTATGTACAAGAATATAACTACTATAATACTGCTCCTATGTACAAGAATATAACTACTATAATACTGCCCCTATGTACAAGAATGTAACTACTACAATACTGCTCCTATGTACAAGAATATAACTACTATAATACTGCCTCCTATGTACAAGAATATAACTACTATATTACTGCCCCCTATGTACAGGAATATAACTACTATAATACTGCCCCATATGTACACGAATATAACTACTATAATACTGCCCCCTATGTACAGGAATATAACTACTATAATACTGCCCCTATGTATAGGAATATAACTACTATAATACTGCCCCCTATGTACAAGAATATAACTACTATAATACTGCTCCTGTGTACAAGAATATAACTACTATAATACTGCCCCAATGTACAAGAATATAACTACTATAATACTGCCCCTATGTACAAGAATATAACTACTATAATACTGCCCCCTATGTACAAGAATATAACTACTATAATACTGCTCCTGTGTACAAGAATATAACTACTATAATACTGCTCCCTATGTACAGGAATATAACTACTATAATACTGCTCCTATGTACAAGAATATAACTACTATAATACTGCTCCTATGTACAGGAATATAACTACTATAATACTGCTCCTATGTACAAGAATATAACTACTATAATACTGCCCCTATGTACAAGAATGTAACTACTATAATACTGCTCCTATGTACAAGAATATAACTACTATAATACTGCTCCTATGTACAAGAATATAACTACTATAATACTGCTTCTATGTACAAGAATATAACTACTATAATACTGCTCCTATGTACAAGAATATAACTACTATAATACTGCTCCCTATGTACAAGAATATAACTACTATAATACTGCTCCTATGTACAAGAATATAACTACTATAATACTGCTCCTATGTACAAGAATATAACTACTATAATACTGCTTCTATGTACAAGAATATAACTACTATAATACTGCTCCTATGTACAGGAATATAACTACTAAAATACTGCACCTATGTACAAGAATATAACTACTATAATACTGCTCCTATGTACAAGAATATAACTACTATAATACTGCCCCCTATGTACAAGAATATAACTAATATAATACTGCCCCCTATGTACAAGAATATAACTACTATAATACTTCCCCTATGTGCAAGAATATAACTACTATAATACTGCTCCTATGTACAGGAATATAACTACTATAATACTGCTCCTATGTACAAGAATATAACTACTATAATACTGCACCTATGTACAAGAATATAACTACTATAATACTGCCCCCTATGTACAAGAATATAACTACTATAATACTGCCCCCTATGTACAAGAATATAACTACTATAATACTGCCCCTATATACAAGAATATAACTACTATAATACTGCCCCCTATATGCAAGAAGAAAACTACTATAATACTGCTCCTATGTACAAGAATATAACTACTATAATACTGCCCCCTATGTACAAGAATATAACTACTATAATACTGCTCCTATGTACAAGAATATAACTACTATAATACTGCTCCTATGTACAAGAATATAACTACTATAATACTGCCTCCTATGTACAAGAATATAACTACTATATTACTGCCCCCTATGTACAGGAATATAACTACTATAATACTGCCCCATATGTACACGAATATAACTACTATAATACTGCCCCCTATGTACAAGAATATAACTACTATAATACTGCTCCCTATGTACAAGAATATAACTACTATAATACTGCCCCTATGTACAAGAATATAACTACTATATTACTGCCCCTATGTACAGGAATATAACTACTATAATACTGCCCACTATGTACAAGAATATAACTACTATAATACTGCTCCTATGTACAAGAATATAACTACTATAATACTGCTCCTATGTACAAGAATATAACTACTATAATACTGCCCCTATGTACAAGAATATAACTAATATAATACTGCCCCCCATGTACAAGAATATAACTACTATAATACTGCCCCTATGTACAAGAATATAACTACTATAATACTGCTCCTATGTACAGGAATATAACTACTATAATACTGCTCCTATGTACAAGAATATAACTACTATAATACTGCCCCCTATGTACAAGAATATAACTAATATAATACTGCCCCCTATGTACAAGAATATAACTACTATAATACTGCCCATATGTACAAGAATATAACTACTATAATACTGCTCCTATGTACAAGAATATAACTACTATAATACTGCTCATATGTACAAGAATATAACCACTATAATACTGCCCCCTATGTACAAGAATATAACTACTATAATACTGCCCCCTATGTACAAGAATATAACTACTATAATACTGCCCCTATGTACAAAAATATAACTACTATAATACTACCCCCTATGTACAAGAATATAGCTACTATAATACTGCCCCCTATGTACAAGAATATAATTACTATAATACTGTCCCCTATGTACAAGAATATAATTATTATAATACTACCCATATGTACAAGAATATAACTACTATAATACTGCCCCTATGTATAGGAATATAACTACTATAATACTGCCCCCTATGTACAAGAATATAACTACTATAATACTGCTCCTGTGTACAAGAATATAACTACTATAATACTGCTCCCTATGTACAGGAATATAACTACTATAATACTGCTCCTATGTACAAGAATATAACTACTATAATACTGCCCCCTATGTACAAGAATATAACTACTATAATACTGCTCCTATGTACAGGAATATAACTACTATAATACTGCTCCTATGTACAAGAATATAACTACTATAATACTGCTCCCTATGTACAAGAATATAACTACTATAATACTGCTCCTATGTACAAGAATATAACTACTATAATACTGCCCCCTATGTACAAGAATATAATTACTATAATACTGCCCCTATGTACAAGAATATAACTACTATAATACTGCTCCTATGTACAAGAATATAACTACTATAATACTGCCCCTATGTACAAGAATGTAACTACTATAATACTGCTCCTATGTACAAGAATATAACTACTATAATACTGCCTCCTATGTACAAGAATATAACTACTATATTACTGCCCCCTATGTACAGGAATATAACTTATAATACTGCCCCGTATGTACACGAATATAACTACTATAATACTGCCCCCTATGTACAAGAATATAACTACTATAATACTGCTCCCTATGTACAAGAATATAACTACTATAATACTGCCCCTATGTACAAGAATATAACTACTATAATACTGCCCCTATGTACAGGAATATAACTACAATAATACTGCCCCCTATGTACAAGAATATAACTACTATAATACTGCTCCTATGTACAAGAATATAACTACTATAATACTGCTCCTATGTACAAGAATATAACTACTATAATACTGCCCCTATGTACAAGAATATAACGACTATAATACTGCCCCCTATGTACAAGAATATAACTACTATAATACTGCCCCTAACTACTATAATACTGCTCCTATGTACAAGAATATAACTACTATAATACTGCTCCTATATACAAGAATATAACTACTATAATACTGCCCCTATGTACAAGAATATAACTACTATAATACTGTCCCCTAAGTAAAGAATATAACTACTATAATACTGCCCCCTATGTACAAGAATATAACTACTATAATACTGCCCCTATGTACAAGAATATAACTACTATAATACTACCCCCTATGTACAAGAATATAACTACTATAATACTGCCCCCTATGTACAAGAATATAATTACTATAATACTGCCCATATGTACAAGAATATATCTACTATAATACTGCCCCCTATGTACAAGAATATAACTACTATAATACTGCCCCCTATGTACAAGAATATAACTACTATAATACTGCCCCTATGTACAAGAATATAACTACTATAATACTGCCCCTATGTACAAGAATATAACTACTATAATACTGCTCCTATATACAAGAATATAACTACTATAATACTGCTCCTATATACAAGAATATAACTACTATAATACTGCCCCCTATGTACAAGAATATAACTACTATAATACTGCCCCTATGTACAAGAATATAACTACTATAATACTGCCCCTATGTATAGGAATATAACTACTATAATACTGCCCCCTATGTACAAGAATATAACTACTATAATACTGCTCCTGTGAACAAGAATATAACTACTATAATACTGCTCCCTATGTACAGGAATATAACTACTATAATACTGCTCCTATGTACAAGAATATAACTACTATAATACTGCTCCCATGTACAAGAATATAACTACTATAATACTGCTTCTATGTACAAGAATATAACTACTATAATACTGCTCCTATGTACAAGAATATAACTACTATAATACTGCTCCCTATGTACAAGAATATAACTACTATAATACTGCTCCTATGTACAAGAATATAACTACTATAATACTGCTCCTATGTACAAGAATATAACTACTATAATACTGCTTCTATGTACAAGAATATAACTACTATAATACTGCTCCTATGTACAGGAATATAACTACTATAATACTGCACCTATGTACAAGAATATAACTACTATAATACTGCTCCTATGTACAAGAATATAACTACTATAATACTGCCCCCTATGTACAAGAATATAACTAATATAATACTGCCCCCTATGTACAAGAATATAACTACTATAATACTTCCCCTATGTGCAAGAATATAACTACTATAATACTGCTCCTATGTACAGGAATATAACTACTATAATACTGCTCCTATGTACAAGAATATAACTACTATAATACTGCACCCATGTACAAGAATATAACTACTATAATACTGCCCCCTATGTACAAGAATATAACTACTATAATACTGCCCCCTATGTACAAGAATATAACTACTATAATACTGCCCCTATATACAAGAATATAACTACTATAATACTGCCCCCTATATGCAAGAAGAAAACTACTATAATACTGCTCCTATGTACAAGAATATAACTACTATAATACTGCCCCCTATGTACAAGAATATAACTACTATAATACTGCTCCTATGTACAAGAATATAACTACTATAATACTGCTCCTATGTACAAGAATATAACTACTATAATACTGCCTCCTATGTACAAGAATATAACTACTATATTACTGCCCCCTATGTACAGGAATATAACTACTATAATACTGCCCCGTATGTACACGAATATAACTACTATAATACTGCCCCCTATGTACAAGAATATAACTACTATAATACTGCTCCCTATGTACAAGAATATAACTACTATAATACTGCCCCTATGTACAAGAATATAACTACTATAATACTGCCCCTATGTACAGGAATATAACTACTATAATACTGCCCACTATGTACAAGAATATAACTACTATAATACTGCTCCTATGTACAAGAATATAACTACTATAATACTGCTCCTATGTACAAGAATATAACTACTATAATACTGCCCCTATGTACAAGAATATAACTAATATAATACTGCCCCCCATGTACAAGAATATAACTACTATAATACTGCCCCTATGTACAAGAATACAACTACTATAATACTGCTCCTATGTACAGGAATATAACTACTATAATACTGCTCCTATGTACAAGAATATAACTACTATAATACTGCCCCCTATGTACAAGAATATAACTAATATAATACTGCCCCCTATGTACAAGAATATAACTACTATAATACTGCCCATATGTACAAGAATATAACTACTATAATACTGCTCCTATGTACAAGAATATAACTACTATAATACTGCTCATATGTACAAGAATATAACCACTATAATACTGCCCCCTATGTACAAGAATATAACTACTATAATACTGCCCCCTATGTACAAGAATATAACTACTATAATACTGCCCCTATGTACAAAAATATAACTACTATAATACTACCCCCTATGTACAAGAATATAGCTACTATAATACTGCCCCCTATGTACAAGAATATAATTACTATAATACTGTCCCCTATGTACAAGAATATAATTACTATAATACTACCCATATGTACAAGAATATAACTACTATAATACTGCGCCTATGTATAGGAATATAACTACTATAATACTGCCCCCTATGTACAAGAATATAACTACTATAATACTGCTCCTGTGTACAAGAATATAACTACTATAATACTGCTCCCTATGTACAGGAATATAACTACTATAATACTGCTCCTATGTACAAGAATATAACTACTATAATACTGCCCCCTATGTACAAGAATATAACTACTATAATACTGCTCCTATGTACAGGAATATAACTACTATAATACTGCTCCTATGTACAAGAATATAACTACTATAATACTGCTCCCTATGTACAAGAATATAACTACTATAATACTGCCCCCTATGTACAAGAATATAATTACTATAATACTGCCCCTATGTACAAGAATATAACTACTATAATACTGCTCCTATGTACAAGAATATAACTACTATAATACTGCCCCTATGTACAAGAATGTAACTACTATAATACTGCTCCTATGTACAAGAATATAACTACTATAATACTGCCTCCTATGTACAAGAATATAACTACTATATTACTGCCCCCTATGTACAGGAATATAACTATTATAATACTGCCCCGTATGTACACGAATATAACTACTATAATACTGCCCCCTATGTACAAGAATATAACTACTATAATACTGCTCCCTATGTACAAGAATATAACTACTATAATACTGCCCCTATGTACAAGAATATAACTACTATAATACTGCCCCTATGTACAGGAATATAACTACAATAATACTGCCCCCTATGTACAAGAATATAACTACTATAATACTGCTCCTATGTACAAGAATATAACTACTATAATACTGCTCCTATGTACAAGAATATAACTACTATAATACTGCCCCTATGTACAAGAATATAACGACTATAATACTGCCCCCTATGTACAAGAATATAACTACTATAATACTGCCCCTATGTACAAGAATATAACTACTATAATACTGCTCCTATGTACAAGAATATAACTACTATAATACTGCTCCTATATACAAGAATATAACTACTATAATACTGCCCCTATGTACAAGAATATAACTACTATAATACTGTCCCCTAAGTAAAGAATATAACTACTATAATACTGTCCCCTATGTACAAGAATATAACTACTATAATACTGCCCCTATGTACAAGAATATAACTACTATAATACTACCCCCTATGTACAAGAATATAACTACTATAATACTGCCCCCTATGTACAAGAATATAATTACTATAATACTGCCCATATGTACAAGAATATAACTACTATAATACTGCCCCCTATGTACAAGAATATAACTACTATAATACTGCCCCCTATGTACAAGAATATAACTACTATAATACTGCCCCTATGTACAAGAATATAACTACTATAATACTGCCCCTATGTACAAGAATATAACTACTATAATACTGCTCCTATATACAAGAATATAACTACTATAATACTGCTCCTATATACAAGAATATAACTACTATAATACTGCCCCCTATGTACAAGAATATAACTACTATAATACTGCCCCTATGTACAAGAATATAACTACTATAATACTGCCCCTATGTATAGGAATATAACTACTATAATACTGCCCCCTATGTACAAGAATATAACTACTATAATACTGCTCCTGTGAACAAGAATATAACTACTATAATACTGCTCCCTATGTACAGGAATATAACTACTATAATACTGCTCCTATGTACAAGAATATAACTACTATAATACTGCTCCTATGTACAGGAATATAACTACTATAATACTGCTCCTATGTACAGGAATATAACTACTATAATACTGCTCCTATGTACAAGAATATAACTACTATAATACTGCCCCTATGTACAAGAATATAACTACTATAATACTGCTCCTATGTGCAAGAATATAACTACTATAATACTGCTCCTATGTACAAGAATATAACTACTATAATACTGCTTCTATGTACAAGAATATAACTACTATAATACTGCTCCTATGTACAAGAATATAACTACTATAATACTGCTCCTATGTACAAGAATATAACTACTATAATACTACTCCCTATGTACAAGAATATAACTACTATAATACTGCTCCTATGTACAAGAATATAACTACTATAATACTGCTCCTATGTACAAGAATATAACTACTATAATACTGCTTCTATGTACAAGAATATAACTACTATAATACTGCCCCTATGTACAAGAATATAACTACTATAATACTGCCCCCTATGTACAAGAAAAACACTACTATAATACTGCTCCTATATACAAGAATATAACTACTATAATACTGCCCCTATGTACAAGAATATAACTACTATAATACTGTCCCCTAAGTAAAGAATATAACTACTATAATACTGCCCCCTATGTACAAGAATATAACTACTATAATACTGCCCCTATGTACAAGAATATAACAACTATAATACTGCCCCCTATATACAAGAATATAATTACTATAATACTGCCCATATGTACAAGAATATAACTACTATAATACTGCCCCCTATGTACAAGAATATAACTACTATAATACTGCCCCCTATGTACAAGAATATAACTACTATAATACTGCCCCTATGTACAAGAATATAACTACTATAATACTGCCCCTATGTACAAGAATATAACTACTATAATACTGCTCCTATATACAAGAATATAACTACTATAATACTGCTCCTATATATAAGAATATAACTACTATAATACTGCCCCCTATGTACAAGAATATAACTACTATAATACTGCCCCTATGTACAAGAATATAACTACTATAATACTGCCCCTATGTATAGGAATATAACTACCATAATACTGCCCCCTATGTACAAGAATATAACTACTATAATACTGCTCCTGTGTACAAGAATATAACTACTATAATACTGCTCCCTATGTACAGGAATATAACTACTATAATACTGCTCCTATGTACAAGAATATAACTACTATAATACTGCTCCTATGTACAGGAATATAACTACTATAATACTGCTCCTATGTACAAGAATATAACTACTATAATACTGCCCCTATGTACAAGAATATAACTACTATAATACTGCTCCTATGTACAAGAATATAACTACTATAATACTGCTCCTATGTACAAGAATATAACTACTATAATACTGCTTCTATGTACAAGAATATAACTACTATAATACTGCTCCTATGTACAAAAATATAACTACTATAATACTGCTCCCTATGTACAAGAATATAACTACTATAATACTGCTCCTATGTACAAGAATATAACTACTATAATACTGCTCCTATGTACAAGAATATAACTACTATAATACTGCTTCTATGTACAAGAATATAACTACTATAATACTGCTCCTATGTACAGGAATATAACTACTATAATACTGCACCTATGTACAAGAATATAACTACTATAATACTGCTCCTATGTACAAGAATATAACTACTATAATACTGCCCCCTATGTACAAGAATATAACTAATATAATACTGCCCCCTATGTACAAGAATATAACTACTATAATACTTCCCCTATGTGCAAGAATATAACTACTATAATACTGCTCCTATGTACAGGAATATAACTACTATAATACTGCTCCTATGTACAAGAATATAACTACTATAATACTGCACCTATGTACAAGAATATAACTACTATAATACTGCCCCCTATGTACAAGAATATAACTACTATAATACTGCCCCCTATGTACAAGAATATAACTACTATAATACTGCCCCTATATACAAGAATATAACTACTATAATACTGCCCCCTATATGCAAGAATAAAACTACTATAATACTGCTCCTATGTACAAGAATATAACTACTATAATACTGCCCCCTATGTACAAGAATATAACTACTATAATACTGCTCCTATGTACAAGAATATAACTACTATAATACTGCTCCTATGTACAAGAATATAACTACTATAATACTGCCTCCTATGTACAAGAATATAACTACTATATTACTGCCCCCTATGTACAGGAATATAACTACTATAATACTGCCCCGTATGTACACGAATATAACTACTATAATACTGCCCCCTATGTACAAGAATATAACTAGTATAATACTGCTCCCTATGTACAAGAATATAACTACTATAATACTGCCCCTATGTACAAGAATATAACTACTATAATACTGCCCCTATGTACAGGAATATAACTACTATAATACTGCCCACTATGTACAAGAATATAACTACTATAATACTGCTCCTATGTACAAGAATATAACTGACGCGCCCCCTGGGACATATTCCTTTTTGAGGGGAATACCCGGCACCGGATCAGATGGGGGGGGGGTTGTAGTCTCCGAGCGGCTGTGACCCGGCCCGTGCCCAGGGCGTCAAGCTAAGTGTTATGTGGCAGTCCTACAGATGTTATTAAAGTTCTTTTATGTCGACTACGCCACCCGTTGTGATGCGGTCACTGTGGCCGCCGCTGCAGCAGGGTCCGCTGAGGCTGATGGTGGATGTGCAGCTTGGTGGGATAACCCCCAACGGGAGGGGTATAGCCTCAGAGGGGACAGGCGCAGAGGATGGGGGTTGTGGTGGTGCAGTGCAGCCGGCAATGAAGACAGACTCGGGTTGTGCAGTTAAGGGTGTTTACTTACTGCTGATGTTGTACTGGTCACTCCAGCTGCTAGTGACCACCCGAGCCGTGCTGCGTCCACCAGGTCCTGGATCCGGTCAACCCCCAAACAAGTCCAGAGCGTGGCCCTGAGCTCTCCCTCTGTCCTTTCTTCAGCCGTCCCCACCAGTGATTCACCTAGGTCCAGCTCCCTCGGGCCTTCTTTTGGGACACCCTCGGCCCTGGGTTCCCTGACCCTTCATGTGGTTTGCCTTCAGGGTGAATGTAGTGGGTGACCGTGACAGACACTGCCCACGGTCTCCGGTCTCTGGCTGGGGATTGTTTTTGCCCCCACCAGCTTGGGTTCCGGTACCCTCTTGCTGACTCCTCACCCGGTGCTCTAATTTGGGTTCTTGGGTCCCTTCAGTCTTCCCCCTCTGGGTCTTTCTCTTTCTTTCTCCTCTCTCTCTCTCCAGGGCTGCTGTTTCCTTCTCTCTCTCCAACTGACTTGTTCTCAGCGTCTGACCCTGATCTAAGTTGGTGCCCTCCTTATATATCCCTCTATGTGTGAGCTCAGGTGACCAGCACCCAATGAGCTCCTATCACTACCCAGACTGCTCCCCCTATCTGCCCCTACACTACATGGGATGTACCACCCCCCTCCCACTCCAGCCAGGAACAGGCTCGGTTGTACCTGCACATTTCTAAGTGGGAGTACCGTCGGCCTGCTCCTCTGGAATGGGATGTATGTAGTGCATGCAGTCTATCTGAGCTCAGTTCCACACTCCTTCCTTACCCGGGAGTGGAATATCACACCTCTGGGTTGAGGTGCAATACCCCTGTAGCAGCCGAATCCTCAGGGTGCTACATTCCCCCCTGGTAAATCACAGCACGTCCTCGGGCTGTAAAGACAAAAACACCAAAACATACAAATTTTTCATATAAACATATAAAACATATAAGACATTATATATATAACATATCTTATCAGATAAAACTTTCTCGTAGACTTCTCTTGTCTCTGGTTCCTCCTCCGGACACTGTGCAACGTGTGTCCGGGAATAGTGCGACAGTCTCTTAGAAAATCTGGTTTTCTTATAAAACCGGTAGGGGGCGCTTTAGGACGCGCAACTATATACAGGGAAAGTTGGAAGTTGGCCGCTCTCAGTCCTCGGCCAGGTAGAGGGAAGGGAATGGCTGCTCACAGTCCTCAGCCTGTAGGATGAAGGGGTTAACGGGTAAAACAGTTCACTGGTCCCAACGGGGACTATTTTAGCAGCAACAACAGTTCCAGTTCCTTTATACCCTGATTGGGTAACTATTTACAACACCTGCTCTGCCGCACTCAACGGCGTCTTCCTCCTGCTCTTTGCTTATAGCTGGTTGTTACTTCAGACCCGTCCGGGTCCTCTTGCTCCTCCTCCTCGCACCGCAACTCCTCCTCCGTCAGGCGGTGTACGTGGAGGGCGTAAGGTCCTTTGGCACACTTGTGCCGGGTGAAAGTGACCTCGTCTCCGACGTAGAGGTCACGGCCTTTGTGACCTTCCGGCAGGTGGGACTCGACGTCTCTGCGAGTCACAAAAACGTCACCGCGGTTGTTACGGTCCCGAATAAAGCCCCACCCATGCTGCGGGTTGAACTTTATCACTGTCCCGATGGTGCGGGGACAATGCGCTGCATGGGGGTTCCTCCTAGTCCGGCTCTTCTGCTCCGCGCTCTGGATTTGGGCCTGTTGTTCTCTGACCCGCCTCTCCTCCCGTTCTCTCTTAAACTCTGCCAGCTGTTGACGGCAACACTCTGTACGTTCAGCTGCGGCTGCCCGAGTTTCTCCGGTGAACCCCATCAAATCTTCTCCCGTGGGGTCCCACACGAATTGGGCTTCTGCTAGAGGAGGCGAGACCCGAGCCACGGGCTTCGGAGCCGGGATTAGGGGCTCACACAAGGGCCCTAGTCTTTGCTGCCGCTCCATCTCAGGGTACCCTTCGGGCCAGATGAAGGGCCGCCCGTCCGGCCATGTGAGCTGGCCGAAGAGGTCCTCCCCCAGGTGTGGCACCCTAGGTATTGCGGGCGCGGGCGCGGTGGTGGTGGCGCCCGGGTTGCCCAGGCCTTGCGGCCAGGCCTGGGGCACCTGGAAGGTGAAGGGCACCGTTAGGACGGCGGCGCCCTGGGCTACCTGGCCTTGCGGCCAGGCCGGAGGCTCCGCGGAGGTAGGGGGCGCTGTTGGTGGTGCGGCGCCCGGGGGTACTAGGCCTTGCGACCAGGCTGGTGGTAATTCCTGCTTTGTCACGCTCCGGGTCGAGGCGCGTGACGTCACAGGGGTCGCTGCGGCGGCTTCCGGTCGGGGCCTAGTCCATGGCGGTGACCTGGCGGTTACGGGCACAGCAGGGGGACTTTCGGGCTCTGCGACGGGGAGCTGGGGCAGGTGAGCGGTGTCACGGCTTGGGGTATAGGCGTCCCCTTTACCTGCCTCCATGCGTTCGGCTCCCTCCTCGGCGCCGTCTCCGGCCTTGGGTCCTCCTGCGCCATCCTCAGAGGCGGTCTGCTTCCTCTTCCAGGGTAGCGTGCTCCGTTGACTGGTCTCTGCGTGCTGAGCCATCTCCCGGCTCCACTCCGCCAGTATCTCCCGCTGTACCCGGGCCATCCTCCGTGCGAGGCCCTCCAGGGCAGTTTGTGCACACTCCCGGTCTCGGGGGAGCTGCGCTAGGATCTCCGCTAGACCTAGCGGGGTTGTGGACTCCAGCAGGCTCCTGACCATCGGGTCGGTGCTGCTCTGCTCTGCTTCCGGCAGGCTCCTGGCCAGCGGGCCGGTGCTGCTCTGCCCTCCTTCCTCGGTCTCTAGCAGACTCCTGGCCAGCGGGCCGGTGCTGTTCTGCTCTCTTTCCATCTCCGGGTGAGCTTTTCTGCTGCTCCTTTCCAGGCTTCCTGCCTCCGGGTGCGCTCGCTCCAGACTGCTCCAAGCGACACCCATCTTTTCTCTTCTCTTTCGTCTCCTCCCACTTCTAGGGCGGTCCCGGGGCAACTCGGTGACTGTCAGCTCCAGGGGGAGTTCTTTCACGCTGACAGACACCTCCAGCATCACAGTCTCTGTTGGTGGGGGCGGTTTCCACTTTTGGCGCCATTTTCTGTCCTGGCCCACGATGGGAGGTGGCCTCCTGCCCTCCTTTGGCACGCCCATAATGGCGTCCGCTGCTCTTCCAAGGCGGGAAATCTGCGGTTTTGGCGGGAATCGCTTCCCAGTGGCGGGAAACTCTGCAGATGGCGGGAACAAGCTGGAAATGGCGGACAATCGGCGGGAAACGACTGGCGATGGAGTCCGATGGCGTGGACCCTCCGGAACCGGCGGGAGACTTCTTTCTGAGGTAAACTTGCACCTTTCTTCAGGCACGCAGTACCCGGGTGTTGCGGGCACGTAATCCTGCCGACTACGCCAAAGTTGACGCGCCCCCTGGGACATATTCCTTTTTGAGGGGAATACCCGGCACCGGATCAGATGGGGGGGGGTTGTAGTCTCCGAGCGGCTGTGACCCGGTCCCGTGCCCAGGGCGTCAAGCTAAGTGTTATGTGGCAGTCCTACAGATGTTATTAAAGTTCTTTTATGTCGACTACGCCACCCGTTGTGATGCGGTCACTGTGGCCGCCGCTGCAGCAGGGTCCGCTGAGGCTGATGGTGGATGTGCAGCTTGGTGGGATAACCCCCAACGGGAGGGGTATAGCCTCAGAGGGGACAGGCGCAGAGGATGGGGGTTGTGGTGGTGCAGTGCAGCCGGCAATGAAGACAGACTCGGGTTGTGCAGTTAAGGGTGTTTACTTACTGCTGATGTTGTACTGGTCACTCCAGCTGCTAGTGACCACCCGAGCCGTGCTGCGTCCACCAGGTCCTGGATCCGGTCAACCCCCAAACAAGTCCAGAGCGTGGCCCTGAGCTCTCCCTCTGTCCTTTCTTCAGCCGTCCCCACCAGTGATTCACCTAGGTCCAGCTCCCTCGGGCCTTCTTTTGGGACACCCTCGGCCCTGGGTTCCCTGACCCTTCATGTGGTTTGCCTTCAGGGTGAATGTAGTGGGTGACCGTGACAGACACTGCCCACGGTCTCCGGTCTCTGGCTGGGGATTGTTTTTGCCCCCACCAGCTTGGGTTCCGGTACCCTCTTGCTGACTCCTCACCCGGTGCTCTAATTTGGGTTCTTGGGTCCCTTCAGTCTTCCCCCTCTGGGTCTTTCTCTTTCTTTCTCCTCTCTCTCTCTCCAGGGCTGCTGTTTCCTTCTCTCTCTCCAACTGACTTGTTCTCAGCGTCTGACCCTGATCTAAGTTGGTGCCCTCCTTATATATCCCTCTATGTGTGAGCTCAGGTGACCAGCACCCAATGAGCTCCTATCACTACCCAGACTGCTCCCCCTATCTGCCCCTACACTACATGGGATGTACCACCCCCCTCCCACTCCAGCCAGGAACAGGCTCGGTTGTACCTGCACATTTCTAAGTGGGAGTACCGTCGGCCTGCTCCTCTGGAATGGGATGTATGTAGTGCATGCAGTCTATCTGAGCTCAGTTCCACACTCCTTCCTTACCCGGGAGTGGAATATCACACCTCTGGGTTGAGGTGCAATACCCCTGTAGCAGCCGAATCCTCAGGGTGCTACATAACTACTATAATACTGCTCCTATGTACAAGAATATAACTACTATAATACTGCCCCTATGTACAAGAATATAACTAATATAATACTGCCCCCCATGTACAAGAATATAACTACTATAATACTGCCCCTATGTACAAGAATATAACTACTATAATACTGCTCCTATGTACAGGAATATAACTACTATAATACTGCTCCTATGTACAAGAATATAACTACTATAATACTGCCCCCTATGTACAAGAATATAACTAATATAATACTGCCCCCTATGTACAAGAATATAACTACTATAATACTGCCCATATGTACAAGAATATAACTACTATAATACTGCTCCTATGTACAAGAATATAACTACTATAATACTGCTCATATGTACAAGAATATAACCACTATAATACTGCCCCCTATGTACAAGAATATAACTACTATAATACTGCCCCCTATGTACAAGAATATAACTACTATAATACTGCCCCTATGTACAAAAATATAACTACTATAATACTACCCCCTATGTACAAGAATATAGCTACTATAATACTGCCCCCTATGTACAAGAATATAATTACTATAATACTGTCCCCTATGTACAAGAATATAATTACTATAATACTACCCATATGTACAAGAATATAACTACTATAATACTGCCCCTATGTATAGGAATATAACTACTATAATACTGCCCCCTATGTACAAGAATATAACTACTATAATACTGCTCCTGTGTACAAGAATATAACTACTATAATACTGCTCCCTATGTACAGGAATATAACTACTATAATACTGCTCCTATGTACAAGAATATAACTACTATAATACTGCCCCCTATGTACAAGAATATAACTACTATAATACTGCTCCTATGTACAGGAATATAACTACTATAATACTGCTCCTATGTACAAGAATATAACTACTATAATACTGCTCCCTATGTACAAGAATATAACTACTATAATACTGCTCCTATGTACAAGAATATAACTACTATAATACTGCCCCCTATGTACAAGAATATAATTACTATAATACTGCCCCTATGTACAAGAATATAACTACTATAATACTGCTCCTATGTACAAGAATATAACTACTATAATACTGCCCCTATGTACAAGAATGTAACTACTATAATACTGCTCCTATGTACAAGAATATAACTACTATAATACTGCCTCCTATGTACAAGATTATAACTACTATATTACTGCCCCCTATGTACAGGAATATAACTATTATAATACTGCCCCGTATGTACACGAATATAACTACTATAATACTGCCCCCTATGTACAAGAATATAACTACTATAATACTGCTCCCTATGTACAAGAATATAACTACTATAATACTGCCCCTATGTACAAGAAAATAACTACTATAATACTGCCCCTATGTACAGGAATATAACTACAATAATACTGCCCCCTATGTACAAGAATATAACTACTATAATACTGCTCCTATGTACAAGAATATAACTACTATAATACTGCTCCTATGTACAAGAATATAACTACTATAATACTGCCCCTATGTACAAGAATATAATGACTATAATACTGCCCCCTATGTACAAGAATATAACTACTATAATACTGCCCCTATGTACAAGAATATAACTACTATAATACTGCTCCTATGTACAAGAATATAACTACTATAATACTGCTCCTATATACAAGAATATAACTACTATAATACTGCCCCTATGTACAAGAATATAACTACTATAATACTGTCCCCTAAGTAAAGAATATAACTACTATAATACTGACCCCTAGGTACAAGAATATAACTACTATAATACTGCCCCTATGTACAAGAATATAACTACTATAATACTACCCCCTATGTACAAGAATATAACTACTATAATACTGCCCCCTATGTACAAGAATATAATTACTATAATACTGCCCATATGTACAAGAATATAACTACTATAATACTGCCCCCTATGTACAAGAATATAACTACTATAATACTGCCCCCTATGTACAAGAATATAACTACTATAATACTGCCCCTATGTACAAGAATATAACTACTATAATACTGCCCCTATGTACAAGAATATAACTACTATAATACTGCTCCTATATACAAGAATATAACTACTATAATACTACTCCTATATACAAGAATATAACTACTATAATACTGCCCCCTATGTACAAGAATATAACTACTATAATACTGCCCCTATGTACAAGAATATAACTACTATAATACTGCCCCTATGTATAGGAATATAACTACTATAATACTGCCCCCTATGTACAAGAATATAACTACTATAATACTGCTCCTGTGTACAAGAATATAACTACTATAATACTGCTCCCTATGTACAGGAATATAACTACTATAATACTGCTCCTATGTACAAGAATATAACTACTATAATACTGCTCCTATGTACAGGAATATAACTACTATAATACTGCTCCTATGTACAAGAATATAACTACTATAATACTGCCCCTATGTACAAGAATATAACTACTATAATACTGCTCCTATGTACAAGAATATAACTACTATAATACTGCTCCTATGTACAGGAATATAACTACTATAATACTGCTCCTATGTACAAGAATATAACTACTATAATACTGCCCCTATGTACAAGAATATAACTACTATAATACTGCTCCTATGTACAAGAATATAACTACTATAATACTGCTCCTATGTACAAGAATATAACTACTATAATACTGCTTCTATGTACAAGAATATAACTACTATAATACTGCTCCTATGTACAAGAATATAACTACTATAATACTGCTCCTATGTACAAGAATATAACTACTATAATACTGCTCCCTATGTACAAGAATATAACTACTATAATACTGCTCCTATGTACAAGAATATAACTACTATAATACTGCTCCTATGTACAAGAATATAACTACTATAATACTGCTTCTATGTACAAGAATATAACTACTATAATACTGCTCCTATGTACAGGAATATAACTACTATAATACTGCACCTATGTACAAGAATATAACTACTATAATACTGCTCCTATGTACAAGAATATAACTACTATAATACTGCCCCATATGTACACGAATATAACTACTATAATACTGCCCCTATGTACAAGAATATAACTACTATAATACTGCTCCTATGTACAGGAATATAACTACTATAATACTGCTCCTATGTACAAGAATATAACTACTATAATACTGCACCTATGTACAAGAATATAACTACTATAATACTGCCCCCTATGTACAAGAATATAACTAATATAATACTGCCCCCTATGTACAAGAATATAACTACTATAATACTGCCCATATGTACAAGAATATAACTACTATAATACTGCTCCTATGTACAAGAATATAGCTACTATAATACTGCTCATATGTACAAGAATATAACCACTATAATACTGCCCCCTATGTACAAGAATATAACTACTATAATACTGCCCCCTATGTACAAGAATATAACTACTATAATACTGCCTCCTATGTACAAGAATATAACTACTATAATACTGCTCCTATGTACAAGAATATAACTACTATAATACTGCCCCCTATGTACAAGAATATAACTACTATAATACTGCCCCCTATGTACAAGAATATAACTACTATAATACTGCCCCCTATGTACAAGAATATAACTACTATAATACTGCCCCCTATGTACAAGAATATAACTACTAGAATACTGCCACCTATGTACAAGAATATAACTATTATAATACTGCTCCTATGTACAAGAATATAACTACTATAATACTGCTCCTATGTACACGAATATAACTACTATAATACTGCCCCCTATGTACAAGAATATAACTACTATAATACTGCTCCCATGTACAAGAATATAACTACTATAATACTGCTCCTATGTACAAGAATATAATTACTATAAAACTGCTCCTATGTACAAGAATATAACTACTATAATACTGCTCCCATGTACAAGAATATAACTACTATAATACTGCTCCTATGTACAAGAATATAACTACTATAATACTGCCCCCTATGTACAAGAATATAGCTACTATAATACTGCTCCTATGTACAAGAATATAACTACTATAATACTGCTCCTATGTACAAGAATATAACTACTATAATACTGCCCCCTATGTACACGAATATAACTACTATAATACTGCTCCTATGTACAAGAATATAACTACTATAATACTGCCCCCTATGTACACAAATATAACGACTATAATACTGCTCTTATGTACAAGGATATAACTACTATAATACTGCCCCCTATGTACAAGAATATAACTACTATAATACTGCCCCCTATGTACAAGAATATAACTACTATAATACTGCCCCCTATATGCAAGAATATAACTACTATAATACTGCCGCTATGTACAAGAATGTAACTACTAAAATACTGCTCCTATGTACAAGAATATAACTACTATAATACTGCCCATATGTAGAAGAATATAACCACTATAATACTGCCCCCTATGTACAAGGATATAACTACTATAATACTGCCCCCTATGTACAAGAATATAACTACTATAATACTGCCCCCTATGTACAAGAATATAACTACTATAATACTGACTCCTATGTACAAGAATATAACTACTATAATACTGCTCCTATGTACAAGGATATAACTACTATAATACTGCCCCCTATGTACAAGAATATAACTACTATAATACTGCCCCCTATGTACAAGAATATAACTACTATAATACTGCCCCCTATATGCAAGAATATAACTACTATAATACTGCCGCTATGTACAAGAATGTAACTACTAAAATACTGCTCCTATGTACAAGAATATAACTACTATAATACTGCCCATATGTAGAAGAATATAACCACTATAATACTGCCCCCTATGTACAAGGATATAACTACTATAATACTGCCCCCTATGTACAAGAATATAACTACTATAATACTGCCCCCTATGTACAAGAATATAACTACTATAATACTGACTCCTATGTACAAGAATATAACTACTATAATACTGCTCCTATGTACAAGAATATAACTACTATAATACTGCCCCCTATGTACAAGAATATAACTACTATAATACTGCCCCTATGTACAAGAATATAACTACTATAATACTGCCCCCTATGTACAAGAATATAACTACTATAATACTGCTCCTATGTACAAGAATATAACTACTATAATACTGCTCCTATGTACAAGAATATAACTACTATAATACTGCCCCTATGTACAAGAATATAACTACTATAATACTGCCCCCTATGTACACGTATATAACTACTATAATACTGCCCCCTATGTACAAGAATATAACTACTATAATACTGCCCCCTATGTACAAGAATATAACTACTATAATACTGCTCCTATGTACAAGAATATAACTACTATAATACTGCTCCCATGTACAAGAATATAACTACTATAATACTGCTCCCATGTACAAGAATATAACTACTATAATACTGCCCCTATGGACAAGAATATAACTACTATAATACTGCCCCCTATGTACAAGAATATAACTACTATAATACTGCCCCCTATATACAAGAATATAACTACTATAATACTGCCCCCTATATGCAAGAATATAACTACTATAATACTGCCTTCTATGTACAAGAATATAACTACTATAATACTGCTCCTATGTACAAGAATATAACTAGTATAATACTGCCCCCTATGTACAAGAATATAACTACTATAATACTGCTCCTATGTACAAGAATATAACTACTATAATACTGCTCCTATGTACAAGAATATAACTACTATAATACTGCCCCCTATGTACAAGAATATAACTACTATAATACTGCTCCTATGTACAAGAATATAACTACTATAATACTGCCCCCTATGTACACGAATATAACTACTATAATACTGCTCCTATGTACAAGAATATAACTACTATAATACTGCCCCCTATGTACACAAATATAACGACTATAATACTGCTCTTATGTACAAGGATATAACTACTATAATACTGCCCCCTATGTACAAGAATATAACTACTATAATACTGCCCCCTATGTACAAGAATATAACTACTATAATACTGCCCCCTATATGCAAGAATATAACTACTATAATACTGCCGCTATGTACAAGAATGTAACTACTAAAATACTGCTCCTATGTACAAGAATATAACTACTATAATACTGCCCATATGTAGAAGAATATAACCACTATAATACTGCCCCCTATGTACAAGGATATAACTACTATAATACTGCCCCCTATGTACAAGAATATAACTACTATAATACTGCCCCCTATGTACAAGAATATAACTACTATAATACTGACTCCTATGTACAAGAATATAACTACTATAATACTGCTCCTATGTACAAGGATATAACTACTATAATACTGCCCCCTATGTACAAGAATATAACTACTATAATACTGCCCCCTATGTACAAGAATATAACTACTATAATACTGCCCCCTATATGCAAGAATATAACTACTATAATACTGCCGCTATGTACAAGAATGTAACTACTAAAATACTGCTCCTATGTACAAGAATATAACTACTATAATACTGCCCATATGTAGAAGAATATAACCACTATAATACTGCCCCCTATGTACAAGGATATAACTACTATAATACTGCCCCCTATGTACAAGAATATAACTACTATAATACTGCCCCCTATGTACAAGAATATAACTACTATAATACTGACTCCTATGTACAAGAATATAACTACTATAATACTGCTCCTATGTACAAGAATATAACTACTATAATACTGCCCCCTATGTACAAGAATATAACTACTATAATACTGCCCCTATGTACAAGAATATAACTACTATAATACTGCCCCCTATGTACAAGAATATAACTACTATAATACTGCTCCTATGTACAAGAATATAACTACTATAATACTGCTCCTATGTACAAGAATATAACTACTATAATACTGCCCCTATGTACAAGAATATAACTACTATAATACTGCCCCCTATGTACACGAATATAACTACTATAATACTGCCCCCTATGTACAAGAATATAACTACTATAATACTGCTCCTATGTACAAGAATATAACTACTATAATACTGCTCCCATGTACAAGAATATAACTACTATAATACTGCTCCCATGTACAAGAATATAACTACTATAATACTGCCCCTATGGAAAAGAATATAACTACTATAATACTGCCCCCTATGTACAAGAATATAACTACTATAATACTGCCCCCTATATACAAGAATATAACTACTATAATACTGCCCCCTATATGCAAGAATATAACTACTATAATACTGCCTTCTATGTACAAGAATATAACTACTATAATACTGCTCCTATGTACAAGAATATAACTAGTATAATACTGCCCCCTATGTACAAGAATATAACTACTATAATACTGCTCCTATGTACAAGAATATAACTACTATAATACTGCTCCTATGTACAAGAATATAACTACTATAATACTGCCCCCTATGTACAAGAATATAACTACTATAATACTGCTCCTATGTACAAGAATATAACTACTATAATACTGCTCCTATGTACAAGAATATAACTACTATAATACTGCCCCCGATGTACAAGAATATAATTACTATAATACTGCTCCTATGTACAAGAATATAACTACTATAATACTGCTCTTATGTACAAGAATATAACTACTATAATACTGCTCCTATGTACAAGAATATAACTACTATAATACTGCTCTTATGTACAAGAATATAACTACTATAATACTGCTCCTATGTACAAGAAAATAACTACTATAATACTGCTACTATGTACAAGAATATAACTACTATAATACTGCTCCTATATACAAGAATATAACTACTATAATACTGCCCCTGTGTACAAGAATATAACTACTATAATACTGCCCCCTATGTACAAGAATATAACTACTATAATACTGCCTTCTATGTACAAGAATATAACTACTATAATACTGCTCCTATATACAAGAATATAACTACTATAATACTGCTCCTATGTACAAGAATATAACTACTATAATACTGCTCCTATGTACAAGAATATAACTACTATAATACTGCCCCCTATGTACAAGAATATAACTACTATAATACTGCCCCCTATATACAAGAATATAACTAATATAATACTGCCCCCTATATGCAAGAATATAACTACTATAATACTGCTCCTATGTACAAGAATATAACTACTATAATACTGCCCCTATGTACAAGAATATAACGACTATAATACTGCCCCCTATGTACAAGAATATAACTACTATAATACTGTCTCCTATGTACAAGAATATAACTACTATAATACTGCCCCCTATGTACAAGAATATAACTACTATAATACTGCTCCTATATACAAGAATATAACTACTATAATACTGCCCATATGTACAAGAATATAAATACTATACTACTGTCCCCTAAGTAAAGAATATAACTACTATAATACTGCCCCCTATGTACAAGAATATAACTACTATAATACTGCCCCTATGTACAAGAATATAACTACTATAATACTACCCCCTATGTACAAGAATATAACTACTATAATACTGCCCCCTATGTACAAGAATATAACTACTATAATACTGCCCCCTATGTACAAGAATATAACTACTATAATACTGCCCCTATGTACAAGAATATAACTACTATAATACTGCCCCTATGTACAAGAATATAACTACTATAATACTGCTCCTATATACAAGAATATAACTACTATAATACTGCTCCTATATACAATAATATAACTACTATAATACTGCCCCCTATGTACAAGAATATAACTACTATAATACTGCCCCTATGTACAAGAATATAACTACTATAATACTGCCGCTATGTATAGGAATATAACTACTATAATACTGCCCCCTATGTACAAGAATATAACTACTATAATACTGCTCCTGTGTACAAGAATATAACTACTATAATACTGCCCCCTATGTACAAGAATATAACTACTATAATACTGCTCCCTATGTACAGTAATATAACTACTATAATACTGCTCCTATGTACAAGAATATAACTACTATAATACTGCTCCTATGTACAGGAATATAACTACTATAATACTGCTCCTATGTACAAGAATATAACTACTATAATACTGCTCCTATGTACAAGAATATAACTACTATAATACTGCTCCTATGTACAAGAATATAACTACTATAATACTGCTTCTATGTACAAGAATATAACTACTATAATACTGCTCCCTATGTACAAGAATATAACTACTATAATACTGCTCCCTATGTACAAGAATATAACTACTATAATACTGCTCCTATGTACAAGAATATAACTACTATAATACTGCTCCTATGTATAAGAATATAACTACTATAATACTGCTTCTATGTACAAGAATATAACTACTATAATACTGCTCCTATGTACAGGAATATAACTACTATAATACTGCTCCTATGTACACGAATATAACTACTATAATACTGCCCCCTATGTACAAGAATATAGCTACTATAATACTGCTCCTATGTACAAGAATATAACTACTATAATACTGCTCCTATGTACAAGAATATAACTACTATAATACTGCCCCCTATGTACACGAATATAACTACTATAATACTGCTCCTATGTACAAGGATATAACTACTATAATACTGCCCCCTATGTACAAGAATATAACTACTATAATACTGCCCCCTATATGCAAGAATATAACTACTATAATACTGCCGCTATGTACAAGAATATAACTACTATAATACTGCCCCCTATGTACAAGAATTTATCTACTATAATACTGCCCCTATGTACAAGAATATAACTACTATAATACTGCCCCCTACGTACAAGAATATAACTACTATAATACTGCCCCTATGTACAAGAATATAACTACTATAATACTGCCCCCTATATACAAGAATATATCTACTATAAAACTGCCCCTATGTACAAGAATATAACTACTATAATACTGCCCCTATGTACAAGAATATAACTACTATAATACTGCCGCTATGTACAAGAATATAACTACTATAATACTGCTCCTATGTACAAGAATATAACTACTATAATACTGCCCACTATGTACAAGAATATAACTACTATAATACTGCTCCTATGTACAAGAATATAACTAATATAATACTGCCCCCTATATACAAGAATATATCTACTATAATACTGCACCTATGTACAAGAATATAACTACTATAATACTGCCCCCTATGTACAAGAATATAACTAATATAATACTGCCCCCTATGTACAAGAATATAACTACTATAATACTGCCCCTATGTACAAGAATATAACTACTATAATACTGCTCCTATGTACAAGAATATAACTACTATAATACTGCCCATATGTACAAGAATATAACCACTATAATACTGCCCCCTATGTACAAGAATATAACTACTATAATACTGCCCCCTATGTACAAGAATATAACTACTATAATACTGCCTCCTATGTACAAGAATATAACTACTATAATACTGCTCCTATGTACAAGAATATAACTACTATAATACTGCCCCCTATGTACAAGAATATAACTACTATAATACTGCCCCTATGTACAAGAATATAACTACTATAATACTGCCCCCTATGTACAAGAATATAACTACTATAATACTGCTCCTATGTACAAGAATATAACTACTATAATACTGCTCCTATGTACAAGAATATAACTACTATAATACTGCCCCCTATGTACAAGAATATAACTACTATAATACTGCCCCCTATGTACACGAATATAACTACTATAATACTGCCCCCTATGTACAAGAATATAACTACTATAATACTGCCCCCTATGTACAAGAATATAACTACTATAATACTGCTCCTATGTACAAGAATATAACTACTATAATACTGCTCCCATGTACAAGAATATAACTACTATAATACTGCTCCCATGTACAAGAATATAACTACTATAATACTGCCCCTATGGACAAGAATATAACTACTATAATACTGCCCCCTATGTACAAGAATATAACTACTATAATACTGCCCCTATATACAAGAATATAACTACTATAATACTGCCCCCTATATGCAAGAATAAAACTACTATAATACTGCTCCTATGTACAAGAATATAACTACTATAATACTGCCCCCTATGTACAAGAATATAACTACTATAATACTGCTCCTATGTACAAGAATATAACTACTATAATACTGCTCCTATGTACAAGAATATAACTACTATAATACTGCTCCTATGTACAAGAATATAACTACTATAATACTGCCCCCGATGTACAAGAATATAACTACTATAATACTGCTCCTATGTACAAGAATATAACTACTATAATACTGCTCCTATGTACAAGAATATAACTACTATAATACTGCTCCTATGTACAAGAATATAACTACTATAATACTGCTCCTATATACAAGAATATAACTACTATAATATTGCCCCTGTGTACAAGAATATAACTACTATAATACTGCCCCCTATGTACAAGAATATAACTACTATAATACTGCCCCTATGTACAAGAATATAACTACTATAATACTGCCCCTATGTACAAGAATATAACTACTATAATACTGCCCCTATGTATAGGAATATAACTACTATAATACTACCCCCTATGTACAAGAATATAACTACTATAATACTGCCCCCTATGTACAAGAATATAACTACTATAATACTGCCCCCTATGTACAAGAATATAACTACTATAATACTGCCCCTATGTACAAGAATATAACTACTATAATACTGCCCCTATGTACAAGAATATAACTACTATAATACTGCTCCTATATACAAGAATATAACTACTATAATACTGCTCCTATATACAATAATATAACTACTATAATACTGCCCCCTATGTACAAGAATATAACTACTATAATACTGCCCCTATGTATAGGAATATAACTACTATAATACTGCCCCCTATGTACAAGAATATAACTACTATAATACTGCTCCTGTGTACAAGAATATAACTACTATAATACTGCCCCCTATGTACAAGAATATAACTACTATAATACTGCTCCCTATGTACAGGAATATAACTACTATAATACTGCTCCTATGTACAAGAATATAACTACTATAATACTGCTCCTATGTACAGGAATATAACTACTATAATACTGCTCCTATGTACAAGAATATAACTACTATAATACTGCTCCTATGTACAAGAATATAACTACTATAATACTGCTCCTATGTACAAGAATATAACTACTATAATACTGCTTCTATGTACAAGAATATAACTACTATAATACTGCTTCTATGTACAAGAATATAACTACTATAATACTGCTCCCTATGTACAAGAATATAACTACTATAATACTGCTCCTATGTACAAGAATATAACTACTATAATACTGCTCCTATGTACAAGAATATAACTACTATAATACTGCCCCCCATATACAAGAATATAACTACTATAATGCTGCTCCTATGTACAGGAATATAACTACTATAATACTGCACCTATGTACAAGAATATAACTACTATAATACTGCTCCTATGTACAAGAATATAACTACTATAATACTGCCCCCTATGTACAAGAATATAACTAATATAATACTGCCCCCTATGTACAAGAATATAACTACTATAATACTGCCCCTATGTACAAGAATATAACTACTATAATACTGCTCCTATGTACAGGAATATAACTACTATAATACTGCTCCTATGTACAAGAATATAACTACTATAATACTGCACCTATGTACAAGAATATAACTACTATAATACTGCCCCCTATGTACAAGAATATAACTAATATAATACTGCCCCCTATGTACAAGAATATAACTACTATAATACTGCCCATATGTACAAGAATATAACTACTATAATACTGCTCCTATGTACAAGAATATAACTACTATAATACTGTTCATATGTACAAGAATATAACTACTATAATACTGCCCCCTATGTACAAGAATATAGCTACTATAATACTGCCCCCTATGTACAAGAATATAATTACTATAATACTGCCCATATGTACAAGAATATAACTACTATAATACTGCCCCCTATGTACAAGAATATAACTACTATAATACTGCCCCTATGTACAAGAATATAACTACTATAATACTGCCCCCTATGTACAAGAATATAACTACTATAATACTGCTCCTATGTACAGGAATATAACTACTGTAATACTGCTCCTATGTACAAGAATATAACTACTATAATACTGCACCTATGTACAAGAATATAACTACTATAATACTGCCCCCTATGTACAAGAATATAACTAATATAATACTGCCCTCTATGTACAAGAATATAACTACTATAATACTGCCCATATGTACAAGAATATAACTACTATAATACTGCTCCTATGTACAAGAATATAACTACTATAATACTGCTCATATGTACAAGAATATAACCACTATAATACTGCCCCCTATGTACAATAATATAACTACTATAATACTGCCCCCTTTGTACAAGAATATAACTACTATAATACTGCCTCCTATGTACAATAATATAACTACTATAATACTGCTCCTATGTACAAGAATATAACTACTATAATACTGCCCCCTATGTACAAGAATATAACTACTATAATACTGCCCCCTATGTACAAGAATATAATTACTATAATACTGCCCCCTATGTACAAGAATATAACTACTATAATACTGCCCCCTCTGTTCAAGAATATAACTACTATAATACTGCTCCTATGTACAAGAATATAACTACTATAATACTGCTCCTATGTACACGAATATAACTACTAAAATACTGCCCCCTATGTACAAGAATATAACTACTATAATACTGCCCCCTATGTACAAGAATATAACTACTATAATACTGCTCCCATGTACAAGAATATAACTACTATAATACTGCTCCTATGTACAAGAATATAACTACTATAATACTGCTCCTATGTACAAGAATATAACTACTATAATACTGCTCCTATGTACAAGAATATAACTACTATAATACTGCCCCCTATGTACAAGAATATAGCTACTATAATACTGCTCCTATGTACAAGAATATAACTACTATAATACTGCTCCTATGTACAAGAATATAACTACTATAATACTGCCCCCTATGTACACGAATATAACTACTATAATACTGCTCCTATGTACAAGGATATAACTACTATAATACTGCCCCCTATGTACAAGAATATAACTACTATAATACTGCCCCCTATATGCAAGAATATAACTACTATAATACTGCCGCTATGTACAAGAATATAACTACTATAATACTGCTCCTATGTACAAGAATATAACTACTATAATACTGCCCCCTATGTACAAGAATTTAACTACTATAATACTGCCCCTATGTACAAGAATATAACTACTATAATACTGCCCCCTATGTACAAGAATATAACTACTATAATACTGCCCCTATGTACAAGAATATAACTACTATAATACTGCCCCCTATATACAAGAATATAACTACTATAATACTGCCCCTATGTACAAGAATATAACTACTATAATACTGCCGCTATGTACAAGAATATAACTACTATAATACTGCTCCTATGTACAAGAATATAACTACTATAATACTGCCCCTATGTACAAGAATATAACTACTATAATACTGCCCCCTATGTACAAGAATATAACTACTATAATACTGCTCCTATGTACAAGAATATAACTACTATAATACTGCCCCCTATATACAAGAATATATCTACTATAATACTGCACCTATGTACAAGAATATAACTACTATAATACTGCCCCCTATGTACAAGAATATAACTAATATAATACTGCCCCCTATGTACAAGAATATAACTACTATAATACTGCTCCTATGTACAAGAATATAACTACTATAATACTGCTCCTATGTACAAGAATATAACTACTATAATACTGCCCCCTATGTACACGAATATAACTACTATAATACTGCCCCCTATGTACAAGAATATAACTGCTATAATACTGCCCCCTATGTACAAGAATATAACTACTATAATACTGCTCCTATGTACAAGAATATAACTACTATAATACTGCTCCCATGTACAAGAATATAACTACTATAATACTGCTCCCATGTACAAGAATATAACTACTATAATACTGCCCCTATGGACAAGAATATAACTACTATAATACTGCCCCCTATGTACAAGAATATAACTAATATAATACTGCCCCTATATACAAGAATATAACTACTATAATGCTGCCCCCTATATGCAAGAATAAAACTACTATAATACTGCTCCTATGTACAAGAATATAACTACTATAATACTGCCCCCTATGTACAAGAATATAACTACTATAATACTGCTCCTATGTACAAGAATATAACTACTATAATACTGCTCCTATGTACAAGAATATAACTACTATAATACTGCTCCCATGTACAAGAATATAACTACTATAATACTGCTCCCATGTACAAGAATATAACTACTATAATACTGCTCCTATGTACAAGAATATAACTACTATAATACTGCCCCCTATGTACAAGAATATAGCTACTATAATACTGCTCCTATGTACAAGAATATAACTACTATAATACTGCTCCTATGTACAAGAATATAACTACTATAATACTGCCCCCTATGTACACGAATATAACTACTATAATACTGCTCCTATGTACAAGGATATAACTACTATAATACTGCCCCCTATGTACAAGAATATAACTACTATAATACTGCCCCCTATATGCAAGAATATAACTACTATAATACTGCCGCTATGTACAAGAATATAACTACTATAATACTGCTCCTATGTACAAGAATATAACTACTATAATACTGCCCCCTATGTACAAGAATTTATCTACTATAATACTGCCCCTATGTACAAGAATATAACTACTATAATACTGCCCCCTATGTACAAGAATATAACTACTATAATACTGCCCCTATGTACAAGAATATAACTACTATAATACTGCCCCCTATATACAAGAATATAACTACTATAATACTGCCCCTATGTACAAGAATATAACTACTATAATACTGCCGCTATGTACAAGAATATAACTACTATAATACTGCTCCTATGTACAAGAATATAACTACTATAATACTGCCCCTATGTACAAGAATATAACTACTATAATACTGCCCCCTATGTACAAGAATATAACTACTATAATACTGCTCCTATGTACAAGAATATAACTACTATAATACTGCCCCCTATATACAAGAATATATCTACTATAATACTGCACCTATGTACAAGAATATAACTACTATAATACTGCCCCCTATGTACAAGAATATAACTAATATAATACTGCCCCCTATGTACAAGAATATAACTACTATAATACTGCCCCTATGTACAAGAATATAACTACTATAATACTGCTCCTATGTACAAGAATATAACTACTATAACACTGCCCATATGTACAAGAATATAACCACTATAATACTGCCCCCTATGTACAAGAATATAACTACTATAATACTGCCCCCTATGTACAAGAATATAACTACTATAATACTGCCTCCTATGTACAAGAATATAACTACTATAATACTGCTCCTATGTACAAGAATATAACTACTATAATACTGCCCCCTATGTACAAGAATATAACTACTATAATACTGCCCCTATGTACAAGAATATAACTACTATAATACTGCTCCTATGTACAAGAATATAACTACTATAATACTGCTCCTATGTACAAGAATATAACTACTATAATACTGCCCCCTATGTACAAGAATATAACTACTATAATACTGCCCCCTATGTACACGAATATAACTACTATAATACTGCCCCCTATGTACAAGAATATAACTACTATAATACTGCCCCCTATGTACAAGAATATAACTACTATAATACTGCTCCTATGTACAAGAATATAACTACTATAATACTGCTCCTATGTACAAGAATATAACTACTATAATACTGCTCCCATGTACAAGAATATAACTACTATAATACTGCTCCCATGTACAAGAATATAACTACTATAATACTGCTCCCATGTACAAGAATATAACTACTATAATACTGCCCCTACGGACAAGAATATAACTACTATAATACTGCCCCCTATGTACAAGAATATAACTACTATAATACTGCCCCTATATACAAGAATATAACTACTATAATACTGCCCCCTATATGCAAGAATAAAACTACTATAATACTGCTCCTATGTACAAGAATATAACTACTATAATACTGCCCCCTATGTACAAGAATATAACTACTATAATACTGCTCCTATGTACAAGAATATAACTACTATAATACTGCTCCTATGTACAAGAATATAACTACTATAATACTGCTCCTATGTACAAGAATATAACTACTATAATACTGCTCCCATGTACAAGAATATAACTACTATAATACTGCTCCCATGTACAAGAATATAACTACTATAATACTGCCCCTATAGACAAGAATATAACTACTATAATACTGCCCCCTATGTACAAGAATATAACTACTATAATACTGCCCCTATATACAAGAATATAACTACTATAATACTGCCCCCTATATGCAAGAATAAAACTACTATAATACTGCTCCTATGTACAAGAATATAACTATTATAATACTGCCCCCTATGTACAAGAATATAACTACTATAATACTGCTCCTATGTACAAGAATATAACTACTATAATACTGCTCCTATGTACAAGAATATAACTACTATAATACTGCTCCTATGTACAAGAATATAACTACTATAATACTGCCCCCGATGTACAAGAATATAACTACTATAATACTGCTCCTATGTACAAGAATATAACTACTATAATACTGCTCCTATGTACAAGAATATAACTACTATAATACTGCTCCTATGTACAAGAATATAACTACTATAATACTGCTCCTATGTACAAGAATATAACTACTATAATACTGCTCCTATGTACAAGAATATAACTACTATAATACTGCTCCTATGTACAAGAATATAACTACTATAATACTGCTCCTATATACAAGAATATAAGTACTATAATATTGCCCCTGTGTACAAGAATATAACTACTATAATACTGCCCCCTATGTACAAGAATATAACTACTATAATACTGCCCCTATGTACAAGAATATAACTACTATAATACTGCCCCTATGTACAAGAATATAACTACTATAATACTGCCCCTATGTATAGGAATATAACTACTATAATACTACCCCCTATGTACAAGAATATAACTACTATAATACTGCCCCCTATGTACAAGAATATAACTACTATAATACTGCCCCCTATGTACAAGAATATAACTACTATAATACTGCCCCTATGTACAAGAATATAACTACTATAATACTGCCCCTATGTACAAGAATATAACTACTATAATACTGCTCCTATATACAAGAATATAACTACTATAATACTGCTCCTATATACAATAATATAACTACTATAATACTGCCCCCTATGTACAAGAATATAACTACTATAATACTGCCCCTATGTATAGGAATATAACTACTATAATACTGCCCCCTATGTACAAGAATATAACTACTATAATACTGCTCCTGTGTACAAGAATATAACTACTATAATACTGCCCCCTATGTACAAGAATATAACTACTATAATACTGCTCCCTATGTACAGGAATATAACTACTATAATACTGCTCCTATGTACAAGAATATAACTACTATAATACTGCTCCTATGTACAGGAATATAACTACTATAATACTGCTCCTATGTACAAGAATATAACTACTATAATACTGCTCCTATGTACAAGAATATAACTACTATAATACTGCTCCTATGTACAAGAATATAACTACTATAATACTGCTTCTATGTACAAGAATATAACTACTATAATACTGCTCCTATGTACAAGAATATAACTACTATAATACTGCTCCCTATGTACAAGAATATAACTACTATAATACTGCTCCTATGTACAAGAATATAACTACTATAATACTGCTCCTATGTACAAGAATATAACTACTATAATACTGCTTCTATGTACAAGAATATAACTACTATAATACTGCTCCTATGTACAGGAATATAACTACTATAATACTGCACCTATGTACAAGAATATAACTACTATAATACTGCTCCTATGTACAAGAATATAACTACTATAATACTGCCCCCTATGTACAAGAATATAACTAATATAATACTGCCCCCTATGTACAAGAATATAACTACTATAATACTGCCCCTATGTACAAGAATATAACTACTATAATACTGCTCCTATGTACAGGAATATAACTACTATAATACTGCTCCTATGTACAAGAATATAACTACTATAATACTGCACCTATGTACAAGAATATAACTACTATAATACTGCCCCCTATGTACAAGAATATAACTAATATAATACTGCCCCCTATGTACAAGAATATAACTACTATAATACTGCCCATATGTACAAGAATATAACTACTATAATACTGCTCCTATGTACAAGAATATAACTACTATAATACTGTTCATATGTACAAGAATATAACTACTATAATACTGCCCCCTATGTACAAGAATATAGCTACTATAATACTGCCCCCTATGTACAAGAATATAATTACTATAATACTGCCCATATGTACAAGAATATAACTACTATAATACTGCCCCCTATGTACAAGAATATAACTACTATAATACTGCCCCTATGTACAAGAATATAACTACTATAATACTGCCCCCTATGTACAAGAATATAACTACTATAATACTGCTCCTATGTACAGGAATATAACTACTGTAATACTGCTCCTATGTACAAGAATATAACTACTATAATACTGCACCTATGTACAAGAATATAACTACTATAATACTGCCCCCTATGTACAAGAATATAACTACTATAATACTGCCCTCTATGTACAAGAATATAACTAATATAATACTGCCCTCTATGTACAAGAATATAACTACTATAATACTGCCCATATGTACAAGAATATAACTACTATAATACTGCTCCTATGTACAAGAATATAACTACTATAATACTGCTCATATGTACAAGAATATAACCACTATAATACTGCCCCCTATGTACAATAATATAACTACTATAATACTGCCCCCTTTGTACAAGAATATAACTACTATAATACTTCCTCCTATGTACAATAATATAACTACTATAATACTGCTCCTATGTACAAGAATATAACTACTATAATACTGCCCCCTATGTACAAGAATATAACTACTATAATACTGCCCCCTATGTACAAGAACATAATTACTATAATACTGCCCCGTATGTACAAGAATATAACTACTATAATACTGCCCCCTATGTACAAGAATATAACTACTATAATACTGCTCCTATGTACAAGAATATAACTACTATAATACTGCTCCTATGTACACGAATATAACTACTAAAATACTGCCCCCTATGTACAAGAATATAACTACTATAATACTGCCCCCTATGTACAAGAATATAACTACTATAATACTGCTCCCATGTACAAGAATATAACTACTATAATACTGCTCCTATGTACAAGAATATAACTACTATAATACTGCTCCTATGTACAAGAATATAACTACTATAATACTGCTCCTATGTACAAGAATATAACTACTATAATACTGCCCCCTATGTACAAGAATATAGCTACTATAATACTGCTCCTATGTACAAGAATATAACTACTATAATACTGCTCCTATGTACAAGAATATAACTACTATAATACTGCCCCCTATGTACACGAATATAACTACTATAATACTGCTCCTATGTACAAGGATATAACTACTATAATACTGCCCCCTATGTACAAGAATATAACTACTATAATACTGCCCCCTATATGCAAGAATATAACTACTATAATACTGCCGCTATGTACAAGAATATAACTACTATAATACTGCTCCTATGTACAAGAATATAACTACTATAATACTGCCCCCTATGTACAAGAATTTAACTACTATAATACTGCCCCTATGTACAAGAATATAACTACTATAATACTGCCCCCTATGTACAAGAATATAACTACTATAATACTGCCCCTATGTACAAGAATATAACTACTATAATACTGCCCCCTATATACAAGAATATAACTACTATAATACTGCCCCTATGTACAAGAATATAACTACTATAATACTGCCGCTATGTACAAGAATATAACTACTATAATACTGCCCCCTATGTACAAGAACATAATTACTATAATACTGCCCCGTATGTACAAGAATATAACTACTATAATACTGCCCCCTATGTACAAGAATATAACTACTATAATACTGCTCCTATGTACAAGAATATAACTACTATAATACTGCTCCTATGTACACGAATATAACTACTAAAATACTGCCCCCTATGTACAAGAATATAACTACTATAATACTGCCCCCTATGTACAAGAATATAACTACTATAATACTGCTCCCATGTACAAGAATATAACTACTATAATACTGCTCCTATGTACAAGAATATAACTACTATAATACTGCTCCTATGTACAAGAATATAACTACTATAATACTGCTCCTATGTACAAGAATATAACTACTATAATACTGCCCCCTATGTACAAGAATATAGCTACTATAATACTGCTCCTATGTACAAGAATATAACTACTATAATACTGCTCCTATGTACAAGAATATAACTACTATAATACTGCCCCCTATGTACACGAATATAACTACTATAATACTGCTCCTATGTACAAGGATATAACTACTATAATACTGCCCCCTATGTACAAGAATATAACTACTATAATACTGCCCCCTATATGCAAGAATATAACTACTATAATACTGCCGCTATGTACAAGAATATAACTACTATAATACTGCTCCTATGTACAAGAATATAACTACTATAATACTGCCCCCTATGTACAAGAATTTAACTACTATAATACTGCCCCTATGTACAAGAATATAACTACTATAATACTGCCCCCTATGTACAAGAATATAACTACTATAATACTGCCCCTATGTACAAGAATATAACTACTATAATACTGCCCCCTATATACAAGAATATAACTACTATAATACTGCCCCTATGTACAAGAATATAACTACTATAATACTGCCGCTATGTACAAGAATATAACTACTATAATACTGCTCCTATGTACAAGAATATAACTACTATAATACTGCCCCTATGTACAAGAATATAACTACTATAATACTGCCCCCTATGTATAAGAATATAACTACTATAATACTGCTCCTATGTACAAGAATATAACTACTATAATACTGCCCCCTATATACAAGAATATATCTACTATAATACTGCACCTATGTACAAGAATATAACTACTATAATACTGCCCCCTATGTACAAGAATATAACTAATATAATACTGCCCCCTATGTACAAGAATATAACTACTATAATACTGCTCCTATGTACAAGAATATAACTACTATAATACTGCTCCTATGTACAAGAATATAACTACTATAATACTGCCCCCTATGTACACGAATATAACTACTATAATACTGCCCCCTATGTACAAGAATATAACTGCTATAATACTGCCCCCTATGTACAAGAATATAACTACTATAATACTGCTCCTATGTACAAGAATATAACTACTATAATACTGCTCCCATGTACAAGAATATAACTACTATAATACTGCTCCCATGTACAAGAATATAACTACTATAATACTGCCCCTATGGACAAGAATATAACTACTATAATACTGCCCCCTATGTACAAGAATATAACTAATATAATACTGCCCCTATATACAAGAATATAACTACTATAATACTGCCCCCTATATGCAAGAATAAAACTACTATAATACTGCTCCTATGTACAAGAATATAACTACTATAATACTGCCCCCTATGTACAAGAATATAACTACTATAATACTGCTCCTATGTACAAGAATATAACTACTATAATACTGCTCCTATGTACAAGAATATAACTACTATAATACTGCTCCCATGTACAAGAATATAACTACTATAATACTGCTCCCATGTACAAGAATATAACTACTATAATACTGCTCCTATGTACAAGAATATAACTACTATAATACTGCCCCCTATGTACAAGAATATAGCTACTATAATACTGCTCCTATGTACAAGAATATAACTACTATAATACTGCTCCTATGTACAAGAATATAACTACTATAATACTGCCCCCTATGTACACGAATATAACTACTATAATACTGCTCCTATGTACAAGGATATAACTACTATAATACTGCCCCCTATGTACAAGAATATAACTACTATAATACTGCCCCCTATATGCAAGAATATAACTACTATAATACTGCCGCTATGTACAAGAATATAACTACTATAATACTGCTCCTATGTACAAGAATATAACTACTATAATACTGCCCCCTATGTACAAGAATTTATCTACTATAATACTGCCCCTATGTACAAGAATATAACTACTATAATACTGCCCCCTATGTACAAGAATATAACTACTATAATACTGCCCCTATGTACAAGAATATAACTACTATAATACTGCCCCCTATATACAAGAATATAACTACTATAATACTGCCCCTATGTACAAGAATATAACTACTATAATACTGCCGCTATGTACAAGAATATAACTACTATAATACTGCTCCTATGTACAAGAATATAACTACTATAATACTGCCCCTATGTACAAGAATATAACTACTATAATACTGCCCCCTATGTACAAGAATATAACTACTATAATACTGCTCCTATGTACAAGAATATAACTACTATAATACTGCCCCCTATATACAAGAATATATCTACTATAATACTGCACCTATGTACAAGAATATAACTACTATAATACTGCCCCCTATGTACAAGAATATAACTAATATAATACTGCCCCCTATGTACAAGAATATAACTACTATAATACTGCCCCTATGTACAAGAATATAACTACTATAATACTGCTCCTATGTACAAGAATATAACTACTATAACACTGCCCATATGTACAAGAATATAACCACTATAATACTGCCCCCTATGTACAAGAATATAACTACTATAATACTGCCCCCTATGTACAAGAATATAACTACTATAATACTGCCTCCTATGTACAAGAATATAACTACTATAATACTGCTCCTATGTACAAGAATATAACTACTATAATACTGCCCCCTATGTACAAGAATATAACTACTATAATACTGCCCCTATGTACAAGAATATAACTACTATAATACTGCTCCTATGTACAAGAATATAACTACTATAATACTGCTCCTATGTACAAGAATATAACTACTATAATACTGCCCCCTATGTACAAGAATATAACTACTATAATACTGCCCCCTATGTACACGAATATAACTACTATAATACTGCCCCCTATGTACAAGAATATAACTACTATAATACTGCCCCCTATGTACAAGAATATAACTACTATAATACTGCTCCTATGTACAAGAATATAACTACTATAATACTGCTCCTATGTACAAGAATATAACTACTATAATACTGCTCCCATGTACAAGAATATAACTACTATAATACTGCTCCCATGTACAAGAATATAACTACTATAATACTGCTCCCATGTACAAGAATATAACTACTATAATACTGCCCCTACGGACAAGAATATAACTACTATAATACTGCCCCCTATGTACAAGAATATAACTACTATAATACTGCCCCTATATACAAGAATATAACTACTATAATACTGCCCCCTATATGCAAGAATAAAACTACTATAATACTGCTCCTATGTACAAGAATATAACTACTATAATACTGCCCCCTATGTACAAGAATATAACTACTATAATACTGCTCCTATGTACAAGAATATAACTACTATAATACTGCTCCTATGTACAAGAATATAACTACTATAATACTGCTCCTATGTACAAGAATATAACTACTATAATACTGCTCCCATGTACAAGAATATAACTACTATAATACTGCTCCCATGTACAAGAATATAACTACTATAATACTGCCCCTATAGACAAGAATATAACTACTATAATACTGCCCCCTATGTACAAGAATATAACTACTATAATACTGCCCCTATATACAAGAATATAACTACTATAATACTGCCCCCTATATGCAAGAATAAAACTACTATAATACTGCTCCTATGTACAAGAATATAACTACTATAATACTGCCCCCTATGTACAAGAATATAACTACTATAATACTGCTCCTATGTACAAGAATATAACTACTATAATACTGCTCCTATGTACAAGAATATAACTACTATAATACTGCTCCTATGTACAAGAATATAACTACTATAATACTGCCCCCGATGTACAAGAATATAACTACTATAATACTGCTCCTATGTACAAGAATATAACTACTATAATACTGCTCCTATGTACAAGAATATAACTACTATAATACTGCTCCTATGTACAAGAATATAACTACTATAATACTGCTCCTATGTACAAGAATATAACTACTATAATACTGCTCCTATGTACAAGAATATAACTACTATAATACTGCTCCTATGTACAAGAATATAACTACTATAATACTGCTCCTATATACAAGAATATAACTACTATAATATTGCCCCTGTGTACAAGAATATAACTACTATAATACTGCCCCCTATGTACAAGAATATAACTACTATAATACTGCCCCTATGTACAAGAATATAACTACTATAATACTGCCCCTATGTACAAGAATATAACTACTATAATACTGCCCCTATGTATAGGAATATAACTACTATAATACTACCCCCTATGTACAAGAATATAACTACTATAATACTGCCCCCTATGTACAAGAATATAACTACTATAATACTGCCCCCTATGTACAAGAATATAACTACTATAATACTGCCCCTATGTACAAGAATATAACTACTATAATACTGCCCCTATGTACAAGAATATAACTACTATAATACTGCTCCTATATACAAGAATATAACTACTATAATACTGCTCCTATATACAATAATATAACTACTATAATACTGCCCCCTATGTACAAGAATATAACTACTATAATACTGCCCCTATGTATAGGAATATAACTACTATAATACTGCCCCCTATGTACAAGAATATAACTACTATAATACTGCTCCTGTGTACAAGAATATAACTACTATAATACTGCCCCCTATGTACAAGAATATAACTACTATAATACTGCTCCCTATGTACAGGAATATAACTACTATAATACTGCTCCTATGTACAAGAATATAACTACTATAATACTGCTCCTATGTACAGGAATATAACTACTATAATACTGCTCCTATGTACAAGAATATAACTACTATAATACTGCTCCTATGTACAAGAATATAACTACTATAATACTGCTCCTATGTACAAGAATATAACTACTATAATACTGCTCCTATATACAAGAATATAACTACTATAATATTGCCCCTGTGTACAAGAATATAACTACTATAATACTGCCCCCTATGTACAAGAATATAACTACTATAATACTGCCCCTATGTACAAGAATATAACTACTATAATACTGCCCCTATGTACAAGAATATAACTACTATAATACTGCCCCTATGTATAGGAATATAACTACTATAATACTACCCCCTATGTACAAGAATATAACTACTATAATACTGCCCCCTATGTACAAGAATATAACTACTATAATACTGCCCCCTATGTACAAGAATATAACTACTATAATACTGCCCCTATGTACAAGAATATAACTACTATAATACTGCCCCTATGTACAAGAATATAACTACTATAATACTGCTCCTATATACAAGAATATAACTACTATAATACTGCTCCTATATACAATAATATAACTACTATAATACTGCCCCCTATGTACAAGAATATAACTACTATAATACTGCCCCTATGTATAGGAATATAACTACTATAATACTGCCCCCTATGTACAAGAATATAACTACTATAATACTGCTCCTGTGTACAAGAATATAACTACTATAATACTGCCCCCTATGTACAAGAATATAACTACTATAATACTGCTCCCTATGTACAGGAATATAACTACTATAATACTGCTCCTATGTACAAGAATATAACTACTATAATACTGCTCCTATGTACAGGAATATAACTACTATAATACTGCTCCTATGTACAAGAATATAACTACTATAATACTGCTCCTATGTACAAGAATATAACTACTATAATACTGCTCCTATGTACAAGAATATAACTACTATAATACTGCTCCTATGTACAAGAATATAACTACTATAATACTGCTCCCTATGTACAAGAATATAACTACTATAATACTGCTCCTATGTACAAGAATATAACTACTATAATACTGCTCCTATGTACAAGAATATAACTACTATAATACTGCTTCTATGTACAAGAATATAACTACTATAATACTGCTCCTATGTACAGGAATATAACTACTATAATACTGCACCTATGTACAAGAATATAACTACTATAATACTGCTCCTATGTACAAGAATATAACTACTATAATACTGCCCCCTATGTACAAGAATATAACTAATATAATACTGCCCCCTATGTACAAGAATATAACTACTATAATACTGCCCCTATGTACAAGAATATAACTACTATAATACTGCTCCTATGTACAGGAATATAACTACTATAATACTGCTCCTATGTACAAGAATATAACTACTATAATACTGCACCTATGTACAAGAATATAACTACTATAATACTGCCCCCTATGTACAAGAATATAACTAATATAATACTGCCCCCTATGTACAAGAATATAACTACTATAATACTGCCCATATGTACAAGAATATAACTACTATAATACTGCTCCTATGTACAAGAATATAACTACTATAATACTGCTCATATGTACAAGAATATAACTACTATAATACTGCCCCCTATGTACAAGAATATAGCTACTATAATACTGCCCCCTATGTACAAGAATATAATTACTATAATACTGCCCATATGTACAAGAATATAACTACTATAATACTGCCCCCTATGTACAAGAATATAACTACTATAATACTGCCCCTATGTACAAGAATATAACTACTATAATACTGCCCCCTATGTACAAGAATATAACTACTATAATACTGCTCCTATGTACAAGAATATAACTACTATAATACTGCTCCTATGTACAAGAATATAACTACTATAATACTGCCCCCTATGTACAAGAATATAACTACTATAATACTGCCCCCTATGTATACGAATATAACTACTATAATACTGCCCCTATGTACAAGAATATAACTACTATAATACTGCTCCTATGTACAGGAATATAACTACTATAATACTGCTCCTATGTACAAGAATATAACTACTATAATACTGCACCTATGTACAAGAATATAACTACTATAATACTGCCCCCTATGTACAAGAATATAACTAATATAATACTGCCCTCTATGTACAAGAATATAACTACTATAATACTGCCCATATGTACAAGAATATAACTACTATAATACTGCTCCTATGTACAAGAATATAACTACTATAATACTGCTCATATGTACAAGAATATAACCACTATAATACTGCCCCCTATGTACAATAATATAACTACTATAATACTGCCCCCTATGTACAAGAATATAACTACTATAATACTGCCTCCTATGTACAATAATATAACTACTATAATACTGCTCCTATGTACAAGAATATAACTACTATAATACTGCCCCCTATGTACAAGAATATAACTACTATAATACTGCCCCCTATGTACAAGAATATAATTACTATAATACTGCCCCCTATGTACAAGAATATAACTACTATAATACTGCCCCTATGTACAAGAATATAACTACTATAATACTGCTCCTATGTACAAGAATATAACTACTATAATACTGCTCCTATGTACACGAATATAACTACTATAATACTGCCCCCTATGTACAAGAATATAACTACTATAATACTGCCCCCTATGTACAAGAATATAACTACTATAATACTGCTCCCATGCACAAGAATATAACTACTATAATACTGCTCCTATGTACAAGAATATAACTACTATAATACTGCTCCTATGTACAAGAATATAACTACTATAATACTGCTCCCATGTACAAGAATATAACTACTATAATACTGCTCCCATGTACAAGAATATAACTACTATAATACTGCTCCTATGTACAAGAATATAACTACTATAATACTGCCCCTATGTACAAGAATATAGCTACTATAATACTGCTCCTATGTACAAGAATATAACTACTATAATACTGCTCCTTTGTACAAGAATATAACTACTATAATACTGCCCCCTATGTACAAGAATATAGCTACTATAATACTGCTCCTATGTACAAGAATATAACTACTATAATACTGCTCCTATGTACAAGAATATAACTACTATAATACTGCCCCCTATGTACACGAATATAACTACTATAATACTGCTCCTATGTACAAGGATATAACTACTATAATACTGCCCCCTATGTACAAGAATATAACTACTATAATACTGCCCCCTATATGCAAGAATATAACTACTATAATACTGCCCCCTATATGCAAGAATATAACTACTATAATACTGCTCGTATGTACAAGAATATAACTACTATAATACTGCTCCTATGTACAAGAATATAACTACTATAATACTGCCCCCTATGTACAAGAATTTAACTACTATAATACTGCCCCTATGTACAAGAATATAACTACTATAATACTGCCCCCTATGTACAAGAATATAACTACTATAATACTGCCCCCTATATACAAGAATATAACTACTATAATACTGCCCCTATGTACAAGAATATAACTACTATAATACTGCCGCTATGTACAAGAATATAACTACTATAATACTGCTCCTATGTACAAGAATATAACTACTATAATACTGCCCCTATGTACAAGAATATAACTACTATAATACTGCCCCCTATGTACAAGAATATAACTACTATAATACTGCTCCTATGTACAAGAATATAACTACTATAATACTGCTCCTATGTACAAGAATATAACTACTATAATACTGCCCCCTATATACAAGAATATATCTACAATAATACTGCACCTATGTACAAGAATATAACTACTATAATACTGCCCCCTATGTACAAGAATATAACTAATATAATACTGCCCCCTATGTACAAGAATATAACTACTATAATACTGCCCCTATGTACAAGAATATAACTACTATAATACTGCTCCTATGTACAAGAATATAACTACTATAATACTGCCCATATGTACAAGAATATAACCACTATAATACTGCCCCCTATGTACAAGAATATAACTACTATAATACTGCCCCCTATGTACAAGAATATAACTACTATAATACTGCCTCCTATGTACAAGAATATAACTACTATAATACTGCTCCTATGTACAAGAATATAACTACTATAATACTGCTCCTATGTACAAGAATATAACTACTATAATACTGCTCCTATGTACAAGAATATAACTACTATAATACTGCCTCCTATGTACAAGAATATAACTACTATAATACTGCTCCTATGTACAAGAATATAACTACTATAATACTGCCCCTATGTACAAGAATATAACTACTATAATACTGTCCCCTATGTACAAGAATATAACTACTATAATACTGCTCCTATGTACAAGAATATAACTACTATAATACTGCTCGTATGTACAAGAATATAACTACTATAATACTGCCCCCTATGTACAAGAATATAACTACTATAATACTGCCCCCTATGTACACGAATATAACTACTATAATACTGCCCCCTATGTACAAGAATATAACTACTATAATACTGCCCCCTATGTACAAGAATATAACTACTATAATACTGCTCCTTTGTACAAGAATATAACTACTATAATACTGCTCCCATGTACAAGAATATAACTACTATAATACTGCCCCTATGGACAAGAATATAACTACTATAATACTGCCCCCTATGTACAAGAATATAACTACTATAATACTGCCCCTATATACAAGAATATAACTACTATAATACTGCCCCCTATATGCAAGAATAAAACTACTATAATACTGCTCCTATGTACAAGAATATAACTACTATAATACTGCCCCCTATGTACAAGAATATAACTACTATAATACTGCCCCCTATGTACAAGAATATAACTACTATAATACTGCTCCTATGTACAAGAATATAACTACTATAATACTGCTCCTATATACAAGAATATAACTACTATAATACTGCCCCTGTGTACAAGAATATAACTACTATAATACTGCTCCTATGTACAAGAATATAACTACTATAATACTGTCCCCTATGTACAAGGATATAACTACTATAATACTGCTCCTATATACAAGAATATAACTGCTATAATACTGCTCCTATGTACAAGAATATAACTACTATAATACTGCTCCTATGTACAAGAATATAACTACTATAATACTGCCCCCTATGTACAAGAATATAACTACTATAATACTGCCCCCTATATACAAGAATATAACTACTATAATACTGCCCCCTATATGCAAGAATATAACTACTATAATACTGCCCCCTATGTACAAGAATATAACTACTATAATACTGCTCCTATGTACAAGAATATAACTACTATAATACTGCTCCTATGTACAAGAATATAACTACTATAATACTGCTCCTATGTACAAGAATATAACTACTATAATACTGCCCCCTATGTACAAGAATATAACTACTATAATACTGCCCCCTATGTACAAGAATATAACTACTATAATACTGCCCCCTATGTACAAGAATATAACTACTATAATACTGCTCCTATGTACAAGAATATAACTACTATAATACTGCTCCTATGTACAAGAATATAACTACTATAATACTGCTCCTTGGAGTGGTGGGGCAGAGTCAGATGTGCTGTACTGCCCCCTGGTGATGGTCATCACACCCTTGCTGTATTTAGTCTGTTGTGTGCCGACACTCCACTCCTCCGGGCTCTGCGCCCCTTCATCATGACTGAGGCCCGGGGGGCGACTGGTATATTACGTTCTATAAATCGCTCACTGCCGCCACCAATTAACGTTCCATCTATAAAACTCTCAAAACAATCTGCAGCGGCGCCGCGGATACAATCTTCAGTCATACATATTGATGGCGTCTCATCTACATGTACCAGGAGTCACCGGCGGGCGCAGGCGCATGTCTGCTCCCCACCACTATTGTGCGCTCTCCGAGCTGCTCCACAGAGGACGCCCTGCCCAAACACAGCCACGACACCAACGATCCGCCATAAAGAACATGATGTAACAGCAGGACAGTGAGTGCAGCTCTGGAGGTGGCTGGAGAATAAGATATAGTGAGTGCAGCTCTGGAGGTGAATGGGAGGATAAGATATAGTGAGTGCAGGTCTGGAGGTGGCTGGAGAATAAAATATAGTGAGTGCAGCTCTGGAGGTGGCTGGAGAATAAGATATAGTGAGTGCAGCTCTGGAGGTGAATGGGAGGATAAGATATAGTGAGTGCAGGTCTGGAGGTGGCTGGAGAATAAAATATAGTGAGTGCAGCTCTGGAGGTGGCTGGAGAATAAGATATAGTGAGTGCAGCTCTGGAGGTGAATGGGAGGATAAGATATAGTGAGTGCAGCTCTGGAGGTGGCTGGAGACTAAGATATAGTGAGTGCAGCTCTGGAGGTGAATGGGAGGATAAGATATAGTGAGTGCAGCTCTGGAGGTGGCTGGAGAATAAGATATAGTGAGTGCAGCTCTGGAGGTGAATGGGAGGATAAGATATAGTGAGTGCAGCTCTGGAGGTGGCTGGAGAATAAGATATAGTGAGTGCAGCTCTGGAGGTGGCTGGAGAATAAGAAATAGTGAGTGCAGCTCTGGAGGTGGCTGGAGAATAAGATATAGTGAGTGCAGCTCTGGAGGTGAATGGGAGGATAAGACACAATGTAACAGCAGGATAGAGAGTGCTGCTCTGGAGGTGGCTGGAGAATAAGACACGATGTAACAGCAGAATAGTGACTGCAGCTCTGGAGATAACTGGAGAATAAGACACGATGTAACAGCAGAATAGTGAGTGCAGCACTGGAGGTGGCTGGAGAATAAGATATAGTGAGTGCAGCTCTGGAGGTGGCTGGAGAATAAGATATAGTGAGTGCAGCTCTGGAGGTGGCTGGAGAATAAGATATAGTGAGTGCAGCTCTGGAAGTGGCTGGAGAATAAGATATAGTGAGTGCAACTCTGGATGTGACTGGAGGATAAGACATAGTGAGTGCACCTCTGGAGGTGAATGGAGGATAAGACACGATGTAACAGCAGAATAGTGAGTGCTGCTCTGGAGGTGGCTGGAGAATAAGACACGATGTAACAGCAGAATAGTGACTGCAGCTCTGGAGATGACTGGAGAATAAGACACGATGTAACAGCAAAATAGTGAGTGCAGCTCTGGAGGTGGCTGGAGAATAAGATATAGTGAGTGCAGCTCTGGAGGTGGCTGGAGAATAAGATATAGTGAGTGCAGCTCTGGAGGTGAATGGGAGGATAAGATATAGTGAGTGCAGCTCTGGAGGTGGCTGGAGACTAAGATATAGTGAGTGCAGCTCTGGAGGTGAATGGGAGGATAAGATATAGTGAGTGCAGCTCTGGAGGTGGCTGGAGAATAAGATATAGTGAGTGCAGCTCTGGAGGTGAATGGGAGAATAAGATATAGTGAGTGCAGCTCTGGAGGTGGCTGGAGAATAAGATATAGTGAGTGCAGCTCTGGAGGTGAATGGGAGGATAAGATATAGTGAGTGCAGCTCTGGAGGTGGCTGGAGAATAAGATATAGTGAGTGCAGCTCTGGAGGTGGCTGGAGAATAAGAAATAGTGAGTGCAGCTCTGGAGGTGGCTGGAGAATAAGACACGATGTAACAGCAGAATAGTGACTGCAGCTCTGGAGATGACTGGAGAATAAGACACGATGTAACAGCAAAATAGTGAGTGCAGCTCTGGAGGTGGCTGGAGAATAAGATATAGTGAGTGCAGCTCTGGAGGTGGCTGGAGAATAAGATATAGTGAGTGCAGCTCTGGAGGTGGCTGGAGAATAAGATATAGTGAGTGCAGCTCTGGAGGTGAATGGGAGGATAAGATATAGTGAGTGCAGCTCTGGAGGTGGCTGGAGAATAAGATATATTGACTGCAGCTCTGGAGGTGGCTGGAGAATAAGAAATAGTGAGTGCAGCTCTGGAGGTGGCTGGAGAATAAGATATAGTGAGTGCAGCTCTGGAGGTGAATGGGAGGATAAGACACAATGTAACAGCAGGATAGTGAGTGCTGCTCTGGAGGTGGCTGGAGAATAAGACACGATGTAACAGCAGAATAGTGACTGCAGCTCTGGAGATAACTGGAGAATAAGACACGATGTAACAGCAGAATAGTGAGTGCAGCTCTGGAGGTGGCTGGAGAATAAGATATAGTGAGTGCAGCTCTGGAGGTGGCTGGAGAATAAGATATAGTGAGTGCAGCTCTGGAGGTGGCTGGAGAATAAGATATAGTGAGTGCAGCTCTGGAAGTGGCTGGAGAATAAGATATAGTGAGTGCAACTCTGGATGTGACTGGAGGATAAGACATAGTGAGTGCACCTCTGGAGGTGAATGGAGGATAAGACACGATGTAACAGCAGAATAGTGAGTGCTGCTCTGGAGGTGGCTGGAGAATAAGACACGATGTAACAGCAGAATAGTGACTGCAGCTCTGGAGATGACTGGAGAATAAGACACGATGTAACAGCAAAATAGTGAGTGCAGCTCTGGAGGTGGCTGGAGAATAAGATATAGTGAGTGCAGCTCTGGAGGTGGCTGGAGAATAAGATATAGTGAGTGCAGCTCTGGAGGTGGCTGGAGAATAAGATATAGTGAGTGCAGCTCTGGAGGTGGCTGGAGAATAAGATATAGTGAGTGCACCTCTGGAGGTGAATGGAGGATAAGACACGATGTAACAGCAGAATAGTGAGTGCAGCTCTGGAGGTGACTGGATGATAAGACATGATGTAACAGCAGAGTAGTGACTGCAGCTCTGGAGGTGACTCGAGGATAAGACATGATGTAACAGCAGAATAGTGACTGCAGCTCTGGAGGTGACTGGAGGATAAGACACGATGTAACAGCAGAATAGTGACTGCAGCTCTGGAGGTGACTGGAGGATGAGACATGATGTAACAGCAGAATAGTGACTGCAGCTCTGGAGGTAACTGGAGGATAATACACGATGTAACAGCAGAACAGTGACTGCAGCTCTGGAGGTGACTGGAGGATAAGACATGATGTAACAGCAGAATAGTGACTGCAGCTCTGGAGGTGAGTGATGCCGTTTGTCCTGATGTTGCTCTGTCTCCGGTTAATCTCGGGGGTCCGTCCTCTGGATCAATCTGTACAGATGATGATGTTCGCGCTGGCGCCGGTCCCGCTGCCGCCATACGTGGTATTATAGTAATGCCCGCTGACCTCTGGCTCATTATACACCGCACGGTGATGAGCAGGGAAGTCTGAGCACTGAAAGCGGATCAGGGGCATGCTGGGACTCATGGTTCCTGTAGTCATTCTGATTGGGTGGTGCGGAAAGTGTGCGGGGCTCCAACGTTGCACAAAACTGACTTTATCAGCGATTTTGGAGTCGCAGGGTCCCCTGATCCGGACCCCCGATTATGGTCCCATAGACTGACACCTGCGGTGCCCGGGCGCGGGGCTGATCTCCCACCGTCACCTGCGCGCAGTTATGACTCACGAGGGCGATTCTTATTCTGCAGTTACACATTTAACGCTCCGGAGGTTTATTCTTCTGCTTTTCGGATTGATCAGAACCGTCTGTAATCAGGGGGACGAGGAACATGACGCGTCTGTGAGCGAAGAAGGTTCCCGGTGATGCGGCACAAGCCGGCGCGCGGTCTGACGCTGACGCCGTCTGGTTTCTGAGAGATATACTGCACTGTCGCTCATCTTGTGGATTTGAGGTCACATCTTTAGTTATTACAGGTTAACATATAATAATAACGGACAAGACCGGACGCAACGATCGGCGCAGTGATCGGCAGGAGATTACTGGGGTCTGTATGTGGTGGAGGGGGTGTCAGGAGCACATCGGGGCCCATCTTTCTTTGAGGCCCCTATTCCTGCTATTGCCAAGTCACGCAGTTGCGAGGTCCTGCGGAGTCTCATCGTCTCTCCCCTCCGGGTGTCAGAATGATGGGTGTGTATATATAGCACTTATATATTACTTCTCTTTGGGTCCGGCTTCAGACCTTGTGGCCCCCGGGCCACATTCCCCGCCCTCCAGGAATTGTCAGATCCTCAGCCAAACTTAATGTGAGGCTGCTGGTTGTAGTACCACACCTGGAGGAGGATGAGAGTGTCCAGGCAGATCTGCAGGGCTCCGCACAGCCAGAACTGAGCCGGGGTGGCCCTAATGATGAAGTATGACGTCTTAAAGCAGTCGCCGGCAGTCCACAGCACGACCATCTTCACACTAATGGGGAGAGACACAGAGAGAAGGGTGAAGTTTTGGACCGGCACTAGGAGGAGGGTGAGGTCCGGGGCCGGCACTAGGAGGAGGGTGAGGTCCGGGGCCGGCACTGGGAGGAGGGTGAGGTCCGGGGGCCGGCACTGGGAGGAGGGTGAGGTCCGGGGCTGGCACTGGGAGGAGGGTGAGGTCCGGGGCTGCCACTGGCAGGAGGATGAGGTCCGGGCCGGCACTGGGAGGAGGGTGAGGTCCGGGGCCGGCACTGGGAGGAGGGTGAAGTCCGGGGCCGGCACTGGGTAGAGGGTGAGGTCCGGGGCCGGCACTGGGAGGAGGGTGAGGTCCGGGGCCGGCACTGGGAGGAGGGTGAGGTCCGGGGCTGGCACTGGGAGGAGGGCAAGGTCAGTATACCGGCACTGGGAGGAGGGCGAGGTCAGGGGCCGTCACTGGGAGGAGGGCGAGATTCGGGGCTGGTACTGGGAGGAGGGCGAGGTCCGGGGCCGGCACTGGGAGGAGGGTGAGGTCCGGGCTGGCACTGGGAGGAGGGTGAGGTCCGGGACCGGCACTGGGAGGAGGGTGAGGTCCGGGGCCGTCACTGGGAGGAGGGTGAGGTCAAGAGCCAGCACTGGGAGGAGAGTGAGGTCCGGTACCGGCACTGGGAGGAGGGTGAGGTCCGGGGCCGGCACTGGGAGGAGGGTGAGGTCCAGGCCCGGCACTGGGAAAAAGTGAGGTCTGGTGCCAGCACTGGGAGGAGGGTGATGTCCGTGGCTGGCACTGGGAGAAGGGTGAGGTCCGGCACTAGGAGGAGGGTGAGGTTCAGGACTGGGAGGAGGGTGAGGTCAGGAGCCGGCACTGGGAGGAGGGTGAGGTCCGGCACTAGGAGGAGGGTGAGGACCAGGACCTACACTGGGAGGAGGATGAGGTTGGGCACTGGGAGGAGGGTGAGGTCCGGGGCCGGCACTGGGAGGAGGATGAGGTCCGGGGCCGGCACTGGGAGGAGAGTGAGGTCCGGGGCCAGCACAGGGAGGAGGGTGAGGTCCGGGGCCCAAAATGGGAGGAGGGTGAGGTCTGGGGCCGACAATGGGAGGAGGGTGAGGTCCGGGGCCGGCACTGGGAGGAGGGTGAGGTCCGGGGCCGGCACTGGGAGGAGGGTGAGGTCCGGGGCCGGCACTGGGAGGAGGGTGAGGTCCGGGGCCGGCACTGGGAGGAGGGTGAGGTCCGGGGCCGGCACTGGGAGGAGGGTGAGGTCCGGGGCCGGCACTGGGAGGAGGGTGAGGTCCGGGGCCGGCACTGGGAGGAGGGTGAGGTCCGGGGCTGGCACTGGGAGGAGGGCAAGGTCAGTATACCGGCACTGGGAGGAGGGTGAGGTCCGGTACCGGCACTGGGAGGAGGGCGAGGTCAGGGGCCGTCACTGGGAGGAGGGCGAGATTCGGGGCTGGTACTGGGAGGAGGGCGAGGTTCGGGGCCGGCACTAGGAGGAAGGTTGGGTCCGTGGCCGGCACTGGGAGAACGGCGAGGTCCGGGTTTGGCATTGGGAGGAGGGCGAGGTCCGGGGTCGGCACTGGGAGGAGGGCGAGGTCCGGGGTCGGCACTGGGAGGAGGGCGAGGTCCGGTATCGGCACTGGGAGGAGGGCGAAGTCAGGGGCCGTCACTGGGAGGAGGGCGAGATTCGGGGCTGGTACTGGGAGGAGGGCGAGGTTCGGGGCAGGCACTGGGAGGAGGGTTAGATCCGTGGCCGGCACTTGGAGGAGGGCGAGGTCCGAGGTCGGCACTGGGAGGAGGGCGAGGTCCGGGGTCAGCACTGGGAGGAGGGCGAGGTTCGGGGCCGGCACTGGGAGGACGGCGAGGTCCGGGGTCGGCACTGGGAGGAAGGCGAGGTCCGGGGCTGACACTGGGAGGAGGGCGAAGTCAGGGGCCATCACTGGGAGGAGGGCGAGATTCGGGGCTGGTACTGGGAGGAGGGCGAGGTTCGGGGCAGGCACTGGGAGGAGGGTTAGATCCGTGGCCGGCACTTGGAGGAGGCCGAGGTCCGAGGTCGGCACTGGGAGGAGGGCGAGGTCCGGGGTCGGCACTGGGAGGAGGGCGAGGTCCGGGGTCAGCACTGGGAGGAGGGCGAGGTTCGGGGCCGGTACTGAGAGGACGGCGAGGTCCGGGGTCGGCACTGGGAGGAAGGCGAGGTCCGGGGCTGACACTGGGAGGAGGGCGAGGTTCGGAGCCGGCACTGGAGGACGGCGAGGTCCGGGGTCGGCACTGGGAGGAGGGCGAGGTCCGGGGTCGGCACTGGGAGGAGGGTGAGGTCCGGGGTCGGCACTGGGAGGAGGGTGAGGTCCGGGGTCGGCACTGGGAGGAGGGCGAGGACCTGTACTGGCACTGGGAGGAGGGTGAGGTCCGGGGTCGACACTGGGAGGAGGGTGAGGTCCGGGGTCGGCACTGGGAGGAGGGCGAGGTCCGGGGTCGGCACTGGGAGGAGGGCGAGGTCCGGGGTCGGCACTGGGAGGAGGACGAGGTCCGGGGTCGGCACTGGGAGGAGGGCGAGGTCCGGGGTCGGCACTGGGAGGAGGGCGAGGTCCGGGGCTGACACTGGGAGGAGGGCGAGGTTCGGGGCCGGCACTGGGAGGAGGGTGAGGTCCGGGGTCGACACTGGGAGGAGGGTGAGGTCCGGGCCGGCACTGGGAGGAGGGTGATGTCCAGAGCCAGCACTGGGAGGAGGGAGAGGATCGGGGCCGCTACTGGGTGGAGGGTGAGGTCCGGGGCCCGAACTGATTGGGCCACGGCACAATTCTCCCTCCATCATTTCTGTGCCAATCTCCTTGACGAGATAATTTATAGGCTGTCAGTGCCGGCCATGTGCGGGCCCCAGGGCCACGGCTGCTGGCACATGCTACAGCATTGGCGTCTGAGGGCGTCTAACCCTAACCCTGATTCAGGACCCCGGATATCAGCAGCACAGAGGACATCAGTAATTATTCATCTCACAATCTGTATCCTCCCACGGCTGCTGTTCATCCTGAGCCCCCTGCTTCATGAGTACACGGTGCAGTAATGGGCAGCGTAGCACCAGGCGCGGAGGAGCACAGTGTCAGTGCAGACGCTTGCCATCATGCGCCACCACAATGATGGGAAGTCCTCAGGGACACAAGTGTCTTATCATAAGAAGGGGCAGCCGTCCATGGAGCGGGGGTGGTGCTGACAACCTCTAAGTACAGGCAGGTTGTCAGCAGTGATAGCTGAGGGGCTGGTGCTGTGTGGTATACGGGCGTGGATCTGGTGCTCGGTGGATTTGCGGATGTTTTTGTAACTTTGCCTTCTTCTGCCGTTCGGTTAGTAATAAAGAGGATGCGCACTGAGCTGCAGAGGGTGTGTGCAGGCTGTACTGGATTCAGAACTTAGCATAGAGTTAACAGCCGCACTCATAGATGATTTGCAAAGAAAGCACTTACCTGCTGATGATCGCACACCACCGCTGCGGCGGCACCACCTGAAGTACCTGCCTTCCTCTCACTTCTGCTATAGGAGCCTATAGAGCCATGTTTCAGAAAGACTCCTAATAGGTGGAAACGTCGCGGCTCATCGCTTCGCACTCCATCTTATTGCAGCACAATAAACTTTGTAAATCACCTATGAGTGCGGCTCTTATCTCTAAACGTCTGACGTTTGGTGGCATTAGGACACGTCCTCCCTGGGGTGACGGGATCCATCAATCACAGACACCAGTGCAGCGGCGCCCCCTAGTGACCACTTCTTCAGATACATGAACATTGTTTGTTACCTCATCCCTTGGGTGGACTTGTTCCTGAGGTTCTGCAGCAGCTGAGGGAGTCCCAATGTGGCTTCAGTTAGAAGAGCGACTAACCCCAGACCCTCCACAAAGATGGGGACATCCAGGAGGAGATAAGTGAGGAGCGCCCCCAAGATGGTCAGCGACAGGCAGAACTGCACGTAATCCTCAAAGCGGCTCCACTTCCAGAAGTGGCGGAGATCGAAATCTGCAAAAACAAGTGTAAGGGTCAGATCCTGGCCGGGGTCCCGACCTTTCACCCGACACTGAGGCCTCAGACTAATGCAGCAAACACAAGAATATTCCTGATCTGGAGGCCATTACCCATAAGGACTCTCAGGATCGCAGCCAGAAGATGGTGTCTAGCTATACATCACATGTGCAGCAGGTTACAACAGCCTGAGGAACAGTAGGTCATAACAGCCAGAAGGACAACAGGTCATGACAGGTAGAGAGGCAGCAGATCATGGCAGCCAGAGGGGCCAAGTCTTGACCGCCAGAGGGGAAGCAAATCATAACAGCCAAAAGGGCAGCAGGTCATGACAGCAAGAGGGGCAGCAGGTCATGTCAGCAAGAGGGGCAATGTGTCTTGACAACCAAAGGGGCAGCAGTTGATGACAGCCAGAGGGGCAGCAGGTCATAACAGCCAGAGAGACAGCAGGTCAAGACAACCAAAAGGACAACAGGTCATGACAGCCAGAGGAACAATTCAGCAGTGGCCCCCAGAGAGGAGATAAAGCACCGCACGTCCGACAGCCCCAAAGCAGAGACGCTGATATCCCAATTATACACGAAATGTGAGAATCATCAAGAGAGGAAAACAACGGAAAATATACAGATCCTCCACAGCCGGAAACGTCCCCCCACAGGAGACAGAAAAGACAGCGCAATGTGCAGTGTTATAGGAGTTATATCCTCTACATAGGAGCAGTATTATAGTAGTTATATTCTTGTACATAGGGGGCAGTATTATAGTAGTTATATTCTTGTACATAGGAGCAGTATTATAGTAGTTATATTCTTGTACATAGGAGCAGTATTATAGTAATTATATTCTTGTACATAGGGGCAGTATTATAGTAGTTATATTCTTGTACATAGGGGCAGTATTATAGTAGTTATATTCTTGTACATAGGGGCATTATTATAGTAGTTATATTCTTGTACATAGGAGCAGTATTATAGTAGTTATATTCTTGTACATAGGAGCAGTATTATAGTAGTTATATTCTTGTACATAGGGGACAGTATTATAGTAGTTATATTCTTGTACATAGGAGCAGTATTATAGTAGTTATATTCTTGTACATAGGAGCAGTATTATAGTAGTTATATTCTTGTACATAGGAGCAGTATTATAGTAGTTATATTCTTGTACATAGGGGCAGTATTATAGTAGTTATATTCTTGTACATAGGGGCAGTATTATAGTAGTTATATTCTTGTACATAGGGGCAGTATTATAGTAGTTATATTCTTGTACATAGGGGGCAGTATTATAGTAGTTATATTCTTGTACATAGGGGGCAGTATTATAGTAGTTATATTCTTGTACATAGGAGCAGTATTATAGTAGTTATATTCTTGTACATAGGGGCAGTATTATAGTAGTTATATTCTTGTACATAGGGGGCAGTATTATAGTACTTATATTCTTGTACATAGGGGCAGTATTATAGTAGTTATATTCTTGTACATAGGGGGCAGAATTATAGTAGTTATATTCTTGTATATTGGAGCAGTATTATAGTAGTTATAATCTTGTATATAGGAGCAGTATTATAGTAGTTATATTCTTGTACATAGGGGACAGTATTATAGTAGTTATATTCTTGTACATAGGGGCAGTATTATAGTAGTTATATTCTTGTACATAGGGGGCAGAATTATAGTAGTTATATTCTTGTATATAGGAGCAGTATTATAGTAGTTATATTCTTGTACATAGGGGACAGTATTATAGTAGTTATATTCTTGTACATAGGGGCAGTATTATAGTAGTTATATTCTTGTACATAGGGGGCAGTATTATAGCAGTTATATTCTTGTACATAGGAGCAGTATTATAGTAGTTATATTCCTGTACATAGGAGCAGTATTATAGTAGTTATATTCTTGTACATAGGGGACAGTATTATAGTAGTTATATTCTTGTACATAGGGGCAGTATTATAGTAGTTATATTCTTGTACATAGGGGGCAGAATTATAGTAGTTATATTCTTGTATATTGGAGCAGTATTATAGTAGTTATATTCTTGTATATAGGAGCAGTATTATAGTAGTTATATTCTTGTACATAGGGGACAGTATTATAGTAGTTATATTCTTGTACATAGGGGCAGTATTATAGTAGTTATATTCTTGTACATAGGGGGCAGTATTATAGTACTTATATTCTTGTACATAGGGGCAGTATTATAGTAGTTATATTCTTGTACATAGGGGGCAGAATTATAGTAGTTATATTCTTGTATATTGGAGCAGTATTATAGTAGTTATAATCTTGTATATAGGAGCAGTATTATAGTAGTTATATTCTTGTACATAGGGGACAGTATTATAGTAGTTATATTCTTGTACATAGGGGCAGTATTATAGTAGTTATATTCTTGTACATAGGGGGCAGTATTATAGTAGTTATATTCTTGTACATAGGGGACAGTATTATAGTAGTTATATTCTTGTACATAGGGGCAGTATTATAGTAGTTATATTCTTGTACATAGGGGGCGGTATTATAGTAGTTACATTCTTGTACATGGGGGCAGTATTATAGTAGTTATATTCTTGTATATAGGAGCAGTATTATAGTAGTTATATTCTTGTATATAGGAGCAGTATTATAGTAGTTACATTCTTGTACATAGGAGCAGTATTATAGTAGTTATATTCTTGGATATAGGAGCAGTATTATAGTAGTTATATTCTTGTACATAGGGGCAGTATTATAGTAGTTATATTCTTGTACATAGAGGGCAGTATTATAGTAGTTATATTCTTGTATATTAGAGCAGTATTATAGTAGTTATATTCTTGTATATAGGAGCAGTATTATAGTAGTTATATTCTTGTACATAGGGGCAGTATTATAGTAGTTATATTTTTGTACATGGGGGCAGTATTATAGTAGTTATATTCTTGCACATAGGGAGCAGTATTATAGTAGTTATATTCTTGTACATAGGAGCAGTATTATAGTAGTTATATTCTTGTACATAGGGGACAGTATTATATTAGTTATATTCTTGTACATAGGGGGCAGTATTATAGTAGTTATATTCTTGTATATTGGAGCAGTATTATAGTAGTTATATTCTTGTATATAGGAGCAGTATTATAGTAGTTATCTTCTTGCACATAGGGGGCAGTATTATAGTAGTTATATTCTTGTACATAGGGGACAGTATTATAGTAGTTATATTCTTGTACATAGGGGCAGTATTATAGTAGTTATATTCTTGTACATAGGGGCAGTATTATAGTAGTTATATTCTTGTACATAGGAGCAGTATTATAGTAGTTATATTCTTGTACATAGGGGCAGTATTATAGTAGTTATATTCTTGTACATAGGAGCAGTATTTTAGTAGTTATATTCTTGTACATAGGGAGCAGTATTATAGTAGTTATATTCTTGTACATAGGGGCAGTATTATAGTAGTTATATTCTTGTACATAGGGGCAGTATTATAGTAGTTATATTCTTGTACATGGGGGCAGTATTATAGTAGTTATATTCTTGCACATAGGGAGCAGTATTATAGTAGTTATATTCTTGTACATAGGAGCAGTATTATAGTAGTTATATTCTTGTACATAGGGGACAGTATTATATTAGTTATATTCTTGTACATAGGGGGCAGTATTATAGTAGTTATATTCTTGTATATTGGAGCAGTATTATAGTAGTTATATTCTTGTATATAGGAGCAGTATTATAGTAGTTATCTTCTTGCACATAGGGGGCAGTATTATAGTAGTTATATTCTTGTACATAGGGGACAGTATTATAGTAGTTATATTCTTGTACATAGGGGCAGTATTATAGTAGTTATATTCTTGTACATAGGGGCAGTATTATAGTAGTTATATTCTTGTACATAGGAGCAGTATTATAGTAGTTATATTCTTGTACATAGGGGCAGTATTATAGTAGTTATATTCTTGTACATAGGGAGCAGTATTATAGTAGTTATATTCTTGTACATAGGACCAGTATTATAGTAGTTATATTCTTGTACATAGGGGACAGTATTATATTAGTTATATTCTTGTATATTGGAGCAGTATTATAGTAGTTATATTCTAGTATATAGGAGCAGTATTATAGTAGTTATATTCTTGTACATAGGGGGCAGTATTATAGTAGTTATATTCTTGTACATAGGGGCAGTATTATAGTAGTTATATTCTTGTACATAGGGGCAGTATTATAGTAGTTATATTCTTGTACATAGGGGCAGTATTATAGTAGTTATATTCTTGTACATAGGGAGCAGTATTATAGTAGTTATATTCTTGTACATAGGAGCTGTATTATAATATTTATATTCTTGCACATAGGGGCAGTATTATAGCAGTTATATTCCTGTACATAGGAGCAGTATTATAGTAGTTATATTCTTGTACATAGGAGCAGTATTATAGTAGTTATATTCTTGTACATAGGGAGCAGTATTATAGTAGTTATATTCTTGTACATAGGGAGCAGTATTATAGCAGTTATATTCTTGTACATAGGAGCAGTATTATAGTAGTTATATTCTTGTACATAGGGAGCAGTATTATAGTAGTTATATTCTTGTACATAGGGAGCAGTATTATAGTAGTTATATTCTTGTACATAGGGCCAGTATTATAGTAGTTATATTCTTGTACATAGGGGTAGTATTATAGTAGATATATTCTTGAACATAGGGGCAGTATTATAGTAGTTATATTCTTGTACATAGGAGCAGTATTATAGTAGTTATATTCTTGTACATAGGAGCTGTATTATAGTAGTTATATTCTTGTACATAGGGGCAGTATAATAGTAGGTATATTCTTGTACATAGGGAGCAGTATTATAGTAGTTATATTCTTGTACATAGGGCGCAGTATTATAGTAGTTATATTCTTGTACATAGGGAGCAGTATTATAGTAGTTATATTCTTGTACATAGGGGCAGTATTATAGTAGTTATATTCTTGTACATAGGGAGCAGTATTATAGTAGTTATATTCTTGTACATAGGAGCAGTATTATAGTAGCTATATTCTTGTACATAGGAAGCAGTATTATAGTAGTTATATTCTTGTACATAGGGAGCAGCATTATAGTAGTTATATTCTTGTACATAGGAGCAGTATTATAGTAGTTATATTCTTGTACATAGGAGCTGTATTATAGTAGTTATATTCTTGTACATAGGAGCAGTATTATAGTAGTTATATTCTTGTACATAGGAGCTGTATTATAGTAGTTATATTCTTGTACATAGGGGCAGTATTATAGTAGTTATATTCTTGTACATAGGGGCAGTATTATAGTAGTTATATTCTTGTACATAGGGCGCAGTATTATAGTAGTTATATTCTTGTACATAGGGGACAGTATTATAGTAGTTATATTCTTGTACATGGGGGGCAGTATTATAGTAGTTATATTCTTGTACATAGGGAGCAGTATTATAGTAGTTATATTCTTGTACATAGGGGCAGTATTATAGTAGTTATATTCTTGTACATAGGGCGCAGTATTATAGTAGTTATATTCTTGTACATAGGAGCAGTATTATAGTAGTTATATTCTTCTACATAGGGGCAGTATTATAGTAGTTATATTCTTGTACATAGGGAGCAGTATTATAGTAGTTATATTCTTGTACATAGGGCGCAGTATTATAGTAGTTATATTCTTGTACATAGGGGACAGTATTATAGTAGTTATATTCTTGTACATGGGGGGCAGTATTATAGTAGTTATATTCTTGTACATAGGGAGCAGTATTATAGTAGTTATATTCTGGTACATAGGGGCAGTATTATAGTAGTTATATTCTTGTACATAGGAGCAGTATTATAGTAGTTATATTCTTGTACATAGGGAGCAGTATTATAGTAGTTATATTCTTGTACATAGGGAGCAGTATTATAGTAGTTATATTCTTGTACATAGGAGCAGTATTATAGTAGTTATATTCTTGTACATAGGAGCTGTATTATAGTAGTTATATTCTTGTACATAGGAGCAGTATTATAGTAGTTATATTCTTGTACATAGGAGCTGTATTATAGTAGTTATATTCCTGTATATAGGGGTCAGTATTATAGTAGTTATATTCTTGTATATAGGGGTCAGTATTATTGTAGTTATATTCTTGTACATAGGGGCAGTATTATAGTAGTTGTATTCTTGTACATAGGGAGCAGTATTATAGTAGTTATATTCTTGTACATAGGGCGCAGTATTATAGTAGTTATATTCTTGTACATAGGGGACAGTATTATAGTAGTTATATTCTTGCACATAGGGGGCAGTATTATAGTAGTTATATTCTTGTACATAGGGGCAGTATTATAGTAGTTATATTCTTGTACATAGGGAGCAGTATTATACTAGTTATATTCTTGTACATAGGAGCAGTATTATAGTAGTTATATTCTTGTACATAGGGGCAGTATTATAGTAGTTATATTCTTGTACATAGGAGCTGTATTATAGTAGTTATATTCTTGTACATAGGGGCAGTATTATAGTAGTTATATTCTTGTACATAGGGAGCAGTATTATAGTAGTTATAATCTTGTACATAGGGAGCAGTATTATAGTAGTTATATTCTTGTACATGGTGGCAGTATTATAGTAGTTATATTCCTGTACATAGGAGCAGTATTATAGTAGTTATATTCCTGTACATGGGAGCAGTATTATAATAGTTATATTCTTGTACATAGGGAGCAGTATTATAGTAGTTATATTCCTGTACATAGGAGCAGTATTATAGTAGTTATATTCCTGTACATAGGAGCAGTATTATAATAGTTATATTCTTGTACATAGGGAGCAGTATTATAGTAGTTATATTTCTGTACATAGGAGCAGTATTATAGTAGTTATATTCTTGTACATAGGAGCAGTATTATAGTAGTTATATTCTTGTACATAGGGAGCAGTATTATAGTAGTTATATTCTTGTACATAGGGAGCAGTATTATAGTAGTTATATTCTTGTACATAGGGCCAGTATTATAGTAGTTATATTCTTGTACATAGGGGTAGTATTATAGTAGATATATTCTTGTACATAGGGGCAGTATTATAGTAGTTATATTCTTGTACATAGGAGCAGTATTATAGTAGTTATATTCTTGTACATAGGAGCTGTATTATAGTAGTTATATTCTTGTACATAGGAGCTGTATTATAGTAGTTATATTCTTGTACATAGGGGCAGTATAATAGTAGTTATATTCTTGTACATAGGGAGCAGTATTATAGTAGTTATATTCTTGTACATAGGGAGCAGTATTATAGTAGTTATATTCTTGTACATAGGGGCAGTATTATAGTAGTTATATTCTTGTACATAGGGAGCAGTATTATAGTAGTTATATTCTTGTACATAGGAGCAGTATTATAGTAGTTATATTCTTGTACATAGGAAGCAGTATTATAGTAGTTATATTCTTGTACATAGGGAGCAGTATTATAGTAGTTATATTCTTGTACATAGGAGCAGTATTATAGTAGTTATATTCTTGTACATAGGAGCTGTATTATAGTAGTTATATTCTTGTACATAGGAGCAGTATTATAGTAGTTAGATTCTTGTACATAGGAGCTGTATTATAGTAGTTATATTCTTGTACATAGGGGCAGTATTATAGTAGTTATATTCTTGTACATAGGGGCAGTATTATAGTAGTTATATTCTTGTACATAGGGAGCAGTATTATAGTAGTTATATTCTTGTACATAGGGCGCAGTATTATAGTAGTTATATTTTTGTACATAGGGGACAGTATTATAGTAGTTATATTCTTGTACATGGGGGGCAGTATTATAGTAGTTATATTCTTGTACATAGGGAGCAGTATTATAGTAGTTATATTCTTGTACATAGGGGCAGTATTATAGTAGTTATATTCTTGTACATAGGGCGCAGTATTATAGTAGTTATATTCTTGTACATAGGAGCAGTATTATAGTAGTTATATTCTTGTACATAGGGAGCAGTATTATAGTAGTTATATTCTTGTACATAGGGAGCAGTATTATAGTAGTTATATTCTTGTACATAGGAGCAGTATTATAGTAGTTATATTCTTGTACATAGGAGCTGTATTATAGTAGTTATATTCTTGTACATAGGAGCAGTATTATAGTAGTTATATTCTTGTACATAGGAGCTGTATTATAGTAGTTATATTCTTGTATATAGGGGTCAGTATTATAGTAGTTATATTCTTGTATATAGGGGTCAGTATTATAGTAGTTATATTCTTGTACATAGGGGCAGTATTATAGTAGTTATATTCTTGTACATAGGGGCAGTATTATAGTAGTTATATTCTTGTACATAGGGGCAGTATTATAGTAGTTATATTCTTGTACATAGGGGCAGTATTATAGTAGTTATATTCTTGTACATAGGAGCAGTATTATAGTAGTTATATTCTTGTACATAGGGGCAGTATTATAGTAGTTATATTCTTGTATATAGGGGTCAGTATTATAGTAGTTATATTCTTGTACATAGGGGGCAGTATTATAGTAGTTATATTCTTGTACATAGGAGCAGTATTATAGTAGTTATATTCTTGTACATAGGGGCAGTATTATAGTAGTTATATTCTTGTACATAGGGGCAGTATTATAGTAGTTATATTCTTGTATATAGGGGTCAGTATTATAGTAGTTATATTCTTGTACATAGGGGCAGTATTATAGTAGTTATATTCTTGTACATAGGGAGCAGTATTATAGTAGTTATATTCTTGTACATAGGGGACAGTATTATAGTAGTTATATTCTTGTACATAGGGGGCAGTATTATAGTAGTTATATTCTTGTATATAGGGGTCAGTATTATAGTAGTTATATTCTTGTACATAGGGGCAGTATTATAGTAGTTATATTCTTGTACATAGGAGCAGTAGTATAGTAGTTATATTCTTATACATAGGAGCAGTATTATAGTAGTTATATTCTTGTACATAGGGGACAGTATTATAGTAGTTATATTCTTGTACATGGGGGCAGTATTATAGTAGTTATATTCTTATACATAGGAGCAGTATTATAGTAGTTATATTCTTGTACATAGGGGACAGTATTATAGTAGTTATATTCTTGTACATAGGGGGCGGTATTATAGTAGTTATATTCTTGTACATAGGGGCAGTATTATAGTAGTTATATTCTTGTACATAGGGGCAGTATTATAGTAGTTATATTCTTGTACATAGGAGCAGTATTATAGTAGTTATATTCTTATACATAGGAGCAGTATTATAGTAGTTATATTCTTGTACATAGGGGACAGTATTATAGTAGTTATATTCTTGTACATAGGGGGCAGTATTATAGTAGTTATATTCTTGTACATAGGGGCAGTATTATAGTAGTTATATTCTTGTACATAGGGGCAGTATTATAGTAGTTATATTCTTGTACATAGGAGCAGTATTATAGTAGTTATATTCTTATACATAGGAGCAGTATTACAGTAGTTATATTCTTGTACATAGGGGACAGTATTATAGTAGTTATATTCTTGTACATAGGGGACAGTATTATAGTAGTTATATTCTTGTACATGGGGGCAGTATTATAGTAGTTATATTCTTGTACATAGGGGCAGTATTATAGTAGTTATATTCTTGTACATAGGGAGCAGTATTATAGTAGTTATATTCTTGTACATAGGCGCAGTATTATAGTAGTTATATTCTTGTACATAGGAGCAGTATTATAGTAGTTATATTCTTGTATATAGGGAGCAGTATTATAGTAGTTATATTCTTGTACATAGGGAGCAGTATTATAGTAGTTATATTCTTGTACATGGTGGCAGTATTATAGTAGTTATATTCCTGTACATAGGAGCAGTATTATAGTAGTTATATTCTTGTACATAGGGAGCAGTATTATAGTAGTTATATTCTTGTACATAGGGAGCAGTATTATAGTAGTTATATTCTTGTACATAGGGAGCAGTATTATAGTAGTTATATTCTTGTACATGGTGGCAGTATTATAGTAGTTATATTCCTGTACATAGGAGCAGTATTATAATAGTTATATTCTTGTACATAGGGAGCAGTATTATAGTAGTTATATTTCTGTACATAGGAGCAGTATTATAGTAGTTATATTCTTGCACATAGGGGGCAGTATTATAGTAGTTATATTCTTGTACATAGGGGGCAGTATTATAGTAGTTATATTCTTGTATATAAGGAGCAGTATTATAGTAGTTATATTCATGTACATGGGGGGCAGTATTATAGTAGTTATATTCTTGTATATAGGGAGCAGTATTATAGCAGTTATATTCCTGTACATAGGAGGCAGTATTATAGTAGTTATATTCTTGTATATAGGGAGCAGTATTATAGTAGTTATATTCCTGTACATAGGAGGCAGTATTATAGTAGTTATATTCTTGTATATAGGGAGCAGTATTATAGTAGTTATATTCCTGTACATAGGGGGCAGTATTATAGTAGTTATATTCTTGTATATAGGGAGCAGTATTATAGTAGTTATATTCCTGTACATAGGAGGCAGTATTATAGTAGTTATATTCTTGTATATAGGGAGCAGTATTATAGTAGTTATATTCTTGTACATAGGGGGCAGTATTATAGTAGTTATATTCCTGCACATAGGGGGCAGTATTATAGTAGTTATATTCTTGTACATAGGAGCAGTATTATAGTAGTTATATTCTTGTATATAGGGGGCAGTATTATAGTAGTTATATTCTTGTACATAGAAGCAGTATTATAGTAGTTATATTCTTGTACATAGGAGCAGTATTATAGTAGTTATATTCTTGTACATGTGGACAGTATTATAGTAGCTATATTCTTGTACATAGGAGCAGTATTATAGCAGTTATATTCTTGTACATAGGAGCAGTATTATAGTAGATATATTCTTGTACATAGGGGGCAGTATTATAGTAGTTATATTCTAGTACATAGGGGACAGTATTATAGTAGTTATATTCTTGTACATAGGAGCAATATTATAGTAGTTATATTCTTGTACATAGGGGGCAGTATTATAGTAGTTATATTCTTGTACATAGGGAGCAGTATTATAGTAGTTATATTCTTGTACATAGGGGGCAGTATTATAGTAGTTATATTCTTGTACATAGGGGGCAGTATTATAGTAGTTGTATTCTTGTACATAGGGGGCAGTATTATAGTAGTTATATTCTTGTACATAGGGGCAGTATTATAGTAGTTGTATTCTTGTACATAGGGGGCAGTATTATAGTAGTTGTATTCTTGTACATAGGGGGCAGTATTATAGTAGTTATATTCTTGTACATAGGGGGGCAGTATTATAGTAGTAATATTCTTGTACATAGGGGCAGCATTATAGTAGTTATATTCTTGTACATATGGGCAGTATTATAGTAGTTATATTCTTGTACATAGGGACAGTATTACAGTATTTATGTTCTTGTACATAGGAGCTGTATTATAGTAGTTATATTCTTGTACATAGGAGCAGTATTATAGTAGTTATATTCTTGTACATAGGAGCTGTATTATAGTAGTTATATTCTTGTACATAGGAGCAGTATTATAGTAGTTATATTCTTGTACATAGGAGCTGTATTATATTAGTTATATTCTTGTATATAGGGGTCAGTATTATAGTAGTTATATTCTTGTATATAGGGGTCAGTATTATAGTAGTTATATTCTTGTACATAGGGGCAGTATTATAGTAGTTATATTCTTGTATATAGGGGTCAGTATTATAGTAGTTATATTCTTGTACATAGGGGCAGTATTATAGTAGTTATATTCTTGTACATAGGGAGCAGTATTATAGTAGTTATATTCTTGTACATAGGGCGCAGTATTATAGTAGTTATATTCTTGTACATAGGGGGCAGTATTATAGTAGTTATATTCTTGTATATAGGGGTCAGTATTATAGTAGTTATATTCTTGTACATAGGGCGCAGTATTATAGTAGTTATATTCTTGTACATAGGGAGCAGTATTATAGTAGTTATATTCTTGTACATAGGGCGCAGTATTATAGTAGTTATATTCTTGTACATAGGGCGCAGTATTATAGTAGTTATATTCTTGTATATAGGGGTCAGTATTATAGTAGTTATATTCTTGTACATAGGGGCAGTATTATAGTAGTTATATTCTTGTACATAGGGAGCAGTATTATAGTAGTTATATTCTTGTACATAGGGCGCAGTATTATAGTAGTTATATTCTTGTACATAGGGCGCAGTATTATAGTAGTTATATTCTTGTATATAGGGGTCAGTATTATAGTAGTTATATTCTTGTACATAGGGGCAGTATTATAGTAGTTATATTCTTGTACATAGGGAGCAGTATTATAGTAGTTATATTCTTGTACATAGGGCGCAGTATTATAGTAGTTATATTCTTGTACATAGGGACAGTATTATAGTAGTTCTATTCTTGTACATAGGGGGCAGTATTATAGTAGTTATATTCTTGTACATAGGGGCAGTATTATAGTAGTTATATTCTTGTACATAGGGAGCAGTATTATAGTAGTTATATTCTTGTACATAGGAGCAGTATTATAGTAGTTATATTCTTGTACATAGGGGCAGTATTATAGTAGTTATATTCTTGTACATAGGAGCTGTATTATAGTAGTTATATTCTTGTACATAGGGGCAGTATTATAGTAGTTATATTCTTGTACATAGGGAGCAGTATTATAGTAGTTATATTCTTGTACATAGGGAGCAGTATTATAGTAGTTATATTCTTGTACATGGTGGCAGTATTATAGTAGTTATATTCTTGTACATAGGAGCAGTAATATAATAGTTATATTCTTGTACATAGGGAGCAGTATTATAGTAGTTATATTTCTGTACATAGGAGCAGTATTATAGTAGTTATATTCTTGCACATAGGGGGCAGTATTATAGTAGTTCTATTCTTGTACATAGGGGGCAGTATTATAGTAGTTATATTCTTGTATATAAGGAGCAGTATTATAGTAGTTATATTCATGTACATGGGGGGCAGTATTATAGTAGTTATATTCTTGTATATAGGGAGCAGTATTATAGTAGTTATATTCCTGTACATAGGAGGCAGTATTATAGTAGTTATATTCTTGTATATAGGGAGCAGTATTATAGTAGTTATATTCCTGTACATAGGAGGCAGTATTATAGTAGTTATATTCTTGTATATAGGGAGCAGTATTATAGTAGTTATATTCCTGTACATAGGGGGCAGTATTATAGTAGTTATATTCTTGTACATAGGAGGCAGTATTATAGTAGTTATATTCTTGTATATAGGGAGCAGTATTATAGTAGTTATATTCCTGTACATAGGGGGCAGTATTATAGTAGTTGTATTCTTGTACATAGGAGGCAGTATTATAGTAGTTATATTCTTGTACATAGGAGCAGTATTATAGTAGTTATATTCTTCTACATAGGAGCAGTATTATAGTAGTTATATTCTTGTACATAGGAGCAGTATTATAGTAGTTATATTCTTGTACCTAGGGGGCAGTATTATAGTAGTTATATTCCTGTACATAGGAGGCAGTATTATAGTAGTTATATTCTTGTATATAGGGAGCAGTATTATAGTAGTTATATTCTTGTACATAGGGGGCAGTATTATAGTAGTTATATTCTTGCACATAGGGGGCAGTATTATAGTAGTTATATTCTTGCACATAGGGGGCAGTATTATAGTAGTTATATTCTTGTACATAGGAGCAGTATTATAGTAGTTATATTCTTGTACATAGGGGGCAGTATTATAGTAGTTATATTCTTGCACATAGGGGGCAGTATTATAGTAGTTATATTCTTGCACATAGGGGGCAGTATTATAGTAGTTATATTCTTGTACATAGGAGCAGTATTATAGTAGTTATATTCTTGTACATAGAGGCAGTATTATAGTAGTTATATTCTTGTACATAGTAGCAGTATTATAGTAGTTATATTCTTGTACATGTGGACAGTATTATAGTAGTTATATTTTTGTACATAGGGGGCAGTATTATAGTAGTTATATTCTTGTACATAGGGAGCAGTATTATAGTAGTTATATTCTTGTACATAGGGGGCAGTATTATAGTAGTTATATTCTTGTACATAGGGAGCAGTATTATAGTAGTTATATTCTTGTACATAGGGGGCAGTATTATAGTAGTTATATTCTTGTACATAGGGGGCAGTATTATGGTAGTTGTATTCTTGTACATAGGGGGCAGTATTATAGTAGTTATATTCTTGTACATAGGGGCAGTATTATAGTAGTTGTATTCTTGTACATAGGGGGCAGTATTATAGTAGTTATATTCTTGTACATAGGGGGGCAGTATTATAGTAGTTATATTCTTATACATAGGGGCAGTATTATAGTAGTTATATTTTTGTACATAGGGGGCAGTATTATAGTAGTTATATTCTTGTACATAGGAGCAGTATTATAGTAGTTATATTCTTGTACATAGGGGGCAGTATTATAGTAGTTATATTCTTGTACATAGGGGGCAGTATTATGGTAGTTGTATTCTTGTACATAGGGGGCAGTATTATAGTAGTTATATTCTTGTACATAGGAGCAGTATTATAGTAGTTGTATTCTTGTACATAGGGGGCAGTATTATAGTAGTTATATTCTTGTACATAGGGGGGCAGTATTATAGTAGTTATATTTTTGTACATAGGGGGCAGTATTATAGTAGTTATATTCTTGTACATAGGAGCAGTATTATAGTAGTTATATTCTTGTACATAGGGGGCAGTATTATAGTAGTTATATTCTTGTACATAGGGGGCAGCATTATGGTAGTTGTATTCTTGTACATAGGGAGCAGTATTATAGTAGTTATATTCTTGTACATAGGAGCAGTATTATAGTAGTTGTATTCTTGTACATAGGGGGCAGTATTATAGTAGTTATATTCTTGTACATAGGGGGGCAGTATTATAGTAGTTATATTTTTGTACATAGGGGGCAGTATTATAGTAGTTATATTCTTGTACATAGGAGCAGTATTATAGTAGTTATATTCTTGTACATAGGGGGCAGTATTATAGTAGTTATATTCTTGTACATAGGGGGCAGTATTATGGTAGTTGTATTCTTGTACATAGGGGGCAGTATTATAGTAGTTATATTCTTGTACATAGGAGCAGTATTATAGTAGTTGTATTCTTGTACATAGGGGGCAGTATTATAGTAGTTATATTCTTGTACATAGGGGGGCAGTATTATAGTAGTTATATTCTTGTACATAGGGGCAGTATTATAGTAGTTATATTGATGTATGTGTTTGCGTTCTGAGTGAGACGAGTTGCAGATGCCGCCACTTCTAGCAGTTGTATAGCGACTCCCGTGCCCCTCGCTGTGTGGTTGCAGTGGTAATTATTGGACCAGTGCAGTAATGTCTATGAAATATGAAAGTATGATGGCGGCACGGCGTGGCACATTGCTGATCTGCAGTGGATACGATTACAGGAGAAGATTCATGGTGCCGGCACATTATTTCCAGGGTCTATTACTCATAAGTAACCAGGGAGAAGGTGAATGGTTCTGCCAGTCGATGTGTGAACAGAAGAGGAGTGAACCCGGGATGAGGTGATGAGATCCGGTTAGGAGTAAAGTCTTTAGATGCAGCGTCCTGTCAATGTCAGTCTGTAACTGAAGTCATTTCTCAGGTCTTCCAGGTAATCGAATAGAATGGCAGAAAACAGTGAGGACTGACACTTGGGCGGTGGGAAAGTGGGAGAAAGCGTCATGAGAGGTTCAGTGAGTGCGGAAATGTGAATGGATTAATACTGAAGTGATGTTTGGTTGATTAAAATATCTATTTGTCCAGGAAATCACAATCTCTTTTTAAACTCAATCATCCCAACCTCCTGATCCTGACAGTTACTGGATCCCGACCTCCTGATCCTGACAGTTACTGGATCCCGACCTCCTGATCCTGACAGTTACTGGATCCCGACCTCCTGATCCTGACAGTTACTGGATCCCGACCTCCTGATCCTGACAGTTACTGGATCCCGACCTCCTGATCCTGACAGTTACTGGATCCCGACCTCCTGACCCTGAAAGTTGCTGGATCCCGACCTCCTGATCCTGACAGTTACTGGATCCCGACCTCCTGATCCTGACAGTTACTGGATCCCGACCTCCTGATCCTGACAGTTACTGGATCCCGACCTCCTGATCCTGACAGTTACTGGATCCCGACCTCCTGATCCTGACAGTTGCTGGATCCCGACCTCCTGATCCTGACAGTTACTGGATCCCGACCTCCTGATCCTGACAGTTACTGGATCCCGACCTCCTGACCCTGACAGTTGCTGGATCCCGACCTCCTGATCCTGACAGTTACTGGATCCCGACCTCCTGATCCTGACAGTTACTGGATCCCGACCTCCTGATCCTGACAGTTACTGGATCCCGACCTCCTGATCCTGACAGTTACTGGATCCCGACCTCCTGATCCTGACAGTTGCTGGATCCCGACCTCCTGATCCTGACAGTTACTGGATCCCGACCTCCTGATCCTGACAGTTACTGGATCCCGACCTCCTGATCCTGACAGTTACTGGATCCCGACCTCCTGATCCTGACATTTACTGGATCCCGACCTCCTGATCCTGACAGTTACAGGATCCCGACCTCCTGATCCTGACAGTTACTGGATCCTCACCTCCTGATCCTGATATGCAACAGATCTCGACCTCCTGATCTTGATAATTACAGGATCCCGACCTCCTGATCATGAAATGTAACAGATCTCGACCTCCTGATCCTGATAATTACTGGATCTCGGCTTCCTGATCCTGATAGTTAACGGATCCTCACCTCCTGATATGTAACAGATCTCAACCTCCGGATCATGATAATTACTGGATCCCATCCTCCTGATTTTGAGTTACTGGATCCCGAAGTCTTGGTCTTGACAGTTACTGGATCCCAACCTCCTGATCCTGATAATTACTGGATCCTGACATGTAATGGAACCCGACCTCCTGATCCTGACAGTTACCGGATCTTGATCTCCTCACATATGCCAGATCCCGGCCTCCTGATCCTGACAGTTACTGGATCCCAACCTCCTGATCCTGACAGTATCCTGACCTTCTGATATGTAACAGATCTCGACTTCCTGATCTTGATAGTTACTGGATCCTGAAGTCCTGATTCTGATAGTTACCGGATCTCGACCTACACATATGACAGATCCCGGCCTCCTGATCCTGACAGTTACTGGATGGTGACCTGTCACCTCACACATTATTATGTCCATGGGAGCGCAGCTCTGCAGGATGTAGTGAGATCACGAAGGTGCAGTGCCGTCCTTTTCAATCCCGTGTCCACGGCTCTACAATTTGGAGGTTACAGGGGATTCCACCTTCAGGTCCTCTCAGTTCACCCTAATTAAGAGGGTCCCATTGATTTTTTGGGGGCTGCAGCTAGTAAGGTCTTAAGTGTGGTTCTCACAGGGTTGTGGGGGCCGGGACACTGGGTGGTGGTGGTCTATGTCTCATCTGTGAAGGCCCCACAGCCGCTCAGTGTCCCTGGTCTGCTGCTATTTGTATTATTGCGGTATAGTTTATGGTGTCCTGAGTGGTCTATTCACAAGGTGCTTTCTGCCGCTCAGGTTGTCCTGGTCATTATATTGCAGCTAAGGCGCCATCTTTCGGCATCCTGACCCGTGTGCCCCTTGTGCCCATATTGCCCCGCATACTGTCCCGATGCCTCTCTATGGGTTGTGGTCTTACAGCCGTCGGGTCACTGTGACCCCAGCCTAGGCGTGGCACTGACCGGTGAAGGCGTGGCACTGACCGGTGAAGGTGTGGCACTGATCAGTGAAGGCGTGACACTGACAGATGAAGGCATGACACTAACAGGTGAAGGCATGACACTGACTGACTAGTGAAGGCATGGCACTGACCGGTGAAGGCGTGACACAGACCGGTGAAGGCGTGGGACTGACCGGTGAAGGCATCACACTGACAGATGAAGGCGTGGCACTGACCAGTGAACGCATGGCACTGACTGGTGAAGGTGTGGCACTGACCGGTGAAGGCGTGGCACTGACCAGTGAAGGCGTGACACTGACCGGTGAAGGCGTGAAACTGACAGGTGAAGGCGTGAAACTGACCGGTGAAGGCGTGGCACTGACCAGTGAAGGCATGGCACTGACCAGTGAAGGCGTGGCACCTGGTGGAGACGCGGTTCACGCTCTGCACGGCGCAGCACAGATGCAGCATGGACAGCATGGTGGCGATCATCAGGAAGCTCTGCAGGAGGAGCGGCAGCTCAAAAAACTTCCCAAACCTGGAAGAGAGGAGAACAGGAATCACAGGCGGCCAGTGTAGCATCGGGGGGCCGGACCGGGGGGCCGGAGTCACCACTGCGGCAATCAGTGACCTCCAACATCTCCTCCTCTTGGCTTTGGTTGAGGTGGCCTGGGTCACCTACAGGTAGTCACTGGCCCCGGGGGCTATCACGCCCACTTTACAGCACGTCAGCGGTGCCCCCGTCAGCCTCCAGTACATCAGGAGGGTTGTCAGCAGCGGTGAACTCACACGCGGCCCCTTTAACACTCGGCTGCCGATGACTTGTGTATTAATCGCGGCTCTGGGCGCGTTCAGATCAGGAAGATAATTAATAGTGAAATAACTTTCATCCTGATAAAACATTGATAGGAGCCGCGGGCGCAGGAGCCGGGCAGCCCACTAACGAGCCGACATTAATGGCACATTGTAACGAGCTGCCATCTCCGCACTGATCACCGTGACATTGCCGGAAACAATCAGCTGCGCCGGGCGGAGATATTATCTGCAGGAGCCGAAATCAGACGAGCTCATTAACACCCGCACATCTCAAGAGCTGAACTCCTCTGCTGGAATAACCAGGGAAGAGCCGACAGTCAGGACGGGGTTAATGCAGCCGAAGCTGAGAAGGAACAGGGGATCCACAGCGCCACCATCAGAACAGCAATGGGGACAGCACGGTGCGGGGACACCGAGCCCTGCACACAGCAGCCTGATGGAGGCGCCGCTGAGGAACAAACCCTCAAAGCTCCACCCATCACACTCCAAACAATGCTCCGCCAATCAGACTCCAAACAAGGCCCCGCCCATCAGACTCCAAACAAAGCTTTGCCCACCAGACTCCAAACAAGGCTCTGCCCATCAGACTCCAAACAATGCTCCGCCCATCAGACTCCAAACAAGGCTCCGCCCATCAGACTCCAAACAAGGCTCCGCCCATCAGACTCCAAACAAGGCTCCGCCCATCAGACTCCAAACAAGGCTCCGTCCATCAGACTCCAAACAAGGACCCGCCCATCAGAATCCAAACAAGGACCCGCCCATCAGACTCCAAACAAGGCCCCGCCCATCAGACTCCAAACAAGGCCCCGCCCATCAGACTCCAAACAAAGCTTTGCCCACCAGACTCCAAACAAGGCTCTGCCCATCAGACTCCAAACAATGCTCCGCCCATCAGACTCCAAACAAGGCTCCGCCCATCAGACTCCAAACAAGGCTCCGCCCATCAGACTCCAAACAAGGCTCCGCCCATCAGACTCCAAACAAGGCTCCGCCCATCAGACTCCAAACAAGGCTCCGTCCATCAGACTCCAAACAAGGCTCCGTCCATCAGACTCCAAACAAGGACCCGCCCATCAGAATCCAAACAAGGCCCCGCCCATCAGACTCCAAACAAAGCTTTGCCCACCAGACTCCAAACAATGCTCCGCCCATCAGACTCCAAACAATGCTCCGCCCATCAGACTCCAAACAAGGCTCCGCCCATCAGACTCAAAGGCTGGGGTCATGTGACCGGATCAACCAAAGCAGCTGCAGCCGTGATGTCACTTACCAAAAAAATATCCGGAGAATATTGGCAATGAGCAGAAGAAAGCAGACCCAGGTGGAGAAGCCGTCAGTGCTGGACGTCCTCCTAATCTCCACATACTGCGGGATGTAAGGGAGCATACCGCCAAACACCAAGAAACCGCACGAAGCCCAGGACAGCACCGGCCACGAGGCCGCAGAGACCCCCGAAAGATCCATCTCACTCCACAGATCACAATACAGACATGAAGAAACCAATCACTGGAAGAGGAAGAATTATCAGTCCAAAGACACCACCCATGGCCACCACTGCATCACATATCCTACCCACCCTGTATTATACTCCAGAGCTGCACTCACTATTCTGCTGGTGCAGTCACTGTGTACACACATTACATTACTGATCCTGAGTTACATCCTGTATTATACTCCAGAGCTGCACTCACTATTCTGCTGGTGCAGTCACTGTGTACATACATTACATTACTGATCCTGAGTTACATCCTGTATTATACTCCAGAGCTGCACTCACTATTCTGTTGGTGCAGTCACTGTGTACATACATTACATTACTGATCCTGAGTTACATCATGTATTATACTCCAGAGCTGCACTCACTATTCTGCTGGTGCAGTCACTGTGTACATACATTACATTACTGATCCTGAGTTACATCTTGTATTATACTCCAGAGCTGCACTCACTATTCTGCTGGTGCAGTCACTGTGTACATACATTACATTACTGATCCTGAGTTACATCCTGTATTATACTCCAGAGCTGCACTCACTATTCTGCAGGTACAGTCACTGTGTACATACATTACATTACTGATCCTGAGTTACATCATGTATTATACTCCAGAGCTGCACTCACTATTCTGCTGGTGCAGTCACTGTGTACATACATTACATTACTGATCCTGAGTTACATCCTGTATTATACTCCAGAGCGGCACTCACTATTCTGCTGGTGCAGTCACTGTGTACATACATTACATTACTGATCCTGAGTTACATCCTGTATTATACTCCAGAGCTGCACTCACTATTCTGCTGGTGCAGTCACTGTGTACATACATTACTGATCCTGAGTTACATCCTGTATTATACTCCAGAGCAGCACTCACTATTCTGCTGGTGCAGTCACTGTGTACACACATTACATTACTGATCCTGAGTTACATCCTGTATTATACCCCAGAGCTGCACTCACTATTCTGCTGGTTCAGTCACTGTGTACATACATTACTGATCCTGAGTTACCTCCTGTATTATTCTCTAGAGCTGCACTCACTATTCTGCTGGAGCAGTCACTCTGTGTACATACATTACATTACTGATCCTGAGTTACCTCCTGTATTATACTCCAGAGCGGCACTCACTATTCTGCTGGTGCAGTCACTGTGTACATACATTACTGATCCTGAGTTACATCCTGTATTATTCTCTAGAGCTGCACTCACTATTCTGCTGGTGCAGTCACTCTGTGTACATACATTACATTACTGATCCTGAGTTACCTCCTGTATTATACTCCAGAGCGGCACTCACTATTCTGCTGGTGCAGTCACTGTGTACATACATTACATTACTGATCCTGAGTTACATCCTGTATTATACTCCAGAGCTGCACTCACTATTCTGCTGGTGCAGTCACTGTGTACATACATTACATTACTGATCCTGAGTTACATCCTGTATTATACTCCAGAGCGGCACTCACTATTCTGCTGGTGCAGTCACTGTGTACATACATTACATTACTGATCCTGAGTTACATCCTGTGCTATACTCCAGAGCTGCACTCACTATTCTGCTGGTGCAGTCACTGTGTACACACATTACATTACTGATCCTGAGTTACATCTTGTATTATACTCCAGAGCTGCACTCACTATTCTGCTGGTGCAGTCACTGTGTACATACATTACATTACTGATCCTGAGTTACATCCTGTATTATACTCCAGAGCTGCACTTACTATTCTGCAGGTACAGTCACTGTGTACATACATTACATTACTGATCCTGAGTTACATCATGTATTATACTCCAGAGCTGCACTCACTATTCTGCTGGTGCAGTCACTGTGTACATACATTACATTACTGATCCTGAGTTACATCCTGTATTATACTCCAGAGCAGCACTCACTATTCTGCTGGTGCAGTCACTGTGTACACACATTACATTACTGATCCTGAGTTACATCCTGTATTATACCCCAGAGCTGCACTCACTATTCTGCTGGTTCAGTCACTGTGTACATACATTACATTACTGATCCTGAGTTACCTCCTGTATTATACTCCAGAGCGGCACTCACTATTCTGCTGGTGCAGTCACTGTGTACATACATTACATTACTGATCCTGAGTTACATCCTGTGCTATACTCCAGAGCTGCACTCACTATTCTGCTGCTGCAGTCACTGTGTACACACAATACATTACTGATCCTGAGTTACCTCCTGTATTATACTACAGAGCTGCACTCACTATTCTGCTGGTGCAGTCACTGTGTACATACATTACATTACTGATCCTGAGTTACATCCTGTATTATACTCCAGAGCTGCACTCACTATTCTGCTGGTGCAGTCACTGTGTACACACAATACATTACTGATCCTGAGTTACCTCCTGTATTATACTCCAGAGCTGCACTCACTATTCTGCTGGTGCAGTCACTGTGTACATACATTACATTACTGATCTTGAGTTATATCCTGTATTATACTCCAGAGCTGCACTCACTATTCTGCTGGTGCAGTCACTGTGTACATACATTACATTACTGATCCTGAGTTACATCCTGTATTATACTCCAGAGCGGCACTCACTATTCTGCTGGTGCAGTCACTGTGTACATACATTACATTACTGATCTTGAGTTATATCCTGTATTATACTCCAGAGCTGCACTCACTGTTCTGCTGGTGCAGTCACTGTGTACATACATTACATTACTGATCCTGAGTTACATCCTGTATTATACTCCAGAGCTGCACTCACTATTCTGCTGGTGCAGTCACTGTATACATACATTACATTACTGATCCTGAGTTACATCCTGTATTATACTCCAGAGCTGCACTCACTATTCTGCTGGTGCAGTCACTGTATACATACATTACATTACTGATCCTGAGTTACATCCTGTATTATCCTCCAGAGCTGCACTCACTATTCTGCTGGTGCAGTCACTGTGTACATACATTACATTACTGATCCTGAGTTACTTCCTGTATTATACTCCAGAGCTGCACTCACTATTCTGCTGGTGCAGTCACTGTGTACATACATTAAATTACTGATCCGGAGTTACATCCTGTATTATACCCCAGAGCTAAACTCACTATTCTGCTGGTGCAGTCACTGTGTACATACATTACATTACTGATCCTGAGTTACCTCCTGTATTATACTCCAGAGCTGCACTCACTATTCTGCTGGTGCAGTCACTGTGTATATACATTACATTACTGATCCTGAGTTACCTCCTGCATTATACTCCAGAGCGGCACTCACTATTCTGCTGGTGCAATCACTGTGTACATACATTACATTACTGATCCTGAGTTACCTCCTGTATTATACTCCAGAGCTGCACTCACTATTCTGCTGGTGCAGTCACTGTGTACATACATTACATTACTGATCCTGAGTTACATCCTGTGCTATACTCCAGAGCTGCACTCTCTATTCTGCTGGTGCAGTCACTGTGTACATACATTACATTACTGATCCTGAGTTACCTCCTGTATTATACTCTAGAGCTGTACTCACTATTCTGCTGTTGCAGTCACTGTGTACATACATTACATTACTGATCCTGAGTTACCTCCTGTATTATACTCCAGAGCTGCACTCACTATTCTGCTGGTGCAGTCACTGTGTACATACATTACATTACTGATCCTGAGTTACATCCTGTGCTATACTCCAGAGCTGCACTCACTATTCTGCTGGTGCAGTCACTGTGTACATATATTACATTACTGATCCTGAGTTACCTCCTGTATTATACTCCAGAGCTGCACTCGCTATTCTGCTGGTGCAGTCACTGTGTACATATATTACATTACTGATCCTGAGTTACCTCCTATATTATACTCCAGAGCTGCACTCACTATTCTGCTGGTGCAGTCACTGTGTACATACATTACATTACTGATCCTGAGTTACCTCCTGTATGATACTCCAGAGCTGCACTCACTATTCTGCTGATGCAGTCACTGTGTACATACATTACATTACTGATCCTGAGTTACATCCTGTATTATACTCCAGAGCTGCACTCAATATTCTGCTGGTGCAGTCACTGTGTACATACATTACATTACTGATCGTGAGTTACCTCCTGTATTATACCCCAGAGCTGCACTCACTATTCTGTTGGTGGAGTCACTGTGTACATACATTACATTACTGATCCTGAGTTACCTCCTGTATTATACTCCAGAGCTGCACTCACTATTCTGCTGGTGCAGTCACTGTGTACATACATTACATTACTGATCCTGAGTTACCTCCTGTATTATACTCCAGAGCTGCACTCACTATTCTGCTGGTGCCGTCACTGTGTACATACATTACATTACTGATCCTGAGTTACATCCTGTATTATACCCCAGAGCTGCACTCACTATTCTGCTGGTGCAGTCACTGTGTACATACATTACATTACTGATCATGAGTTACCTCCTGTATTATACTCCAGAGCTGCACTCACTATTCTGCTGGTGCAGTCACTGTGTACATACATTACTGATCCTGAGTTACATCCTGTATTATACTCCAGAGCAGCACTCACTATTCTGCTGGTGCAGTCACTGTGTACATACATTACATTACTGATCCTGAGTTACATCCTGTATTATACTCCAGAGCTGCACTCACTATTCTGCTGATGCAGTCACTGTGTACATATATTACATTACTGATCCTGAGTTACATCCTGTATTATACTCCAGAGCTGCACTCACTATTCTGCTAGTGCAGTCACTGTGTACATACATTACATTACTGATCCTGAGTTACATCTTGTATTATACTCCAGAGCTGCACTCACTATTCTGCTGGTGCAGTCACTGTGTACATACATTACATTACTGATCCTGAGTTACATCCTGTATTATACTCCAGAGCTGCACTCACTATTCTGCAGGTACAGTCACTGTGTACATACATTACATTACTGATCCTGAGTTACATCATGTATTATACTCCAGAGCTGCACTCACTATTCTGCTGGTGCAGTCACTGTGTACATACATTACATTACTGATCCTGAGTTACATCCTGTATTATACTCCAGAGCAGCACTCACTATTCTGCTGGTGCAGTCACTGTGTACACACATTACATTACTGATCCTGAGTTACATCTTGTATTATACCCCAGAGCTGCACTCACTATTCTGCTGGTTCAGTCACTGTGTACATACATTACATTACTGATCCTGAGTTACGTCCTGTATTATACTCCAGAGCGGCACTCACTATTCTGCTGGAGCAGTCACTGTGTACATACATTACATTACTGATCCTGAGTTACATCCTGTATTATACTCCAGAGCTGCACTCACTATTCTGCTGGTTCAGTCACTGTGTACATATATTACATTACTGATCCTGAGTTACCTCCTGTATTATACTCCAGAGCTGCACTCACTATTCTGCTGGTGCAGTCACTGTGTACACACATTACATTACTGATCCTGAGTTACATCTTGTATTATACCCCAGAGCTGCACTCACTATTCTGCTGGTTCAGTCAGTGTGTACATACATTACATTACTGATCCTGAGTTACCTCCTGTATTATACTCCAGAGCGGCACTCACTATTCTGCTGCTGCAGTCACTGAGTACATACATTACATTACTGATCCTGAGTTACATCCTGTATTATACTCCAGAGCTGCACTCACTATTCTGCTGGTGCAGTCACTGTGTACATACATTACATTACTGATCCTGAGTTACATCCTGTGCTATACTCCGGAGCTGCACTCACTATTCTGCTGGTGCAGTCACTGTGTACACACATTACATTACTGATCCTGAGTTACATCCTGTATTATACTCCAGAGCTGCACTCACTATTCTGCTGGTGCAGTCACTGTGTACATACATTACATTACTGATCCTGAGTTACCTCCTGTATTATACTCCAGAGCTGCACTCACTATTCTGCTGGTGCAGTCACTGTGTATATACATTACATTACTAATCCTGAGTTACATCCTGTATTATACTCCAGAGCTGCACTCACTATTCTGCTGGTGCAGTCACTGTGTACATACATTACATTACTGATCCTGTACTGATCCTGTATTATACTCCAGAGCTGCACTCACTATTCTGCTGGTGCAGTCACTGTGTACACACATTACATTACTGATCCTGAGTTACATCCTGTATTATACCCCAGAGCTGCACTCACTATTCTGCTGGTTCAGTCACTGTGTACATACATTACATTACTGATCCTGAGTTACCTCCTGTATTATACTCCAGAGCGGCACTCACTATTCTGCTGGTGCAGTCACTGTGTACATACATTACATTACTGATCCTGAGTTACATCTTGTGCTATACTCCAGAGCTGCACTCACTATTCTGCTGGTGCAGTCACTGTGTACACACAATACATTACTGATCCTGAGTTACCTCCTGTATTATACTACAGAGCTGCACTCACTATTCTGCTGGTGCAGTCACTGAGTACATACATTACATTACTGATCCTGAGTTACATCCTGTATTATACTCCAGAGCTGCACTCACTATTCTGCTGGTGCAGTCACTGTGTACACACAATACATTACTGATCCTGAGTTACCTCCTGTATTATACTCCAGAGCTGCACTCACTATTCTGCTGGTGCAGTCACTGTGTACATACATTACATTACTGATCTTGAGTTATATCCTGTATTATACTCCAGAGCTGCACTCACTATTCTGCTGGTGCAGTCACTGTGTACATACATTACATTACTGATCCTGAGATACATCCTGTATTATACTCCAAAGCGGCACTCACTATTCTGCTGGTGCAGTCACTGTGTACATACATTACATTACTGATCTTGAGTTATATCCTGTATTATACTCCAGAGCTGCACTCACTGTTCTGCTGGTGCAGTCACTGTGTACATACATTACATTACTGATCCTGAGTTACATCCTGTATTATACTCCAGAGCTGCACTCACTATTCTGCTGGTGCAGTCACTGTATACATACATTACATTACTGATCTTGAGTTACATCCTGTATTATACTCCAGAGCTGCACTCACTATTCTGCTGGTGCAGTCACTGTATACATACATTACATTACTGATCCTGAGTTACATCCTGTATTATCCTCCAGAGCTGCACTCACTATTCTGCTGGTGCAGTCACTGTGTACATACATTACATTACTGATCCTGAGTTACTTCCTGTATTATACTCCAGAGCTGCACTCACTATTCTGCTGGTGCAGTCACTGTGTACATACATTAAATTACTGATCCGGAGTTACATCCTGTATTATACCCCAGAGCTAAACTCACTATTTTGCTGGTGCAGTCACTGTGTACATACATTACATTACTGATCCTGAGTTACCTCCTGTATTATACTCCAGAGCTGCACTCACTATTCTGCTGGTGCAGTCACTGTGTACATACATTACATTACTGATCCTGAGTTACCTCCTGTATTATACTCTAGAGCTGCACTCACTATTCTGCTGGTGCAGTCACTGTGTACATACATTACATTACTGATCCTGAGTTACCTCCTGTATTATACTCCAGAGCTGCACTCACTATTCTGCTGGTGCAATCACTGTGTACATACATTACATTACTGATCCTGAGTTACCTCCTGTATTATACTCCAGAGCTGCACTCACTATTCTGCTGGTGCAGTCACTGTGTACATACATTACATTACTGATCCTGAGTTACATCCTGTGCTATACTCCAGAGCTGCACTCTCTATTTTGCTGGTGCAGTCACTGTGTACATACATTACATTACTGATCCTGAGTTACCTCCTGTATTATACTCCAGAGCTGCACTCACTATTCTGCTGGTGCAGTCACTGTGTACATACATTACATTACTGATCCTGAGTTACCTCCTATATTATACTCCAGAGCTGCACTCACTATTCTGCTGGTGCAGTCACTGTGTACATACATTACATTACTGATCCTGAGTTACATCCTGTGCTATACTCCAGAGCTGCACTCTCTATTCTGCTGGTGCAGTCACTGTGTACATACATTACATTACTGATCCTGAGTTACCTCCTGTATTATACTCCAGAGCTGCACTCTCTATTCTGCTGGTGCAGTCACTGTGTACATACATTACATTACTGATCCTGAGTTACCTCCTGTATTATACTCCAGAGCTGCACTCTCTATTCTACTGGTGCAGTCACTGTGTACATACATTACATTACTGATCCTGAGTTACCTCCTGTATTATACTCCAGAGCTGCACTCACTATTCTGCGGGTGCAGTCACTGTGTACACACATTACATTACTGATCCTGAGTTACCTCCTATATTATACTCCAGAGCTGCACTCGCTATTCTGCTGGTGCAGTCACTGTGTACATACATTACATTACTGATCCTGAGTTACCTCCTGTATGATACTCCAGAGCTGCACTCACTATTCTGCTGATGCAGTCACTGTGTACATACATTACATTACTGATCCTGAGTTACATCCTGTATTATACTCCAGAGCTGCACTCAATATTCCGCTGGTGCAGTCACTGTGTACATACATTACTGATCCTGAGTTACATCCTGTATTATACTCCAGAGCTGCACTCACTATTCTGCTGGTGCAGTCACTGTGTACATACATTACATTACTGATCCTGAGTTACCTCCTGTATTATACTCCAGAGCTGCACTCACTATTCTGCTGGTGGAGTCACTGTGTACATACATTACATTACTGATCGTGAGTTACCTCCTGTATTATACCCCAGAGCTGCACTCACTATTCTGCTGGTGGAGTCACTGTGTACATACATTACATTACTGATCCTGAGTTACCTCCTGTATTATACTCCAGAGCTGCACTCACTATTCTGCTGGTGCAGTCACTGTGTACATACATTACATTACTGATCCTGAGTTACCTCCTGTATTATACTCCAGAGCTGCACTCACTATTCTGCTGGTGCCGTCACTGTGTACATACATTACATTACTGATCCTGAGTTACATCCTGTATTATACCCCAGAGCTGCACTCACTATTCTGCTGGTGCAGTCACTGTGTACATACATTACATTACTGATCATGAGTAACCTCCTGTATTATACTCCAGAGCTGCACTCACTATTCTGCTGGTGCAGTCACTGTGTACATACATTACTGATCCTGAGTTACATCCTGTATTATACTCCAGAGCAGCACTCACTATTCTGCTGGTGCAGTCACTGTGTACATACATTACATTACTGATCCTGAGTTACATCCTGTATTATACTCCAGAGCTGCACTCACTATTCTGCTGATGCAGTCACTGTGTACATACATTACATTACTGATCCTGAGTTACATCCTGTATTATACTCCAGAGCTGCACTCACTATTCTGCTAGTGCAGTCACTGTGTACATACATTACATTACTGATCCTGAGTTACATCTTGTATTATACTCCAGAGCTGCACTCACTATTCTGCTGGTGCAGTCACTGTGTACATACATTACATTACTGATCCTGAGTTACATCCTGTATTATACTCCAGAGCTGCACTCACTATTCTGCAGGTACAGTCACTGTGTACATACATTACATTACTGATCCTGAGTTACATCATGTATTATACTCCAGAGCTGCACTCACTATTCTGCTGGTGCAGTCACTGTGTACACACATTACATTACTGATCCTGAGTTACATCTTGTATTATATCCCAGAGCTGCACTCACTATTCTGCTGGTTCAGTCACTGTGTACATACATTACATTACTGATCCTGAGTTACATCCTGTATTATACTCCAGAGAAGCACTCACTATTCTGCTGGTGCAGTCACTGTGTACACACATTACATTACTGATCCTGAGTTACATCTTGTATTATATCCCAGAGCTGCACTCACTATTCTGCTGGTTCAGTCACTGTGTACATACATTACATTACTGATCCTGAGTTACCTCCTGTATTATACTCCAGAGCGGCACTCACTATTCTGCTGGTGCAGTCACTGTGTACATACATTACATTACTGATCCTGAGTTACATCCTGTATTATACTCCGGAGCTGCACTCACTATTCTGCTGGTTCAGTCACTGTGTACATACATTACATTACTGATCCTGAGTTACCTCCTGTATTATACTCCAGAGCGGCACTCACTATTCTGCTGGTGCAGTCACTGAGTACATACATTACATTACTGATCCTGAGTTACATCCTGTATTATACTCCAGAGCTGCACTCACTATTCTGCTGGTGCAGTCACTGTGTACATACATTACATTACTGATCCAGAGTTACATCCTGTGCTATACTCCGGAGCTGCACTCACTATTCTGCTGGTGCAGTCACTGTGTACACACATTACATTACTGATCCTGAGTTACATCCTGTATTATACTCCAGAGCTGCACTCACTATTCTGCTGGTGCAGTCACTGCGTACATACATTACATTACTGATCCTGAGTTACATCCTGTGCTATACTCCGGAGCTGCACTCACTATTCTGCTGGTGCAGTCACTGTGTACACACATTACATTACTGATCCTGAGTTACATCCTGTATTATACTCCAGAGCTGCACTCACTATTCTGCTGGTGCAGTCACTGTGTACATACATTACATTACTGATCCTGAGTTACATCCTGTATTATACTCCAGAGCTGCACTCACTATTCTGCTGGTGCAGTCACTGTGTACACACAATACATTACTGATCCTGAGTTACCTCCTGTATTATACTACAGAGCTGCACTCACTATTCTGCTGGTGCAGTCACTGTGTACATACATTACATTACTGATCCTGAGTTACATCCTGTGCTATACTCCAGAGCTGCACTCATTATTCTGCTGGTGCAGTCACTGTGTACACACAATACATTACTGATCCTGAGTTACCTCCTGTATTATACTCCAGAGCTGCACTCACTATTCTGCTGGTGCAGTCACTGTGTACATACATTACATTACTGATCCTGAGTTACCTCCTGTATTATACTCCAGAGCTGCACTCACTATTCTGCTGGTGCAGTCACTGTGTACATATATTACATTACTGATCCTGAGTTACCTCCTATATTATACTCCAGAGCTGCACTCACTATTCTGCTGGTGCAGTCACTGTGTACATACATTACATTACTGATCCTGAGTTACATCCTGTGCTATACTCCAGAGCTGCACTCTCTATTCTGCTGGTGCAGTCACTGTGTACATACATTACATTACTGATCCTGAGTTACCTCCTGTATTATACTCCAGAGCTGCACTCTCTATTCTGCTGGTGCAGTCACTGTGTACATACATTACATTACTGATCCTGAGTTACCTCCTGTATTATACTCCAGAGCTGCACTCTCTATTCTGCTGGTGCAGTCACTGTGTACATACATTACATTACTGATCCTGAGTTACCTCCTATATTATACTCCAGAGCTGCACTCACTATTCTGCGGGTGCAGTCACTGTGTACACACATTACATTACTGATCCTGAGTTACCTCCTATATTATACTCCAGAGCTGCACTCGCTATTCTGCTGGTGCAGTCACTGTGTACATACATTACATTACTGATCCTGAGTTACCTCCTGTATGATACTCCAGAGCTGCACTCACTATTCTGCTGATGCAGTCACTGTGTACATACATTACATTACTGATCCTGAGTTACATCCTGTATTATACTCCAGAGCTGCACTCAATATTCTGCTGGTGCAGTCACTGTGTACATACATTACATTACTGATCGTGAGTTACCTCCTGTATTATACCCCAGAGCTGCACTCACTATTCTGCTGGTGGAGTCACTGTGTACATACATTACATTACTGATCCTGAGTTACCTCCTGTATTATACTCCAGAGCTGCACTCACTATTCTGCTGGTGCAGTCACTGTGTACATACATTACATTACTGATCCTGAGTTACCTCCTGTATTATACTCCAGAGCTGCACTCACTATTCTGCTGGTGCCGTCACTGTGTACATACATTACATTACTGATCCTGAGTTACATCCTGTATTATACCCCAGAGCTGCACTCACTATTCTGCTGGTGCAGTCACTGTGTACATACATTACATTACTGATCATGAGTAACCTCCTGTATTATACTCCAGAGCTGCACTCACTATTCTGCTGGTGCAGTCACTGTGTACATACATTACTGATCCTGAGTTACATCCTGTATTATACTCCAGAGCAGCACTCACTATTCTGCTGGTGCAGTCACTGTGTACATACATTACATTACTGATCCTGAGTTACATCCTGTATTATACTCCAGAGCTGCACTCACTATTCTGCTGATGCAGTCACTGTGTACATACATTACATTACTGATCCTGAGTTACCTCCTGTATTATACTCCAGAGCAGCACTCACTATTCTGCTGGTGCAGTCACTGTGTACATACATTACATTACTGATCCTGAGTTACATCCTGTATTATACTCCAGAGCTGCACTCACTATTCTGCTGATGCAGTCACTGTGTACATACATTACATTACTGATCCTGAGTTACATCTTGTATTATACTCCAGAGCTGCACTCACTATTCTGCTGGTGCAGTCACTGTGTACATACATTACATTACTGATCCTGAGTTACATCCTGTATTATACTCCAGAGCTGCACTCACTATTCTGCAGGTACAGTCACTGTGTACATACATTACATTACTGATCCTGAGTTACATCATGTATTATACTCCAGAGCTGCACTCACTATTCTGCTGGTGCAGTCACTGTGTACATACATTACATTACTGATCCTGAGTTACATCCTGTATTATACTCCAGAGCAGCACTCACTATTCTGCTGGTGCAGTCACTGTGTACACACATTACATTACTGATCCTGAGTTACATCTTGTATTATATCCCAGAGCTGCACTCACTATTCTGCTGGTTCAGTCACTGTGTACATACATTACATTACTGATCCTGAGTTACCTCCTGTATTATACTCCAGAGCGGCACTCACTATTCTGCTGGTGCAGTCACTGTGTACATACATTACATTACTGATCCTGAGTTACATCCTGTATTATACTCCGGAGCTGCACTCACTATTCTGCTGGTTCAGTCACTGTGTACATACATTACATTACTGATCCTGAGTTACCTCCTGTATTATACTCCAGAGCGGCACTCACTATTCTGCTGGTGCAGTCACTGAGTACATACATTACATTACTGATCCTGAGTTACATCCTGTATTATACTCCAGAGCTGCACTCACTATTCTGCTGGTGCAGTCACTGTGTACATACATTACATTACTGATCCTGAGTTACATCCTGTGCTATACTCCGGAGCTGCACTCACTATTCTGCTGGTGCAGTCACTGTGTACACACATTACATTACTGATCCTGAGTTACATCCTGTATTATACTCCAGAGCTGCACTCACTATTCTGCTGGTGCAGTCACTGTGTACATACATTACATTACTGATCCTGAGTTACATCCTGTGCTATACTCCAGAGCTGCACTCACTATTCTGCTGGTGCAGTCACTGTGTACACACAATACATTACTGATCCTGAGTTACCTCCTGTATTATACTACAGAGCTGCACTCACTATTCTGCTGGTGCAGTCACTGTGTACATACATTACATTACTGATCCTGAGTTACATCTTGTATTATACTCCAGAGCTGCACTCATTATTCTGCTGGTGCAGTCACTGTGTACACACAATACATTACTGATCCTGAGTTACCTCCTGTATTATACTGCAGAGCTGCACTCACTATTCTGCTGGTGCAGTCACTGTGTACATACATTACATTACTGATCCTTAGAAACTTCCTGTATTATACTCCAGAGCTGCACTCACTATTCTGCTGGTGCAGTCACTGTGTATATACATTACATTACTGATCCTGAGTTACCTCCTGTATTATACTCCAGAGCTGCACTCACTATTCTGCTGGTGCAGTCACTGTGTACATATATTACATTACTGATCCTGAGTTACCTCCTGTATTATACTCCAGAGCTGCACTCACTATTCTGCTGGTGGAGTCACTGTGTATATACATTACATTACTGATCCTGAGTTACATCCTGTATTATACTCCAGAGCTGCACTCACTATTCTGCTGGTGCAGTCACTGTGTACATACATTACATTACTGATCCTGAGTAATATCCTGTATTATACTCCAGAGCTGCACTCACTATTCTGCTGGTGCAGTCACTGTGTATATACATTGCATTACTGATCCTGAGTTACATCCTGTATTATACTCCAGAGCTGCACTCACTATTCCGCTGGTGCAGTCACTGTGTACATACATTACATTACTGATCCTGAGTTACATCCTGTATTATACTCCAGAGCTGCACTCACTATTCTGCTGGTGCAGTCACTGTGTACATACATTACATTACTGATCCTGAGTTACCTCCTGTATTATACTCCAGAGCTGCACTCACTATTCCGCTGGTGCAGTCACTGTGTACATACATTACATTACTGATCCTGAGTTACATCCTGTATTATACTCCAGAGCTGCACTCACTATTCCGCTGGTGCAGTCACTGTGTGCATACATTACATTACTGATCCTGAGTTACATCCTGTATTATCCTCCAGAGCTGCACTCACTATTCTGCTGGTGCAGTCACTGTGTGCATACATTACTGATCCTGTATTATGCTCCGGAGCTGCGCTCAGCAGGGTGTTGCGGTATGTAGATGTAGGATCTCTGGGGCTTTGCTCTCATTGTGTCTCCGGTGACTTGGTAACTCATCCATCAGATATGGCGCACACTTAAGTCTTTCTCGTCACCTCGCAGATGAAGTGTCCAATCTCACGAATCTGAAATCAGTCTTGTGTCTGCAGAGGAGACTATACAGTACAGACCAAAAGTTTGGACACACCTTCTCATTTAAAGATTTTCCTGTATTTTCCTGACTATGAAAATTGTACATTCACACTGAAGACATCAAAACTATGAATTACCACATGTGGAATTATATACTGAACAAAAAAGTGTGAAACCACTGAAAATATGTCTTATATTCTAGGGTCTTCACAGTAGCCACCTTTTGCTTTCATGACTGCTTTGCACACTCTTGGCATTCTCTTGATGAGCTTCAAGAGGTAGTCTCCGGAAATGGTCTTCACTTCACAGGTGTGCCCTGTCAGGTTTAATAAGTGGGATTTCTTGCCTTATAAATGGGGTTGGGACCATCAGTTGTGCTGTGCAGAAGTCTGGTGGATACACAGCTGATAGTCCTACTGAATAGACTGTTAGAATTTGTATTATGGCAAGAAAAAAGCAGCTAAGTAAAGAAAAACAAGTGGCCATCATTACTTTAAGAAATGAAGGTCAGTCAGTCCAAAAAAATGGGCAAACTTTGAAAGTGTCCCCAAGTGCAGTTGCAAAAATCATCAAGCGCTACAAAGAAACTGGCTCACATGAGGACCGCCCCAGGAAAGGAAGACCAAGAGTCACCTCTGCTTCTGAGGATAAGTTTATCCGAGTCACCAGCCTCAGAAATCGCAGGTTAACAGCAGCTCAGATTAGAGACCAGGTCAATGCCACACAGAGTTCTAGCAGCAGACACATCTCTACAACAACTGTTAAGAGGAGACTTTGTGCAGCAGGCCTTCATGGTAAAATAGCTGCTAGGAAACCACTGCTAAGGACAGGCAACAAGCAGAAGAGACTTGTTTGGGCTAAAGAACACAAGGAATGGACATTAGACCAGTGGAAATCTGTGCTTTGGTCTGATGAGTCCAAATTTGAGATCTTTGGTTCCAACCACCGTGTCTTTGTGCGACGCAGAAAAGGTGAACGGATGGACTCTACATGCCTGGTTCCCACCGTGAAGCATGGAGGAGGAGGTGTGATGGTGTGGGGGGGGCTTTGCTGGTGACACTGTTGGGGATTTATTCAAAATTGAAGGCATACTGAACCAGCATGGCTACCACAGCATCTTGCAGCGGCATGCTATTCCATCCGGTTTGCGTTTAGTTGGACCATCATTTATTTTTCAACAGGACAATGACCCCAAACACCTCCAGGCTGTGTAAGGGCTATTTGACCAAGAAGGAGAGTGATGGGGGGCTACGCCAGATGACCTGGCCTCCACAGTCACCAGACCTGAACCCAATCGAGATGGTTTGGGGTGAGCTGGACCGCAGAGTGAAGGCAAAAGGGCCAACAAGTGCTAAGCATCTCTGGGAACTCCTTCAAGATTGTTGGAAGACCATTTCCGGTGACTACCTCTTGAAGCTCATCAAGAGAATGCCAAGAGTGTGCAAAGCAGTCATCAAAGCAAAAGGTGGCTACTGTGAAGAACCTAGAATATAAGACATATTTTCAGTTGTTTCACACTTTTTTGTTAAGTATATAATTCCACATGTGGTAATTCATAGTTTTGATGCCTTCAGTGTGAATGTACAATTTTCATAGTCAGGAAAATACAGAAAAATCTTTAAATGAGAAGGTGTGTCCAAACTTTTGGTCTGTACTGTAGGTGATGGCGGTCGCCCCCAGAGACGGATTGTCAGGCCGCAATCATCCCGCTGAGTAATGGATCCTGAGCTGTGTATGGGGGGCGCCATCTTGTCTTGTTCCCCCATTGTCGGTGTCTTGTACTGATGATATCAATCACAGAGACATAGTTACTAGGGGACGTGCTGCATAGCAACCAGCTACGGACATCGGTGACCTGTGCTCCCTGTTCTGCCCCTCACTGACCGGTTCTCCTGACAGACGGGACGGCATACGGACCTGGTGGGACGCACGCTACGGGACCATGTGTACACAGGTATACAGCCGTGTCAGCACGCGGGGGCAGGACGTAGACGACCGACTATTACTTGTACCTACTGCACTAGTATACAGGGACATCGTCCTGCAGGAGGGCTGCATACCGTGATCAGAGCAATGCTGTCAGCAGGCGGTCACCCTATGGGGTACATGACCCCATACACACAGCAGGTACCCACAGTCTTATACAAGACCTCCAGCATGAACCAGACATAAGCCCCCCCAGACATGGACACGAGGTGTAATACCCATCAGACACAACACATAACCCCCCATCAGACATGTGTAACCCCCACCAGACGGTATGTGTAACCCCCATCAGACACGATGTGTAACCACCCATCAGACACAATGCGTAACCCCCATCAGACATGTGTAACCCCCACCAGACGGTATGTGTAACCCACAATCAGACACAACATGTAAGCCCCCATCAGACACTATGCGTAGCCCCCACCAGACGGTATATGTAACCCCCCATCAGACACGATGTGTTACCACCCATCACACGGTATGTGTAACCCCCCATCAGACACGACATGTAAGCCCCCATCAGACACTATGCGTAGCCCCCACCAGACGGTATATGTAACCCCCATCAGACACGATGTGTTACCACCCATCACACGGTATGTGTAACCCCCCATCAGACACGACATGTAACCCCCCCTCAGACACGACGCGTAACCCCCCATCAGACATGTGTAACCCCCACCAGACGGTATGTGTAACCCCCCCATCAGACACGATGCATAACCCCTATCAGACACAATGTGTAACCCCCCATCATACACGACATGTAAGCCCCCATCAGACACTATGCGTAGCCCCCACCAGACGGTATATGCAACCCCCCATCAGACACGATGTGTTACCACCCATCACACGGTATGTGTAACCCCCACCAGACGGTATGTGTAACCCCCATCAGACACAAGGCGTAACCCCCACCAGACGGTATGTGTAACCCCCATCAGACACAAGGCGTAACCCCCACCATACAGTATGTGTAACCCCCCATCAGACACGATGCGTAACCCCTATCAGACTTGTTAACCTCCTGTCTGCAACCACTGATGATGTAATCCCCACTCCAGTGATGTCACCCATCCTGATAGGCCCCGCCCTCGCCTGTATATTATGAGGCAATTATCACCTGTCGGGACGACTCCCCGGGAACAGGTTGGACTCGTCATAGTCATCTCTGTTTTCCTTGTTAGTATCGATGGCGGCTGCTTTGTGTGAAGGAGGGTGAGGAGCGGGAATCAGAACTGCACCCGTCAGAGTCTGCAACACACGGGCGTCCTCCACGACCCAACCCTGAGGACCGTCCTCCACGACCCAACCCTGCGGAGCGTCCTCCACGACCCAACCCTGCGGACCGTCCTTCACGACCCAACCCTGCGGAGCGTCCACCACGACCCAACCATGCAGAGCGTCCTCCACGACCCAACCCTGAGGAGCGTCCTCCACGACCCAACCCTGCGGAGCGTCCTTCACGACCCAACCCTGAGGAGCATCCTCCACGACCCAACCCTGCGGAGCGTCCTCCACGACCCAACCAAGCGGAGCGATAGCTCCGGCCCAAACCAACCCCGAACCAACCGATATACACACAACTGTCTGCTACTGAGCCAGCGACTGGAAACAGTCATCAAGAAGGGCAGATCAATCTGCTCCTCCAATGGAGGGCAGCTGGAGACTGCACCAGCAGAATAGTGAGCGCAGCTCTGGAGTATAATACAGGATGTAACTCAGGATCAGTAAAGTAATGTATGTACACAGGGACTGCACCAGCAGAATAGTGAGTGCAGCTCTGGAGTATAATACAGGAGGTAACTCAGGATCAGTAATGTAATGTATGTACACAGTGACTCCACCAGCACAATAGTGAGTGCAGCTCTGGAGTATAATACAGGGGGTAACTCAGGATCAGTAATGTAATGTATGTACACAGTGACTGCACCAGCAGAATAGTGAGTGCAGCTCTGGAGTATAATACAGGATGTAACTCAGGATCAGTAATGTAATGTATGTACACAGCGACTGCACCAGCAGAATAGTGAGTGCAGCTCTGGAGTATAATACAGGATGTAACTCAGGATCAGTAATGTAATGTATGTACACAGTGACTCCACCAGCAAAATAGTGAGTGCAGCTCTGGAGTATAATACAGGATGTAACTCAGGATCAGTAATGTAATGTATGTATACAGTGACTGCACCAGCAGCATACTGGGTGCAGCTCTGATCAGCTGCTAGTCAGTGTGCTGATTACGGGTGTGGTGGCTGCAGATCCTGCTGTGAGCTCCTGATCTCTGAGAAACCAACACCTCTCCACCTGGGGACCTGCTTTCTCTCTTTCCCAGGGAGGGAGCGGGTTTCTGGGATGAGTGATGGAGCCAAGTCCCAGGCTTCTGCTTCCCGAACCAGGCCGGCGGGGGGCAGAAGAAACCAGCAACCGGCCTGCACATCAGAGGACTCGGGGGTGAGACGCTGCACCAGGAGTCGCAGCAATGTGGCTCCTACTCCCCCCGGGATTGTGGAGACCCCCAGAAGCCGCAAGGCTTCCAGCATGGAGGAAAAGCCTGACAGCGGCGTGCAAGATGGCGCTCCTTCCGGAGGAAAGCGGAGTGCTCACGGAGGTGAGGCCGACCTCCCTGAGGGGGGTTGGGCGCTGCAGAGACCCCGATAGTCTGTGTTCACCTATGCCTCCCGGGTCATGATCCGCCTCCGTGAGTATGAAGATGCCATTAAGCTCATCAGGAGGCTCCGGGAGGAGCTGCGCTGCACAAGCGCCAAAGCTGCGGGGGCCTCCAAACCAAGGAAGGCAAAACTCCAGGCCGAGGTAAAGCGACTGACCAGCGAGATTCACCTGCTGGAACTGAGGAAAGCTGACATCAGGGAGCAGAGTGGTCCTTTCAAAGAAAAACTTATAAATGAAGACCGCTTTAGAGAAATGGCTGATACCAGAGAGCAAAGGTAGATAGGGCTGCAGCCTGAGAGCCAGGTGGATGATGAGAGTGATGATGACCAGCAGGAAGCCCCACCTGGCAGCCTGCAAAGTCACCCGCAGGCCACGTGCAGCGAGCTCCCTGCAGGACAGGCGACAGTGACATCCGGTCGCAGTTCTGCCGGCTCTGGGGAGGACAGTGACAGCAGCGGCCAGGGAGGGGCGCTAATGGTGGAGATTAAGCTCCTGGAGTCCCCAGTGTGCCTCCAAAACTTCCATCTTGGTGACGATCTACCAGAAGAGGCACCTGGGGGCCACAAAAAGGCAAAGAAGACCAAGCCAAAGCTGCAGGAAGCGGTAAGATACGTATATGCCCCCCTCCCTGTACCCCCTGAGTCGGCGGCAGGCTCAGCTCGCTGTATAAGCCCCGTTGCCCAGCCCAGCCCGGGTTCTGCTGTGGATCCGGTGCAAAGGCGCGGGGAGATTACAGAGCGCGGTAGTGAGGCGCAGAGCTCCGTCTCTGCTTGTAGTAGCGGGGAAGCAGCAGGAGGTGCATCAGCCGAGAGGCTGGACAGTGAGGGCGGCCCGGCGGCGGGCGTTCCGTCAGGCCACGATGCTGTGGTGCGCTCCTCAGTGGGAGGGGGGAGCAGCCCGGTGTCGGGGGCAGCTCCGGTAGCCTCGGCACCTCTGAATGCTGTTGCCGCTGATCACTTAGTTGAGAAGCGGCGGCAGTGTGAGGGGGCAGTTGGGGCTGAGCGTTTCGGTCCTCCCACCAAAGTGCTATTTTGTGTTGGCGTCGCTGGTCCGGAAGATCCTGATGCTAAAGATCAGCGGCGCCTAACTGCAGCTAGAGATCAGCGGCACATTATACCAAATGCCAAACAGCGGAAATTACCGACTGATGATGTGGAGGGCACACATAAGACCGGGGGTGAGGTCGCCTCCAGCTCTATGGAGGTGACTGAGCCCCTTGTGCCTGATGCGGAGGTCAAAAGGTCATCCACCATTGTTACTGGTCCAGCAGGAATGAATGTGGTGGTGGAGGTGAATGAGGATAATTCATTGTCTAGTGGTGTGGTTGCTGGTTTGGTGGAGGGTGAGATGGAGGTGGGTAATGGTGATACTGTTGGGGCTGATGTGGTCACTGGTCCGGTTGCCCCCCCGGGGGTGGCAACACCTGTCCAGAGTTATGCCAGTATCACCTCCGGGGCAAATAGGGCATCCTCCTCGTCTCCGGGCTTTGGGGACGGCATGTTGCAACGGCGCCTTCTGGAGGCTCTAAAGAAGGGGGAGAGATCACTAATGGTAGAGGGTCGAGAGGTTGATCTATCCTTCTGGATAGAGAGGCATGGCCTCGGGGCCTTCCGAGAGCAAAAAGGGGGGGATACAGTGTGGTCCCTCCCAACAGCCGGGCCAGGCAGTGTGCGTAGGAATGTGGTCCGTCTTCGGTGGAGGGGCAGTGATGCATGTCCGCCAAGGTCTAAAGTTGTGGAGCTCCTGCTGAGGATGGGCTTCAAGGCGATTGACATCTACGCCTTGATACATCCCTATTCCACGCCTGAGTTTGATGTCAGCTTTGTTCGGCCGGAGGGGCTTGAGCTCTTCTGGGCGAATTATGAGTTGGCAAAAAATGAGCCCGGCTGGCGAGACTTTGCCGTTCAGGCAGTGTCTCGCCAAAACCAGATCAAGAAAGTGACCGTGATGACTCGTAACGAGTCGCTTTCTTGCTATGACATCATGACGTGGCTTGGTCGGTATGGAGAGGTGGTGGAGATGCCAAAGAAAAACCGCGACGAGTTTGGTATCTGGTCAGGGGCCTGGACGTTTATGGTAAAACTTAAGCGTTCAGGTGGTACGGTTGCCCACATTCCATCGTCTGCCTTCCTGGGTAGGGATCGTATCCTGGTCTTCTACCAGGGGCAACCGAAGCTCTGTCACAGGTGCGGCGACCCCACACACTTCAGTGCAAACTGCACCGTGCAGAAATGCGCGTTGTGTGGGGGTGTCGGCCATCTTGCCGCCTCTTGTGTGGAGATTAGGTGCCACCTGTGTGGTGAGTTAGGTCACCCATTCAGCCGTTGTCCTCGCTCCTTCGCTAATGCAGTCGAGACCCCGGTGGGAGTAAGCCGTGAGGCTGATTCTGCTGGGGAGGGGACTAGCAGGGGTGGGGGAGCTGAGGGGCCAGGGAAGAAAAGCAATAAAAAGACGCCTGCCCAGCTGAGGCGTCTAGACAAGCGCAGACAGGAGAGGGAGCGGGGCGAGCCCCAGACTACCGGGGCAGCCCCTGTCCTGGATGCCAGTGTTGCTGCTGAGGCCCCGAGGGATGATGAGTTGGATGAGGAGGTCAGGAGGATCCACAGGGAGGAAACCGCCTCTGCCTCAGAATCCTCCCATTATGAAAGTATGGATGAGGATAATAAGCGGTGGCTAGAGCACAAGCGTAAGCTCGGCACCAAAAAGAAGAGAAAGAAGGGAGATAAAACATCTTCTCCCGCTCTGACCAAGGTACCTAAGGAAGGTAAAACTGACTCCCCTCTGGTTGGTCTTTCTAACCGGTTCCAAGCCCTTGATAACATCTCTTCCTCAGAAGAGGAGGCTGAGGGTGAGGTTCCGGCTTCGGCGGAGCTTACAGGGGGCGCCGAGTCTCCTTCTCCTGGGGATGCAGGGTCCTTGGGGGGAGGGACTGGCCCAGAGTCCGGAGACGAGGACGAGAAAAGAAGGAAAAATGTGGGAATGGACACCTCTGTGTCATTAAAGAGGGGGAAGGATTCCTCCTCTGAGGCAGAGGATAAGGGGAGTGGGAAGAAGAAAGCCATCTAACTCAATCACCAATGATGGCGGTACCCACTCCGTTGACGCTGGCGTCCATTAATGTCGCCAGCATTAAGTCAAACATGGCTAGATTTGCGGCCTTTGATTTTCTCAGCCGGGTTGAAGCTGACATTTTCTTTTTGCAAGAGACCAGGCTGCCAAATATGGCAGAGGTGTTTATAGCTAAGAGGGAGTGGAGACTCGGGCCCTCCTATTGGTCTCTTGCGGCCGAGCCGTATAGCGGAGTGGCGGTCCTTTTTACCGCACCGGTAGAATGCCGACGGGTTATTGAGTTAGAAATGGGGAGGTGCCTGATATTAGATGTCCTCATGAAGGGACAAGAGCTTCGGCTCATTAACATCTATGGTCCCCAATCTAAATGGGACCGGAAGTGTCTCTTTACGAGGATCAAGCCCTACCTTTTTACGAGTCGGCAGGTCGTCTTTGGAGGGGACTTCAACACTGTCACGAGGCCCCGGGATAGAGGAGGTTCCAGAGACAAGCTGACTTATGACAGCGTCGCCCTTAATAGTATAGCTAGTGAGGCTCGCCTGGTGGATGTCCACATCCGGCACACCGCAGGCCACGAGGGGTTCACCTATCATAGAGGTAACTGTAGGTCCAGGATAGACAGGTTTTATTTAAAGGAGGAAGCCGTCTCTTCAGCAGTATCTGTTGTTGAGGTGGAGTTCTCCTATCACTGTTTGATTTTGTTTTCCCTGAATGTTACAGAGACCCCCCGGATGGGAAGAGGCTTTTGGAGGCTCAATTCGTCTCTCTTGGAAGAAGCGGAAATAAGACAGTCCTTTGAGGATTTTCTTCATAGCCAGGTACCCTTACTGGATCTTTGTAGTAGTAAGTCAGAGTGGTGGGAGATGCTTAAGAAAAGGGTGGCGAGATTCTTCCGGCAGCTCTCGAGCCTCAGGAGCCTGGACAGGTACCGCCTGTATCAGGGCCTGAGGAGGAAACTCGAGCATCTTGTCTCAACTGGAGGTAGCCGCGAGGAGATCTCCAGAGTAAAATCTTTGCTAATGAGGTGTCAGTATGATAGACACGCATCTTTGGTTTTTGAGAGGGATTAAGAGAAGTACCGCTCGCCCGACCCTTACAGAAACTGCAAGATGTCAGTGAATAGTAAAGTTGTTACAGGACTGGTTGACACTGCGGGGTCCCTGAAAAGATCCAGATCGGGGATCCTGGAGGTCGTCAGATCCTTCTACTCGCACCTCTTGGGGAAGAGGGATCTGGATTGGGATGAGATGTCGGCTTTTCTGGCTGAAGCCGTCCCCGAACCAGGGGTAGACCCCTCTCTTGGCGTTTTGACAGAGATGATCAGGGAAGAGGAAGTTAAGTTGGCGATTGAAGGGCTTGCCCTGAAGAAATCTCCCGGTCCGGATGGCTTAACATCTGAATTCTATAAGACCTTTAAGGACGCCTTGGTTCCCCTCTTGACTGAGGTATTCAATGAGTGTCTTTCCTCGGGCACTCTGCCAAAGTCAATGAGGAGGTCTGCCCTGATCATCTTGTCAAAGGGTAAGGACCCATCTTGCATTGAGAAATGGCGTCCCATAGCGCTTCTCAATGCAGACAGGAAGGTTTTGGCAAAGGTGCTGTTTAATCGGCTGGTGAAATTTGCACCCCAGCTCCTTTCGGGGGCCCAGCATTGCTCTGTTCCGGGCCGCAGTACAATTAGTGCTGTACTCTGTGTCCGAGAGGCGGTGGAGCAGGGTAGGGCTGGCCACTGGAAAGGGTACATGCTGTCATTGGACCAGGCAAAAGCGTTTGATCGGGTTAATCATGAGTACCTCTGGTCTGTCCTTCTGAGGTATGGCCTGCTGGGGGGGTTTGTTGATTGGCTTAAGACCTTGTACTCTGGGGCAGAGAGTTTCCCGCTTGTGAACGGTTGGATTGGCAGCTCTTTTGAGGTTGGGTGTGGTGTTCGCCAGGGTTGTCCCTTGAGCCCGCTACTGTACGTGTTTGCGATTGACCCACTTCTTAGGAGGGTGGAGCGTGGACCGTTGGCTGGGATCGGGATGGACCGGGCAGCACCGGAAGACACTCTGAGAGTGGTGGCGTATGCCGATGACGTCACCGTTTTTGTTTCCTCTGATGGGGAGGCAGAATGGCTGATGTCAGAGGTAAATCGCTACTCGGAGGCATCCGGGTCTAAGATCAACCGGGATAAGTGTGAGAGTCTCTGGCTGGGAGGAGGAGATCCTGGTTTTGATCTCCCGGACACCCTTCCAGAACCCAAAGTCTCTGCAAAAGTTCTTGGCATCGAATTTGGCCAGGGGGATTACCCCAAACAAAATTGGGACAGCAGGCTAGAGATCGCCACTCAGAAGGTGAACCAATGGAAGGGTTGGTCTTTGACCCTAAGGGAAAGGGTAAACCTGATCAAAACTTACCTGCTCCCTTTGCTGATCTATCTGGGCAGTGTGTGCATCTTGCCAGAGCCTCTCTGGACTCGGGTCTACAGTTTGTTCTTTCAACTGTTATGGGGGAATAGACTGAACCTGGTCAAGAGGGAGGTTACTTACCGTACGAGGAGCCTAGGAGGGTTGGGTATGGTCAACCCTGTGGTATTCCTTGTGAATACCTTCATTAAGATCAATATTGCAAACCTCTGGAAAGAGAGGGCTCCTCCGTGCGTATTCTCCTGTAAGGGATGGTTTCAGCCTTTCTTCCAGGAATGGGAGACAGGAGGGCAAGTGAAGGATCTCCGCACACCGCATGGACATCTCCCGGCTTACGCTACCGTGGTTCTGAAGGTAATTCGCCGGTGGGGTCTGGGAATGTGGGAGGTCAGGACTCTGCCAAGGAAGCTCCTTGACAAAAGGGTTCTGTTGACCCATTTTCAAAGGCCTCTGGCGCTCAGGGATTGCCCAAGTCGGGATCTTGGGGTGGGTCTGCATCTTTTGAATTCTATCAGGATCCCCTCGAAGGTTTGGGACTTGGCTTGGCGCTGCTTCCATGGGAAACTGTGTGTGAGGGACAATCTGAAGTGTAGGAGCTCTGAGGACAGGAACTGTCCTCGGGAGCATTGTGGTACCATGCTTGAAAGCATGGACCACTTCCTGCTTCGTTGTCCCTTTAACACAGAGGTGTACAACAGGGTGGACGCCTCCATTGGCTGGCCCCGGCTGGCCGGTCTCTCTTATGCGGAATGGGCCTATGGAGCATTCGGGGACCTGGGTGGTCGGGACCGCTGCACCTTATTTCTAGTTAGCGCAGTGGTTAGGTATCACACGTGGAACGCACGGTGCTTAGTATCGACGCAGCGGAAAATCCTCCCAGTGGACGATGTGTTTAGGACCATACTCGGTGACCTGGTGAAGGTGCGCTCTCTGGAGTATGAGAGACTGGGTACACGGAGGGCCGCTCTCCTCTGGAGGGGCTTTTCTTTTAGTGTGCCCTAGTCTGCTCGTCTCCTCTCCTGGTGGTGGGCTGCTGCTGACACCATAGATTTTTGTTTTATTGATCAGTAGACAGTGATGTAGGGCTGCAGGCGCCGAACTTGGGCTTTGTCAGTTGTGGTTATTGTATTGTTTGTTTCTGTATATATTGTATATATGGGTTTGGGTGGAGGTGTTAGGTTGGGTGGAGGGAAAAGGGGGGAGGTGGGTTCATCTTGTGGGACACTGGTTATTTGGGTGAAAAACTGGCACTGCCTGATCTGGCCTATGGACGTTGGACATGGACTGAGGCATGAGGCGCAGGAGCAGCTCTCAGGTCAGTGCCGGGGAGGGACTGGTGGGCTCCAGTGTGGGGGGTTTTGTTTTGTCTTGTATATATTTGTATAGTTAGCATTTATTTTATTTATTAAAAAAAAAAAAAAAAAAAAAGAATGTATATATTAGTTTGTATATAATTTGTCGGTTATTGTTTATTATATTGTTATTATTTGTTTGGTAACCGGACCAGATGTCATGGTGTAGGTAGTTATTATAGTGTATATATGTATAATATGTGTGTGAGGAGAGAGGGAGCGGCTGGACCAGCAGAATAGAGAGTGCAGCTCTGGAGTATAATACAGGAGGTAACTCAGGGTCAGTAATGTAATGTATGTACACAGTGACTGCACCAGCAGAATAGTGAGTGCAGCTCTGGAGTATAATACAGGAGGTAACTCAGGATCAGTAATGTAATGTATGTACACAGTGACTGCACCAGCAGAATAGTGAGTGCAGCTCTGGAGTATAATACAGGAAGTAACTCAGGATCAGTAATGTAATGTATGTACACAGTGACTGCACCAGCAGAATAGTGAGTGCAGCTCTGGAGTATAATACAGGAGGTAACTCAGGGTCAGTAATGTAATGTATGTACACAGTGACTGCACCAGAAGAATAGTGAGTGCAGCTCTGGAGTATAATACAGGAGGTAACTCAGGATCAGTAATGTAATGTATGTACACAGTGACTGCACCAGCAGAATAGTGAGTGCAGCTCTGGAGTATAATACAGGAAGTAACTCAGGATCAGTAATGTAATGTATATACACAGTGAGTGTACCAGCAGAATAGTGAGTGCAGCTCTGGAGTATAATACAGGATGTAACTCAGGATCAGTAATGTAATGTATGTACACAGTGACTGCACCAGCAGAATAGTGAGTGCAGCTCTGGAGTATAATACAGGATGTAACTCAGGATCAGTAATGTAATGTATGTACACAGTGACTGCACCAGCAGAATAGTGAGTGCAGCTCTGGGGTATAATACAGGATGTAACTCAGGATCAGTAATGTAATGTATGTACACAGTGACTGCACCAGCAGAATAGTGAATGCAGCTCTGGAGTATAATACAGGAGGTAACTCAGGATCAGTAATGTAATGTATGTACACAGTGACTGCACCAGCAGAATAGTGAGTGCAGCTCTGGAGTATAATACAGGATGTAACTCAGGATCAGTAATGTAATGTATGTACACAGTGACTGCACCAGCAGAATAGTGAGTGCAGCTCTGGAGTATAATACAGGAGGTAACTCAGGATCAGTAATGTAATGTATGTACACGGTGACTGCACCAGCAGAATAGTGAGTGCAGCTCTGGAGTATAATACAGGATGTAACTCAGGATCAGTAATGTAATGTGTGTACACAGTGACTGCACCAGCAGAATAGTGAGTGCAGCTCTGGAGTATAATACAGGAGGTAACTCAGGATCAGTAATATAATGTATGTACACGGTGACTGCACCAGCAGAATAGTGAGTGCAGCTCTGGGGCATAATACAGGATGTAACTCAGGATCAGTAATGTAATGTATGTACACAGTGACTGCACCAGCAGAATAGTGAGTGCAGCTCTGGAGTATAATACAGGATGTAACTCAGGATCAGTAATGTAATGTATGTACACAGTGACTGCACCAGCAGAATAGTGAGTGCAGCTCTGGAGTATAATACAGGATGTAACTCAGGATCAGTAATGTAATGTATGTACACAGTGACTGCACCAGCAGAATAGTGAGTGCAGCTCTGGAGTATAATACAGGAGGTAACTCAGGATCAGTAATGTAATGTATGTACACAGTGACTGCACCAGCAGAATAGTGAGTGCAGCTCTGGAGTATAATACAGGAGGTAACTCAGGATCAGTAATGTAATGTATGTACACAGTGACTGCACCTGCAGAATAGTGAGTGCAGCTCTGGAGTATAATACAGGATGTAACTCAGGATCAGTAATGTAATGTATGTACACAGTGACTGCACCAGCAGAATAGTGAGTGCAGCTCTGGAGTATAATACAGGAGGTAACTCAGGATCAGTAATGTAATGTATGTACACAGTGACTGCACCAGCAGAATAGTGAGTGCAGCTCTGGAGTATAATACAGGATGTAACTCAGGATCAGTAATGTAATGTATGTACACAGTGACTGCACCAGCAGAATAGTGAGTGCAGCTCTGGAGTATAATACAGGATGTAACTCAGGATCAGTAATGTAATGTATGTACACAGTGACTGCACCAGCAGAATAGTGAGTGCAGCTCTGGAGTATAATACAGGAGGTAACTCAGGATCAGTAATGTAATGTATGTACACGGTGACTGCACCAGCAGAATAGTGAGTGCAGCTCTGGAGTATAATACAGGAGGTAACTCAGGATAAGTAATGTAATGTATGTACACGGTGACTGCACCAGCAGAATAGTGAGTGCAGCCCTGGAGTATAATACAGGATGTAACTCAGGATCAGTAATGTAATGTGTGTACACAGTGACTGCACCAGCAGAATAGTGAGTGCAGCTCTGGAGTATAATACAGGATGTAACTCAGGGTCAGTAATGTAATGTATGTACACAGTGACTGCACCAGCAGAATAGTGAGTGCAGCTCTGGAGTATAATACAGGATGTAACTCAGGATCAGTAATGTAATGTATGTACACAGTGACTGCACCAGCAGAATAGTGAGTGCAGCTCTGGAGTATAATACAGGAGGTAACTCAGGATCAGTAATGTAATGTATGTGCACAGTGACTGCACCAGTAGAATAGTGAGTGCAGCTCTGGAGTATAATACAGGATGTAACTCAGGATCAGTAATGTAATGTATGTACACAGTGACTGCACCAGCAGAATAGTGAGTGCAGCTCTGGAGTATAATACAGGAGGTAACTCAGGATCAGTAATGTAATGTATGTACACAGTGACTGCACCAGCAGAATAGTGAGTGCAGCTCTGGAGTATAATACAGGATGTAACTCAGGATCAGTAATGTAATGTATGTACACAGTGACTGCACCAGCAGAATAGTGAGTGCAGCTCTGGAGTATAATACAGGAGGTAACTCAGGATCAGTAATGTAATGTATGTACACAGTGACTGCACCAGCAGAATAGTGAGTGCAGCTCTGGAGTATAATACAGGATGTAACTCAGGATCAGTAATGTAATGTATGTACACAGTGACTGCACCAGCAGAATAGTGAGTGCAGCTCTGGAGTATAATACAGGAGGTAACTCAGGATCAGTAATGTAATGTATGTACACGGTGACTGCACCAGCAGAATAGTGAGTGCAGCTCTGGAGTATAATACAGGATGTAACTCAGGATCAGTAATGTAATGTGTGTACACAGTGACTGCACCAGCAGAATAGTGAGTGTAGCTCTGGAGTATAATACAGGATGTAACTCAGGGTCAGTAATGTAATGTATGTACACAGTGACTGCTCCAGCAGAATAGTGAGTGCAGCTCTGGAGTATAATACAGGAGGTAACTCAGGATCAGTAATGTAATGTATGTACACAGTGACTGCACCAGCAGAATAGTGAGTGCAGCTCTGGAGTATAATACAGGAAGTAACTCAGGATCAGTAATGTAATGTATATACACAGTGAGTGTACCAGCAGAATAGTGAGTGCAGCTCTGGAGTATAATACAGGATGTAACTCAGGATCAGTAATGTAATGTATGTACACAGTGACTGCACCAGCAGAATAGTGAGTGCAGCTCTGGGGTATAATACAGGATGTAACTCAGGATCAGTAATGTAATGTATGTACACAGTGACTGCACCAGCAGAATAGTGAATGCAGCTCTGGAGTATAATACAGGAGGTAACTCAGGATCAGTAATGTAATGTATGTACACAGTGACTGCACCAGCAGAATAGTGAGTGCAGCTCTGGAGTATAATACAGGATGTAACTCAGGATCAGTAATGTAATGTATGTACACAGTGACTGCACCAGCAGAATAGTGAGTGCAGCTCTGGAGTATAATACAGGAGGTAACTCAGGATCAGTAATGTAATGTATGTACACGGTGACTGCACCAGCAGAATAGTGAGTGCAGCTCTGGAGTATAATACAGGATGTAACTCAGGATCAGTAATGTAATGTGTGTACACAGTGACTGCACCAGCAGAATAGTGAGTGCAGCTCTGGAGTATAATACAGGAGGTAACTCAGGATCAGTAATGTAATGTATGTACACGGTGACTGCACCAGCAGAATAGTGAGTGCAGCTCTGGGGCATAATACAGGATGTAACTCAGGATCAGTAATGTAATGTATGTACACAGTGGCTGCACCAGCAGAATAGTGAGTGCAGCTCTGGAGTATAATACAGGAGGTAACTCAGGATCAGTAATGTAATGTATGTACACAGTGACTGCACCAGCAGAATAGTGAGTGCAGCTCTGGAGTATAATACAGGATGTAACTCAGGATCAGTAATGTAATGTATGTACACAGTGACTGCACCAGCAGAATAGTGAGTGCAGCTCTGGAGTATAATACAGGATGTAACTCAGGATCAGTAATGTAATGTATGTACACAGTGACTGCACCTGCAGAATAGTGAGTGCAGCTCTGGAGTATAATACAGGATGTAACTCAGGATCAGTAATGTAATGTATGTACACAGTGACTGCACCAGCAGAATAGTGAGTGCAGCTCTGGAGTATAATACAGGATGTAACTCAGGATCAGTAATGTAATGTATGTACACAGTGACTGCACCAGCAGAATAGTGAGTGCAGCTCTGGAGTATAATACAGGAGGTAACTCAGGATCAGTAATGTAATGTATGTACACAGTGACTGCACCAGCAGAATAGTGAGTGCAGCTCTGGAGTATAATACAGGAGGTAACTCAGGATCAGTAATGTAATGTATGTACACAGTGACTGCACCTGCAGAATAGTGAGTGCAGCTCTGGAGTATAATACAGGATGTAACTCAGGATCAGTAATGTAATGTATGTACACAGTGACTGCACCAGCAGAATAGTGAGTGCAGCTCTGGAGTATAATACAGGAGGTAACTCAGGATCAGTAATGTAATGTATGTACACAGTGACTGCACCAGCAGAATAGTGAGTGCAGCTCTGGAGTATAATACAGGATGTAACTCAGGATCAGTAATGTAATGTATGTACACAGTGACTGCACGAGCAGAATAGTGAGTGCAGCTCTGGAGTATAATACAGGAGGTAACTCAGGATCAGTAATGTAATGTATGTACACGGTGACTGCACCAGCAGAATAGTGAGTGCAGCTCTGGAGTATAATACAGGAGGTAACTCAGGATCAGTAATGTAATGTATGTACACAGTGACTGCACCAGCAGAATAGTGAGTGCAGCTCTGGAGTATAATACAGGAGGTAACTCAGGATAAGTAATGTAATGTATGTACACGGTGACTGCACCAGCAGAATAGTGAGTGCAGCTCTGGAGTATAATACAGGATGTAACTCAGGATCAGTAATGTAATGTGTGTACACAGTGACTGCACCAGCAGAATAGTGAGTGCAGCTCTGGAGTATAATACAGGATGTAACTCAGGGTCAGTAATGTAATGTATGTACACAGTGACTGCACCAGCAGAATAGTGAGTGCAGCTCTGGAGTATAATACAGGAGGTAACTCAGGATCAGTAATGTAATGTATGTACACAGTGACTGCACCAGTAGAATAGTGAGTGCAGCTCTGGAGTATAATACAGGATGTAACTCAGGATCAGTAATGTAATGTATGTACACAGTGACTGCACCAGCAGAATAGTGAGTGCAGCTCTGGAGTATAATACAGGAGGTAACTCAGGATCAGTAATGTAATGTATGTACACAGTGACTGCACCAGCAGAATAGTGAGTGCAGCTCTGGAGTATAATACAGAATGTAACTCAGGATCAGTAATGTAATGTATGTACACAGTGACTGCACCAGCAGAATAGTGAGTGCAGCTCTGGAGTATAATACAGGAGGTAACTCAGGATCAGTAATGTAATGTATGTACACAGTGACTGCACCAGCAGAATAGTGAGTGCAGCTCTGGAGTATAATACAGGATGTAACTCAGGATCAGTAATGTAATGTATGTACACAGTGACTGCACCAGCAGAATAGTGAGTGCAGCTCTGGAGTATAATACAGGATGTAACTCAGGGTCAGTAATGTAATGTATGTACACAGTGACTGCACCAGCAGAATAGTGAGTGCAGCTCTGGAGTATAATACAGGAGGTAACTCAGGATCAGTAATGTAATGTATGTACACAGTGACTGCACCAGTAGAATAGTGAGTGCAGCTCTGGAGTATAATACAGGATGTAACTCAGGATCAGTAATGTAATGTATGTACACAGTGACTGCACCAGCAGAATAGTGAGTGCAGCTCTGGAGTATAATACAGGAGGTAACTCAGGATCAGTAATGTAATGTATGTACACAGTGACTGCACCAGCAGAATAGTGAGTGCAGCTCTGGAGTATAATACAGAATGTAACTCAGGATCAGTAATGTAATGTATGTACACAGTGACTGCACCAGCAGAATAGTGAGTGCAGCTCTGGAGTATAATACAGGAGGTAACTCAGGATCAGTAATGTAATGTATGTACACAGTGACTGCACCAGCAGAATAGTGAGTGCAGCTCTGGAGTATAATACAGGATGTAACTCAGGATCAGTAATGTAATGTATGTACACAGTGACTGCACCAGCAGAATAGTGAGTGCAGCTCTGGAGTATAATACAGGATGTAACTCAGGGTCAGTAATGTAATGTATGTACACAGTGACTGCACCAGCAGAATAGTGAGTGCAGCTCTGGAGTATAATACAGGAGGTAACTCAGGATCAGTAATGTAATGTATGTACACAGTGACTGCACCAGTAGAATAGTGAGTGCAGCTCTGGAGTATAATACAGGATGTAACTCAGGATCAGTAATGTAATGTATGTACACAGTGACTGCACCAGCAGAATAGTGAGTGCAGCTCTGGAGTATAATACAGGAGGTAACTCAGGATCAGTAATGTAATGTATGTACACAGTGACTGCACCAGCAGAATAGTGAGTGCAGCTCTGGAGTATAATACAGAATGTAACTCAGGATCAGTAATGTAATGTATGTACACAGTGACTGCACCAGCAGAATAGTGAGTGCAGCTCTGGAGTATAATACAGGAGGTAACTCAGGATCAGTAATGTAATGTATGTACACAGTGACTGCACCAGCAGAATAGTGAGTGCAGCTCTGGAGTATAATACAGGATGTAACTCAGGATCAGTAATGTAATGTATGTACACAGTGACTGCACCAGCAGAATAGTGAGTGCAGCTCTGGAGTATAATACAGGAGGTAACTCAGGATCAGTAATGTAATGTATGTACACGGTGACTGCACCAGCAGAATAGTGAGTGCAGCTCTGGAGTATAATACAGGATGTAACTCAGGATCAGTAATGTAATGTGTGTACACAGTGACTGCACCAGCAGAATAGTGAGTGCAGCTCTGGAGTATAATACAGGATGTAACTCAGGGTCAGTAATGTAATGTATGTACACAGTGACTGCACCAGCAGAATAGTGAGTGCAGCTCTGGAGTATAATACAGGAGGTAACTCAGGATCAGTAATGTAATGTATGTACACGGTGACTGCACCAGCAGAATAGTGAGTGCAGCTCTGGAGTATAATACAGGATGTAACTCAGGATCAGTAATGTAATGTGTGTACACAGTGACTGCACCAGCAGAATAGTGAGTGCAGCTCTGGAGTATAATACAGGAGGTAACTCAGGATCAGTAATGTAATGTATGTACACAGTGACTGCACCAGTAGAATAGTGAGTGCAGCTCTGGAGTATAATACAGGATGTAACTCAGGATCAGTAATGTAATGTATGTACACAGTGACTGCACCAGCAGAATAGTGAGTGCAGCTCTGGAGTATAATACAGGATGTAACTCAGGATCAGTAATGTAATGTATGTACACAGTGACTGCACCAGCAGAATAGTGAGTGCAGCTCTGGAGTATAATACAGGATATAACTCAGGGTCAGTAATGTATGTACACAGTGACTGCACCAGCAGAATAGTGAGTGCAGCTCTGGAGTATAATACAGGATGCAACTCAGGATCAGTAATGTAATGTATGTACACAGTGACTGCACCAGCAGAATAGTGAGTGCAGCTCTGGAGTGTAATACAGGAGGTAACTCAGGATCAGTAATGTAATGTATGTACACAGTGACTGCACCAGCAGAATAGTGAGTGCAGCTCTGGGGTATAATACAGGATGTAACTCAGGATCAGTAATGTAATGTATGTACACAGTGACTGCACCAGCAGAATAGTGAGTGCAGCTCTGGAGTATAATACAGGATGTAACTCAGGATCAGTAATGTAATGTATGTACACAGTGACTGCACCAGCAGAATAGTGAGTGCAGCTCTGGAGTATAATACAGGATGCAACTCAGGATCAGTAATGTAATGCATGTACACAGTGACTGCACCAGCAGAATAGTGAGTGCAGCTCTGGAGTATAATACAGGAGGTAACTCAGGATCAGTAATGTAATGTATGTACACGGTGACTGCACCAGCAGAATAGTGAGTGCAGCTCTGGAGTATAATACAGGAGGTAACTCAGGATCAGTAATGTAATGTATGTACACGGTGACTGCACCAGCAGAATAGTGAGTGCAGCTCTGGAGTATAATACAGGAGGTAACTCAGGATCAGTAATGTAATGTATGTACACGGTGACTGCACCAGCAGAATAGTGAGTGCAGCTCTGGAGTATAATACAGGAGGTAACATCTCACAACTTACATCCTTCCATGTGGCGTTGCAGGCTCCCGGGTGTTGCTGTAGCTGTCTGTAGCTTCTGTCGTTTTGGGGTGTCAGTGGGTGCTTGTGAGAAAGGTTCTTGTAGGGCGCAGAAGTTCACAAGCTCCGACCATCCTGATCCAAACACCAGAACATGTAGTGACAGCTCAGGAGGGAAGGGCTGCGGCTTCCTGACTGTGATTACAGGACATGTACAGGCGGCCACATCTCCGCTCACACGCAGCAAAGATACTGGTGCCGGGGAGCAGACGCTACACCCCGTATACATATATAAGACCAGGGGTCACACTCTACACCCCGTATACAGATATAGGACCAGGGGTCACACTCTACACCCCGTATACATATATAAGACCAGGGGTCACACTCTACACCCCGTATACAGATATAGGACCAGGGGTCACACTCTACACCCCGTATACATATATAAGACCAGGGGTCACACTCTACACCCCGTATACAGATATAGGACCAGGGGTCACACTGTACACCCCGTATACATATATAAGACCAGGGGTCACACTCTACACCCCGTATACAGATATAGGACCAGGGGTCACACTCTACACCCCGTATACAGATATAAGACCAGGGGTCACACTCTACACCCCGTATACATATATAAGACCAGGGGTCACACTCTACACCCCGTATACAGATATAGGACCAGGGGTCACACTGTACACCCCGTATACATATATAAGACCAGGGGTCCCACTCTACACCCCGTATACAGATATAGGACCAGGGGTCACACTCTACACCCCGTATACAGATATAAGACCAGGGGTCACACTCTACACCCCGTATACAGATATAGGACCAGGGGTCACACTCTACACCCCTATACATATATAAGACCAGGGGTCACACTCTACACCCCGTATACAGATATAAGACCAGGGGTCACACTGTACACCCCGTATACATATATAAGACCAGGGGTCCCACTCTACACCCCGTATACAGATATAGGACCAGGGGTCACACTCTACACCCCGTATACAGATATAGGACCAGTGGTCACACTCTACACCCCATATACAGATATAGGACCAGGGGTCACACTCTACACCCCGTATACATATATAAGACCAGGGGTCACACTCTACACCCCATATACAGATATAGGACCAGGGGTCACACTCTACACCCCGTATACATATATAAGACCAGGGGTCACACTCTACACCCCGTATACATATATAAGACCAGGGGTCCCACTCTACACCCCGTATACAGATATAGGACCAGGGGTCACACTCTACACCCCGTATACAGATATAAGACCAGGGGTCACACTCTACACCCCGTATACAGATATAAGACCGGGTGTCACACTCTACACCCCGTATACAGATATAAGACCAGGGGTCACACTCTACACCCCATATACAGATATAAGACCAGGGGTCACACTCTACACCCCGTATACAGATATAAGATCAGGGGTCACACTCTACACCCTGTGTACAGATATAAGACCGGGGGTCACACTCTACACCCCGTATACAGATATAAGACCGGGGGTCACACTCTACACCCCGTATACAGATATAAGACCGGGGGTCACACTCTACACCCCATATACAGATATAAGACCGGGGGTCACACTCTACACCCTGTATACAGATATAAGACCGGGTGTCACACTCTACACCCCGTATACAGATATAAGACCGGGGGTCACACTCTACACCCCGTATACAGATAAAAGACCGGGTGTCACACTCTACACCCCGTATACAGATATAAGACCGGGGGTCACACTCTACACCCCGTATACAGATATAAGACCGGGGGTCACACTCTACACCCCGTATACAGATATAAGACCGGGGGTCACACTCTACACCCCGTATACAGATATAAGACCGGGGGTCACACTCTACACCCCGTATACAGATATAAGACCGGGGGTCACACTCTACACCCCATATACAGATATAAGACCGGGGGTCACACTCTACACCCCATATACAGATATAAGACCAGGGGTCACACTCTACATCCTGTATACAGATATAAGACCGGGGGTCACACTCTATACCCCGTATACTGATATAAGACCAGGGGTCACACTCTACACCCTGTATACAGATATAAGACCGGGTGTCACACTCTACACCCCGTATACAGATATAAGACCGGGGTACACACTCTACACCCCGTATACAGATATAAGACCAGGGGTCACACTCTACACCCTGTATACAGATATAAGACCGGGGGTCACACTCTACACCCCGTATACAGATATAAGACCGGGGGTCACACTCTATACCCCATATACAGATATAAGACCAGGGGTCACACTCTACACCCCGTATACAGATATAAGACCGGAGGTCACACTCTACACCCTGTATACAGATATAAGACCGGGGGTCACACTCTATACCCCATATACAGATATAAGACCAGGGGTCACACTCTACACCCCGTATACAGATATAAGACCGGGGGTCACACTCTACACCCCGTATGCAGATATAAGACCGGGGGTCACACTCTACACCCCGTATACAGATATAGGACCGGGGGTCACACTCTACACCCCGTATACAGATATAAGACCGGGGGTCACACTCTATACCCCATATACAGATATAAGACCGGGAGTCACACTCTACACCCCGTATACAGATATAAGATCGGGGGTCACACTCTACACCCCGTATACAGATATAAGACCGGGGGTCACACTCTACACCCCATATACAGATATAAGACCAGGGGTCACACTCTACACCCCGTATACAGATATAGGACCGGGGGTCACACTCTACACCCCATATACAGATATAAGACCAGGGGTCACACTCTACACCCCGTATACAGATATAAGACCGGGGGTCACACTCTACACCCCGTATACAGATATAAGACCAGGGGTCACACTCTACACCCCGTATACAGATATAAGACCAGGGGTCACACTCTACACCCTGTATACAGATATAAGACCGGGGGTCACACTCTATACCCTGTATACATGAGCACAGTGTTGCTCTTGAGGAGGTATTGTGTGCAAGACACCATAGTGCTGACATGATGCCAGGAACGCCATGCACCACATACACCCACTCACAGGGGTGCACCGGCCCTGCATCAGGTATCAGTCATTTAAAATACATTTCTAAAATTAAAAAGGATCAGGTTAACTAAAGAGTAAGTGATACTTTGCTGATCGCTGGGACCATTACTGATCTGGAAAAAGGGGCTCTGACCGCTGAGACCCTTACTGATCTGTAGAACGGGGCTCTGATAGCTGAGACCCTTACTGATCTGTAGAACGGGGCTCTGATCGCTGAGACCCTTACTGATCTGTAGAACGGGGCTCTGACCGCTGAGACCCTTACTGATCTGGAAAACGGGGCTCTGACCGCTGAGACCCTTACTGATCTGTAGAACGGGGCTCTGACCACTGAGACCCTTACTGATCTGTAGAATGGGGCTCTGATAGCTGAGACCCTTACTGATCTGTAGAACGGGGCTCTGACCGCTGAGACCCTTACTGATCTGTAGAACGGGGCTCTGATCGCTGAGACCCTTACTGATCTGTAGAACGGGGCTCTGACCGCTGAGACCCTTACTGATCTGTAGAATGGGGCTCTGATCGCTGGGACCATTATTGATCTGTAGAATGGGGCTCTGATAGCTGAGACCCTTACTGATCTGTAGAACGGGGCTCTGATCGCTGGGACCCTTACTGATCTGTACAACGGGGCTCTGACCGCTGAGACCCTTACTGATCTGTAGAACGGGGCTCTGACCGCTGAGACCCTTACTGATCTGTAGAACGGGGCTCTGATCGCTGAGACCCTTACTGATCTGTAGAACGGGGCTCTGATAGCTGAGACCCTTACTGATCTGTAGAAAGGGGCTCTGACCACTGAGACCCTTACTGATCTGTAGAACGGGGCTCTGACCACTGAGACCCTTACTGATCTGTAGAACGGGGCTCTGACCGCTGAGACCCTTACTGATCTGTAGAAAGGGGCTCTGACCGATGAGACCCTTACTGATCTGTAGAATGGGGCTCTGACCGCTGAGACCCTTACTGATCTGTAGAACGGGGCTCTGATCACTGAGACCCTTACTGATCTGTAGAACGGGGCTCTGATCGCTGAGACCCTTACTGATCTGTAGAACGGGGCTCTGATCGCTGAGACCCTTACTGATCTGTAGAACGGGGCTCTGATAGCTGAGACCCTTACTGATCTGTAGAAAGGGGCTCTGACCGCTGAGACCCTTACTGATCTGTAGAACGGGGCTCTGACCACTGAGACCCTTACTGATCTGTAGAACGGGGCTCTGACCGCTGAGACCCTTACTGATCTATAGAAAGGGGCTCTGACCGATGAGACCCTTACTGATCTGTAGAATGGGGCTCTGACCGCTGAGAAACTTACTGATCTGTAGAACGGGGCTCTGATCGCTGAGACCCTTACTGATCTGTAGAATGGGGCTCTGATAGCTGAGACCCTTACTGATCTGTAGAACGGGGCTCTGACCGCTGAGACCCTTACTGATCTGTAGAACGGGGCTCTGACCACTGAGACCCTTACTGATCTGTAGAAAGGGGCTCTGACCGATGAGACCCTTACTGATCTGTAGAAAGGGGCTCTGATCGCTGAGACCCTTACTGATCTGTAGAACGGGGCTCTGACCACTGAGACCCTTACTGATCTGTAGAACGGGGCTCTGATCGCTGAGACCCTTACTGATCTGTAGAAAGGGGCTCTGATCGCTGAGACCCTTACTGATCTGTAGAATGGGGCTCTGACCACTGAGACCCTTACTGATCTGTAGAACGGGGCTCTGACCGCTGAGACCCTTACTGATCTGTAGAACGGGGCTCTGATCGCTGAGACCCTTACTGATCTGTAGAACAGGGCTCTGATCGCTGAGACCCTTACTGATCTGTAGAATGGGGCTCTGACCGCTGAGACCCTTACTGATCTGTAGAATGGGGCTCTGACCGCTGAGACCCTTACTGATCTGTAGAACGGGGCTCTGACCGCTGAGACCTTTACTGATCTGTAGAAAGGGGCTCTGATTGCTGAGACACTTACTGATCTGTAGAACGGGGCTTTGACCGCTGAGACCCTTACTGATCTGTAGAACGGGGCTCTGATCGCTGAGACACTTACTGATCTGTAGAACGGGGCTCTGACCGCTGAGACCCTAACTGATCTGTAGAACAGGGCTCTGACCACTGAGACCTTACTGATCTGTAGAACGGGGCTCTGATCGCTGAGACCATTACTGATCTGTAGAACGGGGCTCTGACCACTGAGACCCTTACTGATCTGTAGAACAGGGCTCTGACCACTGAGACCCTTACTGATCTGTAGAACGGGGCTCTGACCGCTGAGACCCTTACTGATCTGTAGAATGGGGCTCTGATAGCTGAGACCATTACTGATCTGTAGAACGGGGCTTTGACCGCTGAGACCCTTACTGATCTGTAGAACGGGGCTCTGATCGCTGAGACCCTTACTGATCTGTAGAACGGGGCTCTGATCGCTCAGACCCTTACTGATCTGTAGAACGGGGCTCTGACCGCTGAGACCCTAACTGATCTGTAGAAAGGGGCTCTGACCGCTGAGACCCTTACTGATCTGTAGAACGGGGCTCTGACCGCTGAGACCCTTACTGATCTGTAGAACGGGGCTCTGATCGCTGAGACCCTTACTGATCTGTAGAACGGGGCTCTGACCGCTGAGACCCTTACTGATCTGTAGAATGGGGCTCTGATAGCTGAGACCATTACTGATCTGTAGAACGGGGCTTTGACCGCTGAGACCCTTACTGATCTGTAGAACGGGGCTCTGATCGCTGAGACCCTTACTGATCTGTAGAACGGGGCTCTGACCGCTGAGACCCTAACTGATCTGTAGAAAGGGGCTCTGACCGCTGAGACCCTTACTGATCTGTAGAACGGGGCTCTGACCGCTGAGACCCTTACTGATCTGTAGAACGGGGCTCTGATCGCTGAGACCCTTACTGATCTGTAGAACGGGGCTCTGATTGCTGAGACCCTTACTGATCTGTAGAACAGGGCTCTGATCGCTGAGACCCTTACTGATCTGTAGAACGGAGCTCTGACCGCTGGGACCCTTACTGATCTGTAGAATGGGGCTCTGATCGCTCAGACCCTTACTGACCTGTAGAACAGGGCTCTGATCGCTGAGACCCTTACTGATCTGTAGAACGGGGCTCTGATCGCTCAGACCCTTACTGACCTGTAGAACAGGGCTCTGATCGCTGAGACCCTTACTGATCTGTAGAATGGGGCTCTAACCACTGAGACCCTTACTGATCTGTAGAACGGGACTCTGACCGCTGAGACCCTTACTGATCTGTAGAACGGGGCTTTGACCGCTGAGACCCTTACTGATCTGTAGAACGGGGCTCTGATTGCTGGGACCCTTACTGATCTGTAGAATGGGGCTCTAACTACTGAGACCCTTACTGATCTGTAGAACAGGACTCTGACCGCTGAGACCCTTACTGATCTGTAGAACGGGGCTCTGACCGCTGAGACCCTTACTGATCTGTAGAACGGGGCTCTAACCACTGAGACCCTTACTGATCTGTAGAACAGGGCTCTGACTGCTGAGACCCTTACTGATCTGTAGAACGGGGCTCTGACCACCGGGACTCTCACTGATCTGTAGAACGGAGCTCTGATCGCTGAGACCCTTACTGATCTGTAGAACGGAGCTCTGACCGCTGAGACCCTTACTGATCTGTAGAACGGGGCTCTGATCGCAGGGACCCTTACTGATCTGTAGAAAGGGGCTTTGATCGCTGAGACCCTTACTGACCTGTAGAATGGGGCTCTGACCGCTGGGACCCTTACTGATCTGTAGAACGGGGCTCTGATCGCTGAGACCCTTACTGATCTGTAGAAAGGGGCTCTGATCGCAGGGACCCTTACTGATCTGTAGAACGGGGCTCTGATAGCTGAGACCCTTACTGATCTGTAGAACGGGGCTCTGACCACTGAGACCCTTACTGATCTGTAGAAAGGGGCTCTGATCGCAGGGACTCTCACTGATCTGTAGAATGGGGCTCTGACCGCTGAGACCCTTACTGATCTGTAGAATGGGGCTCTGACCGCTGAGACCCTTACTGATCTGTAGAATGGGGCTCTTGACTGCTGAGACCCTTACTGATCTGTAGAATGGGGCTCTGACCACCGGGACTCTCACTGATCTGTAGAACGGAGCTCTGATCGCTGAGACCCTTACTGATCTGTAGAACGGAGCTCTGACCGCTGAGACCCTTACTGATCTGTAGAACGGGGCTCTGATCGCAGGGACCCTTACTGATCTGTAGAAAGGGGCTTTGATCGCTGAGACCCTTACTGACCTGTAGAATGGGGCTCTGACCGCTGAGACCCTTACTGATCTGTAGAACGGGGCTCTGATCGCTGAGACCCTTACTGATCTGTAGAAAGGGGCTCTGATCGCAGGGACCCTTACTGATCTGTAGAACGGGGCTCTGATAGCTGAGACCCTTACTGATCTGTAGAACGGGGCTCTGACCACTGAGACCCTTACTGATCTGTAGAAAGGGGCTCTGACCGCTGAGACCCTTACTGATCTGTAGAACGGGGCTCTGATAGCTGAGACCCTTACTGATCTGTAGAAAGGGGCTCTGATCGCAGGGACTCTCACTGATCTGTAGAATGGGGCTCTGACCGCTGAGACCCTTACTGATCTGTAGAATGGGGCTCTGACCGCTGAGACCCTTACTGATCTGTAGAATGGGGATCTGACTGCTGAGACCCTTACTGATCTGTAGAATGGGGCTCTGACCACCGGGACTCTCACTGATCTGTAGAACGGAGCTCTGATCGCTGAGACCCTTACTGATCTGTAGAATGGGGATCTGACTGCTGAGACCCTTACTGATCTGTAGAATGGGGCTCTGACCACCGGGACTCTCACTGATCTGTAGAACGGAGCTCTGACCACTGAGACCATTACTGATCTGTAGAACGGGGCTCTGATAGCAGGGACCCTTACTGATCTGTGGAACGGGGCTCTGATCGCTTAGACCCTTATTGATCTGTAGAATGGGGCTCTGATAGCTGAGACCCTTACTGATCTGTAGAACGGGGCTCTGATCGCTGAGACCCTTACTGATCTGTAGAACGGGGCTCTGATCGCTGAGACCCTTACTGATCTGTAGAAAGAGGCTCTGATCGCTGAGACCCTTACTGATCTGTAGAACGGGGCTCTGATCGCAGGGACCCTTACTGATCTGTAGAACGGGGCTCTGATAGCTGAGACCCTTACTGATCTGTAGAACGGGGCTCTGACCGCTGAGACCCTTACTGATCTGTAGAACGGGGCTCTGACCGCTGAGACCCTTACTGATCTGTAGAATGGGGCTCTGATAGCTGAGACCCTTACTGATCTGTAGAACGGGGCTCTGACCGCTGGGACCCTTACTGATCTGTAGAACGGGGCTCTGACCGCTGAGACCCTTACTGATCTGTAGAACGGGGCTCTGACCGCTGAGACCCCTACTGATCTGTAGAAAAGGGCTCTGACCGCTGAGACCCTTACTGATCTGTAGAATGGGGCTCTGATAGCTGAGACCCTTACTGATCTGTAGAACGGGGCTCTGACCGCTGAGCCCCTTACTGATCTGTAGAACGGGGCTCTGACCGCTGAGACCCTTACTGATCTGTAGAACGGGGCTCTGATTGCTGAGACCCTTACTGATCTGTAGAACTGGGCTCTGATCGCTGAGACCCTTACTGATCTGTAGAACGGGGCTCTGATCGCAGGGACCCTTACTGATCTGTAGAACGGGGCTCTGATCGCTCAGACCCTTACTGACCTGTAGAACAGGGCTCTGATCGCTGAGACCCTTACTGATCTGTAGAACGGAGCTCTGACCGCTGGGACCCTTACTGATCTGTAGAACGGGGCTCTGATAGCTGAGACCCTTACTGACCTGTAGAACAGGGCTCTGATCGCTGAGACCCTTACTGATCTGTAGAACGGGGCTCTGACCGCTGAGACCCTTACTGATCTGTAGAACGGGGCTCTGATCGCTCAGACCCTTACTGACCTGTAGAACGGGGCTCTGACCGCTGAGACCCTTACTGATCTGTAGAACGGGGCTCTGACCGCTGAGACCCTTACTGATCTGTAGAACAGGGCTCTGATCGCTGAGACCCTTACTGATCTGTAGAACGGGGCTCTGATCGCTCAGACCCTTACTGACCTGTAGAACAGGGCTCTGATCGCTGAGACCCTTACTGATCTGTAGAACGGGGCTCTGACCGCTGAGACCCTTACTGATCTGTAGAACGGGGCTCTGATCGCTCAGACCCTTACTGATCTGTAGAACGGGGCTCTGATCGCTGAGACCCTTACTGATCTGTAGAACGGAGCTCTGACCGCTGGGACCCTTACTGATCTGTAGAACGGGGCTCTGATAGCTGAGACCCTTACTGACCTGTAGAACAGGGCTCTGATAGCTGAGACCCTTACTGATCTGTAGAATGGGGCTCTGATCGCTGAGACCCTTACTGATCTGTAGAACGGAGCTCTGACCGCTGGGACCCTTACTGATCTGTAGAACGGGGCTCTAACCACTGAGACCCTTACTGATCTGTAGAACGGAGCTCTGACCGCTGGGACCCTTACTGATCTGTAGAACGGGGCTCTGATAGCTGAGACCCTTACTGACCTGTAGAACAGGGCTCTGATAGCTGAGACCCTTACTGATCTGTAGAATGGGGCTCTGATCGCTGAGACCCTTACTGATCTGTAGAACGGAGCTCTGACCGCTGGGACCCTTACTGATCTGTAGAATGGGGCTCTAACCACTGAGACCCTTACTGATCTGTAGAACGGGGCTTTGACCACTGAGACCCTTACTGATCTGTAGAACGGGGCTCTGATCGCTGGGACCCTTACTGATCTGTAGAATGGGGCTCTGATAGCTGAGACCCTTACTGATCTGTAGAATGGGGATCTGACCGCTGAGACCCTTACTGATCTGTAGAACGGGGCTCTGATCGCTGGGACCCTTACTGATCTGTAGAATGGGGCTCTAACCACTGAGACCCTTACTGATCTGTAGAACAGGGCTCTGACTGCTGAGACCCTTACTGATCTGTAGAACGGGGATCTGACCGCTGAGACCCTTACTGATCAGTAGAACGGAGCTCTGACCGCTGAGACCCTTACTGATCTGTAGAACGGGGCTCTGATCGCAGGGACCCTTACTGAGCTGTAGAATGGGGCTCTGATAGCTGAGACCCTTACTGATCTGTAGAACAAGGCTCTGATCGCTGAGACCCTTATTGATCTGTAGAATGGGGCTCTGATCGCTGGGACCCTTACTGATCTGTAGAACGGGGCTCTGACCGCTGAGACCCTTACTGATCTGTAGAATGGGGCTCTGACTGCTGAGACCCTTACTGATCTGTAGAATGGGGCTCTGACCACCGGGACTCTCACTGATCTGTAGAACGGGGCTCTGACCGCTGAGACCCTTACTGATCTGTAGAATGGGGCTCTGACTGCTGAGACCCTTACTGATCTGTAGAATGGGGCTCTGACCACCGGGACCCTTACTGATCTGTAGAATGGAGCTCTGATCGCTGAGACCCTTACTGATCTGTAGAACGGAGCTCTGACCGCTGAGACCCTTACTGATCTGTAGAACGGGGCTCTGATCGCAGGGACCCTTACTGATCTGTAGAACGGGGCTCTGATAGCTGAGACCCTTACTGATCTGTAGAACGGGGCTCTGACCGCTGAGACCCTTACTGATCTGTAGAAAGGGGCTCTGATCGCAGGGACTCTCACTGATCTGTAGAATGGGGATCTGACCGCTGAGACCCTTACTGATCTGTAGAATGGGGCTCTGACTGCTGAGACCCTTACTGATCTGTAGAATGGGGCTCTGACTGCTGAGACCCTTACTGATCTGTAGAATGGGGCTCTGACCACCGGGACTCTCACTGATCTGTAGAACGGAGCTCTGATCGCTGAGACCCTTACTGATCTGTAGAACGGAGCTCTGACCGCTGAGACCCTTACTGATCTGTAGAACGGGGCTCTGATCGCAGGGACCCTTACTGATCTGTAGAAAGGGGCTCTGATCGCTGAGACCCTTACTGACCTGTAGAATGGGGCTCTGACCACTGAGACCCTTACTGATCTGTAGAACGGGGCTCTGATCGCTGAGACCCTTACTGATCTGTAGAAAGGGGCTCTGATCGCAGGGACCCTTACTGATCTGTAGAACGGGGCTCTGATAGCTGAGACCCTTACTGATCTGTAGAACGGGGCTCTGACCGCTGAGACCCTTACTGATCTGTAGAATGGGGCTCTGACTGCTGAGACCCTTACTGATCTGTAGAATGGGGCTCTGACCACCGGGACTCTCACTGATCTGTAGAACGGAGCTCTGATCGCTGAGACCCTTACTGATCTGTAGAACGGAGCTCTGACCGCTGAGACCCTTACTGATCTGTAGAACGGGGCTCTGATCGCAGGGACCCTTACTGATCTGTAGAAAGGGGCTCTGATCGCTGAGACCCTTACTGACCTGTAGAAAGGGGCTCTGATCGCAGGGACCCTTACTGATCTGTAGAACGGGGCTCTGATAGCTGAGACCCTTACTGATCTGTAGAACGGGGCTCTGACCGCTGAGACCCTTACTGATCTGTAGAAAGGGGCTCTGATCGCTGAGACCCTTACTGACCTGTAGAATGGGGCTCTGACCACTGAGACCCTTACTGATCTGTAGAACGGGGCTCTGATAGCTGAGACCCTTACTGATCTGTAGAACGGGGCTCTGACCGCTGAGACCCTTACTGATCTGTAGAATGGGGCTCTGACTGCTGAGACCCTTACTGATCTGTAGAATGGGGCTCTGACTGCTGAGACCCTTACTGATCTGTAGAACGGGGCTCTGATCGCAGGGACCCTTACTGATCTGTAGAAAGGGGCTCTGATCGCTGAGACCCTTACTGACCTGTAGAATGGGGCTCTGACCACTGAGACCCTTACTGATCTGTAGAACGGGGCTCTGATCGCTGAGACCCTTACTGATCTGTAGAAAGGGGCTCTGATCGCAGGGACCCTTACTGATCTGTAGAACGGGGCTCTGATAGCTGAGACCCTTACTGATCTGTAGAACGGGGCTCTGACCGCTGAGACCCTTACTGATCTGTAGAATGGGGCTCTGACTGCTGAGACCCTTACTGATCTGTAGAATGGGGCTCTGACCACCGGGACTCTCACTGATCTGTAGAACGGAGCTCTGATCGCTGAGACCTTTACTGATCTGTAGAACGGAGCTCTGACCGCTGAGACCCTTACTGATCTGTAGAACGGGGCTCTGATCGCAGGGACCCTTACTGATCTGTAGAAAGGGGCTCTGATCGCTGAGACCCTTACTGATCTGTAGAAAGGGGCTCTGATCGCAGGGACCCTTACTGATCTGTAGAACGGGGCTCTGATAGCTGAGACCCTTACTGATCTGTAGAACGGGGCTCTGACCGCTGAGACCCTTACTGATCTGTAGAAAGGGGCTCTGATCGCTGAGACCCTTACTGACCTGTAGAATGGGGCTCTGACCACTGAGACCCTTACTGATCTGTAGAACGGGGCTCTGATAGCTGAGACCCTTACTGATCTGTAGAACGGGGCTCTGACCGCTGAGACCCTTACTGATCTGTAGAATGGGGATCTGACCGCTGAGACCCTTACTGATCTGTAGAATGGGGCTCTGACTGCTGAGACCCTTACTGATCTGTAGAATGGGGCTCTGACTGCTGAGACCCTTACTGATCTGTAGAATGGGGCTCTGACCACCGGGACTCTCACTGATCTGTAGAACGGAGCTCTGATCGCTGAGACCCTTACTGATCTGTAGAACGGAGCTCTGACCGCTGAGACCCTTACTGATCTGTAGAACGGGGCTCTGATCGCAGGGACCCTTACTGATCTGTAGAAAGGGGCTCTGATCGCTGAGACCCTTACTGACCTGTGGAATGGGGCTCTGACCACTGAGACCCTTACTGATCTGTAGAACGGGGCTCTGATCGCTGAGACCCTTACTGATCTGTAGAAAGGGGCTCTGATCGCAGGGACCCTTACTGATCTGTACAACGGGGCTCTGATAGCTGAGACCCTTACTGATCTGTAGAACGGGGCTCTGACCGCTGAGACCCTTACTGATCTGTAGAATGGGGCTCTGACTGCTGAGACCCTTACTGATCTGTAGAATGGGGCTCTGACCACCGGGACTCTCACTGATCTGTAGAACGGAGCTCTGATCGCTGAGACCCTTACTGATCTGTAGAACGGAGCTCTGACCGCTGAGACCCTTACTGATCTGTAGAACGGGGCTCTGATCGCAGGGACCCTTACTGATCTGTAGAAAGGGGCTCTGATCGCTGAGACCCTTACTGACCTGTAGAATGGGGCTCTGACCACTGAGACCCTTAATGATCTGTAGAACGGGGCTCTGATCGCTGAGACCCTTACTGATCTGTAGAAAGGGGCTCTGATCGCAGGGACCCTTACTGATCTGTAGAACGGGGCTCTGATAGCTGAGACCCTTACTGATCTGTAGAACGGGGCTCTGACCGCTGAGACCCTTACTGATCTGTAGAAAGGGGCTCTGATCGCAGGGACTCTCACTGATCTGTAGAATGGGGCTCTGACCGCTGAGACCCTTACTGATCTGTAGAATGGGGCTCTGACTGCTGAGACCCTTACTGATCTGTAGAATGGGGCTCTGACCGCTGAGACCATTACTGATCTGTAGAACGGGGCTCTGATCGCTGAGACCATTACTGATCTGTAGAACGGGGCTCTGATCGCAGGGACCCTTACTGATCTGTGGAACGGGGCTCTGATCGCTTAGACCCTTACTGATCTGTAGAACGGGGCTCTGATCGCTGAGACCCTTACTGATCTGTAGAAAGGGGCTCTGATCGCTGAGACCCTTACTGATCTGTAGAACGGGGCTCTGATCGCAGGGACCCTTACTGATCTGTGGAACGGGGCTCTGATCGCTGAGACCCTTACTGATCTGTAGAACGGGGCTCTGACCGCTGAGACCCTTACTGATCTGTAGAACGGGGCTCTGACCGCTGAGACCCTTACTGATCTGTAGAACGGGGCTCTGACCGCTGAGACCCTTACTGATCTGTAGAACGGGGCTCTGACCGCTGGGACCCTTACTGATCTGTAGAACGGGGCTCTGACCGCTGAGACCCTTACTGATCTGTAGAACGGGGCTCTGACCGCTGAGACCCTTACTGATCTGTAGAATGGGGCTCTGACCGCTGAGACCCTTACTGATCTGTAGAACAGGACTCTGACCGCTGAGACCCTTACTGATCTGTAGAACAGGGCTCTGATTGCTGGGACCCTTACTGATGTGTAGAACGGGGCTCTGATCGCTGAGACCCTTACTGACCTGTAGAACGGGGCTCTGACCGCTGAGACCCTTACTGATCTGTAGAACAGGGCTCTGATTGCTGGGACCCTTACTGATCTGTGGAACGGGGCTCTGATCGCTTAGACCCTTACTGATGTGTAGAACGGGGCTCTGATCGCTGAGACCCTTACTGATCTGTAGAAAGGGGCTCTGATCGCTGAGACCCTTACTGATCTGTAGAACGGGGCTCTGATCGCAGGGACCCTTACTGATCTGTGGAATGGGGCTCTGAACACCAGGACTCTCACTGAACCAGAGAACAAGAGTCTAAAATTCCCCGTTTGTATGTGGCGATGGCAGCCTCCAGCCATCCCATAGAGAATGAATGGAGCAAAGGTGACTGTCTCATTCATGTAAATGCAGCTTGCAGAAATCTGTGCGTTGCTTCCAGAATTATCTATTCTAATGATTGTATAGATTTTCTCCAATGCTGCTGCAATTTTCGAAATCAATCTGCTACATGTGAACACAGGATTGGTGGGGGGTCAGCAGGTGACATCATGTGACATCATGCACCACACGTGACATCACAGTCCTGTCACATGTGCAGAGCACCCTGAATCGGCCTGCTGTCAGTGGGATGTGGGGAGTCACGGAGGGGTACTCACCGCAGAGAAGTCCCCTGCAGGGTGCGGGTGTAGATGTCGGACAGCTGAGCTGGAGAAAAGGAGAAGAGGAGGAGGCTGCAGTGAATATGTAAACAGCTGGAGAGAACTTCCTGCACAGGATGGAATTACCGACCTGCAGCTCGCTGACTGCAGCGGGAGGACGCCATCTGACCCTGCAGCTCGCTGACTGCAGCTGGAGGACTCCATCCAACCCTGCAGCTTGCTGACTGCAGCTGGAGGACTCCATCTGACCCTGCAGCTCGCTGACTGCAGCTGGAGGACTCCATCTGACCCTGCAGCTCGCTGACTGCAGCGGGAGGACTCCATCTGACCCTGCAGCTCGCTGACTGCAGCTGGAGGACTCCATCCAACCCTGCAGCTCGCTGACTGCAGCTGGAGGACTCCATCCAACCCTGCAGCTCGCTGACTGCAGCGGGAGGACTCCATCTGCCCCTGCAGCTCGCTGACTGCAGCGGGAGGACTCCATCTGCCCCTGCAGCTCGCTGACTGCAGCGGGAAGACGCCATCTGACCCTGCAGCTCGCTGACTGCAGCTGGAGGACTCCATCTGCCCCTGCAGCTCGCTGACTGCAGCGGGAAGACGCCATCTGACCCTGCAGCTCGCTGACTGCAGCGGGAGGACTCCATCTGACCCTGCAGCTCGCTGACTGCAGCGGGAGGACACTATCCAACCCTGCAGCTCGCTGACTGCAGCGGGAGGACGCCATCTGACCCTGCAGCTCGCTGACTGCAGCGGGAGGACACTATCCAACCCTGCAGCTCGCTGACTGCAGCGGGAGGACTCCATCTGCCCCTGCAGCTCGCTGACTGCAGCGGGAGGACGCCATCTGACCCTGCAGCTCGCTGACTGCAGCTGGAGGACGCCATCTGACCCTGCAGCTCGCTGACTGCAACTGGAGGACGCAATCTGACCCTGCAGCTCGCTGACTGCAGCTGGAGGACACCATCCAATCGTGCAGCTCGCTGACTGCAGCGGGAGGACGCCATCTGACCCTGCAGCTCGCTGACTGCAGCTGGACGACGCCATCTGACCCTGCAGCTCGCTGACTGCAGCGGGAGGACGCCATCTGACCCTGCAGCTCGCTGACTGCAGCTGGAGGACGCCATCTGACCCTGCAGCTCGCTGACTGCAGCTAAAGGACACCATCCAACCCTGCAGCTCACTGACTGCAGCGGGAGGATGCCATCTGACCCTGCAGCTCGCTGACTGCAGCAGGAGGACGCCATCTGACCCTGCAGCTCGCTGACTGCAGCTGGAGGACGCCATCTGACCCTGCAGCTCACTGACTGCAGCTGGAGGACGCCATCTGACCCTGCAGCTCGCTGACTGCAGCGGGAGGACGCCATCTGACCCTGCAGCTCGCTGACTGCAGCGAGAGGACGCCATCTGACCCTGAAGCTCACTGACTGCAGCTGGAGTACACCATCCAACCCTGCAGCTCGCTGACTACCGCGGGAGGACACCATCTAACCCTGCAGCTCGCTGACTGCAGCGGGAGGACACCATGTGACCCTGCAGCTCGCTGACTGCAGCTGGAGGACACCATCCAACCCTGCAGCCCGCTGACTGCAGCTGGAGGACGCCATCCAACCCTGCAGCTCGCTGACTGCAGCGGGAGAAAGCCATCTGACCCTGCAGCTCGCTGACTGCAGCAGGAGGAAGCCATCCGACCCTGCAGCTCGCTGACTGCAGCTGGAGGACGCCATCCGACCCTGCAGCTCACTGACTGCAGCGGGAGGACGCCATCCAACCCTGCAGCTCGCTGACTGCAGCGGGAGAAAGCCATCTGACCCTGCAGCTCGCTGACTGCAGCGGGAGGACGCCATCCAACCCTGCAGCTCGCTGACTGCAGCAGGAGGAAGCCATCCGACCCTGCAGCTCGCTGACTGCAGCTGGAGGACGCCATCCGACCCTGCAGCTCACTGACTGCAGCGGGAGGACGCCATCCAACCCTGCAGCTCGCTGACTGCAGCTGGAGGACGCCATCTGACCCTGCAGCTCGCTGACTGCAGCTGGAGGATGCCATCTGACCCTGCAGCTCGCTGACTGCAGCGGGAGGACACCATCTGACCCTGCAGCTCGCTGACTGCAGCTAAAGGACACCATCCGACCCTGCAGCTCGCTGACCGCAGCTAAAGGACACCATCCAACCCTGCAGCTCGCTGACTGCAGCGGGAGGATGTCATCTGACCCTGCAGCTCGCTGACTGCAGCTGGACGACGCCATCTGACCCTGCAGCTCGCTGACTGCAGCGGGAGGACGCCATCTGACCCTGCAGCTCGCTGACTGCAGCTGGAGGACGCCTTCTGACCCTGCAGCTCGCGGACTGCAGCGGGAGGACACCATCTGACCCTGCAGCTCGCTGACTGCAGCGGGAGGACACCATCTGACCCTGCAGCTCGCTGACTGCAGCGGGAGGACACCATCTGACCCTGCAGCTCACTGACTGCAGCTGGAGTACACAATCCAACCCTGCAGCTCGCTTTCTACCGCGGGAGGACACCATCCAACCCTGCAGCTCGCTGACTGCAGCAGGAGGACGCCATCTGACCCTGCAGCTCGCTGACTGCAGCTGGAGGACGCCATCTGACCCTGCAGCTCGCTGATTGCAGCTGGAGGACGCCATCCAACCCTGCAGCTCGCTGACTGCAGCGAGAGGACGCCATCTGACCCTGCAGCTCACTGACTGCAGCTGGAGTACACCATCCAACCCTTCAGCTCGCTGACTACCGCGGGAGGACACCATCCAACCCTGCAGCTCGCTGACTGCAGCGGGAGGACACCATCTGACCCTGCAGCTCGCTGACTGCAGCTGGAGGACACCATCCAACCCTGCAGCTCGCTGACTGCAGCAGGAGGACGCCATCCAACCCTGCAGCTCGCTGACTGCAGTGGGAGGACGCCATCTGACCCTGCAGCTCGCTGACTGCAGCGGGAGGACACCATCCGACCCTGCAGCTCGCTGACTGCAGCTGGAGGACGCTATCTGACCCTGCAGCTCGCTGACTGCAGCGGGAGGACGCCATCTGACCCTGCAGCTCGCTGACTGCAGCGGGAGGACGCCATCTGACCCTGCAGCTCGCTGACTGCAGCGGGAGGACGCCATCCAACCCTGCAGCTCGCTGACTGCACCTGGAGGACACCATCCAACCCTGCAGCTCGCTGACTGCAGCGGGAGGGCGCCATCCAACCCTACAGCTCGCTGACTGCAGCGGGAGGACGCCATCTGCCCCTGCAGCTCGCTGACTGCAGCGGGAGGACGCCATCTGCCCCTGCAGCTCGCTGACTGCAGCGGGAGGACGCCATCTGACCCTGCAGCTCGCTGACTGCAGCGGGAGGACGCCATCCAACCCTGCAGCTCGCTGACTGCAGCTGGAGGACACCATCCAACCCTGCAGCTCGCTGACTGCAGCGGGAGGACGCCATCCAACCCTACAGCTCGCTGACGGCAGCGGGAGGACGCCATCCGACCCTGCAGCTCGCTGACTGCAGCGGGAGGACGCCATCTGCCCCTGCAGCTCGCTGACTGCAGCGGGAGGACGCCATCCAACCCTGCAGCTCGCTGACTGCAGCGGGACGACGCCATCCGACCCTGCAGCTCGCTGACTGCAGCGGGAGGACGCCATCTGCCCCTGCAGCTCGCTGACTGCAGCTGGAGGACACCATCCAACCCTGCAGCTCGCTGACTGCAGCGGGAGGGCGCCATCCAACCCTACAGCTCGCTGACTGCAGCGGGAGGACGCCATCTGCCCCTGCAGCTCGCTGACTGCAGCGGGAGGACGCCATCTGCCCCTGCAGCTCGCTGACTGCAGCGGGAGGACGCCATCTGACCCTGCAGCTCGCTGACTGCAGCGGGAGGACGCCATCCAACCCTGCAGCTCGCTGACTGCAGCTGGAGGACACCATCCAACCCTGCAGCTCGCTGACTGCAGCGGGAGGACGCCATCCAACCCTACAGCTCGCTGACGGCAGCGGGAGGACGCCATCCAACCCTGCAGCTCGCTGACTGCAGCGGGAGGACGCCATCCAACCCTGCAGCTCGCTGACTGCAGCGGGACGACGCCATCCGACCCTGCAGCTCGCTGACTGCAGCGGGAGGACGCCATCTGCCCCTGCAGCTCGCTGACTGCAGCTGGAGGACACCATCCAACCCTGCAGCTCGCTGACTGCAGCGGGAGGGCGCCATCCAACCCTACAGCTCGCTGACTGCAGCGGGAGGACGCCATCTGCCCCTGCAGCTCGCTGACTGCAGCGGGAGGACGCCATCTGCCCCTGCAGCTCGCTGACTGCAGCGGGAGGACGCCATCTGACCCTGCAGCTCGCTGACTGCAGCGGGAGGACGCCATCCAACCCTGCAGCTCGCTGACTGCAGCTGGAGGACACCATCCAACCCTGCAGCTCGCTGACTGCAGCGGGAGGACGCCATCCAACCCTACAGCTCGCTGACGGCAGCGGGAGGACGCCATCCGACCCTGCAGCTCGCTGACTGCAGCGGGAGGACGCCATCTGCCCCTGCAGCTCGCTGACTGCAGCGGGAGGACGCCATCCAACCCTGCAGCTCGCTGACTGCAGCTGGAGGACACCATCCAACCCTGCAGCTCGCTGACTGCAGCGGGACGACGCCATCCGACCCTGCAGCTCGCTGACTGCAGCGGGAGGACGCCATCCAACCCTGCAGCTCGCTGACTGCAGCTGGAGGACACCATCCAACCCTGCAGCTCGCTGACTGCAGCGGGAGGACGCCATCCAACCCTACAGCTCGCTGACTGCAGCGGGAGGACGCCATCTGCCCCTGCAGCTCGCTGACTGCAGCGGGAGGACGCCATCTGCCCCTGCAGCTCGCTGACTGCAGCGGGAGGACGCCATCCAACCCTGCAGCTCGCTGACTGCAGCTGGAGGACACCATCCAACCCTGCAGCTCGCTGACTGCAGCGGGACGACGCCATCCGACCCTGCAGCTCGCTGACTGCAGCGGGAGGACGCCATCTGCCCCTGCAGCTCGCTGACTGCAGCGGGAGGACGCCATCCGACCCTGCAGCTCGCTGACTGCTGCGGGAGGACGCCATCTGACCCTGCAGCTAGCTGACTGCAGCTGGCGGACGCCATCTGACCCTGCAGCTCGCTGACTGCAGCTGGAGGACACCATCTGACCCTGCACCCCGGGGGCTGCAAGAAGATGATGAGTCAGGACAATGCATCATTCCTGGCAGCTACTGGGGGTGTACACGAATGGCACAATGTGGAGGGGAGTGATGTCATACTTCTAATGCATGATGATGTAATCACACTGGGCGGAGCTATCACACAAGTGATGTCACCGTTTATCTCCCATTCAATCACTCTAATCTCCAGGATGCCCCCTGCCCAGTATACTGCATATGGATCCTAATTATATAGACCAATCACAGAGCAGGACCAGTACCCAGACCAGTACCCAGACCAATACCCAGACCAGTACCCAAACCAGTACCCAGACCAGTACCCAGACCAATACCCAGACCATTACCCAGACCAGTACCCAGACCAGTACCCAGACCAGTACCCAGACCAGTACCCAGAACAGTACCCAGACCAATACCCAGACCATTACCCAGACCATTACCCAGACCAGTACCCAGACCAGTACCCAGACCAATACCCAGACCAGTACCCAGACCATTACCCAGACCATTACCCAGACCAATACCCAGACCAGTACCCAGACCAGTACCCAGACCAGTACCCAGACCAGTACCCAGACCATTACCCAGACCAATACCCAGACCAGTACCCAGACCAGTACCCAGACCAATACCCAGACCATTACCCAGACCAGTACCCAGACCATTACCCAGACCAATACCCAGACCTGTACCCAGACTGGCAAAGGAAACAGTGGCAACTTCTGAGCCGCTGCGGTCATCACAGGGTAGCGGACTATAGCGCTGAGTATACCATAGAGGAGAAAGTGCCATCTACACCTATCAGCCAGAACACTAGAACCACAGTCATATTGTGCACTGAGGATCGGCCTCTGGTGGTGTCTCTGGTGTCTGCCATAAGGCGTTAGCAGCAGAAGCTTTGAGTTATTCACATTGGGGACCTTTATGGATTTCTGACAAATCTACCTTGAGATTGGGGCCCCGTGTGATCTCCATAAATAGACAGGGGGCCATGCCCACGAGTCCATCCCTATACCTGCCTATGGGAGTTACCGAACCAGATCACACAGAAATGTTAGGAGCTCTCGTAGCAATAAATGGATGGATGACCTCACATCCCGGCACGGTGGAGCTATGACATCACACTGGAGACGTCCAGCACACGGTGGAGTTATGACATCACACTAGAGACGTCCAACACACTGTGGAGTTATGACATCACACTGGAGACGTCCTACATATGGTGGAGTTATGACATCACACTGGAGACATCCTACACACGGTGGAGTTATGACATCACACTGGAGATGTCCAGCACAAGGTGGAGTTATGACATCACACTGGAGACGTCCCGCACACGGTGGAGTTATGACATCACACTGGAGACATCCAGCACAAGGTGGAGTTATGACATCACACTGGAGATGTCCAGCACACGGTGGAGTTATGACATCATACTGTAGACGTCTCGCACACGGTGGAGCTATGACATCACACTGGAGACGTCCCGCACACGTTGGAGCCATGACATCACACTGGAGACGTCCAGCACACGGTGGAGCTATGACATCACACTGGAGACGTCCAGCATAAGGTGCAGCTATGACATCACACTGGAGACGTCTCGCACACGGTGGAGCTATGACATCACACTGGAGACGTCCTGCACACGTTGGAGCTATGACATCACACTGGAGACGTTCCGCACACGGTGGAGCTATGACATCACACTGTGGAGTTATGACATCACACTGAAAACGTCCTACACACGGTGGAGTTATGACATCACACTGGAGACGTCCAGCACACGGTGGAGTTTTGACATCATACTGTAGACGTCCAGCACACGGTGGAGTTATGACATCACACTGGAGCTATATTTATCTTCCCGGCCCATCCCCCTCATATCTATCTCCGGAGCTCACCCCGCAGAGGGCACCGCTGCCCATGGACGACTGATGCCAGCATCCGTGTAATCAGAGGGGTGAGCGCAGACAGATGGGGACATTATAAATCACATCTGTGCTTACAAAGTGCACTGAGATCCGGATCTTCTCTCCCTTCTGGATTAAGGGATTATATTCTGTGAAATACATTTCATCCCCGGTGGAGTCTGCTCCGCACTGTAGATAAATCACCAGGAGACGGAGAGCGCTCATTACCGGCAGCGACATAAGGCGAGGGGGCGATATCACGGCGTCACAGCATGTGGGCCCAGGAGCCATCCGGATATCAGAGCTCGCCCTCTCATCCAACACCCGCGTGGTAGAAAACTAATATACTAAGTACCTGCCCTGTCCATACAGAGCAGGGCTCGGTCACAATGTGCCAGTGTGGGGTCAAAACAGCAGCAAAAACCTCCTGAGCTCACAACCTTCACTGGTACATTGTCACAAACCTTCAGCTGTGTGCATGGGTTTACACTGTCACTGACAGCAAGCAGAGATCTTGACGTCTATTAGGAAGATGCATTCTGTAAAGATGATGACAATTTTCAGGATTTGAGGGAGGGAAAATGCATAAAACATGCAGCTGAGGCCTGTGATTGGCTGCAGGGGTCACATATTGTCAGGCAAAATGTATTTTTTGTCCTAGTTTTAAACATGTTGAAAGGACAGCCAGAGATGTCTTAAATCTCTGCACCTGTTCATTTGGAAGGGACATCCATAGAACTCAACTCTTGCTTCCCCCAAACAAGGAATTTTTATAACCGCCATAAACTTCAGCCAAGAGCAAGCATACTGGTCTACACTGGATTTCCCCTCCAAAGCCCTATTGTGTAACTGTACAAACTTTTAATGTCAAGTTTAATAATGCACATGACTGTCACAAACACATAGACCACATTTTTGGGATGTTCACCTTTTTCCAGTTATGATGGTGTATCCTTCATAACTGGGAAACCACCAGAAACCTGGGAAATGGGTTCTGAGCTTCTGAACGTCATAGAAATATCATATTTGATATCAATCTTCGTGAATATTGGTGACGGCAAACATGATGTATCCATCTTGGATGTGGGGCCCCCCCATACCAAGATGTGAAAAATAAAGGATTTTTATGTCTTGTGCAGCTGGGTGGGTTCACAAAACCGAGCCCTCATGTGAGGTAAGGTGTGTCCTAGTGTTTTGCCTCTTTACTAAAATCCAGAACGTCCATCTTTGGCTCATTCCAACCCAGGGACGTCAGACGCAAGCACTCCTCGCTGCGTGGAGGAATCACACCTAATTTCCGAGGAGCCGTCCCCCCCAACAGAATCTGAGACCATCACCTCGTGGCGCAGGTTTTGCTATTATTTACCCCTTTTATTTTAATAACTGTTTTATGCATATATGTACATTGTCTCTTTTATAATATCTTGTATATCTTTTGTAAACACTGCCCACTTTCGGGAGTTAATCATTATTATTTATCAGCTTCGTTCTTCTTGTCCTATGTCGAGCAAACACGTTCCTCACCCATTAATTCACGTTACCTACCAGGTACCCGATCCCCCTGTTAAGCGATCGGTGGTGGCAGTATACCAGTATTTATGTGATATTGTGGTTTGAGGGTGGCTGGACGGAGGTATATATACGTTCCTGGAAGGAACTGGTGGTAAATATACAGTACAGACCAAAAGTTTGGACACACCTTCTCATTTAAAGATTTTTCTGTATTTTATTTTCATGACTATGAAAATTGTACATTCACACTGAAGGCATCAAAACTATGAATTACCACATGTGGAATTATATACTTAACAAAAAAGTGTGAAACAACTGAAAATATGTCTTATATTCTAGGGTCTTCACAGTAGCCACCTTTTGCTTTGATGACTGCTTTGCCCACTCTTGGCATTCTCTTGATGAGCTTCAAGAGGTAGTCACCGGAAATGGCCTTCACTTCACAGGTGTGCCCTGTCAGGTTTAATAAGTGGGATTTCTTGCCTTATAAATGGGGTTGGGACCATCAGTTGTGTTGTGCAGAAGTCGGGTGGATACACAGCTGATAGTCCTACTGAATAGACTGTTAGAATTAGTATTATGGCAAGAAAAAAGCAGCTAAGTAAGGAAAAACGAGTGGCCATCATTACTTTAAGAAATGAAGGTCAGTCAGTCCGAAAAATTAGGAAAACTTTGAAAGTGTCCCCAAGTGCAGTTGCAAAAACCATCAAGCGCTACAAAGAAACTGGCTCACATGAGGACCGCCCCAGGAAAGGAAGACCAAGAGTCACCTCTGCTTCTGAGGATAAGTTTATCTGAGTCACCAGCCTCAGAAATCGCAGGTTAACAGCAGCTCAGATTAGAGACCAGGTCAATGCCACACAGAGTTCTAGCAGCAGACACATCTCTACAACAACTGTTAAGAGGAGACTTTGTGCAGCAGGCCTTCATGGTAAAATAGCTGCTAGGAAACCACTGCTAAGGACCGGCAACAAGCAGAAGAGACTTGTTTGGGCTAAAGAACACAAGGAATGGACGTTAGACCAGTGGAAATCTGTGCTTTGGTCTGATGAGTCCAAATTTGAGATCTTTGGTTCCAACCACCGTGTCTTTGTGCGAAGCAGAAAAGGTGAACGGATGGACTCTACATGCCTGGTTCCCACCGTGAAGCATGGAGGAGGAGGTGTGATGGTGTGGGGGGGCTTTGCTGGTGACACTGTTGGGGATTTATTCAAAATTGAAGGCATACTGAACCAGCATGGCTACCACAGCATCTTGCAGCGGCATGCTATTCCATCCGGTTTACGTTTAGTTGGACCATCATTTATTTTTCAACAGGACAATGACCCCAAACACCTCCAGGCTGTGTAAGGGCTATTTGACCAAGAAGGAGAGTGATGGGGGGCTACGCCAGATGACCTGGCCTCCACAGTTACCAGACCTGAACCCAATCGAGATGGTTTGGGGTGAGCTGGACCGCAGAGTGAAGGCAAAAGGGCCAACAAGTGCTAAGCATCTCTGGGAACTCCTTCAAGATGGTTGGAAGACCATTTCCGGTGACTACCTCTTGAAGCTCATCAAGAGAATGCCAAGAGTGTGCAAAGCCGTCATCAAAGCAAAAGGTGGCTACTGTGAAGAACCTAGAATATAAGACATATTTTCAGTGGTTTCACACTTTTTTGTTAAGTATATAATTCCACATGTGGTAATTCATAGTTTTGATGCCTTCAGTGTGAATGTACAATTTTCATAGTCAGGAAAATACAGAAAAACCTTTAAATGAGAAGGTGTGTCCAAACTTTTGGCCTGTACTGTACGTCCTGTCACATCACGTGCCACAATGGTCGACATAAATGAGAGCAGCTGCGCCCGTGCTTATCCTCGGTCAATAACGTGTTTGACCAGCAGGATAAGGGGGCGCCAGAGGGCTGCAAGGTCTGACCAAGTTTTCCTGACACATATGTAGTCAGGAGCGTCATCCCTACAGGACAACATGGTGGGAGCAGCAGAATGGCCGCTCTGTAATGGCGGCAGAGCTGTCAGTGACTTCTGTTTCAGTTTTTATTCATTTCCCCCCTCGGCCTAGGCCTGGAGACCTCCCATCATTCTGAACAGTTTTTGGCTTCCAGTGATTGCGGCATTTTATCCCTGTCCTCCTGACAATTCTGTCCAGCCTCGGACCCCACAGGCTGCGCCTCTGGTTGTCAGACATCAGGTTGTCGGGGTTCATTCACAGGCAGCGGACATTTCTGTCAATGGGGACCATGAGTATTAGATGACAGAAGTGACTTCACAATAAATCTGCCGTGTGTGAACAGAAGCGGTGACTGCGGGCGCCACCTATCCCAGACGTCCGTCCTCATCCTCCTGCCTCACTTCAACTTATTGCTCTCCTGCCGCTGCTGTGCAGTGATTACTGCACACCGCTGCCATCTAGTGTCCACTTTGCGCATAGCAGGGTCTCCTGCCGGAGAACTCGTGACCCCACTGACTTCAATGGAAAAACACTGGTAATAGCCTCGATCGTGAGACCACAGAGAGCTCTCATTATACAGCCTGGAGGAAAGAGAGAATGGGGGAGAATGAGCCCACGAGTCAGCAGGCAAACTGTGCGCTCATTCACCCTGGCAAGTGGGACCCAACCGTCACTGCCGCAGTGGCCCCCAGAACAAAGCCCTGTGTCAAAGATCACAGCCAGGGGGGGTCGTAACTAGACTCACCACACTGTTATCTTTGGAGATAACAGCTCTCTGCTGCCCCCTATCATCCAGACAATTACACAATTGGCTGACGATTAACAGAAGGAGGCTAATAGGCTGGTTATCGGGCAACTAACAGTGAGCGTATGGTATATACTTCTCCGATTCCAATGCATGGAATATATGTATATACCTCCGATACGGTCACTGCGAATTCCATAATAAATCAAGAAAGATCATTAGCTGCCACCACCGGCCGTGTTTTATACAAGCTGACTGGACGCCTGATTTCTGGTAGCGTATGGCTTCGAGGCACGGCTTACAGAACATAAGGAACAGAACTATTACATTGAGGCAGTGTTTATAAAAAATACACAAAAGATTTTACAAAGGGGACAAAACAAAACAAAACATACAGTGACATAAAATAACAAAGAAAACTTACTACGCGGCTCGCAGAGATGAGTCAACTTAGCCGAAGGAGAGCACTTCGATTGGAGATGTTCAGTGAACGGGATTCAGGCACACACGATGTCCATCTCTCTACAGCAGGGGTGGGAAGCCTTTCTTTTGCCAAGGGCCTTTTGCATATTTATACCATCCTTTGGGGGCTGTACAAATCGCGCGCTAGCTCGGCCCACAAGATACGTCCTGACCCTGGCACTAATGTCAGGACATAATCTTTCACTGCATACGCCTCAGCACTCAGTAGTGAACGCTGTGTGCGCATGCTCACAGAGCAAGAAGAAATTAAAGGGCTGGCGGCTGTCAAACACTGCACTATAATCCCCAGGAATCTGCCCGGGGAGCCGGAGAATAGCTTGTCGAGGGCAGTAAATGCCCCGTGGGTCTGAGGTTCCCCACCCCTGCTCTATGGGAACACGGATCATAGTTTGTCTTTACCTTTTATCAGCACCTGAGATACACCCACACCCACACCCCCACTCCGTGATGACCTCACATGGGCCAGGTTGTGGGATGTCCTCAGGATTTTATGAAATTCCCAACTTGTGCGATAACTTCACTCCTGATGATCGCAGAAGTTTGAGATCACCGCCATATTTTTTATCAGGATTTTACCTTTCCCCAGAAACCAAACATGACATGGCTGGTGTCAGTTATCCGTCCACTATTGATTTGTGGCTTATAGGCAGGGGTTACAGTTATGAAAAAAACATGTATCTTCTTCCCTGATTCGTCACTATTGGATCGATACAAACTCTTATATTCAGAATTTTCTTTCGGAGACATAGGTCTGGGGTTAATGTAGAGCATTTCCTTGAAGGGAACAATGCATTTCCTGTGGATAAAAGAAGCTCTTCTATGTCTCTATCTATGTGTAAACACATGTCTCTTTTGTTGTCCAACCCCGTGAAAAGACTTTTCCTGTCTCAGTTACCTGTCCAATCTATAATTCTTTGTCTATGCACAAAAGACATCCTCGTTGGCACTGCCGGAGTCTTTCACTTCAAAAAGGAGCAGAGTGCATGTAAATAAGATTGTCACTTCCCAACTATACCCTACTTCTTTATGTCTACGGTATCAGTCTAGGAGATTCGGTCAGCTGATTTTTGCCTTACTGGAGATCTGTGTGAGAGGGGAGGATGGAGGGTGGTGAATGACCCCCTCCCGAGTGGCAGCAGAGATTTTAATATTTTCTATGACACCCTATGTGATATCCAGTGCTCTGACTCTCTGTGGGGGGGGTCTCATAAATCAGAGGAGACACGGCTGGAACTTTCTGTGCTTGTACAGCTATTATCCATCAGTATCATTACCGCTGACGCTTTCATTAGGCTACACGCTCGGGATATGGCCACCATGAATAATTAATACTCTCGTCTATCATCACATGGAGCTGCTGCTCTCTGGGCAGTGTGTGGGTGCAGGGAGCACCCTACGTCCAATCTCGGGGTAAAGACAGATCTGCTGTTTCTAAAGAGCTTGAGACATACGGAGGATCCTCCGGTGAGAGACCCCTGTGTCACCCGCAGGCGAGAAACCATTTAGTGGTCTTCCTAATTGGGTGCAGGCGGCAGAGCCATATACTCCCAGTATGAGCGGCAGGGTGGACCCGCAGCGCCAGGGACACCCGGCACATCCCAGGCAAGAGGTAAAAGGCAGCGTGGGATGGAAGGACGAGCGGCTCAGAGTCGGGGACCATGCTGCTCTACGAAGCCCCACACACTCATCTTTATGAGGGGTGTACAGAAGAACGCTACTGTGAAGACCCGGGGTCTTCCGTGGGCGTAACGCTACTCAGACAACACAGGGTGAGGGTAAAACAGCGTGGCAATACTTTACTGAACCACAAAGCAGACAATAAACACATAGAACAGTCCCAGCAAATACCCAAGATGGGGCAACATCACACAATCTCACCCTTCCTTCTCCGCCCGCCGGGAATAGAGCAGCTGTGACTTTGGAGACTTCCAGGGCCGACTACCTCAACCAGTGGCCCCCCGCTTCTGGCAGGCCCCGACAGAGAGGAGGTAGTGGCAAGATTAGGAAACTAGCAGTCCATCAAGGTACAAGACCAGGAGACTCGAGGGTCCCAACCTGGCCTCTCCGAGAGTTTCCATAGAGCCAGATGACCGGTGGGTCCCTCCTAGCAACCCCAAACAACATATCCATGGGGCCAAGTGACTTCATCGTCCCAACCTGGTCTCTCCAAATGTATCCATGGTCTCCCTGATGGTTAATGGAGCAGATCTGTATCTTTCCAGTCATCTTTAGGCTAGAATCATGTAGAATACAAATCTGTGTCACTTTGGGTAATGTCATGCAATCCATCTACTGTCCTGAAGAATGTCTCTCATTCTCCTTGTAAAGTCTTTCTCCAATCTCTGTTTCAAGTCTGACTGCTACAGAAGCACATGTGTGCTTTTTAAGTACACATCCACAGGTCAAGAGTCATTAGTCACATGTCAGAGGTAAAGGAGCAGGGCTCAGCTATCATTGTTTGAGCTAATCTATTTACATAGTTGGAATCACAGGGGCTATTGTAAATAAACTTTCAGGAGACTTAGCACAATTTGTCATTAGCATAGTAAACATGATTGTTTCCAAACAAATAATTTTCAACATTCAGGGTTATACAAATACTATGACCTTTTTGATCAGAAAGAGAAATACAAATACATTTATAAGACAACACAACACAATAGTGTATTTCTCTTGAATTAACAAAACGTCTGGCTTATTAAGATTTTAGGCTGTATGGTCACAACTACAACCCCTGAATCTTCCAAATGGGGAAGGGGCCTCATAGAATGAAAGATCTGTGAGCCTCAAAAACGAGAGCAGGGTAACGACAACGCGCGTCGCTCCATGTTCTGTGTGCTGTATGGACTTCGGAGCGTGACTATGGAGATGAGCGGCGCCTCCTGCTGGGAGACTGACGCTTCTCATGTACAGTACAGACCAAAAGTTTGGACACACCTTCTCATTTAAAGATTTTTCTGTATTTTCATGACTTTGAAAATTGTACATTCACACTGAAGGCATCAAAACTATGAATTACCACATGTGGAATTATATACTTAACAAAAAAGTGTGAAACAACTGAAAATATGTCTTATATTCTAGGTTCTTCACAGTAGCCACCTTTTGCTTTGATGACTGCTTTGCACACTCTTGGCATTCTCTTGATGAGCTTCAAGAGGTAGTCACCGGAAATGGTCTTCCAGCAATCTTGAAGGAGTTCCCAGAGATGCTTAGCACTTGTTGGCCCTTTTGCCTTCACTCTGCGGTCCAGCTCACCCCAAACCATCTCGATTGGGTTCAGGTCTGGTGACTGTGGAGGCCAGGTCATCTGGCGTAGCCCCCCATCACTCTCCTCATTGGTCAAATAGCCCTTACACAGCCTGGAGGTGTTTGGGGTCATTGTCCTGTTGAAAAATAAATGATGGTCCAACTAAAGGCAAACCGGATGGAATAGCATGCCGCTGCAAGATGCTGTGGTAGCCATGCTGGTTCAGTATGCCTTCAATTTTGAATAAATCCCCAACAGTGTCACCAGCAAAGCCCCCCACACCATCACACCTCCTCCTTCATGCTTCACGGTGGAAACCAGGCATGTAGAGTCCATCCGTTCACCTTTTCGGCGTCGCACAAAGACACGGTGGTTGGAACCAAAGATCTCAAATTTGGACTCATCAGACCAAAGCACAGATTTCCACTGGTCTAACGTCCATTCCTTGTGTTCTTTAGCCCAAACAAGTCTCTTCTGCTTGTTGCTTGTCCTTAGCAGTGGTTTCCTAGCAGCTATTTTACCATGAAGGCCGGCTGCACAAAGTCTCCTCTTAACAGTTGTTGTAGAGATGTGTCTGCTGCTAGAACTCTGTGTGGCATTGACCTGGTCTCTAATCTGAGCTGCTGTTAACCTGCGATTTCTGAGGCTGGTGACTCGGATAAACTTATCCTCAGAAGCAGAGGTGACTCTTGGTCTTCCTTTCCTGGGGCGGTCCTCATGTGAGCCAGTTTCTTTGTAGCGCTTGATGGTTTTTGCAACTGCTCTTGGGGACACTTTCAAAGTTTTCCCAATTTTTCGGACTGACTGACCTTCATTTCTTAAAGTAATGATGGCCACTCATTTTTCTTTACTTAGCTGCTTTTTTCTTGCCATAATACTAATTCTAACAGTCTATTCAGTAGGACTATCAGCTGTGTATCCACCTGACTTCTGCACAACACAACTGATGGTCCCAACCCCATTTATAAGGCAAGAAATCCCACTTATTAGACCTGACAGGGCACACCTGTGAAGTGAAGACCATTTCCGGTGACTACCTCTTGAAGCTCATCAAGAGAATGCCAAGAGTGTGCAAAGCAGTCATCACAGCAAAAGGTGGCTACTGTGAAGAACCTAGAATATAAGACATATTTTCAGTTGTTTCACACTTTTTTGTTAAGTATATAATTCCACATGTGGTAATTCATAGTTTTGATGCCTTCAGTGTGAATGTGCAATTTTCAAAGTCATGAAAATACAGAAAAATCTTTAAATGAGAAGGTGTGTCCAAACTTTTGGTCTGTACTGTATCTGCTCACCTCCCTCCGCTGCTGGAGAGCGACCCCCGATAAATAAAGCCCTGAAGTTCACGCACTGTGCAGAGCCATCAAATCTGGGTGACAACACATGGCGTTCACTATAGCTCACACAGAGACCACCAGCACCACTCGTCCTGTGTGACTGAGACCCGGCAGTCTGGGAAAGCTGGGTGACAACACAGGGCGTTCACTATAGCTCACACCGAGACCGCCAGCACCACTCGTCCTGTGTGAGTGAGACCCGGCAGTCTGGGAAAGCTGGGTGACGACCAGTGCGGCCCCCGTTATGGCCACCGCTAATGCCATCACCCAATAACCCCCAAGGTGATAATCCCAGACCTTATTACACGTCAGTGATGTCCACGCCGGTGGTTGTTCCCCAGCTCCTGTTTACAATAAGACATAATAACCTGGTGTAGTCGCCGTCGCTCACAGTCGCTTCAGACAATTGTCGCCCAGCTTCTTCTCATCATGTCCATCTTCTCCACCGTCGCCCATTCCTAGGACGCAACATCCTGCAAGAAGACAGAGGAGGGTGTAAGGTCACCGCTCCGAAAAAGTGGAGATAGTCTAGTAAAGTCGGGGAGTGCAGGACACCTCATGATAGGGAAGTCCTTGTCCTGAACCAGCGCAACGAGCGGTCGAGACCTCATAGTTACATAGTTTATAAGGCCGAAAAAAGACAAGCGTCCATCCAGTTCAGACTATTTCTTGTGCACTGCAGCTATTCCGCAGCGTTGATCCAGGGGAACGCAAAAAACAAAAAAACAAAAAAAAAAAACATGCGGTATAGGCCAATTGACATCATTGAGGAAAAAATTCACTTCCCGACACCAATCTGGATTAATTAACTATCACTAAGCATAAGATGTAATTTTATTGTTCTCAAGAAAGGCGTCCAGGCCTCTCTTGAACTCATTAAGTGAGTTGGACATCACCACTTCCTCTCCCAGAGAGTTCCAGAGTCTCACGGCTCTGACCGTAAAGAATCCCCTTCTATACTGGTGCAGGAACCTCCTTTCCTCCAGACGCATAGTGTGCCCCCTCGTCTTTGTCTCCATCCTTGGTATAAACAGGTCATGGGAGAGATCTCTGTACTGCCCCCTGATGTATTTATACATGTTTATGAGGTCTCCCCTAAGCCTTCTCTTTTCCAACGTAAATAGGCCTAATTTTGACAACCTCTCTGGGTATTCTAGTCCCTCCATTCCCTTTATTACCTTAGTCGCCCTCCTTTGTACCCTCTCTAGCTCCAATATGTCTTTCCTGAGCACCGGAGCCCAGAACTGTGCACAATATTCTAAGTGCGGCCTTACCAGCGCTTTATACAGAGGAAGAACAATCTTCTCATCATATGCCCCTATTCCTCTTCTGATGCATGCCATGACTCTATTTGCCTTCGCAGCTGCTGCCTGACACTGGGCACTCCAATTTAATTTGCTATTAACCAAGACGCCCAGGTCCTTCTCCATGTCAGATTTCCCCAACGGTTTCCCATTTAATATGTATGGGTGACTGCTGTTTTTCTTTCCCATGTGCATGACCTTACATTTATCGGCATTGAACCCCATTTGCCATTTTTTGGCCCAACTCCCCAATTTATCTAAATCCTCCTGTAGCTGTGCCCTATCCTCATCTGTATTAACTACTTTACAAAGTTTAGTATCATCTGCAAATATTGCTATTTTACTATGCAACCCTTCCACTAGATCATTAATAAATATATTAAATAATATAGGGCCCAAGACAGACCCTTGAGGCCCCCGCTAGTAACCCTGACACCCCCTGAGCTTACTCCATTGATAACCACCCTCTGCTTTCTATCACTCAGCCAGCTATTTACCCACTTGCACACATTATCCCCCAGACCAAGCATTCTCATTTTATAGACCAACCTTTTGTGTGGCACGGTATCAAACGCTTTGGAGAAGTCAAGGTCTACAACATCCACTGACTCTCCCCGGTCCAGCTGTGAGCTCACCTCCTCGTAGAAGGCCATCAGGAGCGATCCCTCATGAATCCATGTTGATACGGAGTTAGACAGTTATTATCATTAAGATATTCTACAATAGCATCTCTAAGAAATCCTTCAAACAATTTACCCACAACAGACGTTAAGCTGACTGCTCTATAGTTCCCAGGGTCACTTTTAGACCCCTTTTTGAATATTGGTACCACATTTGCTTGGCGCCAGTCTAGTGGGACAGTCCCTGTCCATAAAGAGTGCTTGAATATAAGATACAGCGGCCTGTCTATCACATTACTTAATTCTTTTAGTACCCGGGGGTGTATGCCATCTGGGCCTGGTGACTTGTCTATTTTGATATTATTTAGGCGTTTCTGAACTTCCTCCTGGGTTAGGTGGGTGATATTTAGCGGAGGGTTTACTTTATCACTCTGCATTTCCTCTGATAAATTGTTTTCTTTTGTGAGAACAGTGGAGAAGAAGCTATTGAGTAGGTTTGCTTTACCCTCATCGCCCTCTAGGATTTTACCCAGGTTATTTTTCAATGGGCCAACGCCATCAGTTTTAATCCTTTTACTGTTTATATAGTTAAAGAACAGTTTGGGATTGGTTTTACTTTCCTTGGCAATTAGTCTCTGTCTCCTCTTTTGCTATTCTTATTTGTTTCTTACAGATTTTGTTTTTTTCCCTATAAGATATTAGCGCTTCCTCGCTGCCTTCTTGTTTAAGTTTACCGAAAGCCCTTTTTTTGTTTTTCATTGCCCTCTTGACTTCCTTATTTAGCCACATTGGCTTCCTCCTATTCCTCGCCCTTTTATTCCCATAAGGTATGGACCTTCTACAGTGACTATGTAGGACTGTTTTGAAAATTTCCCATTTTCTATCCGTGCTCCTATTACTGAAGATACTATCCCAGTCTATAAGGTGAAGGGCATCTCTTAGCTGAAGTTCAGTGTTTTTGTGACCCCCTTGCTGGGCACCTACTGAAGCACATGTGGAATTGTATAATGTTGGGGTCGTCCCTCTAGTTGGTTCCTGCACAAGTTGTGACAAATAATTGTCTTTGATAATTGACAGAAACCTGTTTCCTTTCTGAGATCTACAGCTTTCGGTTTCCCAGTCTATATCGGGGTAGTTGAAGTCCCCCATAATAATCACCTCGTTATTTTTTGCTACTTCGTCTATTTGTCTCATTAATAGACTTTCCGTGGCTTCTGCTATATTTGGTGGTTTATAACAGACTCCTATGATAATTTTATTATTGTTTTTTGCCCCATGTATCTCCACCCATAAGGACTCGACCTCCTCATTTCCCTCCCATACATCCTCCCGTATTGTAGGCTTTAGACACGTCTTTACATATAGACAGACTCCACCCCCTTTCCGATTTCTTCGATCCCTTCTAAACAGACTGTAACCCTGTAAGTTAATTGCCCAGTCATAGCTTTCATCCAACCATGTCTCGGTTATTCCCACTATGTCATAGTTACCTGTAGATATTTCTGCTTCCAGTTCATCCATCTTGTTTGTCAGGCTCCTGGCATTTGCTAGCACGCAGTTTACACGATTTTGTTTTGTTCCAATCTTCTCCCTGTGGATTGTATTAGAAATTTTCTTACCTTCCTTCCAAGTATCTTGTCTTGGACCTTCTTTGTCGCACTTCATATCTTTCATTAGTAGCTAAATATAGAGATGAAGACGGATCAGGACAGGTGAGCGCAGGACGAGGAGCTGAATGTGTGACATCGAGGTTGGTGGAGGTCACCGGAGGAAAGGACATGGAGCCGGGGCGCAGGACAAGGAGACGAATGTGTGTCATCGGGGGTGGCGGAGGTCACCGGAGGACAGGACGTGGAGCCGAGGCACAGGATGAGGAGCCGAATGTGTGACATCGGGGTTGGCGGAGGTCACCGGAGGACAGGACGTGGAGCCGGGGCCCAGGACGAGGAGCCGAATGTGTGACATTAGGGATGGCGGAGATCACCGGAGGACAGGACGTGGAGACGAATGTGTGACATAGGGGTTAGCGGAGGTCACCGGAGGAAAGGACACGGAGCCGGGCGCAGGATGAGGAGACGAATGTGTGACATCGGGGTTGGCTGAGGTCACCGGAGGACAGGACGTGGAGCCGGGGCCCAGGACGAGGAGCCGATTGTGTGACATCGGGGATGGCGGAGGTCACGGGAGGACAGGACATGGAGACGAATGTGTGACATAGGGGTTAGCGGATGTCACCGGAGGAAAGGACACGGAGCCGGGCGCAGGATGAGGAGACGAATGTGTGACATCGGGGTTGGCTGAGGTCACCGGAGGACAGGACATGGAGCCGGGCGCAGGGCGAGGAGACGAATGTGTGACATAGGGGGTGGCGGAGGTCACCGGAGGACAGGACAAGGAGCTGAATGTGTGACATCGGGGTTGGAGGAGGTCACCGGAGGACAGGACATGGAGCCGGGGTGCAGGACGAGGAGACGAATGTGTGATATCAGGAGGGTGGAGGTCACAGAAGGACAGGACATGGAGCCGAGGTGCTGGTAATACTGCACCGGGGACACAATGCTGCTGCCTGTTAAGGCTGCAGTCACACTGTGCGGCATGTCCTCGCGCCTTCTTTTTTTTTTTTTTTTTTTTTTATACATAGAGCTTTATAGATCTACTCACACATCAGTTTTACTCAGTCTGTGAGACTCAGCGCTCGTCCTTTTCTGACCCATGTGGATCAGACTCGGGGGTCCGAATACAACAGACGACACTCGGAGGCAGGCGGTCCTCAGAGATCCACCACCGAGAGTCAATGAGAAAGGAAACACACGGCCGCCAGCTGCAAAGGGAACGGATGAGAGAAAACGAGTGCAGCACAGATGACACTGCAGAAACCATCGGCCGCATCTTCTGGTGGGGAACACACAGAATGACTGCAGCAACTGCCGAGGTCAGGGGGCGCGAGAAATCATCTGATCTTCATCCAGGAAAAACGTGTTGATACTGAGTGTACACTCACATCTCACTGCTGTCTCCGTATGGCTCTCTGGCTGGGGCGCTCACATCTCACTGCTGCACTCCTGTTAGCTCTCAGGCTGTGGGCGCTCTCTTCTCATAGCTTCTCTCTTGCTAGCTGTGAGGCTGTGGGAACTCTCTTCTCACTGCTGCTCTCCTGTTAGCTCTCAGGCTGGGGCACTCTTTTCTCACTGCTGCTCTCCAGTTAGCTCTCAGGCTGGGGAGCTCTCTTCTCACTGCTGTCTCCTGTTAGCTCTCAGGCTGGGGGAGGGGCTCTCTTCTCACTGCTGTCTCCTGTTAGATCTCAGGCTGTGGGCGCTCTCTTCTCACTGCTGCTCTCCTGTTAGCTCTCAGGCTAGGGCACTCTCTTCTCACTGCTGCTGTCCTGTTACCTCTCAGGCTGGGAACGCTCTCTTCTCAGTGCTGTCTCCTGTTACCTCTCAGGCTGGGAACGCTCTCTTCTCACTGCTGCTCTCCTGTTAGCTCTCAGGCTATGGGCGCTCTCTTCTCACTGCTGCTCTCCTGTTAGCTCTCAGGCTGGAGCCGCTCTCTTCTCACTGCTGTCTCCTGTTAGCTCTCAGGCTGTGGGCGCTCTCTTCTCACTGCTGCTCTCCTGCTAGATCTCAGGCTGGGACGCTCTTCTCACTGTTGCTCTCCTGTTAGCTCTCAGGCTGTGGGCGCTCTCTTCTCAATGCTGCTCTCCTGTTAGCTCTCAGGCTGGGGGGCTACATTCTCACTGCTGCTCTCCTGTTAGCTCTCAGGCTGGGGCGCTCTCTTCTCACTGCTGCTGTCCTGTTAGCTCTCAGGCTGGGGCGCTCTCTTTTCACTGCTGCTCTGTTAGTTCTCAGACTGGGGGGCTCTCTTCTCACTGCTGCTCTCCTGTTAGCTCTCAGGCTGGGGCGCTCTCTTCTCACTGCTGCTCTCCTGTTAGCTCTCAGGCTAGGGCGCTCTTTTCTCACTGCTGCTCTCCTGTTAGCTCTCAGGCTGGGGCGCTCTTTTCTCACTGCTGCTCTCCTGTTAGCTCTCAGGCTGGGGCGCTCTCTTCTCACTGCTGCTCTCCTGTTAGCTCTCAGGCTGTGGGCGCTCTCTTCTCACTGCTGCTCTCCTGTTAGCTCTCAGACTGGGGCGCTCTCTTCTCACTGCTGCTCTCCTGTGAGCTCTCAGACTGGGGCGCTCTCTTCTCACTGCTGCTCTCCTGTTAGCTCTCAGGCTGTGGGCGCTGTTCTCACTGCTGCTCTCCTGTTAGCTCTCAGGCTGGGGCGCTCTCTTCTCACTGCTGCTCTCATGTGAGCTCTCAGACTGGGGCGCTCTCTTCTCACTACTGCTCTCCTATTAGCTCTCAGGCTGGGGCGCTCTCTTCTCACAGCTGCTCTCCTGTTAGCTCTCAGGCTGTGGGCGCTCTTCTCACTCCTGCTCTCCTGTTAGCTCTCAGGCTGGAGCCGCTCTCTTCTCACTGCTGTCTCCTGTTAGCTCTCAGGCTGTGGGCGCTCTCTTCTCAATGCTGCGCTCCTGTTAGCTCTCAGGCTGGGGGGCTACATTCTCACTGCTGCTCTCCTGTTAGCTCTCAGGCTGGGGCGCTCTCTTCTCACTGCTGTCTCCTGTTAGCTCTCAGGCTGGGCCGCTCTCTTCTCACTGCTGCTTTCCTGGTAAATCTCAGGCTGGGGCGCTCTCTTCTCACTGCTGCTTTCCTGTTAGCTCTCAGACTGGGGCGCTCTCTTCTCACTGCTGCTCTCCTGTGAGCTCTCAGACTGGGGCGCTCTCTTCTCACTGCTGCTCTCCTGTTAGCTCTCAGGCTGTGGGCGCTCTTATCACTGCTGCTCTCCTTTTAGCTCTCAGGCTGGGGAGTTCTCTTCTCACTGCTGCTCTCATGTGAGCTCTCAGACTGGGGCGCTCTCTTCTCACTGCTGCTCTCCTGTTAGCTCTAAGGCTGGGGTGCTCTCTTCTCACTGCTGCTGTCCTGTTAGCTCTCAGGCTGTGGCGCTCTCTTTTCACTGCTGCTCTGTTAGTTCTCAGGCTGGGGGCTCTCTTCTCACTGCTGCTATCCTGTTAGCTCTCAGGCTGGGGCGCTCTCTTCTCACTGCTGCTCTCCTTTTACCTCTCAGGCTAGGGCGCTCTTTTCTCACTGCTGCTCTCCTGTTAGCTCTCAGGCTGTGGCGCTCTTTTCTCACTGCTGCTCTCCTGTTAGCTCTCAGGCTGGGGCGCTCTCTTCTCACTGCTGCTCTCCAGTTAGCTCTCAGGCTGTGGGCGCTCTCTTCTCACTGCTGCTCTCCTGTTAGCTCTCAGACTGGGGCGCTCTCTTCTCACTGCTGCTCTCCTGTGAGCTCTCAGACTGGGGCGCTCTGTTCTCACTGCTGCTCTCCTGTTAGCTCTCAGGCTGTGGGCGCTCTTCTCACTGCTGCTCTCCTTTTAGCTCTCAGGCTGGGGAGCTCTCTTCTCACTGCTGCTCTCATGTGAGCTCTCAGACTGGGGCGCTCTCTTCCCACTACTGCTCTCCTGTTAGCTCTCAGGCTGTGGGCGCTCTTCTCACTGCTGCTCTCCTATTAGCTCTCAGGCTGGGGCGCTCGCTTCTCACTGCTGCTCTCCTGTTAGCTCTCAGGCTGTGGGCGCTCTTCTCACTGCTGCTCTCCGGTTAGCTCTCTGGTTGGGGCGCTCTCTTCTCACTGCTGCTCTCCTGTTAGCTCTCAGGCTGTGGGCGTTCTCTGGTCACTGCTGCTCTCCTGTTAGCTCTCAGGCTAGGGTGCTCTCTTCTCACTGCTGCTGTCCTGCTACCTCTCAGGCTGGGACAGCTCTTTTCTCAGTGCTGTCTCCTGTTAGCTCTCAGGCTGAGGGCTCTCTTCTCACTGCTGCTCTCCTGTTAGCTCTCAGGCTGGGGTGCTCTCTTCTCACTGCTGCTCTCCTGTTAGCTCTCAGGCTGTGGGTGCTCTCTTCTCACTGCTGTCTCCTGTTAGCTCTCGGGCTGGGGAGCGCTCTTCTCACTGCTGTCTCCTGTTAGCTCTCAGGCTGGGGCGCTCTCTTCTCACTGCTGCTCTCCTGTTAGCTCTCAGGTTGGGGGGCTCTCTTCTCACTGCTGCTCTCCTGTTAGTTCTCAGGCTGGGGGGCTCTCTTCTCACTGCTGCTCTCCTGTTAGCTCTCAGGCTGGGGCGCTCTCTTTTCACCGCTGCAGTCCTGTTAGCTCTCAGGCTGTGGGCGCTCTCTTCTCACTGCTGTCTCCTGTTAGCTCTCAAGCTGGGGGGCTCTTTTCTCACGGCTGCTCTCCTGTTAGCTCTCAGGCTGGGGCACTCTCTTCTCACTGCTGCTCTCCTGTTAGCTCTAAGGCTGGGCCGCTCTCTTCTCACTGCTGCTCTCCTGTTAGCTCTCAGGCTGGGGGGCTCTCTTCTCACTGCTGCTCTCCTGTTAGCTCTCAGGCTGGGGTGCTCTCTTCTCACTGCTGTCTCCTGTTAGCTCTCAGGCTGTGGGCGCTCTCTTCACTGCTGCTCTCCTGTTAGCTCTCAAGCTGGGGCGCTCTCTTCTCACTGCTGCTCTCAAGTTAGCTCTCAGGCTGGGGGGCTTTCTTCTCACTGCTGCTCTTCTGTTAGCTCTCAGGCTGGGGCGCTCTTTTCTCACTGATGCTCTCCTGTTAACTCTCAGGATGGGGGGCTCTCTTCTCACTGTTGCTCTCCTGTTAGCTCTCTCATGCTGGGGTGCTCTCTTCTCACTGCTGCTCTCCTGTTATATCTCAGGCTGGGGCGCTCTCTTCTCACTGCTGCTCTCTTGTTAGCTCTCAGGCTGGGGGGCTCTCTTCTCAGTGTTGCTCTCTTGTTAGCTCTCAGGCTGGGAGGCTCTCTTCTCACTGCTGCTCTCCTGTTAACTCTGAGGCTGGGGTGCTCTCTTCTCACTGCTGCTCTCTTGTTAGCTCTCAGGCTGGGGGGCTATTTTCTCAGTGCTGCTCTCCTGTTAGCTCTCAGGCTGGGGCGCTCTCTTCTCACTGCTGCTCTCCTGTTAGCTCTCAGGCTGGGGGGCTCTTTTCTCAGTGCTGCTCTCTTGTTAGCTCTCAGGCTGGGGGGCTCTCTTCTCACTGCTGCTCTCCTGTTAGCTCTCAGGCTGGGGTGATCTCTTCTCACTGCTGTCTCCTGTTAGCTCTCAGGCTGGGGAGCTCTCTTCTTACTGCTGCTCTCCTGTTAGCTCTCAGGCTGGGGCGCTCTCTTCTCACTGCTGCTCTCAAGTTAGCTCTCATGCTGGGGTGCTCTCTTCTCACTGCTGCTCTCCTGTTAGCTCTAAGGCTGGGCCGCTCTCTTCTCACTGCTGCTCTCCTGTTAGCTCTCAGGCTGGGGGGCTCTCTTCTCACTGCTGCTCTCCTGTTAGCTCTCAGGCTGGGGAGCTCTTTTCTCACTGCTGCTCTCCAGTTAGCTCTCAGGCTGTGGGCGCTCTCTTCTCACTGCTGCTCACCTGTTAGCTCTCAGACTGGGGCGCTCTCTTCTCACTGCTGCTCTCCTGTGAGCTCTCAGACTGGGGCGCTCTGTTCTCACTGCTGCTCTCCTGTTAGCTCTCAGGCTGTGGGCGCTCTTCTCACTGCTGCTCTCCTTTTAGCTCTCAGGCTGGGGAGCTCTCTTCTCACTGCTGCTCTCATGTGAGCTCTCAGACTGGGGCGCTCTCTTCCCACTACTGCTCTCCTGTTAGCTCTCAGGCTGTGGGCGCTCTTCTCACTGCTGCTCTCCTATTAGCTCTCAGGCTGGGGCGCTCGCTTCTCACTGCTGCTCTCCTGTTAGCTCTCAGGCTGTGGGCGCTCTTCTCACTGCTGCTCTCCGGTTAGCTCTCTGGTTGGGGCGCTCTCTTCTCACTGCTGCTCTCCTGTTAGCTCTCAGGCTGTGGGCGTTCTCTGGTCACTGGTGCTCTCCTGTTAGCTCTCAGGCTAGGGTGCTCTCTTCTCACTGCTGCTGTCCTGCTACCTCTCAGGCTGGGACAGCTCTCTTCTCAGTGCTGTCTCCTGTTAGCTCTCAGGCTGAGGGCTCTCTTCTCACTGCTGCTCTCCTGTTAGCTCTCAGGCTGGGGTGCTCTCTTCTCACTGCTGCTCTCCTGTTAGCTCTCAGGCTGTGGGTGCTCTCTTCTCACTGCTGTCTCCTGTTAGCTCTCGGGCTGGGGAGCGCTCTTCTCACTGCTGTCTCCTGTTAGCTCTCAGGCTGGGGCGCTCTCTTCTCACTGCTGCTCTCCTGTTAGCTCTCAGGTTGGGGGGCTCTCTTCTCACTGCTGCTCTCCTGTTAGTTCTCAGGCTGGGGGGCTCTCTTCTCACTGCTGCTCTCCTGTTAGCTCTCAGGCTGGAGCGCTCTCTTTTCACCGCTGCAGTCCTGTTAGCTCTCAGGCTGTGGGCGCTCTCTTCTCACTGCTGTCTCCTGTTAGCTCTCAAGCTGGGGGGCTCTCTTCTCACGGCTGCTCTCCTGTTAGCTCTCAGGCTGGGGCACTCTCTTCTCACTGCTGCTCTCCTGTTAGCTCTAAGGCTGGGCCGCTCTCTTCTCACTGCTGCTCTCCTGTTAGCTCTCAGGCTGGGGGGCTCTCTTCTCACTGCTGCTCTCCTGTTAGCTCTCAGGCTGGGGTGCTCTCTTCTCACTGCTGTCTCCTGTTAGCTCTCAGGCTGTGGGCGCTCTCTTCACTGCTGCTCTCCTGTTAGCTCTCAAGCTGGGGCGCTCTCTTCTCACTGCTGCTCTCAAGTTAGCTCTCAGGCTGGGGGGCTTTCTTCTCACTGCTGCTCTTCTGTTAGCTCTCAGGCTGGGGCGCTCTTTTCTCACTGATGCTCTCCTGTTAACTCTCAGGATGGGGGGCTCTCTTCTCACTGTTGCTCTCCTGTTAGCTCTCTCATGCTGGGGTGCTCTCTTCTCACTGCTGCTCTCCTGTTATATCTCAGGCTGGGGCGCTCTCTTCTCACTGCTGCTCTCTTGTTAGCTCTCAGGCTGGGGGGCTCTCTTCTCAGTGTTGCTCTCTTGTTAGCTCTCAGGCTGGGAGGCTCTCTTCTCACTGCTGCTCTCCTGTTAACTCTGAGGCTGGGGTGCTCTCTTCTCACTGCTGCTCTCTTGTTAGCTCTCAGGCTGGGGGGCTATTTTCTCAGTGCTGCTCTCCTGTTAGCTCTCAGGCTGGGGCGCTCTCTTCTCACTGCTGCTCTCCTGTTAGCTCTCAGGCTGGGGGGCTCTTTTCTCAGTGCTGCTCTCTTGTTAGCTCTCAGGCTGGGGGGCTCTCTTCTCACTGCTGCTCTCCTGTTAGCTCTCAGGCTGGGGTGATCTCTTCTCACTGCTGTCTCCTGTTAGCTCTCAGGCTGGGGAGCTCTCTTCTTACTGCTGCTCTCCTGTTAGCTCTCAGGCTGGGGCGCTCTCTTCTCACTGCTGCTCTCAAGTTAGCTCTCATGCTGGGGTGCTCTCTTCTCACTGCTGCTCTCCTGTTAGCTCTAAGGCTGGGCCGCTCTCTTCTCACTGCTGCTCTCCTGTTAGCTCTCAGGCTGGGGGGCTCTCTTCTCACTGCTGCTCTCCTGTTAGCTCTCAGGCTGGGGCGCTCTTTTCTCACTGCTGCTCTCCAGTTAGCTCTCAGGCTGTGGGCGCTCTCTTCTCACTGCTGCTCACCTGTTAGCTCTCAGACTGGGGCGCTCTCTTCTCACTGCTGCTCTCCTGTGAGCTCTCAGACTGGGGCGCTCTGTTCTCACTGCTGCTCTCCTGTTAGCTCTCAGGCTGTGGGCGCTCTTCTCACTGCTGCTCTCCTTTTAGCTCTCAGGCTGGGGAACTCTCTTCTCACTGCTGCTCTCATGTGAGCTCTCAGACTGGGGTGCTCTCTTCCCACTACTGCTCTCCTGTTAGCTCTCAGGCTGTGGGCGCTCTTCTCACTGCTGCTCTCCTATTAGCTCTCAGGCTGGGGCGCTCGCTTCTCACTGCTGCTCTCCTGTTAGCTCTCAGGCTGTGGGCGCTCTTCTCACTGCTGCTCTCCGGTTAGCTCTCTGGTTGGGGTGCTCTCTTCTCACTGCTGCTCTCCTGTTAGCTCTCAGGCTGTGGGCGTTCTCTGGTCACTGGTGCTCTCCTGTTAGCTCTCAGGCTAGGGTGCTCTCTTCTCACTGCTGCTGTCCTGCTACCTCTCAGGCTGGGACAGCTCTCTTCTCAGTGCTGTCTCCTGTTAGCTCTCAGGCTGAGGGCTCTCTTCTCACTGCTGCTCTCCTGTTAGCTCTCAGGCTGGGGTGCTCTCTTCTCACTGCTGCTCTCCTGTTAGCTCTCAGGCTGTGGGTGCTCTCTTCTCACTGCTGTCTCCTGTTAGCTCTCGGGCTGGGGAGCGCTCTTCTCACTGCTGTCTCCTGTTAGCTCTCAGGCTGGGGCGCTCTCTTCTCACTGCTGCTCTCCTGTTAGCTCTCAGGTTGGGGGGCTCTCTTCTCACTGCTGCTCTCCTGTTAGTTCTCAGGCTGGGGGGCTCTCTTCTCACTGCTGCTCTCCTGTTAGCTCTCAGGCTGGAGCGCTCTCTTTTCACCGCTGCAGTCCTGTTAGCTCTCAGGCTGTGGGCGCTCTCTTCTCACTGCTGTCTCCTGTTAGCTCTCAAGCTGGGGGGCTCTCTTCTCACGGCTGCTCTCCTGTTAGCTCTCAGGCTGGGGGGCTCTCTTCTCACTGCTGCTCTCCTGTTAGCTCTCAGGCTGGGGGGCTCTCTTCTCACTGCTGCTCTCCTGTTAGCTCTCAGGCTGGGGTGCTCTCTTCTCACTGCTGTCTCCTGTTAGCTCTCAGGCTGTGGGCGCTCTCTTCACTGCTGCTCTCCTGTTAGCTCTCAAGCTGGGGCGCTCTCTTCTCACTGCTGCTCTCAAGTTAGCTCTCAGGCTGGGGGGCTTTCTTCTCACTGCTGCTCTTCTGTTAGCTCTCAGGCTGGGGCGCTCTTTTCTCACTGATGCTCTCCTGTTAACTCTCAGGATGGGGGGCTCTCTTCTCACTGTTGCTCTCCTGTTAGCTCTCTCATGCTGGGGTGCTCTCTTCTCACTGCTGCTCTCCTGTTATATCTCAGGCTGGGGCGCTCTCTTCTCACTGCTGCTCTCTTGTTAGCTCTCAGGCTGGGGGGCTCTCTTCTCAGTGTTGCTCTCTTGTTAGCTCTCAGGCTGGGAGGCTCTCTTCTCACTGCTGCTCTCCTGTTAACTCTGAGGCTGGGGTGCTCTCTTCTCACTGCTGCTCTCTTGTTAGCTCTCAGGCTGGGGGGCTATTTTCTCAGTGCTGCTCTCCTGTTAGCTCTCAGGCTGGGGCGCTCTCTTCTCACTGCTGCTCTCCTGTTAGCTCTCAGGCTGGGGGGCTCTTTTCTCAGTGCTGCTCTCTTGTTAGCTCTCAGGCTGGGGGGCTCTCTTCTCACTGCTGCTCTCCTGTTAGCTCTCAGGCTGGGGTGATCTCTTCTCACTGCTGTCTCCTGTTAGCTCTCAGGCTGGGGAGCTCTCTTCTTACTGCTGCTCTCCTGTTAGCTCTCAGGCTGGGGCGCTCTCTTCTCACTGCTGCTCTCAAGTTAGCTCTCATGCTGGGGTGCTCTCTTCTCACTGCTGCTCTCCTGTTAGCTCTAAGGCTGGGCCGCTCTCTCCTCACTGCTGCTCTCCTGTTAGCTCTCAGGCTGGGGGGCTCTCTTCTCACTGCTGCTCTCCTGTTAGCTCTCAGGCTGGGGCGCTCTTTTCTCACTGCTGCTCTCCTGTTAGCTCTCAGGATGGAGGGCTCTCTTCTCAGTGCTGCTCTCCTGTTAGCTCTCTCATGCTGGGGTGCTCTCTTCTCACTGCTGCTCTCCTGTTAGCTCTCAGGCTGGGGTGCTCTCTTCTCACTGATGCTCTCCTGTTAGCTTTCAGGCTTGGGGGCTCTCTTCTCACTGCTGCTCTCCTGTTAGCTCTCAGGCTGGGGGGCTCTCTTCTCACTGATGCTCTCCTGCTAGCTTTCAGGCTGGGGGGCTCTCTTCTCACTCATGCTCTCCTGTTAGCTCTCAGGCTGGGGTGCTCTCTTCTCACTGCTCCTCTCCCGATAGCTCTCAGGCTGGGTGCTCTCTTCTCAGTGCTGCTCTCCTTTTAGCTTTCAGGCTGGGGGGCTCTCTTCTCACTGCTGCTCTCCTGTTAGCTCTCAGGCTGGGGCGCTCTCTTCTCACTGCAGTCTCCCGTTAGCGCTCAAGATGGGGTGCTCTCTTCTCACTGCTGCTCTCCTGTTAGCTCTCAGGATGGGGAGCTCTCTTCTCACTGCTGCTCTCCTGTTATCTCTCAGGCTGGGGGGCTCTCTTCTCACTGCTGCTGTCCTGTTAGCTCTCAGGCTGGGAGGCTCTTTTCTCACTGCTGCTCTCCTGTTAGCTCTCAGGCTGGGGTGCTCTCTTCTCACTGCTGCTCTCCTGTTAGCTCTCAGGCTGGGGGGCTCTCTTCTCACTGCTGCTCTCCTGTTAGATCTCAGGCTGGGGCGCTCTCTTTTCACTGCTGCTCTCCTGTTAGCTCTCAGGCTGGGGCGCTCTCTTTTCACTGCTGCTCTCTTGTTAGCTCTCAGGCTGGGGAGCTCTCTTCTCACTGCTGCTCTCCTGTTAGCTGTCAGGCTGGGGGGCTCTCTTCTCTCTGCTGCTCTCCTGTTAGCTCTCAGGCTGGGGAGCTCTCTTCTCACTGCTGCTCTCCTGTTAGCTCTCAGGCTGGGGCGATCTCTTCTCACTGCTGTCTCCTGTTAGCTCTCAGGCTGGGGCGCTCTCTTCTCGCTGCTGCTCTCCTGTTAGCTCTCAGGCTGGGGCGCTCTCTTCTCACTGCTGCTCTCAAGTTGGTTCTCATGCTGGGGTGCTCTCTTCTCACTGCTGCTCTCCTGTTAGCTCTAAGGCTGGGCCGCTCTCTTCTCACTGCTGCTCTCCTGTTAGCTCTCAGGCTGGGGGGCTCTCTTCTCACTGCTGCTCTCCTGTTAGCTCTCAGGCTGGGGCGCTCTTTTCTCACTGCTGCTCTCCTGTTAGCTCTCAGGATGGAGGGCTCTATTCTCAGTGCTGCTCTCCTGTTAGCTCTCTCATGCTGGGGTGCTCTCTTCTCACTGCTGCTCTCCTGTTAGCTCTCAGGCTGGGGCGCTCTCTTCTCACTGCTGCTCTCCAGTTAGCTCTCAGGCTGTGGGCGCTCTCTTCTCACTGCTGCTCTCCTGTTAGCTCTCAGACTGGGGCGCTCTCTTCTCACTGCTGCTCTCATGTGAGCTCTCAGACTGGGGCGCTCTGTTCTCACTGCTGCTCTCCTGTTAGCTCTCAGGCTGTGGGCGCTCTTCTCACTGCTGCTCTCCTTTTAGCTCTCAGGCTGGGGAGCTCTCTTCTCACTGCTGCTCTCATGTGAGCTCTGAGACTGGGGCGCTCTCTTCCCACTACTGCTCTCCTGTTAGCTCTCAGGCTGTGGGCGCTCTTCTCACTGCTGCTCTCCTATTAGCTCTCAGGCTGGGGCGCTCGCTTCTCACTGCTGCTCTCCTGTTAGCTCTCAGGCTGTGGGCGCTCTTCTCACTGCTGCTCTCCGGTTAGCTCTCTGGTTGGGGCGCTCTCTTCTCACTGCTGCTCTCCTGTTAGCTCTCAGGCTGTGGCCGTTCTCTGGTCACTGCTGCTCTCCTGTTAGCTCTCAGGCTAGGGTGCTCTCTTCTCACTGCTGCTGTCCTGCTACCTCTCAGGCTGGGACAGCTCTCTTCTCAGTGCTGTCTCCTGTTAGCTCTCAGGCTGAGGGCTCTCTTCTCACTGCTGCTCTCCTGTTAGCTCTCAGGCTGGGGTGCTCTCTTCTCACTGCTGCTCTCCTGTTAGCTCTCAGGCTGTGGGTGCTCTCTTCTCACTGCTGTCTCCTGTTAGCTCTCGGGCTGGGGAGCGCTCTTCTCACTGCTGTCTCCTGTTAGCTCTCAGGCTGGGGCGCTCTCTTCTCACTGCTGCTCTCCTGTTAGCTCTCAGGTTGGGGGGCTCTCTTCTCACTGCTGCTCTCCTGTTAGTTCTCAGGCTGGGGGGCTCTCTTCTCACTGCTGCTCTCCTGTTAGCTCTCAGGCTGGGGCGCTCTCTTCTCACCGCTGCAGTCCTGTTAGCTCTCAGGCTGTGGGTGCTCTCTTCTCACTGCTGTCTCCTGTTAGCTCTCAAGCTGGGGGGCTCTCTTCTCACGGCTGCTCTCCTGTTAGCTCTCAGGCTGGGGCACTCTCTTCTCACTGCTGCTCTCCTGTTAGCTCTAAGGCTGGGCCGCTCTCTTCTCACTGCTGCTCTCCTGTTAGCTCTCAGGCTGGGGGGCTCTCTTCTCACTGCTGCTCTCCTGTTAGCTCTCAGGCTGGGGCGCTCTCTTCTCACTGCTGTCTCCTGTTAGCTCTCAGGCTGGGGCGCTCTCTTCTCACTGCTGCTCTCCTGTTAGCTCTCAAGCTGGGGCGCTCTCTTCTCACTGCTGCTCTCAAGTTAGCTCTCAGGCTGGGGGGCTTTCTTCTCACTGCTGCTCTTCTGTTAGCTCTCAGGCTGGGGCGCTCTTTTCTCACTGATGCTCTCCTGTTAACACTCAGGATGGGGGGCTCTCTCCTCACTGTTGCTCTCCTGTTAGCTCTCTCATGCTGGGGTGCTCTCTTCTCACTGCTGCTCTCCTGTTATATCTCAGGCTGGGGCGCTCTCTTCTCACTGCTGCTCTCTTGTTAGCTCTCAGGCTGGGGGGCTCTCTTCTCAGTGTTGCTCTCTTGTTAGCTCTCAGGCTGGGGGGCTCTCTTCTCACTGCTGCTCTCCTGTTAACTCTGAGGCTGGGGTGCTCTCTTCTCACTGCTGCTCTCTTGTTAGCTCTCAGGCTGGGGGGCTATTTTCTCAGTGCTGCTCTCCTGTTAGCTCTCAGGCTGGGGCGCTCTCTTCTCACTGCTGCTCTCCTGTTAGCTCTCAGGCTGGGGGGCTCTTTTCTCAGTGCTGCTCTCTTGTTAGCTCTCAGGCTGGGGGGCTCTCTTCTCACTGCTACTCTCCTGTTAGCTCTCAGGCTGGGGTGATCTCTTCTCACTGCTGTCTCCTGTTAGCTCTCAGGCTGGGGAGCTCTCTTCTTACTGCTGCTCTCCTGTTAGCTCTCAGGCTGGGGCGCTCTCTTCTCACTGCTGCTCTCAAGTTAGCTCTCATGCTGGGGTGCTCTCTTCTCACTGCTGCTCTCCTGTTAGCTCTAAGGCTGGGCCGCTCTCTTCTCACTGCTGCTCTCCTGTTAGCTCTCAGGCTGGGGGGCTCTCTTCTCACTGCTGCTCTCCTGTTAGCTCTCAGGCTGGGGCGCTCTTTTCTCACTGCTGCTCTCCTGTTAGCTCTCAGGATGGAGGGCTCTCTTCTCAGTGCTGCTCTCCTGTTAGCTCTCTCATGCTGGGGTGCTCTCTTCTCACTGCTGCTCTCCTGTTAGCTCTCAGGCTGGGGTGCTCTCTTCTCACTGATGCTCTCCTGTTAGCTTTCAGGCTTGGGGGATCTCTTCTCACTGCTGCTCTCCTGTTAGCTCTCAGGCTGGGGGGCTCTCTTCTCACTGATGCTCTCCTGCTAGCTTTCAGGCTGGGGGGCTCTCTTCTCACTCATGCTCTCCTGTTAGCTCTCAGGCTGGGGTGCTCTCTTCTCACTGCTCCTCTCCCGATAGCTCTCAGGCTGGGTGCTCTCTTCTCACTGCTGCTCTCCTGTTAGCTTTTAGGCTGGGGGGCTCTCTTCTCACTGCTGCTCTCCTGTTAGCTCTCAGGCTGGGGCGCTATCTTCTCACTGCAGTCTCCCGTTAGCGCTCAGGATGGGGTGCTCTCTTCTCACTGCTGCTCTCCTGTTAGCTCTCAGGATGGGGCGCTCTCTTCTCACTGCTGCTCTCCTGTTATCTCTCAGGCTGGGGGGCTCTCTTCTCACTGCTGCTGTCCTGTTAGCTCTCAGGCTGGGGGGCTCTTTTCTCACTGCTGCTGTCCTGTTAGCTCTCAGGCTGGGGTGCTCTCTTCTCACTGCTGCTCTCCTGTTAGCTCTCAGGCTGGGGCGCTCTCTTTTCACTGCTGCTCTCCTGTTAGCTCTCAGGCTGGGGAGCTCTCTTCTCACTGCTGCTCTCCTGTTAGCTCTCAGGCTGGGGGGCTCTCTTCTCTCTGCTGCTCTCCTGTTAGCTCTCAGGCTGGGGAGCTCTCTTCTCACTGCTGCTCTCCTGTTAGCTCTCAGGCTGGGGCGATCTCTTCTCACTGCTGTCTCCTGTTAGCTCTCAGGCTGGGGCGCTCTCTTCTCGCTGCTGCTCTCCTGTTAGCTCTCAGGCTGGGGCGCTCTCTTCTCACTGCTGCTCTCAAGATGGCTCTCATGCTGGGGTGCTCTCTTCTCACTGCTGCTCTCCTGTTAGCTCTAAGGCTGGGCCGCTCTCTTCTCACTGCTGCTCTCCTGTTAGCTCTCAGGCTGGGGGGCTCTCTTCTCACTGCTGCTCTCCTGTTATCTCTCAGGCTGGGGCGCTCTTTTCTCACTGCTGCTCTCCTGTTAGCTCTCAGGATGGAGGGCTCTATTCTCAGTGCTGCTCTCCTGTTAGCTCTCTCATGCTGGGGTGCTCTCTTCTCACTGCTGCTCTCCTGTTAGCTCTCAGGCTGGGGTGCTCTCTTCTCACTGATGCTCTCCTGTCAGCTTTCAGGCTTGGGGGCTCTCTTCTCAGTGCTGCTCTCCTGTTAGCTCTCAGGCAGGGGTGCTCTCTTCTCACTGATGCTCTCCTGTTAGCTTTCAGGCTGGGGGCTCTCTTCTCACTGCTGCTGTCCTGTTAGCTCTCAGGCTGGGGTGCTCTCTTCTCACTGCTGTCTCCTGTTAGCTCTCAGGCTGTGGGCGCTCTCTTCACTGCTGCTCTCCTGTTAGCTCTCAAGCTGGGGCGCTCTCTTCTCACTGCTGCTCTCAAGTTAGCTCTCAGGCTGGGGGGCTTTCTTCTCACTGCTGCTCTTCTGTTAGCTCTCAGGCTGGGGCGCTCTTTTCTCACTGATGCTCTCCTGTTAACTCTCAGGATGGGGGGCTCTCTTCTCACTGTTGCTCTCCTGTTAGCTCTCTCATGCTGGGGTGCTCTCTTCTCACTGCTGCTCTCCTGTTATATCTCAGGCTGGGGCGCTCTCTTCTCACTGCTGCTCTCTTGTTAGCTCTCAGGCTGGGGGGCTCTCTTCTCAGTGTTGCTCTCTTGTTAGCTCTCAGGCTGGGAGGCTCTCTTCTCACTGCTGCTCTCCTGTTAACTCTGAGGCTGGGGTGCTCTCTTCTCACTGCTGCTCTCTTGTTAGCTCTCAGGCTGGGGGGCTATTTTCTCAGTGCTGCTCTCCTGTTAGCTCTCAGGCTGGGGCGCTCTCTTCTCACTGCTGCTCTCCTGTTAGCTCTCAGGCTGGGGGGCTCTTTTCTCAGTGCTGCTCTCTTGTTAGCTCTCAGGCTGGGGGGCTCTCTTCTCACTGCTGCTCTCCTGTTAGCTCTCAGGCTGGGGTGATCTCTTCTCACTGCTGTCTCCTGTTAGCTCTCAGGCTGGGGAGCTCTCTTCTTACTGCTGCTCTCCTGTTAGCTCTCAGGCTGGGGCGCTCTCTTCTCACTGCTGCTCTCAAGTTAGCTCTCATGCTGGGGTGCTCTCTTCTCACTGCTGCTCTCCTGTTAGCTCTAAGGCTGGGCCGCTCTCTCCTCACTGCTGCTCTCCTGTTAGCTCTCAGGCTGGGGGGCTCTCTTCTCACTGCTGCTCTCCTGTTAGCTCTCAGGCTGGGGCGCTCTTTTCTCACTGCTGCTCTCCTGTTAGCTCTCAGGATGGAGGGCTCTCTTCTCAGTGCTGCTCTCCTGTTAGCTCTCTCATGCTGGGGTGCTCTCTTCTCACTGCTGCTCTCCTGTTAGCTCTCAGGCTGGGGTGCTCTCTTCTCACTGATGCTCTCCTGTTAGCTTTCAGGCTTGGGGGCTCTCTTCTCACTGCTGCTCTCCTGTTAGCTCTCAGGCTGGGGGGCTCTCTTCTCACTGATGCTCTCCTGCTAGCTTTCAGGCTGGGGGGCTCTCTTCTCACTCATGCTCTCCTGTTAGCTCTCAGGCTGGGGTGCTCTCTTCTCACTGCTCCTCTCCCGATAGCTCTCAGGCTGGGTGCTCTCTTCTCAGTGCTGCTCTCCTTTTAGCTTTCAGGCTGGGGGGCTCTCTTCTCACTGCTGCTCTCCTGTTAGCTCTCAGGCTGGGGCGCTCTCTTCTCACTGCAGTCTCCCGTTAGCGCTCAAGATGGGGTGCTCTCTTCTCACTGCTGCTCTCCTGTTAGCTCTCAGGATGGGGAGCTCTCTTCTCACTGCTGCTCTCCTGTTATCTCTCAGGCTGGGGGGCTCTCTTCTCACTGCTGCTGTCCTGTTAGCTCTCAGGCTGGGAGGCTCTTTTCTCACTGCTGCTCTCCTGTTAGCTCTCAGGCTGGGGTGCTCTCTTCTCACTGCTGCTCTCCTGTTAGCTCTCAGGCTGGGGGGCTCTCTTCTCACTGCTGCTCTCCTGTTAGATCTCAGGCTGGGGCGCTCCCTTTTCACTGCTGCTCTCCTGTTAGCTCTCAGGCTGGGGCGCTCTCTTTTCACTGCTGCTCTCTTGTTAGCTCTCAGGCTGGGGAGCTCTCTTCTCACTGCTGCTCTCCTGTTAGCTGTCAGGCTGGGGGGCTCTCTTCTCTCTGCTGCTCTCCTGTTAGCTCTCAGGCTGGGGAGCTCTCTTCTCACTGCTGCTCTCCTGTTAGCTCTCAGGCTGGGGCGATCTCTTCTCACTGCTGTCTCCTGTTAGCTCTCAGGCTGGGGCGCTCTCTTCTCGCTGCTGCTCTCCTGTTAGCTCTCAGGCTGGGGCGCTCTCTTCTCACTGCTGCTCTCAAGTTGGTTCTCATGCTGGGGTGCTCTCTTCTCACTGCTGCTCTCCTGTTAGCTCTAAGGCTGGGCCGCTCTCTTCTCACTGCTGCTCTCCTGTTAGCTCTCAGGCTGGGGGGCTCTCTTCTCACTGCTGCTCTCCTGTTAGCTCTCAGGCTGGGGCGCTCTTTTCTCACTGCTGCTCTCCTGTTAGCTCTCAGGATGGAGGGCTCTATTCTCAGTGCTGCTCTCCTGTTAGCTCTCTCATGCTGGGGTGCTCTCTTCTCACTGCTGCTCTCCTGTTAGCTCTCAGGCTGGGGCGCTCTCTTCTCACTGCTGCTCTCCAGTTAGCTCTCAGGCTGTGGGCGCTCTCTTCTCACTGCTGCTCTCCTGTTAGCTCTCAGACTGGGGCGCTCTCTTCTCACTGCTGCTCTCATGTGAGCTCTCAGACTGGGGCGCTCTGTTCTCACTGCTGCTCTCCTGTTAGCTCTCAGGCTGTGGGCGCTCTTCTCACTGCTGCTCTCCTTTTAGCTCTCAGGCTGGGGAGCTCTCTTCTCACTGCTGCTCTCATGTGAGCTCTGAGACTGGGGCGCTCTCTTCCCACTACTGCTCTCCTGTTAGCTCTCAGGCTGTGGGCGCTCTTCTCACTGCTGCTCTCCTATTAGCTCTCAGGCTGGGGCGCTCGCTTCTCACTGCTGCTCTCCTGTTAGCTCTCAGGCTGTGGGCGCTCTTCTCACTGCTGCTCTCCGGTTAGCTCTCTGGTTGGGGCGCTCTCTTCTCACTGCTGCTCTCCTGTTAGCTCTCAGGCTGTGGCCGTTCTCTGGTCACTGCTGCTCTCCTGTTAGCTCTCAGGCTAGGGTGCTCTCTTCTCACTGCTGCTGTCCTGCTACCTCTCAGGCTGGGACAGCTCTCTTCTCAGTGCTGTCTCCTGTTAGCTCTCAGGCTGAGGGCTCTCTTCTCACTGCTGCTCTCCTGTTAGCTCTCAGGCTGGGGTGCTCTCTTCTCACTGCTGCTCTCCTGTTAGCTCTCAGGCTGTGGGTGCTCTCTTCTCACTGCTGTCTCCTGTTAGCTCTCGGGCTGGGGAGCGCTCTTCTCACTGCTGTCTCCTGTTAGCTCTCAGGCTGGGGCGCTCTCTTCTCACTGCTGCTCTCCTGTTAGCTCTCAGGTTGGGGGGCTCTCTTCTCACTGCTGCTCTCCTGTTAGTTCTCAGGCTGGGGGGCTCTCTTCTCACTGCTGCTCTCCTGTTAGCTCTCAGGCTGGGGCGCTCTCTTCTCACCGCTGCAGTCCTGTTAGCTCTCAGGCTGTGGGTGCTCTCTTCTCACTGCTGTCTCCTGTTAGCTCTCAAGCTGGGGGGCTCTCTTCTCACGGCTGCTCTCCTGTTAGCTCTCAGGCTGGGGCACTCTCTTCTCACTGCTGCTCTCCTGTTAGCTCTAAGGCTGGGCCGCTCTCTTCTCACTGCTGCTCTCCTGTTAGCTCTCAGGCTGGGGGGCTCTCTTCTCACTGCTGCTCTCCTGTTAGCTCTCAGGCTGGGGCGCTCTCTTCTCACTGCTGTCTCCTGTTAGCTCTCAGGCTGGGGCGCTCTCTTCTCACTGCTGCTCTCCTGTTAGCTCTCAAGCTGGGGCGCTCTCTTCTCACTGCTGCTCTCAAGTTAGCTCTCAGGCTGGGGGGCTTTCTTCTCACTGCTGCTCTTCTGTTAGCTCTCAGGCTGGGGCGCTCTTTTCTCACTGATGCTCTCCTGTTAACACTCAGGATGGGGGGCTCTCTTCTCACTGTTGCTCTCCTGTTAGCTCTCTCATGCTGGGGTGCTCTCTTCTCACTGCTGCTCTCCTGTTATATCTCAGGCTGGGGCGCTCTCTTCTCACTGCTGCTCTCTTGTTAGCTCTCAGGCTGGGGGGCTCTCTTCTCAGTGTTGCTCTCTTGTTAGCTCTCAGGCTGGGGGGCTCTCTTCTCACTGCTGCTCTCCTGTTAACTCTGAGGCTGGGGTGCTCTCTTCTCACTGCTGCTCTCTTGTTAGCTCTCAGGCTGGGGGGCTATTTTCTCAGTGCTGCTCTCCTGTTAGCTCTCAGGCTGGGGCGCTCTCTTCTCACTGCTGCTCTCCTGTTAGCTCTCAGGCTGGGGGGCTCTTTTCTCAGTGCTGCTCTCTTGTTAGCTCTCAGGCTGGGGGGCTCTCTTCTCACTGCTACTCTCCTGTTAGCTCTCAGGCTGGGGTGATCTCTTCTCACTGCTGTCTCCTGTTAGCTCTCAGGCTGGGGAGCTCTCTTCTTACTGCTGCTCTCCTGTTAGCTCTCAGGCTGGGGCGCTCTCTTCTCACTGCTGCTCTCAAGTTAGCTCTCATGCTGGGGTGCTCTCTTCTCACTGCTGCTCTCCTGTTAGCTCTAAGGCTGGGCCGCTCTCTTCTCACTGCTGCTCTCCTGTTAGCTCTCAGGCTGGGGGGCTCTCTTCTCACTGCTGCTCTCCTGTTAGCTCTCAGGCTGGGGCGCTCTTTTCTCACTGCTGCTCTCCTGTTAGCTCTCAGGATGGAGGGCTCTCTTCTCAGTGCTGCTCTCCTGTTAGCTCTCTCATGCTGGGGTGCTCTCTTCTCACTGCTGCTCTCCTGTTAGCTCTCAGGCTGGGGTGCTCTCTTCTCACTGATGCTCTCCTGTTAGCTTTCAGGCTTGGGGGATCTCTTCTCACTGCTGCTCTCCTGTTAGCTCTCAGGCTGGGGGGCTCTCTTCTCACTGATGCTCTCCTGCTAGCTTTCAGGCTGGGGGGCTCTCTTCTCACTCATGCTCTCCTGTTAGCTCTCAGGCTGGGGTGCTCTCTTCTCACTGCTCCTCTCCCGATAGCTCTCAGGCTGGGTGCTCTCTTCTCACTGCTGCTCTCCTGTTAGCTCTCAGGCTGGGGCGCTATCTTCTCACTGCAGTCTCCCGTTAGCGCTCAGGATGGGGTGCTCTCTTCTCACTGCTGCTCTCCTGTTAGCTCTCAGGATGGGGCGCTCTCTTCTCACTGCTGCTCTCCTGTTATCTCTCAGGCTGGGGGGCTCTCTTCTCACTGCTGCTGTCCTGTTAGCTCTCAGGCTGGGGGGCTCTTTTCTCACTGCTGCTGTCCTGTTAGCTCTCAGGCTGGGGGGCTCTTTTCTCACTGCTGCTGTCCTGTTAGCTCTCAGGCTGGGGTGCTCTCTTCTCACTGCTGCTCTCCTGTTAGCTCTCAGGCTGGGGCGCTCTCTTTTCACTGCTGCTCTCCTGTTAGCTCTCAGGCTGGGGAGCTCTCTTCTCACTGCTGCTCTCCTGTTAGCTCTCAGGCTGGGGGGCTCTCTTCTCTCTGCTGCTCTCCTGTTAGCTCTCAGGCTGGGGAGCTCTCTTCTCACTGCTGCTCTCCTGTTAGCTCTCAGGCTGGGGCGATCTCTTCTCACTGCTGTCTCCTGTTAGCTCTCAGGCTGGGGCGCTCTCTTCTCGCTGCTGCTCTCCTGTTAGCTCTCAGGCTGGGGCGCTCTCTTCTCACTGCTGCTCTCAAGATGGCTCTCATGCTGGGGTGCTCTCTTCTCACTGCTGCTCTCCTGTTAGCTCTAAGGCTGGGCCGCTCTCTTCTCACTGCTGCTCTCCTGTTAGCTCTCAGGCTGGGGGGCTCTCTTCTCACTGCTGCTCTCCTGTTATCTCTCAGGCTGGGGCGCTCTTTTCTCACTGCTGCTCTCCTGTTAGCTCTCAGGATGGAGGGCTCTATTCTCAGTGCTGCTCTCCTGTTAGCTCTCTCATGCTGGGGTGCTCTCTTCTCACTGCTGCTCTCCTGTTAGCTCTCAGGCTGGGGTGCTCTCTTCTCACTGATGCTCTCCTGTCAGCTTTCAGGCTTGGGGGCTCTCTTCTCAGTGCTGCTCTCCTGTTAGCTCTCAGGCAGGGGTGCTCTCTTCTCACTGATGCTCTCCTGTTAGCTTTCAGGCTGGGGGCTCTCTTCTCACTGCTGCTGTCCTGTTAGCTCTCAGGCTGGGGGGCTCTTTTCTCACTGCTGCTCTCCTGTTAGCTCTCAGGCTGGGGTGCTCTCTTCTCACTGCTGCTCTCTTGTTAGCTCTCAGGCTGGGGGGCTCTATTCTCACTGCTGCTCTCCTGTTAGCTCTCAGGCTGGGGCGCTCTCTTTTCACTGCTGCTCTCCTGTTAGCTCTCAGGCTGGGGCGCTCTCTTCTCACTGCAGTCTCCCGTTAGCGCTCAGGATGGGGTGCTCTCTTCTCACTGCTGCTCTCCTGTTAGCTCTCAGGATGGGGCGCTCTCTTCTCACTGCTGCTCTCCTGTTATCTCTCAGGCTGGGGGGCTCTCTTCTCACTGCTGCTGTCCTGTTAGCTCTCAGGCTGGGGGGCTCTTTTCTCACTGCTGCTCTCCTGTTAGCTCTCAGGCTGGGGTGCTCTCTTCTCACTGCTGCTCTCCTGTTAGCTCTCAGGCTGGGGGGCTCTCTTCTCACTGCTGCTCTCCTGTTAGATCTCAGGCTGGGGCGCTCCCTTTTCACTGCTGCTCTCCTGTTAGCTCTCAGGCTGGGGCGCTCTCTTTTCACTGCTGCTCTCCTGTTAGCTCTCAGGCTGGGGAGCTCTCTTCTCACTGCTGCTCTCCTGTTAGCTCTCAGGCTGGGGGGCTCTCTTCTCTCTGCTGCTCTCCTGTTAGCTCTCAGGCTGGGGAGCTCTCTTCTCACTGCTGCTCTCCTGTTAGCTCTCAGGCTGGGGCGATCTCTTCTCACTGCTGTCTCCTGTTAGCTCTCAGGCTGGGGCGCTCTCTTCTCGCTGCTGCTCTCCTGTTAGCTCTCAGGCTGGGGCGCTCTCTTTTCACTGCTGCTCTCCTGTTAGCTCTCAGGCTGGGGCGCTCTCTTTTCACTGCTGCTCTCCTGTTAGCTCTCAGGCTGGGGCGCTCTCTTCTCACTGCTGCTCTCCTGTTAGCTCTCAGGCTGGGGGGCTCTCTTCTCTCTGCTGCTCTCCTGTTAGCTCTCAGGCTGGGGCGATCTCTTCTCACTGCTGTCTCCTGTTAGCTCTCAGGCTGGGGAGCTCTCTTCTCACTGCTGCTCTCCTGTTAGCTCTCAGGCTGGGGCGCTCTTTTCTCACTGCTGCTCTCAAGTTAGCTCTCATGCTGGGGTGTTCTCCTCTCACTGCTGCTCTCCTGTTAGCTCTAAGGCTGGGCCGCTCTCTTCTCACTGCTGCTCTCCTGTTAGCTCTCAGGCCGGGGGGCTCTCTTCTCACTGCTGCTCTCCTGTTAGCTCTCAGGCTGGGGCGCTCTTTTCTCACTGCTGCTCTCCTGTTAGCTCTCAGGATGGAGGGCTCTATTCTCAGTGCTGCTCTCCTGTTAGCTCTCTCATGCTGGGGTGCTCTCTTCTCACTGCTGCTCTCCTGTTAGCTCTCAGGCTGAGGTGCTCTCTTCTCACTGATGCTCTCCTGTTAGCTTTCAGGCTTGGGGGCTCTCTTCTCACTGCTGCTCTCCTGTTAGCTCTCAGGCTGGGGTGCTCTCTTCTCACTGATGCTCTCCTGTTAGCTCTCAGGCTGGGGTGCTCTCTTGTCACTGCTGCTCTCCTGTTAGCTTTCAGGCTGGGGGGCTCTCTTCTCACTGCTGCTCTCCTGTTAGCTCTCAGGCTGGGGCGCGCTCTTCGCACTGCAGTCTCCCGTTAGCGCTCAGGATGGGGTGCTCTCTTCTCACTGCTGCTCTCCTGTTATTTCTCAGGCTGGGGGGCTCTCTTCTCACTGCTGCTGTCCTGTTAGCTCTCAGGCTGGGGGGCTCTTTTCTCACTGCTGCTCTCCTGTTAGCTCTCAGGATGGGGCGCTCTCTTCTCACTGCTGCTCTCCTGTTATTTCTCAGGCTGGGGGGCTCTCTTCTCACTGCTGCTGTCCTGTTAGCTCTCAGGCTGGGGGGCTCTTTTCTCACTGCTGCTCTCCTGTTAGCTCTCAGGCTGGGGTGCTCTCTTCTCACTGCTGCTCTCCTGTTAGCTCTCAGGCTGGGGGGCTCTCTTCTCACTGCTGCTCTCCTGTTAGCTCTCAGGCTGGGGCGCTCTCTTTTCACTGCTGCTCTCCTGTTAGATCTCAGGCTGGGGGGCTCTCTTCTCACTGCTGCTCTCCAGTTAGCTCTCAGGCTGGGGAGCTCTCTTCTCACTGCGGCTCTCCTGTTAGCTCTCAAGCTGGGGAGCTCTCTTCTCACTGCTGCTCTCCTGTTAGCTCTCAGGCTGGGGCGCTCTCTTCTCACTGCTGCTCTCCTGTTAGCTCTCAGGCTGGGGGGCTCTCTTCTCACTGCTGCTCTCCTGTTAGCTCTCAGGCTGGGGAGCTCTCTTCTCACTGCTGCTCTCCTGTTAGCTCTCAGACTCGGGGGCTCTCTTCTCACTGCTGCTCTCCTGTTAGCTGTCAGGCTGGGGTGCTCTCTTCTCACTGCTGCTCTCCTGTTAGCTCTCAGGCTCGGGCGCTCTCTACTCACTGATGCTCTCCTGTTAGCTCAAAGGCTGGGGCGCTCTCTTCTCACTGCTGCTCTCTTGTTAGCTCTCAGGCTCGGGGGCTCTCTTCTCACTGCTGCTCTCCTGTTAGCTCTCAGGCTCGGGGGCTCTCTACTCACTGCTGTCTCCCGTTAGCTCTCAGGCTGGGGGGCTCTCTTCTCACTGCTGCTCTCCTGTTAGCTCTCAGGCTGGGGGGCTCTCTTCTCACTGCTGCTCTCCTGTTAGATCTCAGGCTGGGGGGCTCTCTTCTCACTGCTGCTCTCCAGTTAGCTCTCAGGCTGGGGAGCTCTCTTCTCACTGCGGCTCTCCTGTTAGCTCTCAAGCTGGGGAGCTCTCTTCTCACTGCTGCTCTCCTGTTAGCTCTCAGGCTGGGGCGCTCTCTTCTCACTGCTGCTCTCCTGTTAGCTCTCAGGCTGGGGGGCTCTCTTCTCACTGCTGCTCTCCTGTTAGCTCTCAGGCTGGGGAGCTCTCTTCTCACTGCTGCTCTCCTGTTAGCTCTCAGACTCGGGGGCTCTCTTCTCACTGCTGCTCTCCTGTTAGCTGTCAGGCTGGGGTGCTCTCTTCTCACTGCTGCTCTCCTGTTAGCTCTCAGGCTCGGGCGCTCTCTACTCACTGATGCTCTCCTGTTAGCTCAAAGGCTGGGGCGCTCTCTTCTCACTGCTGCTCTCTTGTTAGCTCTCAGGCTCGGGGGCTCTCTTCTCACTGCTGCTCTCCTGTTAGCTCTCAGGCTCGGGGGCTCTCTACTCACTGCTGTCTCCCGTTAGCTCTCAGGCTGGGGGGCTCTCTTCTCACTGCTGCTCTCCTGTTAGCTCTCAGGCTGGGGGGCTCTCTTCTCACTGCTGCTCTCCTGTTAGATCTCAGGCTGGGGGGCTCTCTTCTCACTGCTGCTCTCCAGTTAGCTCTCAGGCTGGGGAGCTCTCTTCTCACTGCGGCTCTCCTGTTAGCTCTCAAGCTGGGGAGCTCTCTTCTCACTGCTGCTCTCCTGTTAGCTCTCAGGCTGGGGGGCTCTCTTCTCACTGCTGCTCTCCTGTTAGCTCTCAGGCTCGGGGGCTCTCTTCTCACTGCTGCTCTCCTGTTAGCTCTCAGGCTGGGGGGCTCTCTTCTCACTGCTGCTCTCCTGTTAGCTCTCAGGCTGGGGAGCTCTCTTCTCACTGCTGCTCTCCTGTTAGCTCTCAGGCTGGGGAGCTCTCTTCTCACTGCTGCTCTCCTGTTAGCTCTCAGGCTGGGGAGCTCTCTTCTCATTGCTGCTCTCCTGTTAGCTCTCAGGCTGGGGGGCTCTCTTCTTACTGCTGCACTCCTGTTAGCTCTCAGGCTCGGGGGCTCTCTTCTCACTGCTGCTCTCCTGTTAGCTCTCAGGCTGGGGTGCTCTCTTCTCATTGCTGCTCTCCTGTTAGCTCTCAGGCTGGGGCACTCTCTTCTCATTGCTGCTCTCCTGTTAGCTCTCAGGCTGGGGCGCTCTCTTCTCACTGCTGCTCTCCTGTTAGCTCTCAGGCTGGGGGGATCTCTTCTCACTGCTGCTCTCCTGTTAGCTGTCAGGCTGGGGTGCTCTCTTCTCACTGCTGCTCTCCTGTTAGCTCTCAGGCTCGGGCGCTCTCTACTCACTGATGCTCTCCTGTTAGCTCTCAGGCTGGGGCGCTCTCTTCTCACTGCTGCTCTCCTGTTAGCTCTCAGGCTCGGGGGCTCTCTTCTCACTGCTGCTCTCCTGTTAGCTCTCAGGCTCGGGGGCTCTCTTCTCACTGCTGTCTCCCGTTAGCTCTCAGGCTGGGGGGCTCTCTTCTCACTGCTGCTGTCCTGTTAGCTCTCAGGCTGGGGGGCTCTCTTCTCACTGCTGCTCTCCTGTTAGATCTCAGGCTGGGGGGCTCTCTTCTCACTGCTGCTCTCCAGTTAGCTCTCAGGCTGGGGAGCTCTCTTTTCACTGTGGCTCTCCTGTTAGCTCTCAAGCTGGCGAGCTCTCTTCTCACTGCTGCTCTCCTGTTAGCTCTCAGGCTGGGGGGCTCTCTTCTCACTGCTGCTCTCCTGTTAGCTCTCAGGCTCTCTTCTCACTGCTGCTCTCCTGTTAGCTCTCAGGCTGGGGGGCTCTCTTCTCACTGCTGCTCTCCTGTTAGCTCTCAGGCTGGGGAGCGCTCTTCTCACTGCTGCTCTCCTGTTAGCTCTCAGGCTGGGGAGCTCTCTTCTCTCTGCGGCTCTCCTGTTAGCTCTCAGGCTGGGGAGCTCTCTTCTCTCTGCTGCTCTCCTGTTAGCTCTCAGGCTGGGGGGCTCTCTTCTCACTGCTGCTCTCCTGTTAGCTCTCAGGCTGGGGGGCTCTCTTCTCACTGCTGCTCTCCTGTTAGCTCTCAGGCTGGGGAGCTCTCTTCTCACTGCTGCTCTCCTGTTAGCTCTCAGGCTGGGGGGCTCTGTTCTCACTGCTGCTCTCCTGTTAGCTCTCAGGCTGGGGCGCTCTCTTCTCACTGCTGCTGTCATTTTATCTCTCAGGCTGTGGGCCTGTGACATGAGCATCGGTATACCCATACAGTCTGACTGTATACCCATCAGCCATTTTGGCGCCATATAAATGCAGTAAATCTTATAAATGAGAACGCAGAGCAGCGTGGCTATACCTCGCACATGCGCAGTGTCTTCCAGACGCCGCCATTACTGTATACACGGTCAGCTCCATGGCAATAACGGTTGTCACCTATCGCCTTTGACGTCACAGGCTTTTGTCTCCTTAGCAACCGAATAGCCGTCCCTTCACCCGGAAGTAGATCTGCCGCCTGTGCTGATTGGTGGAGCTGACAGTACTTGTGGGCGTGGCTTGCAGTGACTCTTCCGGTGAGATTTCTGTGAGGCAGCGGCTGAGAAGCGACGTCTGTGATTACCGGAGGAGACGGGAGATGTCAGAGACCGACCCGAAAACCGTGCAGGACCTGACAGACCTGGTGAGTCCCGGCCCCGGGGGCCACAGAGGCCGCACCCCGAGGAGAGTGCGGCTAAGGCCCCGCACCCTCATAGCGACCCCCGCACCCCAGCTCCGGCACCGGGAGCCCTGACTGTAACAGGCTCCTCCTCAGTGTGACCCCCTGAGCCTCCAGTAATGGCCTCATCCATTCTATAACATAGGGGCCCCTGAGCCTCCAGTAATGGCCTCATCCATTCTATAACATAGGGGCCCCTGAGCCTCCAGTAATGGCCTCATCCATTCTATAACATAGGGGCACCTGAGCCTCCAGTAATGGCCTCATCCATTCTATAACATAGGGGCCCCTGAGCCTCCAGTAATGGCCTCATCCATTCTATAACATAGGGGCCCCTGAGCCTCCAGTAATGGCCTCATCCATTCTATAACATAGGGGCCCCTGAACCTCCAGTAATGGCCTCATCCATTCTATAACATAGGGGCCCCTGAGCCTCCAGTAATGGCCTCATCCATTCTATAACATAGGGGCCCCTGAGCCTCCAGTAATGGCCTCATCCATTCTATAACATAGGGGCCCCTGAGCCTCCAGTAATGGCCTCATCCATTCTATAACATAGGGGCCCCTGAGCCTCCAGTAATGGCCTCATCCATTCTATAACATAGGGGCCCCTGAGCCTCCAGTAATGGCCTCATCCATTCTATAACATAGGGGCCCCTGAGCCTCCAGTAATGGCCTCATCCATTCTATAACATAGGGGCCCCTGAGCCTCCAGTAATGGCCTCATCCATTCTATAACATAGGGGCCCCTGAGCCTCCAGTAATGGCCTCATCCATTCTATAACATAGGGGCCCCTGAGCCTCCAGTAATGTCCTCATCCATTCTATAACATAGGGGCCCCTGAGCCTCCAGTAATGGCCTCATCCATTCTATAACATAGGGGCCCCTGAGCCTCCAGTAATGGCCTCATCCATTCTATAACATAGGGGCCCCTGAGCCTCCAGTAATGGCCTCATCCATTCTATAACATAGGGGCCCCTGAGCCTCCAGTAATGGCCTCATCCATTCTATAACATAGGGGCCCCTGAGCCTCCAGTAATGGCCTCATCCATTCTATAACATAGGGGCCCCTGAACCTCCAGTAATGGCCTCATCCATTCTATAACATAGGGGCCCCTGAGCCTCCAGTAATGGCCTCATCCATTCTATAACATAGGGGCCCCTGAGCCTCCAGTAATGGCCTCATCCATTCTATAACATAGGGGCCCCTGAGCCTCCAGTAATGGCCTCATCCATTCTATAACATAGGGGCCCCTGAGCCTCCAGTAATGGCCTCATCCATTCTATAACATAGGGGCCCCTGAGCCTCCAGTAATGGCCTCATCCATTCTATAACATAGGGGCCCCTGAGCCTCCAGTAATGGCCTCATCCATTCTATAACATAGGGGCCCCTGAGCCTCCAGTAATGGCCTCATCCATTCTATAACATAGGGGCCCCTGAGCCTCCAGTAATGGCCTCATCCATTCTATAACATAGGGGCCCCTGAGCCTCCAGTAATGGCCTCATCCATTCTATAACATAGGGGCCCCTGAGCCTCCAGTAATGGCCTCATCCATTCTATAACATAGGGGCCCCTGAGCCTCCAGTAATGGCCTCATCCATTCTATAACATAGGGGCCCCTGAGCCTCCAGTAATGGCCTCATCCATTCTATAACATAGGGGCCCCTGAGCCTCCAGTAATGGCCTCATCCATTCTATAACATAGGGGCCCCTGAGCCTCCAGTAATGGCATCATCCATTCTATAACATAGGGGCCCCTGAGCCTCCAGTAATGGCCTCATCCATTCTATAACATAGGGGCCCCTGAGCCTCCAGTAATGGCCTCATCCATTCTATCACATAGGGGCCCCTGAGCCTCCAGTAATGGCCTCATCCATTCTATCACATAGGGGCCCCTGTGCCTCCAGTAATGGCCTCATCCATTCTATAACATAGGGGCCCCTGTGCCTCCAGTAATGGCCTCAGTTTGGGCCTCATCCATTCTATAACATAGGGGCCCCTGAGCCTCCAGTAATGGCCTCAGTTTGGGCCTCATCCATTCTATAACATAGGGGCCCCTGAGCCTCCAGTAATGACCTCAGTTTGGGCCTCATCCATTCTATAACATAGGGGCCCCTGAGCCTCCAGTAATGGCCTCATCCATTCTATGACATAGGGGCCCCTGAGCCTCCAGTAATGGCCTCATCCATTCTATGACATAGGGGCCCCTGAGCCTCCAGTAATGGCCTCATCCATTCTATGACATAGGGGCCCCTGAGCCTCCAGTAATGGCCTCATCCATTCTATGACATAGGGGCCCCTGAGTCTCCAGTAATGGCCTCATCCATTCTATGACATAGGGGCCCCTGAGCCTCCTGTAATGGCCTCATCCATTCTATGACATAGGGGCCCCTGAGCCTCCTGTAATGGCCTCATCCATTCTATAACATAGGGGCCCCTGAGCCTCCAGTAATGGCCTCATCCATTCTATAACATAGGGGCCCCTGAGCCTCCTGTAATGGCCTCATCCATTCTATAACATAGGGGCCCCTGAGCCTCCAGTAATGGCCTCATCCATTCTATAACATAGGGGCCCCTGAGCCTCCAGTAATGGCCTCATCCATTCTATAACATAGGGGCCCCTGAGCCTCCAGTAATGGCCTCATCCATTCTATAACATAGGGGCCCCTGAGCCTCCAGTAATGGCCTCATCCATTCTATAACATAGGGGCCCCTGAGCCTCCAGTAATGGCCTCATCCATTCTATAACATAGGGGCCCCTGAGCCTCCAGTAATGGCCTCATCCATTCTATAACATAGGGGCCCCTGAGCCTCCAGTAATGGCCTCATCCATTCTATAACATAGGGGCCCCTGAGCCTCCAGTAATGGCCTCATCCATTCTATAACATAGGGGCCCCTGAGCCTCCAGTAATGGCCTCATCCATTCTATAACATAGGGGCCCCTGAGCCTCCAGTAATGGCCTCATCCATTCTATAACATAGGGGCCCCTGAGCCTCCAGTAATGGCCTCATCCATTCTATAACATAGGGGCCCCTGAGCCTCCAGTAATGGCCTCATCCATTCTATAACATAGGGGCCCCTGAGCCTCCAGTAATGGCCTCATCCATTCTATAACATAGGGGCCCCTGAGCCTCCAGTAATGGCCTCAGTTTGGGCCTCATCCATTCTATAACATAGGGGCCCCTGAGCCTCCAGTAATGGCCTCATCCTTTCTATAGCATAGGGGCCCCTGAGCCTCCAGTAATGCCCCTAGTTTGGGCCTCATCCATTCTATAACATAGGGGCCCCTGAGCCTCCAGTAATGGCCTCATCCATTCTATACCATAGGGGCCCCTGAGCCTCCAGTAATGCCCCTAGTTTGGGCCTCATCCATTCTATAACATAGGGGCCCCTGAGCCTCCAGTAATGGCCTCATCCATTCTATAACATGGGGGCCCCTGAGCCTCCAGTAATGGCCTCATCCATTCTGTAACATAGGGGCCCCTGAGCCTCCAGTAATGGCCTCATCCATTCTATAACATAGGGGCCCCTGAGCCTCCAGTAATGGCCTCATCCATTCTATAACATAGGGGCCCCTGAGCCTCCAGTAATGGCCTCATCCATTCTGTAACATAGGGGCCCCTGAGCCTCCAGTAATGGCCTCATCCATTCTATAACATAGGGGCCCCTGAGCCTCCAGTAATGGCCTCATCCATTCTGTAACATAGGGGCCCCTGAGCCTCCAGTAATGGCTTCATCCATTCTGTAACATAGGGGCCCCTGAGCCTCCAGTAATGGCTTCATCCTTTCTATAACATAGGGGCCCCTGAGCCTCCAGTAATGCCCCTAGTTTGGGCCTCATCCATTCTATAACATGTTATGCACACGCCCGGACTGACTGGCGTGTGCGGGTGTTGTGGTTCCACTGGACCATGGACCGAAGAGTGCCTGGAGGGGCGTGACTAAGTATCTGGCCGATCCGACCAAGGTGGCACGACGGCATACGACGCCAGTGCACCAGGGAGAAACCGGGCAGAGGGACCAGGTGCTACTCCAGGTCAAACTCCGGACACGGGGGTTGACCCACACTGGAATTACTGGAACAGGCAGGTTAGGCTGGCACAGACTGGTGGATGTAAGCAAACACGGCAGGTATGCAGAGGGGTGGATACAGGCGAGTATGCAGGCAGGGAGGTACTGGCCGAAAGGACGGGCTGGAGCACAGAAAGGTTAAGACCCAGTACAGACTGGGTCACAGAACCGCAGATGCGGTAGACAACCACAGCAGAGAGGGAACGCCCAAAGCGGTGGGCAAGAACAGAGCAGGACGGGGCTGCCGGAGCAGCGGGCAGAAGCAGGGCAGGACAGGACTGCCGGAGCAGCGGGCAGAAGCAGGGCAGGACAGGACTGCCGGAGCAGCGGGCAGAAGCAGGACAGGACTGCCGGAGCAGCGGGCAGAAGCAGGGCAGGACAGGACTGCCGGAGCAGCGGGCAGAAGCAGGGCAGGACAGGACTGCCGGAGCAGCGGGCAAAAGGGTAAGAGCGGAGCAAGGCTGCCGGAGCAGTGAGCAAGGAGTCAGAGCAGGACGGACAGGGCTCTGTTCACACGGAACAGACAGGAAGGGAAAGGCAGAGCCAGATACCCACAGGGTACTTGCAGTGAAGTAGCGAGGGGACCACAAACTCACAAACGGGAGTACAGAGACAACAAGCAGGAGTTAGGTACGAGTTCAGACTCTGCAGAAAAAGGAAAGGAACGGACATAGAGGCAAAACAGGTAAAGGATAGGAGAGAGTTCAGACTGGAACTGAGTGTACGGAAGAGACCGACACTGCAGCGGAATACAGGAGCGGGTCTGGGAATACGGCCCCCAGAGAGGCAGGACGAACAGGCAAGGAGCGTGTTCAGACAGGCCTGGAAATACAGCCTCCAGGAAAGGCAGCAGGCAAGAGTACACAGACAGGACTCAGTTCAGACACGGGAACAGATACTGCAAGACAGGAGAAATAGACAGGACTCAGTTCAGACAGGAACAGATACCACAAGGCAGGGACACAAACAGGACTCTGTTCAGACGGGAACAGATACCGCAAGGCACAGACAGGCTGATCTAGGAATACGGCCCCTAGAAGGCGAAAGAACAGGCAAGAAGCGTGTTCACAAAAACAGACCACAGTTCAGACACAGAACTGGAAAACAGGCAGGAAAACAGGATAGGACCTGGCATGTCAGAGACAAAAAGCCGACTGACAGGACACAATGCTCAGGCGCCATCTTGAGGAAGAAGGTGGTATAAATACCCAAAGATGGACAGCAATAGGCTGAAGGTGCAACAGGGGCGTGTCCGCAGCAGGTACAAGAAACAGGAAGTTCAGCGGGCGTCGCCCTATGCAGCCAAAACAGACAAACAGACAGCATGGAGGGAAGCCAGAGAGACATTCTGGACTGGAGATCAAGTGCGCGCTCTTGCACAGTGGGAGATGGACCACCATGCAAGGACGCCGCCAGGTATGTTACATAACATAGGGGCCCCTGAGCCTCCAGTAATGGCCTCAGTTTGGGCCTCATCCATTTTATAGCATTGAGTACCCTGAGCCTCCCCTGTTGGCCTCGGGCACACGTCCCGGCCTTGGTTTGCTCTGTGCGGATGAATGATGTGTGGGGACGGCCGGTGTCATCGCTGCCATCTCACATAATTTCTAGACTATTTGCTGGATTCCTCCATCTCGGTGACGTTTCAGCCTCTCCTGTTTTATGGTGACATCACAGCGATGATGTCATCCTCACACCTGCCTGCGGCTCCGACGCACTGAAACGCGTCTGATTTATCGTCTTCTGTCTCCTCAGGTCCAGAATCTGCTGCAACAAATGCAGGACAAGTTCCAGACCATGTCCGATCAGATCATCGGGAGGAATATCCTGCAGTGAACGGTGGGCATCGGGGGGGATCCGCCTGCACTGAAGCCACGTCCACGATTCATCACGATCAGTGGCGTCACGCTGGTGAGGGGGCCCTGGCGTCAGATCATTGACAGGTCTTCATGAATCCTGTGCGTCTGGTGAGTGGCCTGCGCCCCTCACCATGGATCTTACTCTGCACTTGGGGACGCTGCTGCTCGTCATGAAGTTTGGCGACTTTCTTCACCTCTGGCCCGTCCCATGTCCACCGCTGTGTCAGAATTTGGCCAAAATAATATGAGTACGCCAAAGTCACATCTTTATTAGTCTCGCATTGCGTCAGCAATTTTAGACTGGAGTAAAATCTTTGATAAATTGGACCAAAGTGTATCGGTTCCTGTCGGTATTTAAGGACCGGGCGCTTCTCATTTTTGGTTTTTTTTTTTTTTTCGGTTTTCTCTTATTTTTTTACAGACAGTCCTGAGGGCTTGTGGTTTTGAATTGCACCATTCATTTTCTATAATGTACTGAAAAAAAACAGGAAAAAAACAACAACTTTTTCTCTTGTTTTAATGGGGAAAAAATGATTGTTTCTTTTGGAGACCCATGAGTTAGTTTTCTGTCTGTGGAGGTGTGCGAGGGCTTTTTTATTTTTCGATGTGAGTTGATGTTTTTATTGATGGCGGCATTTCAATTGCTTTGTTGTTGCGTAAGTAAAGGTGTGGGTGATTTTCTCTTTCTGAGGGCAGAATGACCATATAAACGGCTTGGATTGTTCTGACAGGTTCCATTTAACATCTCTGGTTTACTAGGGTCAAGACGGATATTCAGCAGCTCTCCACATTCCCTGATGATGGGCACAGATCCCATGGCCTTACTGCTGGATTTGGAGACTTGCTGTCACCTCCGTATTGCACCATCGCTCTTCAGACCCCGGCCGAGTCCTGTCTCCCCGGTACTAGGTCAGGCCCTCACTGCTTCACCTCCTAGTACCAGGAGCTAGGCACTTCCATGTTGGTCTCCCCCCATTATGCAGTGACCTCTCATTACTGCCATGGTTGTGCTTGCTCTGGGGTTACCATAGTAACACTGGCAACTTTCTGCTTCCTATCGTATAACTGGAAGTCCAGGTCCAATAGTCTGTTCATGTGACCGTGACAACCCCAGAGCCAGCATAACCTGTGCAGCAGTGAGGAGACTTATTAGAGATGCGGGCGAGGCGCTGCTGCCAATCCCGGAGGCGCTGCTGCCAATCCCGGCCCTTCTTATCTCACGTCACCAACTCTGAAGTGTAGAACTTGCTTTCCTTATCTGAGCCCATCACTCGATGACATGAGCACTCGTATCGACGACCTGGAGAAGAATATTGCAGATCTGATGACGCAGGCGGGCGTAGAGGAGGAGGACTGTGCCAACAAGGTGGGTGCATCATTATGTGACGGAATGGGATGTAGTGTAAAGAACAGCGGACAAGACCCAACAAGGGCATAACACTAGCTCATCCATGCCTCATGTGCTCCTGTCAAATCCGGAGCTGTACTCGCTCTTCTGTTGGTATCGGTGCATTGTGAGTGCTGCTCTGGGTGCTGCGCATGGCGTTCGCTCACTGACATCTCTTTGCCTTTTATTAGCAGGCTGCCAAACACTGAGCGGAGCGTCAGGCTGCCAAACACTGAGCGGAGCGGCTCGGATTTTGTACCAGTGCCCGGGGCGGCGGATCCTCGGTGTTTTGTGTCCCTTCTTAGCCGTGTTGTATATTTAGATGGTGCATTTTGTATCTTATCCTTTTTTGTGACTTCATATATTTTTGTTTTACATCTGCAGAAAAATAAATGAGAAATGGTCAGTGTTCTGTTCCTTTCCTCCGGTGGCGGCTCAGGTCCATCGCGTGACGGGGGAGGGTCGGTGATCGCCAGCCAGTCGGCAGTGTGGGGTCCAGGGGGTGCGTCCTCTTAAGGGTTTGTTCATACACAGTCGGTGCCTGTTGTATCTGGAGTCCTGGGATTGATGGCAGATTGTCCTCTGCCTGTAGATTCAGTGCGGCTCGGCCTCGCGCTGCTCCGAGCTGCGGATCTTGTGGCGGATCTGCCCCGAAGCTGCTGCGGGAAGGGACCATTGATAACGCTCGTCACCGTGGTTACATGAGCGTTACCGGGCCAACAATGTACATCACTACGGCCAACAGCCAACCACAGCATGTACATCATACAACACCATCTCTAACCTGCAGGGGGGGCTGTAACTGACTGAGTGCTGAAATAACATATGTATATTACCAGGTCAGCTCTCTGTATACTGGGGCAGAGACCACTCCACCTAGTGCAGCCCCCCGCCAGGAATGGTGATGTGTCCTGTCCATACTGTGCAGCGGGAGGACCTGGACATAACGTGTGTGCGGCCACAAGAGGGCGATAGTGTCACGTAGGAATTACAACCAGTATACAGGAGCAGTGGTACTGTGCAGTATATATAGACAGGACAGGAGAAGTGGTACTGTGCAGTGTATATAGACAGGACAGGAGAAGTGGTACTGTGCAGTGTATATATACAGGACAGGGGGAGTGCTACTGTGCAGTGTATATATACAGGACAGGGGGAGTGCTACTGTGCAGTGTATATATACAGGAGGAGTGGTACTGTGCAGTGTATATATACAGGGCTGGAGAACTGGTGCTGTGCAGTGTATATATACAGGAGGAGTGGTGCTGTGCAGGGTATATATACAGGAGGAGGGGTACTGTGCAGTATATATATACAGGACAGGAGGAGTGGTACCGTGCAGTGTATAGATACAGGACAGGAGGAGTGGTACCGTGCAGTGTATAGATACAGGACAGGAGGAGTGGTACTGTGCAGTGTATAGATACAGGACAGGAGGAGGGGTACCGTGCAGTGTATAGATACAGGACAGGAGGAGTGGTACCGTGCAGTGTATATATACAGGAGGAGTGGTACTGTGCAGTGTATATATACAGCACAGGAGGAGTGGTACTGTGCAGTGTATATATACAGGGCTGGAGAACTGGTGCTGTGCAGTGTATATATACAGGAGGAGGGGTACCGTGCAGTGTATATATACAGGACAGGAGGAGTGGTACTGTGCAGTGTATAGATACAGGACAGGAGGAGTGGTACTGTGCAGTGTATAGATACAGGACAGGAGGAGTGGTACTGTGCAGTGTATAGATACAGGACAGGAGGAGTGGTACTGTGCAGTGTATAGATACAGGACAGGAGGAGCGGTACTGTGCAGTGTATAGATACAGGACAGGAGGAGTGGTACCGTGCAGTGTATAGATACAGGACAGGAGGAGTGGTACCGTGCAGTGTATAGATACAGGGGGAGTGGCACTGTGCAGTGTATAGATACAGGACAGGAGGAGGGGTACCGTGCAGTGTATAGATACAGGACAGGAGGAGGGGTACCGTGCAGTGTATATATACAGGAGGAGTGGTACTGTGCAGTGTATATATACAGCACAGGAGGAGTGGTACTGTGCAGTGTATATATACAGGGCTGGAGAACTGGTGCTGTGCAGTGTATATATACAGGAGGAGGGGTACCGTGCAGTGTATAGATACAGGACAGGAGGAGTGGTACTGTGCAGTGTATAGATACAGGACAGGAGGAGGGGTACCGTGCAGTGTATAGATACAGGACAGGAGGAGTGGTACCGTGCAGTGTATAGATACAGGACAGGAGGAGTGGTACCGTGCAGTGTATAGATACAGGACAGGAGGAGTGGTACCGTGCAGTGTATAGATACAGGACAGGAGGAGTGGTACCGTGCAGTGTATAGATACAGGACAGGAGGAGTGGTACTGTGCAGTGTATATATACAGGACAGGAGGAGTGGTACTGTGCAGTGTATAGATACAGGGGGAGTGGCACTGTGCAGTGTATAGATACAGGACAGGAGGAGTGGTACTGTGCAGTGTATATATACAGGAGGAGTGGTACTGTGCAGTGTGTATATACAGGACAGGAGGAGTGGTACTTTGCAGTGTATATATACAGGACAGGAGGAGTGGTACTTTGCAGTGTATATATACAGGACAGGAGGAGTGGTACTGTGCAGTGTATAGATACAGGGGGAGTGGCACTGTGCAGTGTATAGATACAGGACAGGAGGAGGGGTACCGTGCAGTGTATAGATACAGGAGGAGTGGTACTGTGCAGTGTATATATACAGCACAGGAGGAGTGGTACTGTGCAGTGTATATATACAGGGCTGGAGAACTGGTGCTGTGCAGTGTATATATACAGGAGGAGGGGTACCGTGCAGTGTATATATACAGGACAGGAGGAGGGGTACTGTGCAGTGTATATATACAGGACAGGAGGAGTGGTACCGTGTAGTGTATATATACAGGACAGGAGAAGTGGTACTCTGCAGTGTATATATACAGGAGGAGTGGTACTGTGCAGTGTATATATACAGGACAGGAGGAGTGGACTGTGCAGTGTATAAATACAGGACAGGAGGAGTGGTACTGTGCAGTGTATATATACAGGAGGAGTGGTACTGTGCAGTGTATATATACAGGACAGGAGGAGTGGTACTGTGCAGCGTATATACAGGAGGAGTGGTACTGTGCAGTGTATATATGCAGGACAGGAGGAGTGGTACTGTGCAGTGTATATATACAGGACAGGAGGAGTGGTACCGTGCAGTGTATGTATACAGGAAAGGAGGAGTGGTACCGTGCAGTGTATGTATACAGGAAAGGAGGAGTGGTAATGTGCAGTGTATATATACAGGACAGCAGGAGTGGTACTGTGCAGTGTGTATATACAGGACAGGAGGAGTGGTACTGTGCAGTGTGTATATACAGGACAGGAGGAGTGGTACCGTGCAGTGTATATACAGGAAAGGAGGAGTGGTACCGTGCAGTGTGTATATACAGGAGGAGTGGTACTGTGCAGTGTATATATACAGGACAGGAGGAGTGGTACTGTGCAGTGTGTATATACAGGACAGGAGGAGTGGTACTGTGCAGTGTATATATACAGGAGGAGTGGTACTGTGCAGTGTATATATACAGGACAGGAGGAGTGGTACTGTGCAGCGTATATACAGGAGGAGTGGTACTGTGCAGTGTATATATGCAGGACAGGAGGAGTGGTACTGTGCAGTGTATATATACAGGACAGGAGGAGTGGTACCGTGCAGTGTATATATACAGGACAGGAGGAGTGGTACCGTGCAGTGTATATATACAGGACAGGAGGAGTGGTACCGTGCAGTGTATATATACAGGACAGGAGGAGTGGTACCGTGCAGTGTATATATACAGGACAGGAGGAGTGGTACTGTGCAGTGTATATATACAGGACAGGAGGAGTGGTGCTGAGAGTAGCAGCTGTCTGTGGAGCTCAAGCACTTCCAGGAGGAGGGTTGTCGTCTGCCTCTCTTCTCCCCAGGGAGAGGCAGGCTTACTGGGAGGCCGGCATGGCTTCCCAGCCTCCTATCCCCCGGTCTATGCCGGCGGGGGAGAAGGAGCCTCAACAACCGGCCCAGGAGGGAAGGGTGAGGAAGAATACATCCACCTGCTCCAACCCCGAGACTGTTCACCGCCAGCCCAGAGAGGGAGACCGGGGCACCCCAGGCCCCAGGAACAAGAGCCCAGCAAGATCCTGGGGGGAGATGAGCTCCAGCGAGTCCACAAGTTCCTTCTCCTCCCGAGTGGTCGCCACGTTGCGAGAGTACGAGGACGCCGGCAAAGCACTAACCCAGCTGAAAGAGGAGCTGAGGGAGGCCCGGGTCCTGAACACCCGGGCGTCCAACAAGGAGAGACCCGCGACCTCCCAGAGGGTTAAAGCCCTCAGAGACGAGGTGGTTAGGTTAGTGCTCCTCCGGGAGGGGATTGAGAAAAGTGCAGGTCCCTTCCTGGAGAGGTTTAAGAACCAGCGGCGGTTCTCAGAAATGAAGGGGTTAAACACCTCAGGAGAACCGCCAGCCGGCGTCCTTAGTGAAGAGGAGGAGGAGGATGAAGAGGTGACTGGAGTCTCTGTTGCTGGAGCCAGTGAGGGGCAGAGCCGGAGCTCAAGTGGTCTCCCTGCAGGGCAGAGGACTCCCACAGCAGAGGCTGGAGTGTCGGGGGAGGAGGAGGAAGGAGGACTGCTGAGGGAGATCCGACTGCTGGAGTCTCCAGTGGACCTGACGCGGTTTTCCTTCGGTGAGGACAAACCAGTGGAGGAGACAGGGAAGAGGAAGAAGAAGAAGACCGGAGGAGCTGCACAGGAGGTGGTGAGTTATAAGTATGTACCAATGTCTGATGTTGCACCTGCCACCTTCTGTTTAAACCCCACCAAACCTAAAGGCACGGGCTCTGCAGTGGGCTCGAGGCAGAGGCAAGGTGGGGAGAGGAGGAGGACGTCCGGCGATTCTGCCATCTGTGCGGGGAACAGTGCAGGGGGCGAGGCTGTGGAGGTACTCACAGCGCCGGACATAGGGAGTTCTGTGGAGTTTCCCACCCTGCCCTCTGCGGCTAAGCCGGTTATCACCGGGGCTGGGGGGGCAGGGAAGGATGTGAAAAAAACACCTGTGAGGAACACTGGGCACACTGCTGCGACAGGGGGGCAGTGTGCCCCAGCGCCCAAAAAGGACACTAAGACCCCAAAGTCTGTGGGTGCAGGGCGGGCAGAGGTGCCGAGAAAACAGTCTGGCCAGAACAAGGACCAAAATGCTGCAGTAGGGGGGCGGGGCGCTCCAGCAGACGACCTGCAGAAAGCCAGCAGCAACCAAAGGGAAACGGGTGTGGTGCTGCAGGGAAAGGAGTCTCTGGGAGTGCTCCCCTCCCCCGGCCCAGCAGGTGTGAGTGCAGAGACACCAGACACAAGGGAGGAAGGAATGGAGGTGACTGTGGAATGTGCAGAGAACAGCAGAGGTAATGGGGTGACAAGTAAAGAGAATAGAAATAGTGGTGTAGTGAATGATGGGAGTAATGGTGGAGCAGATGGTGAGAGTAATGGTGGAGCAGATGATGAGAGTAGTAGGAATGGTGGAATTAGTGGTACAGTGAATGATGATGCAGCAAATGGTGGGGGTAGTGGTGCAGTGAATGATGATGTAGCAAATGGTGGGGGTAGTGGTGGAATGAATGCTGGGAGTTGTGGGAATGATGGGAGTTGTGGTGTAGCAAATGTTGGGGATAGTGGTGTAATGAATGATGGGAGTAATGGTCCTGCGAATGGTGTGAGTAGTAGTGGAGTGAACGATGGGAGTAATGGTCCTGCGAATGGTGTGAATAGTACTGGAGTGAATGGTGGGAGCAGCACTGGTGTTGGTGGGGGGGAAGTAGGTGCTGGTCCCGCTGCCCCCCCAGCATTGGCGGGGGCTTCAGCGCAAAGCTATTCAGAAGCTGTCAGTGCTGGGGGTAGTAGTGCGCCCTCGTCTGGTGGCCCTGGGGATGGTGACTTGCAACAGCAGCTCCTGGACGCCCTGAGGAGAGGGGAGAGCTCCATCACTGTAGAGGGGAGGGAGGTTGATCTGTCTTTCTGGATAGAGAGACATGGTCTTTCAGCCTTCCGAGATAGAGGGGCAGAGACTGGTCTCTGCCGACAACGGGGCAGAGGAGTAACCGTAGGAACGTGGTCCGTCTCCAGTGGGTAAGCAAGGATGCCTGTCCTGATAGGTCGAAGGTGGTTGAGCTCCTGCTGGGGATGGGCTTTGCGGCATATGACATCTTTGCCTTGATCCATCCCTATGGGACCTCCTACTTCGATGTCAGCTTCGTGAGACCGGAGGGCCTTGAGCTTTTCTGGTCTCGCCATGAGCTGGCTCGGAGTCGCCCCGAATGGCATGGTCTCTTTCCCCTGGCAATAACTCGCCAAGATTCAGTCAGGAAAGTGACCGTTCTGACTAGTAACGAGTCGCTTTCCTGTATGGACATTACCACCTGGGTGAGTAGATACGGAGAGGTCACCAATATTCCCGAAAAGAATCTGGATGACCATGGTATCTGGTCAGGGGCCTGGACCTTCATGGTGAGATTGAAGGTTTCGGGTAACACTGTTACCCATATCCCCTCCTCAACCTTTTTGGGGAGGGATAGGATCTTGATTTTCTACCGGGGGCAGCCTAAGGTCTGTCACAGGTGCGGTAGCCCCACACACTTCAGTGCGCAGTGTACCACCCAGAAATGCGCACTGTGTGGGGACCTCGGTCATCTTGCTGCTGCCTGTCGCAGGATTAGGTGTAACTTGTGTGGTGACCTCGGTCACCCGTTCAGTCGCTGTCCGCGTTCCTTCGCCAATGCGGTCCTGAAAGCGGCGAGTGTGGGACAGGCGCAAGCCGGGACTAATCTTGCCGGTGAAGGGACCAGTAGGGGCGGGGGAGGCAGGGATCCGGTGAGGAGCAAGCTGCCGCCATCCACCATCAGGCGGCAGGAGAAGCGCCGTGGGGACAGGGGGCAGGGAGTAATGTCCCTAAACTCTGACCCAGGTACTTCACTTGCAGCTGAGGATCCTAAAGACAGTGAATTGAGCGAGGAAGTCAAGAGACTTGAAAGGGAAGAGCGAGAGGACGCCACGTCTTCCCAGGAACCCTCTTCTGGTGACAGTCTAGATGAGGGAGAGGGGGAGTGGTCACAGAAAAAGAAAAAGGGTAACAGGAAAACGGCCAGAGGTAGGAGGGGGACCAGGTCTCGAGCTGCCTCTTTGGAGTGCGACCCCTCTGACTCTCTGGCCATGATCCAAGCACCATTGGAGGGTTCAGCCGCCCCCCCTCTGGTGGATCTCTCCAACCGGTTCGGGGCTCTCCAGGACCTCCCTCTGGAGGGGGGAAGTGGGGACCCGGGGCCGGAGGTTGCGGACAAGGTGGTTGGGGCTCAGGAGATGGCTGGGTCTTCCTCTCGGGGGGCAAATACAAAGCCCTCTGGGGGGATGACTAACCCAGGACCACCAGACGAGGGCAAGAATCTATGTAAGGAGAGAATGGATGAATCTGTTTGTCTTAAGCGCACTAAAAACCCGTCATTATCGGAGGAAGAGGTTGGGACTGTCAGTGGTGGGAAGAAAAAGGCTATCTAATTCAATCAATCATGATGGCGGCACCCACCCCGTTGACGCTGGCAACTATTAATGTTTGCAGCATAAAGTCAGATGCGGCAAGGTACACGGCCTTTCATTTTCTCGGCCAACTTGACGCCGACATTTTGTTTTTGCAGGAGACCAGGTTGACCGATATATCAACCTTGCATAAAGCAAGGCGGGAGTGGAGGCATGGGCCCTCCTACTGGTCTCTTGCGGCCGAGCCGTATAGCGGGGTGGCGGTCCTTTTTAAGACCGCAGCGGTTGAATGCAGACGAGTGATCGAATTAGAAATGGGGAGATGCTTGATCCTAGATGTCTCCATGGGGGGACAAGAGCTTTCGGCTCATTAACATCTATGGTTCCCAGTCCAAGTGGGACCGCAAATGTCTCTTCCTGAAGATCAAACCTTTTTTATTTTCGAGTCGGCAGGTGGTCTTCGGAGGGGATTTCAACAATGTCACGAGATCCTGTGATAGAGGAGGTTCCGGAGACCGGCTGGCTTATGACTGCGTCGCGTTAAACAGGATAGTGAGTGAGGCTCGCCTGGTGGATGTCCACATCCGGCACAACCCGGGCGACACGGGATTCACCTTTTTTAGAGGTAGTCAGTGCAGGTCTAGGCTAGATAGGTTTTATTTGAAGGAGGAGGCCGTCTCTTCGCCGTTGTCGGTTGTGGAGGTGGAGTTCTCCGATCACTGTTTGATTATGTTTTCTCTCAACGTTACAGAGACTCCTCGGATGGGAAGAGGCTATTGGAAGCTGAATTCATCACTCCTTGAGGAAGAAGCTGTAAGACGGTCTTTTGAGGAATTCTTTCAGAGCCAGGTACCATTGCTGGGCCTAAGTAACACTAAGTCGGAGTGGTGGGAGATGTTCAAACATCGGGTGGCGAGATTCTTCCGGCAGCTCTCGAACCTCAGAAGCCTGAACAGGGATCGCCTGTATCAGAGCCTGAGGAGGAAACTCGAGCATCTTGTCTCGACTGGAGGTAGCCGCGAGGAGATCTCCAGAGTGAAGTCCTTGCTGAAGAGGTGTCAGTACGATAGGCACGCATCTTTGGTTTTCGAGAGGGACTACGGGAAGTACTGCTCGCCCGACCCTTACAGAAACTGTAAGATGTCAGTGAATAGTAAGATAGTGACGGGGCTGGTGGACAGTACGGGGTCCCTGAGAAGGTCCAGATCAGGGATCTTGGAGGTTGTCAGTTCCTACTACTCGCACCTCTTGGGAAGGAGGGAGCTTGATCGTGACGGGATGTCGGCTTTCCTGGCTGAATCTGTTCCTGAGCCAGGGGCTGACCTCTCGCTGGGCGATTTGGCAGAAGCGATCAAAGAAGAGGAAGTGAGACTGGCGATCGATGGGCTTAGGCCCAAAAAGTCGCCAGGTCCGGATGGCTTAACATCCGAGTTCTTTAGGACCTTTAGGGACTCTTTGGTCCCCCTCTTGACTCAGGTGTTTAACGAGTGTCTCTCCTCGGGCACTCTGCCAAGATCATTAAGGAGGTCAGCTTTGATCATTTTGTCAAAGGGTAAGGATCCGTCACGCATTGAGAACTGGCGTCCCATAGCACTTCTCAATGTGGACAGGAAGATTTTGGCTAAGATACTTTTCAACAGGCTGGTGAAGTTTGCACCCCGGCTCCTTTCGGAGGTTCAGCACTGTTGCGTTCCTGGCCGTAGCACTTTTAGTGCTGTTCTAGGTGTCCGAGAGGCCGTGGAGCAAGGCAGGGCGGGCCTCTGGAAGGGGTTCTTGCTGACCCTGGATCAGGCAAAAGCCTTTGATCGGGTTAACCACGAGTACCTCTGGTCCACTCTTTTGAGGTATGGTCTGCCTGGAGGGTTTGTGGACTGGCTTAAGACCTTGTATGCAGGGGCTGAGACTTTCCCTCTGGTGAATGGGTGGATTGGACGACCTTTTGGGGTAGGATCCGGTGTCCGTCAGGGCTGTCCTCTTAGCCCTTTGCTTTACGCGTTTGCGATCGATCCCTTCCTCAGAAGGATCGATTGTAGACCGTTGGCGGGGGTGCGGATGGGCGGGGCGGCGCCGGAGACTATCCTGAGGGTGGTGGCCTACGCGGACGATGTCACCGTCTTTGTTTCTTCGCAAGAGGAGGCAGCAGCGGTGATGTCAGAAGTGGAGCGCTACTCGGAGGCATCCGGGTCCAAGGTCAGCCAGGATAAGTGTGAGAGTCTCTGGCTGGGAGGCGGAGATCCCGGGTTTGATCTTCCGGACACCCTCCCCGAACCCCAAGAACATGCCAAAGTCCTGGGCATCGAATTCGGCCAGGGTGATTACCCCACGAAAAACTGGGAAGGCAGAATCAAAGGTGTCGCCCAAAGAGTGTACCAATGGAGGGGTTGGTCTTTGACCCTGAGGGAAAGGGTTGGCCTGTGCAAAGCTTTCCTGCTCCCCTTGCTAATCTACCTGGGCAGCGTCTGTGTCTTGCCAGAGCCTCTCTGGACACGGGTCTACAGTCTGTTCTTCCAGATGTTATGGGGGAACAGACTGAACCTAGTCAAGCGGGAGGTCACTTACCGCACGAGGAGACTAGGGGGTTTGAATATGGTGAACCCCGTGGTGTTCCTAGTGAACACTTTCTTGAAGGTGAACGTGGCAAACCTCTGGAAAGAGAGGGCTCCTCCGTGGGTATTCTCCTGCAAGGGATGGTTTCAGCCTTTCTTCCAGGAATGGGAGACAGGGGGAAGATTGAAGGATCTCCGCACACCACACGGGCATCTCCCGGCTTATGTTACCCCGGTTCTGAAAATGATCCGCCGGTGGGGTCTGGGAATGTGGGAGGTGAGGTCCCTCCCGAGGAAACTCCTCGATATGAGGGTCTTGCTTTCTCATTTTCAGAGTCCATTGGCCCTCAAAGACTGCCCAAGTCGGGATCTGGAGGTTGGGTTGAGTTTGTTAAATTCTACCAGGATCCCCGAGAAGTACTGGGACTTGACTTGGCGCTGCTTTCATGGTAAGCTGTATGTGAGGAACAATTTGAAGTACAGGAGCTCCGAGGACAGGAATTGCCCCCGTGAGGCTTGTGCTAACGTGCTGGAAAGCATGGAGCACTTCCTGCTTCATTGTCCCTTTAATACAGAGGTGTACAACAGGGTGGGGGCTTCCATTGGTTGGCCGCGGCTGGCTACTCTGTCCTACGCCGGGTGGGCCTATGGAGCGTTCGGAGACCTTGGGAGAAGGGACCGAGACACTTTATTCATAGTCAGCGCAGTGGTCAGGTATTTCACGTGGAACGCACAAGTTTTAGTCTCGACGCAGAGTAAAATCCTCCATGTAGATGAAGTCTGTAGGAACATCCTAGGTGACCTGGTGAAGGTACGTTCTCTGGAGTATGAAAGACTGGGTGCCCGGAGGGCGGCCCGTCTCTGGAGGGGCTTCTCCTTCAGGGTGCCTTAGTCCGGTAGTACTCCTATATCCTGGTGGTGGGCTGATGTCTTTTCACCCTAGATTTTTGTTTTGTATTTCTGTCTCCTGAATAGAAGGTTTGCCGGCATCGAACTTGAGCCTTGGATGGTGAGTGTGTAGGTTGTGTTCTGTATATATTGTATATAATGTATAATAGGGGGTTTTAGTTAGGTTGGGTGGGGGATTTGGGGGGGTTCTTCATCAGCGGTGATAAGAGGACTGATCTGGCCTGGTCCAGGCCCCGCCTGGGGAAAAACTTTGGGGCCTGATCCTAGCTCGGAGTAATCCTGAACTTTGTGGCCAGAGCTGGATCAGGGGTGGCGGGATAGTTAGTGTAGGTCTGTGTTTTATGTATATATATTAAAAATTACAAAAAAAAATATAAAATATAAAAAAAAAAAAAAAAAATTTGTCCATGTCACTATTGTATATATTGTTATTTTTGGTTTTCTGTGGTGTGAATGAGGTGCGGTAAGGGGGTGACTAAGGTCAGGCAGTGGGACCAGTAGGTTAGTGTTAGTTCCCGGTTGTATATACGTTATATTAGGTTTAGTGTTTTATTGTATATAATCTTGTATATAGGACGGTGTTTTATGTGTATATAGGACGGTGTGAGCGTTGTGTGGGATTGTATATAGTAGTATGAATGAAGCTGGGCCGGGGGTTTTATAGGTTTTATAATATTTATTTCCTGTATATATATATATTCCTGCGGTGATTTATTTTGTTTCTATTTTCTGTGATTTGTCGTCTTGTTTTGTTCTTATGTTCGGTGTCCTGTAATGTATTATTGTTCTGTCATGTACTGTATATATACAGGAGGAGTGGTACTGTGCAGTGTATATATACAGGACAGGGGAAGTGGTACTGTGCAGTGTGTATATACAGGACAGGAGGAGTGGTACTGTGCAGTGTATATATACAGGACAGGAGGAGTGGTACCGTGCAGTGTATATATACAGGACAGGAGGAGCGGTACTGTGCAGTGTATATATACAGGAGGAGTGGTACTGTGCAGTGTATATATACAGGAGGAGTGGTACTGTGCAGTGTATATATACAGGAGGAGTGGTACTGTGCAGTGTATATATACAGGACAGGAGGAGTGGTACTGTGCAGTGTATATATACAGGACAGGAGGAGCGGTACTGTGCAGTGTATATATACAGGAGGAGTGGTACTGTGCAGTGTATATATACAGGACAGGAGGAGTGGTACTGTGCAGTGTATATATACAGGACAGGAGGAGTGGTACCGTGCAGCGTATATATACAGGACAGGAGGAGTGGTACCGTGCAGCGTATATATACAGGACAGGAGGAGTGGTACTGTGCAGTGTATATATACAGGACAGGAGGAGCAGTACTGTGCAGTGTATATATACAGGAGGAGTGGTACTGTGCAGTGTATATATACAGGACAGGAGGAGTGGTACTGTGCAGTGTATATATACAGGACAGGAGGAGCGGTACTGTGCAGTGTATATATACAGGAGGAGTGGTACTGTGCAGTGTATATATACAGGACAGGAGGAGTGGTACTGTGCAGTGTATATATACAGGAAAGGAGGAGTGGTACTGTGCAGCGTATATACAGGAGGAGAGGTACTGTGCAGTGTATATATACAGGACAGGAGGAGTGGTACCGTGCAGTGTATATATACAGGACAGGAGGAGTGGTACTGTGCAGTGTATATATACAGGACAGGAGGAGTGGTACTGTGCAGCGTATATACAGGAGGAGTGGTACTGTGCAGTGTATATATACAGGAGGAGTGGTACTGTGCAGTGTATATATACAGGACAGGAGGAGTGGTACTGTGTAGTGTATATATACAGGAAAGGAGGAGTGGTACTGTGCAGCGTATATACAGGAGGAGTGGTACTGTGCAGTGTATATATACAGGAGGAGTGGTACTGTGCAGTGTATATATACAGGACAGGAGGAGTGGTACTGTGTAGTGTATATATACAGGAAAGGACGAGTGGTACTGTGCAGCGTATATACAGGAGGAGTGGTACTGTGCAGTGTATATATACAGGACAGGAGGAGTGGTACCGTGCAGTGTATATATACAGGACAGGAGGAGTGGTACTGTGCAGTGTATATATACAGGAAAGGAGGAGTGGTACTGTGCAGCGTATATACAGGAGGAGTGGTACTGTGCAGTGTATATATACAGGAGGAGTGGTACTGTACAGTGTATATATACAGGACAGGAGGAGTGGTACTGTGCAGTGTATATATACAGGACAGGAGGAGTGGTACCGTGCAGTGTATATATACAGGACAGGAGGAGTGGTACTGTGCAGTGTATATATACAGGAGGAGTGGTACTGTGCAGTGTATATATACAGGAGGAGTGGTACTGTGCAGTGTATATATACAGGACAGGAGGAGTGGTACTGTGCAGTGTATATATACAGGACAGGAGGAGTGGTACCGTGCAGTGTATATATACAGGACAGGAGGAGTGGTACCGTGCAGTGTATATATACAGGACAGGAGGAGTGGTACTGTGCAGTGTATATATACAGGAGGAGTGGTACTGTGCAGTGTATATATACAGGACAGGAGGAGTGGTACTGTGCAGTGTGTATATACAGGACAGGAGGAGTGGTACTGTGCAGTGTATATATACAGAACAGGAGGAGTGGTACCGTGCAGTGTATATATACAGGAAAGGAGGAGTGGTACCGTGCAGTGTATGTATACAGGACAGGAGGAGTGGTACTGTGCAGTGTATGTATACAGGACAGGAGGAGTGGTACTGTGCAGTGTATATATACAGGACAGGAGGAGTGGTACTGTGCAGTGTGTATATACAGGACAGGAGGAGTGGTACCGTGCAGTGTATATACAGGAAAGGAGGAGTGGTACTGTGCAGTGTGTATATACAGGACAGGAGGAGTGGTACTGTGCAGTGTGTATATACAGGAGGAGTGGTACTGTGCAGTGTATATATACAGGACAGGAGGAGTGGTACCGTGCAGTGTATATATACAGGACAGGAGGAGTGGTACTGTGCAGTGTATATATACAGGAGGAGTGGTACTGTGCAGTGTATATATACAGGAGGAGTGGTACTGTGCAGTGTATATATACAGGACAGGAGGAGTGGTACTGTGCAGTGTATATATACAGGACAGGAGGAGTGGTACCGTGCAGTGTATATATACAGGACAGGAGGAGTGGTACCGTGCAGTGTATATATACAGGACAGGAGGAGTGGTACTGTGCAGTGTATATATACAGGAGGAGTGGTACTGTGCAGTGTATATATACAGGACAGGAGGAGTGGTACTGTGCAGTGTGTATATACAGGACAGGAGGAGTGGTACTGTGCAGTGTGTATATACAGGACAGGAGGAGTGGTACTGTGCAGTGTATATATACAGAACAGGAGGAGTGGTACCGTGCAGTGTATATATACAGGAAAGGAGGAGTGGTACCGTGCAGTGTATTTATACAGGACAGGAGGAGTGGTACTGTGCAGTGTATGTATACAGGACAGGAGGAGTGGTACTGTGCAGTGTATATATACAGGACAGGAGGAGTGGTACTGTGCAGTGTGTATATACAGGACAGGAGGAGTGGTACCGTGCAGTGTATATACAGGACAGGAGGAGTGGTACTGTGCAGTGTGTATATACAGGACAGGAGGAGTGGTACTGTGCAGTGTATATATACAGGACAGGGGAAGTGGTACTGTGCAGTGTGTATATACAGGACAGGAGGAGTGGTACTGTGCAGTGTGTATATACAGGACAGGAGGAGTGGTACCGTGCAGCGTATATATACCGGACAGGAGGAGTGGTACCGTACAGCGTATATATACAGGACAGGAGGAGTGGTACCGTGCAGTGTATATATACAGGACAGGAGGAGTGGTACTGTGCAGTGTATATATACAGGAGGAGTGGTACTGTGCAGTGTATATATACAGGACAGGAGGAGGGGTACTGTGCAGTGTATATATACAGGACAGGAGGAGGGGTACTGTGCAGTGTATATATACAGGACAGGAGGAGTGGTACCGTGCAGTGTATATATACAGGACAGGAGTGGTACTGTGCAGTGTATATATACAGGAGGAGTGGTACCGTGCAGTGTATATATACAGGATAGGAGGAGTGATACTGTGCAGTGTATATATACAGGACAGGAGGAGTGGTACTGTGCAGCGTATATACAGGAGGAGTGGTGCTGTGCAGTGTATATATACAGGACAGGAGGAGTGGTACCGTGCAGTGTATATATACAGGACAGGAGGAGTGGTACTGTGCAGTGTATATATACAGGAGGAGTGGTACTGTGCAGTGTATATATACAGGACAGGAGGAGTGGTACTGTGCAGTGTATATATACAGGAGGAGTGGTACCGTACAGCGTATATATACAGGACAGGAGGAGTGGTACCGTGCAGTGTATATATACAGGACAGGAGGAGTGGTACTGTGCAGTGTATATATACAGGAGGAGTGGTACTGTGCAGTGTATATATACAGGACAGGAGGAGGGGTACTGTGCAGTGTATATATACAGGGCAGGAGGAGGGGTACTGTGCAGTGTATATATATAGGAGGAGTGGTACCGTGCAGTGTATAGATACAGGACAGGAGGAGTGGTACTGTGCAGTGTATATATACAGGAGGAGTGGTACTGTGCAGTGTATATATACAGGACAGGAGGAGGGGTACTGTGCAGTGTATATATACAGGACAGGAGGAGGGGTACTGTGCAGTGTATATATACAGGACAGGAGGAGTGGACTGTGCAGTGTATATATACAGGACAGGAGGAGTGGTACTGTGCAGTGTATATATACAGGAGGAGTGGTACTGTGCAGTGTATATATACAGGACAGGAGGAGTGGTACTGTGCAGTGTATATATACAGGACAGGAGGAGTGGTACTGTGCAGTGTATATATACAGGAAAGGAGGAGTGGTACTGTGCAGCGTATATACAGGAGGAGTGGTACTGTGCAGTGTATATATACAGGACAGGAGGAGTGGTACTGTGCAGTGTATATATACAGGACAGGAGGAGTGGTACTGTGCAGTGTATATATACAGGATAGGAGGAGTGGTACTGTGCAGTGTATATATACAGGACAGGAGGAGTGGTACTGTGCAGTGTATATATACAGGAGGAGTGGTACTGTGCAGTGTATATATACAGAACAGGAGGAGTGGTACTGTGCAGTGTATATATACAGGACAGGAGGAGTGGTACTGTGCAGTGTATATATACAGGAAAGGAGGAGTGGTACTGTGCAGCGTATATACAGGAGGAGTGGTACTGTGCAGTGTATATATACAGGACAGGAGGAGTGGTACTGTGCAGTGTATATATACAGGAGGAGTGGTACTGTGCAGTGTATATATACAGGACAGGAGGAGTGGTACCGTGCAGTGTATATATACAGGACAGGAGGAGTGGTACCGTGCAGTGTATATATACAGGACAGGAGGAGTGGTACTGTGCAGTGTATATATACAGGAAAGGAGGAGTGGTACTGTGCAGTGTGTATATACAGGAAAGGAGGAGTGGTACTGTGCAGTGTGTATATACAGGACAGGAGGAGTGGTACTGTGCAGTGTGTATATACAGGACAGGAGGAGTGGTACTGTGCAGTGTATATATACAGGAGGAGTGGTACTGTGCAGTGTATATATACAGGACAGGAGGAGTGGTACTGTGCAGTGTGTATATACAGGACAGGAGGAGTGGTACTGTGCAGTGTATATATACAGGACAGGGGAAGTGGTACTGTGCAGTGTATATATACAGGACAAGAGGAGTGGTACTGTGCAGTGTGTATATACAGGACAGGAGGAGTGGTACTGTGCAGCGTATATATACCGGACAGGAGGAGTGGTACCGTGCAGTGTATATATACAGGACAGGAGGAGTGGTACTGTGCAGTGTATATATACAGGAGGAGTGGTACTGTGCAGTGTATATATACAGGACAGGAGGAGTGGTACCGTGCAGTGTATATATACAGGACAGGAGGAGTGGTACCGTGCAGTGTATATATACAGGACAGGAGGAGTGGTACCGTGCAGTGTATATATACAGGACAGGAGGAGTGGTACTGTGCAGTGTATATATACAGGAGGAGTGGTACTGTGCAGTGTATATATACAGGACAGGAGGAGGGGTACTGTGCAGTGTATATATACAGGACAGGAGGAGTGGTACTGTGCAGTGTATATATACAGGAGGAGTGGTACTGTGCAGTGTATATATACAGGACAGGAGGAGTGGTACTGTGCAGTGTATATATACAGGACAGGAGGAGCTGTACTGTGCAGTGTATATATACAGGACAGGAGGAGCTGTACTGTGCAGTGTATATATACAGGACAGGAGGAGTGGTACTGTGCAGTGTATATATACAGGACAGGAGGAGTGGTACTGTGCAGTGTATATATACAGGACAGGAGGAGTGGTACTGTGCAGTGTATATATACAGGACAGGAGGAGTGGTACTGTGCAGTGTATATATACAGGACAGGAGGAGTGGTACTGTGCAGTGTATATATACAGGACAGGAGGAGTGGTACTGTGCAGTGTATATATACAGGACAGGAGGAGTGGTACTGTGCAGTGTATATATACAGGACAGGAGGAGTGGTACTGTGCAGTGTATATACAGGACAGGAGGAGTACTGTGCAGTGTATATATACAGGACAGGAGGAGTGGTACTGTGCAGTGTATATATACAGGACAGGAGGAGTGGTACCGTGCAGTGTATATATACAGGACAGGAGGAGTGGTACCGTGCAGTGTATATATACAGGACTGGAGGAGTGGTACTGTGCAGTGTATATATAGAGGACAGGAGGAGCGGTACTGTGCAGTGTATATATACAGGACAGGAGGAGCGGTACTGTGCAGTGTATATATACAGGACAGGAGGAGTGGTACTGTGCAGTGTATATATACAGGATAGGAGGAGCGGTGCTGAGAGTAGCACCTGCCTCCTGAGCTCCAGGACTTCCAGGAGGAGGGTCGTCGTCTGCCTCTCTTCTCCCCAGGGAGAGGCAGGCCTACTGGGAGGCCGGCATGGCTTCCCAGCCTCCTATCCCACGGTCTATGCCGGCGGGGGAGAAGGAGCCTCAACAACCGGCCCAGGAGGGAGTGAGGAGATCGGGAAGGGTGAGGAAGAGCACATCCACCTGCTCCAACCCCGAGACTGTTCACCGCCAGCCCAGAGAGGGAGACCGGGGCACCCCAGGCCCCAGGAACAAGAGCCCAGCAAGATCCTGGGGGGAGATGAGCTCCAGCGAGTCCACAAGTTCCTTCTCCTCCCGAGTGGTCGCCACGTTGCGAGAGTACGAGGACGCCGGCAAAGCACTAACCCAGCTGAAAGAGGAGCTGAGGGAGGCCTGGGTCCTGAACACCCGGGCGTCCAACAAGGAGAGACCCGCGACCTCCCAGAGGTTTAAAGCCCTCAGAGACGAGGTGGTCAGGTTAGTGCTCCTCCGGGAAGGGATTGAGAAAAGCGCAGGTCCCTTCCTGGAGAGGTTTAAGAACCAGCGGCGGTTCTCAGAAATGAAGGGGTTAAACACCTCAGGAGAACCGCCAGCCGGCGTCCTTAGTGAAGAGGAGGAGGAGGATGAAGAGGTGACTGGAGTCTCAGTTGCTGGAGCCAGTGAGGGGCAGAGCCGGAGTTCCAGTGGTCTCCCTGCAGGGCAGAGGACTCCGACAGCAGAGGCTGGAGTGTCGGGGGAGGAGGAGGAAGGAGGACTGCTGAGGGAGATCCGACTGCTGGAGTCTCCAGTGGACCTGACGCGGTTTTCCTTCGGTGAGGACAAACCAGTGGAGGAGACCAAGAGGAGGAAGAGGAAGACCTGAGGAGCTGCACAGGAGGTGGTGAGTTATAAGTATGTACCAATGACTGATGTTGCGCCTGCCACCTTCTGTTTAAACCCCACCAAACCTAAAGGCACGGGATCTGCAGTGGGCTCGAGCCAGAGGCAAGGTGGGGAGAGGAGGAGGACGTCCGGCGATGCTGCCATCTGTGCGGGGAACAGTGCAGGGGGCGAGGCTGTGGAGGTACTCACAGCGCCGGACATAGGGAGTTCTGTGGAGTTTCCCACCCTGCCCTCTGCGGCTAAGCCGGTTATCACCGGGGCTGGGGGGGCAGGGAAGGATGTGAAAAAAACACCTGTGAGGAACACTGGGCACACTGCTGCGACAGGGGGGCAGTGTGCCCCAGCGCCCAAAAAGGACACTAAGACCCCAAAGTCTGTGGGTGCAGGGCGGGCAGAGGTGCCGAGAAAACAGTCTGGCCAGAACAAGGACCAAAATGCTGCAGTAGGGGGGCGGGGCGCTCCAGCAGACGACCTGCAGAAAGCCAGCAGCAACCAAAGGGAAACGGTTGTGGTGCTGCAGGGAAAGGAGTCTCTGGAAGTGCTCCCCTCCCCCGGCCCAGCAGGTGTGAGTGCAGAGACACCAGACACAAGGGAGGAAGGAATGGAGGTGACTGTGGAAGGTGCAGAGAACAGCAGAGGTAATGGGGTGACAAGTAAAGGGAATGGAAATAGTGGTGCAGTGAATGATGGGAGTAATGGTGGAGCAGATGGTGAGAGTAATGGTGGAGCAAATGATGAGAGTAGTAGGAATGGTGGAATTAGTGGTACAGTGAATGATGATGCAGCAAATGGTGGGGGTAGTGGTACAGTGAATGATGATGTAGCAAATGGTGGGGGTAGTGGTGGAATGAATGCTGGGAGTTGTGGGAATGGTGGGAGTTGTGGTGTAGCAAATGTTGGGGGTAGTGGTGTAATGAATGGTGGGAGTAATGATCCTGCGAATGGTGTGAGTAGTAGTGGAGTGAACGATGGGAGTAATGGTCCTGCGAATGGTGTGAATAGTACTGGAGTGAATGGTGTGAGCAGCACTGGTGTTGGTGGGGGGAAAGTAGGCGCTGGTCCCGCTGCCCCCCCAGCATTGGCGGGGGCTTCAGCCCAAAGCTATTCAGGAGCTGTCAGTGCTGGGGGTAGTAGTGCGCCCTCGTCTGGTGGTCCTGGGGATGGTGACTTGCAACAGCAGCTCCTGGACGCCCTGAGGAGAGGGGAGAGCTCCATCACTGTAGAGGGGAGGGAGGTTGATCTGTCTTTCTGGATAGAGAGACATGGTCTTTCAGCCTTCCGAGATAGAGGGGCAGAGACTGTCTGGTCTCTGCCGACAACGGGGCAGAGGAGTAACCGTAGGAACGTGGTCCGTCTCCAGTGGGTAAGCAAGGATGTCTGCCCTGATAGGTCGAAGGTGGTTGAGCTCCTGATGGGGATGGGCTTTGCGGCATATGACATCTTTGCCTTGATCCATCCCTACGGGACCTCCTACTTCGATGTCAGCTTCGTGAGACCAGTGGGCCTTGAGCTTTTCTGGTCTCGCCATGAGCTGGCTCGGAGTCGCCCCGAATGGCATGGTCTCTTTCCCCTGGCAATAACTCGCCAAGATTCAGTCAGGAAAGTGACCGTTTTGACTAGTAACGAGTCGCTTTCCTGTATGGACATTACCACCTGGGTGAGTCGATACGGAGAGGTCACCAATATTCCCGAAAAGAATCTGGATGACCATGGTATCTGGTCAGGGGCCTGGACCTTCATGGTGAGATTGAAGGTTTCGGGAAACACTGTTACCCATATCCCCTCCTCAACCTTTTTGGGGAGGGATAGGATCTTGATTTTCTACCGGGGGCAGCCTAAGGTCTGTCACAGGTGCGGTAGCCCCACACACTTCAGTGCGCAGTGTACCACCCAGAAATGCGCACTGTGTGGGGACCTCGGTCATCTTGCTGCTGCCTGTCGCAGGATTAGGTGTAACTTGTGTGGTGACCTCGGTCACCCGTTCAGTCGCTGTCCGCGTTCCTTCGCCAATGCGGTCCTGAAAGCGGCGAGTGCGGGACAGGCGAAAGCTGGAACTAATCTTGCCGGTGAAGGGACCAGTAGGGGCGGGGGAGGCAGGGAACCGGTGAGGAGCAAGCTGCCGCCATCCACCATCAGGCGGCAGGAGAAGCGCCGTGGGGACAGGGGGCAGGGAGTAATGTCCCTAAACTCTGACCCAGGTACTTCACTTGCAGCTGAGGATCCTAAAGACAGTGAATTGAGCGAGGAAGTCAAGAGACTTGAAAAGGAAGAGCGAGAGGACGCCACGTCTTCCCAGGAACCCTCTTCTGGTGACAGTCTAGATGAGGGAGAGGGGGAGTGGTCACAGAAAAAGAAAAAGGGTAACAGAAAAACGGCCAGAGGTAGGAGGGGGACCAGGTCTCGAGCTGCCTCTTTGTGGAGTGCGACCCCTCTGACTCTCTGGCTGGATCCAAGCGCCATTGGAGGGTTCAGCCGCCCCCCCTCTGGTGGATCTCTCCAACCTGTTCGGGGCTCTCCAGGACCTCCCTCTGGAGGGGGGAAGTGGGGACCCGGGGCCGGAGGTTGCGGACAAGGTGGTTGGGGCTCAGGAGATGGCTGGGTCTTCCTCTCGGGGGGCAAATACAAAGCCCTCTGGGGGGACGACTAACCCAGGACCACCAGACGAGGGCAAGAATGTATGTAAGGAGAGAATGGACGAGTCTGTTTGTCTTAAGCGCACTAAAAACCCGTCATTATCGGAGGAAGAGGTTGGGACTGTCAGTGGTGGGAAGAAAAAGGCTATCTAATTCAATCAATCATGATGGCGGCACCCACCCCGTTGACGCTGGCAACTATTAATGTTTGCAGCATAAAGTCAGATGCGGCAAGGTACACGGCCTTTCATTTTCTCGGCCAACTTGACGCCGACATTTTGTTTTTGCAGGAGACCAGGTTGACCGATATATCAACCTTGCATAAAGCAAGGCGGGAGTGGAGGCATGGACCCTCCTACTGGTCTCTTGCGGCCGAGCTGTATAGCGGGGTGGCGGTCCTTTTTAAGACCGCAGCGGTTGAATGCAGACGAGTGATCGAATTAGAAATGGGGAGATGCTTGATCCTAGATGTCTCCATGAGGGGACAAGAGCTTCGGCTCATTAACATCTATGGTTCCCAGTCCAAGTGGGACCGCAAATGTCTCTTCCTGAAGATCAAACCTTTTTTATTTTCGAGTCGGCAGGTGGTCTTCGGAGGGGATTTCAACAATGTCACGAGATCCTGTGATAGAGGAGGTTCCGGAGACCGGCTGGCTTATGACTGCGTCGCGTTAAACAGGATAGTGAGTGAGGCTCGCCTGGTGGATGTCCACATCCGGCACAACCCGGGCGACACGGGATTCACCTTTTTTAGAGGTAGTCAGTGCAGGTCTAGGCTAGACAGGTTTTATTTGAAGGAGGAGGCCGTCTCTTCACCGTTGTCGGTTGTGGAGGTGGAGTTCTCCGATCACTGTTTGATTATGTTTTCTCTGAACGTTACAGAGACTCCTCGGATGGGAAGAGGTTATTGGAAGCTGAATTCGTCACTCCTTGAGGAAGAAGCTGTGAGACGGTCTTTTGAGGAATTCTTTCAGAGCCAGGTACCATTGCTGGGCCTAAGTAACAGTAAGTCAGAGTGGTGGGAGATGTTCAAACATCGGGTGGCGAGATTCTTCCGGCAGCTCTCGAACCTCAGAAGCCTGAACAGGGATCGCCTGTATCAGAGCCTGAGGAGGAAACTCGAGCGTCTTGTCTCGACTGGAGGTAGCCGCGAGGAGATCTCCAGAGTGAAGTCCTTGCTGAAGAGGTGTCAGTACGATAGGCACGCATCTTTGGTTTTCGAGAGGGACTACGGGAAGTACTGCTCGCCCGACCCTTACAGAAACTGTAAGATGTCAGTGAATAGTAAGATAGTGACGGGGCTGGTGGACAGTACGGGGTCCCTGAGAAGGTCCAGATCAGGGATCTTGGAGGTCGTCAGTTCCTACTACTCGCACCTCTTGGGAAGGAGGGAGCTTGATCGTGACGGGATGTCGGCTTTCCTGGCTGAATCCGTTCCTGAGCCAGGGGCTGACCTCTCGCTGGGCGATTTGGCAGAAGCGATCAAAGAAGAGGAAGTGAGACTGGCGATCGATGGGCTTAGGCCCAAAAAGTCGCCAGGTCCGGATGGCTTATCATCCGAGTTCTTTAGGACCTTTAGGGACTCTTTGGTCCCCCTCTTGACTCAGGTGTTTAACGAGTGTCTCTCCTCGGGCACTCTGCCGAGATCATTAAGGAGGTCAGCTTTGATCATTTTGTCAAAGGGTAAGGATCCGTCACGCATTGAGAACTGGCGTCCCATAGCACTTCTCAATGTGGACAGGAAGATTTTGGCTAAGATACTTTTCAACAGGCTGGTGAAGTTTGCACCCCGGCTCCTTTCGGAGGTTCAGCACTGTTGCGTTCCTGGCCGTAGCACTTTTAGTGCTGTTCTAGGTGTCCGAGAGGCCGTGGAGCAAGGCAGGGCGGGCCTCTGGAAGGGGTTCTTGCTGACCCTGGATCAGGCAAAAGCCTTTGATCGGGTTAACCACGAGTACCTCTGGTCCACTCTTTTGAGGTATGGTCTGCCTGGAGGGTTTGTGGACTGGCTTAAGACCTTGTATGCAGGGGCTGAGACTTTCCCTCTGGTGAATGGGTGGATTGGACGACCTTTCGGGGTAGGATCCGGTGTCCGTCAGGGCTGTCCTCTTAGCCCTTTGCTTTACGCGTTTGCGATCGATCCCTTCCTCAGAAGGATCGATTGTGGACCGCTGGCGGGGGTGCGGATGGGCTGGGCGGCGCCGGAGGCTATCCTGAGGGTGGTGGCCTACGCGGACGATGTCACCGTCTTTGTTTCTTCGCAAGAGGAGGCAGTGGTGGTGATGTCAGAAGTGGAACGCTACTCGGAGGCATCCGGGTCCAAGGTCAACCAGGATAAGTGTGAGAGTCTCTGGCTGGGAGGCGGAGATCCCGGGTTTGATCTTCCGGACACCCTCCCCAAACCCCAAGAACATGCCAAAGTCCTGGGCACCGAATTCGGCCAGGGTGATTACCCCACGAAAAACTGGGAAGGCAGAATCAAAGGTGTCACCCAAAGAGTGGACCAATGGAGGGGTTGGTCTTTGACCCTGAGGGAAAGGGTTGGCCTGTGCAAAGCTTTCCTGCTCCCCTTGCTAATCTACCTGGGCAGCGTCTGTGTCTTGCCAGAGCCTCTCTGGACACGGGTCTACAGTCTGTTCTTCCAGATGTTATGGGGGAACAGACTGAACCTAGTCAAGCGGGAGGTCACTTACCGCACGAGGAGACTAGGGGGTTTGAATATGGTGAACCCCGTGGTGTTCCTAGTGAACACCTTCTTGAAAGTGAACGTGGCAAACCTCTGGAAAGAGAGGGCTCCTCCGTGGGTATTCTCCTGCAAGGGATGGTTTCAGCCTTTCTTCCAGGAATGGGAGACAGGGGGAAGATTGAAGGATCTTCGCTCACCACACGGGCATCTCCCAGCTTATGTTACCTCGGTTCTGAAAATGATCCGCCGGTGGGGTCTGGGAATGTGGGAGGTGAGGTCCCTCCCAAGGAAACTCCTCGATATGAGGGTCTTGCTTTCTCATTTTCAGAGTCCATTGGCCCTCAAAGACTGCCCAAGTCGGGATCTGGAGGTTGGGTTGAGTTTGTTAAATTCTAGCAGGATCCCCGAGAAGTACTGGGACTTGACTTGGCGCTGCTTTCATGGTAAGCTGTATGTGAGGGACAATTTGAAGTTCAGGAGCTCCGAGGACAGGAATTGCCCCCGTGAGGCTTGTGCTAACGTGCTGGAAAGCATGGAGCACTTCCTGCTTCATTGTCCCTTTAATACAGAGGTGTACAACAGGGTGGGGGCTTCCATTGGTTGGCCGCGGCTGGCTACTCTGTCCTACGCCGGGTGGGCCTATGGAGCGTTCGGAGACCTTGGGAGAAGGGACCGAGACACTTTATTCATAGTCAGCGCAGTGGTGAGGTATTTCACGTGGAACGCACGAGTTTTAGTCTCGACGCAGAGTAAAATCCTCCATGTAGATGAAGTCTGTAGGAACATCCTAGGTGACCTGGTGAAGGTACGTTCTCTGGAGTATGAAGGACTGGGTGCCCGGAGGGCGGCCCGTCTCTGGAGGGGCTTTTCCTTCAGGGTGCCTTAGTCCGGTAGTACTCCTATATCCTGGTGGTGGGCTGATGTCTTTCCACCCTAGATTTTTGTTTTGTATTTCTGTCTCCTGAATAGAAGGTTTGCCGGCATCGAACTTGAGCCTTGGATGGTGTGTAGGTTGTGTTCTGTATATATTGTATATAATGTATAATAGGGGGTTTTAGTTAGGTTGGGTGGGGGATTTGGGGGGGTTCTTCATCAGCGGTGATAAGAGGACTGATCTGGCCTGGTCCAGGCCCCGCCTGGGGAAAAACTTTGGGGCCTGATCCTAGCTCGGAGTAATCCTGAACTTTGTGGCCAGAGCTGGATCAGGGGTGGCGGGATAGTTAGTGTAGGGCTGTGTTTTATATAAAAAAAATAAATAAAAAAAATAATAATAAAAAAAAAAAAGTATATTAAAAAAATTACAAAAAAAAAAAAAAATTAAAAATAAAAAAATACAAAAATATACAAAAAAAAAAAAGGTTTAAAATTGTTCATGTCACTATTGTATATATTGTTATTTTTGGTTTTCTGTGGTGTGAATGAGGTGCGGTAAGGGGGTGACTAAGGTCCGGCAGTGGGACCAGTAGGTTAGTGTTAGTTCCCGGTTGTATATACGTTATATTAGGTTTAGTGTTTTATTGTATATAATCTTGTATATAGGACGGTGTTTTATGTGTATATAGGACGGTGTGAGCGTTGTGTGGGATTGTATATAGTAGTATGAATGAAGCTGGGCCGGGGGTCTTATAGGTTTTATAATAGTTATTTCTTGTATATGTATATATTCCTGGGGGGATTTATTTTCTGTGATTTGTCGTCTTGTTTTGTTCTTATGTTCGGTGTCCTGTAATGTATTATTGTTCTGTCATGTACTGTATATATACAGGAGGAGTGGTACTGTGCAGTGTATATATACAGGAGGAGTGGTACTGTGCAGTGTATATATACAGGACAGGGGAAGTGGTATTGTGCAGTGTATATACACAGGACAGAAGGAGTGGTACTGTGCAGTGTATATATACAGGACAGGAGGAGGGGTACTGTGCAGTGTATATATACAGGACAGGAGGAGTGGTACTGTGCAGTGTATATATACAGGACAGGAGGAGTGGTACTATGCAGTGTATATATACAGGACAGGAAGAGTGGTACTGTGCAGTGTATATATACAGGACAGGAGGAGTGGTACTGTGCAGTGTATATATATACAGGACAGGAGGAGTGGTACTGTGCAGTGTATATATACAGGACAGGAGGAGTGGTACTGTGCAGTGTATATATACAGGACAGGAGGAGTGGTACTGTGCAGTGTATATATACAGGACAGGAGGAGGGGTACTGTGCAGTGTATATATACAGGACAGGGGAAGTGGTACTGTGCAGTGTATATATACAGGACAGGGGAAGTGGTACTGTGCAGTGTATATATACAGGACAGGAGGAGTGGTACCGTGCAGTGTATATATACAGGACAGGAGGAGTGGTACTGTGCAGTGTATATATACAGGACAGGAGGAGTGGTACTGTGCAGGGTATATATACAGGACAGGAGGAGTGGTACTGTGCAGTGTATATATACAGGAGGAGTGGTACTGTGCAGTGTATATATACAGGAGGAGTGGTACTGTGCAGTGTATATATACAGGACAGGGGAAGTGGTACTGTGCAGTGTATATATACAGGACAGGAGGAGTGGTACTGTGCAGGGTATATATACAGGACAGGAGGAGTGGTACTGTGCAGTGTATATATACAGGAGGAGTGGTACTGTGCAGTGTATATATACAGGAGGAGTGGTACTGTGCAGTGTATATATACAGGAGGAGTGGTACTGTGCAGTGTATATATACAGGACAGGGGAAGTGGTATTGTGCAGTGTATATATACAGGACAGAAGGAGTGGTACTGTGCAGTGTATATATACAGGACAGGAGGAGGGGTACTGTGCAGTGTATATATACAGGACAGGAGGAGTGGTACTGTGCAGTGTATATATACAGGACAGGAGGAGTGGTACTATGCAGTGTATATATACAGGACAGGAGGAGTGGTACTGTGCAGTGTATATATACAGGACAGGAGGAGTGGTACTGTGCAGTGTATATATATACAGGACAGGAGGAGTGGTACTGTGCAGTGTATATATACAGGACAGGAGGAGTGGTACTGTGCAGTGTATATATACAGGACAGGAGGAGTGGTACTATGCAGTGTATATATACAGGACAGGAGGAGTGGTACTGTGCAGTGTATATATACAGGACAGGAGGAGTGGTACTGTGCAGTGTATATATACAGGAGGAGTGGTACTGTGCAGTGTATATATACAGGACAGGAGGAGGGGTACTGTGCAGTGTATATATACAGGACAGGGGAAGTGGTACTGTGCAGTGTATATATACAGGACAGGGGAAGTGGTACTGTGCAGTGTATATATACAGGACAGGAGGAGTGGTACTGTGCAGTGTATATATACAGGAAAGGAGGAGTGGTACTGTGCAGCGTATATACAGGAGGAGTGGTACTGTGCAGTGTATATATACAGGACAGGAGGAGTGGTACTGTGCAGTGTATATATACAGGAGGAGTGGTACTGTGCAGTGTATATATACAGGACAGGAGGAGTGGTACCGTGCAGTGTATATATACAGGACAGGAGGAGTGGTACCGTGCAGTGTATATATACAGGACAGGAGGAGTGGTACTGTGCAGTGTATATATACAGGAAAGGAGGAGTGGTACTGTGCAGTGTGTATATACAGGAAAGGAGGAGTGGTACTGTGCAGTGTGTATATACAGGACAGGAGGAGTGGTACTGTGCAGTGTGTATATACAGGACAGGAGGAGTGGTACTGTGCAGTGTGTATATACAGGAGGAGTGGTACTGTGCAGTGTATATATACAGGACAGGAGGAGTGGTACTGTGCAGTGTGTATATACAGGACAGGATGAGTGGTACTGTGCAGTGTATATATACAGGACAGGGGAAGTGGTACTGTGCAGTGTATATATACAGGACAAGAGGAGTGGTACTGTGCAGTGTGTATATACAGGACAGGAGGAGTGGTACTGTGCAGCGTATATATACCGGACAGGAGGAGTGGTACCGTGCAGTGTATATATACAGGACAGGAGGAGTGGTACTGTGCAGTGTATATATACAGGAGGAGTGGTACTGTGCAGTGTATATATACAGGACAGGAGGAGTGGTACCGTGCAGTGTATATATACAGGACAGGAGGAGTGGTACCGTGCAGTGTATATATACAGGACAGGAGGAGTGGTACTGTGCAGTGTATATATACAGGAGGAGTGGTACTGTGCAGTGTATATATACAGGACAGGAGGAGGGGTACTGTGCAGTGTATATATACAGGACAGGAGGAGGGGTACTGTGCAGTGTATATATACAGGACAGGAGGAGGGGTACTGTGCAGTGTATATATACAGGAGGAGTGGTACTGTGCAGTGTATATATACAGGACAGGAGGAGTGGTACTGTGCAGTGTATATATACAGGACAGGAGGAGCTGTACTGTGCAGTGTATATATACAGGACAGGAGGAGCTGTAGTGTGCAGTGTATATATACAGGACAGGAGGAGTGGTACTGTGCAGTGTATATACAGGACAGGAGGAGTGGTACTGTGCAGTGTATATATACAGGACAGGAGGAGTGGTACTGTGCAGTGTATATATACAGGACAGGAGGAGTGGTACTGTGCAGCGTATATATACAGGAGGAGTGGTACTGTGCAGCGTATATATACAGGACAGGAGGAGCGGTACTGTGCAGTGTATATATACAGGACAGGAGGAGTGGTACTGTGCAGTGTATATATACAGGACAGGAGGAGTGGTACTGTGCAGTGTATATATACAGGACAGGAGGAGTGGTACTGTGCAGTGTATATATACAGGACAGGAGGAGTGGTACTGTGCAGTGTATATATACAGGACAGGAGGAGTGGTACTGTGCAGTGTATATATACAGGACAGGAGGAGTGGTACTGTGCAGTGTATATATACAGGACAGGAGGAGTGGTACTGTGCAGTGTATATATACAGGACAGGAGGAGTGGTACTGTGCAGCGTATATATACAGGAGGAGTGGTACTGTGCAGCGTATATATACAGGACAGGAGGAGCGGTACTGTGCAGTGTATATATATAGGACAGGAGGAGTGGTACTGTGCAGTGTATATATACAGGACAGGAGGAGTGGTACTGTGCAGTGTATATATACAGGACAGGAGGAGTGGTACTGTGCAGTGTATATATACAGGACAGGAGGAGTGGTACTGTGCAGTGTATATATACAGGACAGGAGGAGTGGTACTGTGCAGTGTATATACAGGACAGGAGGAGTACTGTGCAGTGTATATATACAGGACAGGAGGAGTGGTACTGTGCAGTGTATATATACAGGACAGGAGGAGTGGTACCGTGCAGTGTATATATACAGGACAGGAGGAGTGGTACCGTGCAGTGTATATATACAGGACAGGAGGAGTGGTACTGTGCAGTGTATATATAGAGGACAGGAGGAGCGGTACTGTGCAGTGTATATATACAGGACAGGAGGAGCGGTACTGTGCAGTGTATATATACAGGACAGGAGGAGTGGTACTGTGCAGTGTATATATACAGGATAGGAGGAGCGGTGCTGAGAGTAGCACCTGCCTCCTGAGCTCCAGGACTTCCAGGAGGAGGGTCGTCGTCTGCCTCTCTTCTCCCCAGGGAGAGGCAGGCCTACTGGGAGGCCGGCATGGCTTCCCAGCCTCCTATCCCACGGTCTATGCCGGCGGGGGAGAAGGAGCCTCAACAACCGGCCCAGGAGGGAGTGAGGAGATCGGGAAGGGTGAGGAAGAGCACATCCACCTGCTCCAACCCCGAGACTGTTCACCGCCAGCCCAGAGAGGGAGACCGGGGCACCCCAGGCCCCAGGAACAAGAGCCCAGCAAGATCCTGGGGGGAGATGAGCTCCAGCGAGTCCACAAGTTCCTTCTCCTCCCGAGTGGTCGCCACGTTGCGAGAGTACGAGGACGCCGGCAAAGCACTAACCCAGCTGAAAGAGGAGCTGAGGGAGGCCTGGGTCCTGAACACCCGGGCGTCCAACAAGGAGAGACCCGCGACCTCCCAGAGGTTTAAAGCCCTCAGAGACGAGGTGGTCAGGTTAGTGCTCCTCCGGGAAGGGATTGAGAAAAGCGCAGGTCCCTTCCTGGAGAGGTTTAAGAACCAGCGGCGGTTCTCAGAAATGAAGGGGTTAAACACCTCAGGAGAACCGCCAGCCGGCGTCCTTAGTGAAGAGGAGGAGGAGGATGAAGAGGTGACTGGAGTCTCAGTTGCTGGAGCCAGTGAGGGGCAGAGCCGGAGTTCCAGTGGTCTCCCTGCAGGGCAGAGGACTCCGACAGCAGAGGCTGGAGTGTCGGGGGAGGAGGAGGAAGGAGGACTGCTGAGGGAGATCCGACTGCTGGAGTCTCCAGTGGACCTGACGCGGTTTTCCTTCGGTGAGGACAAACCAGTGGAGGAGACCAAGAGGAGGAAGAGGAAGACCGGAGGAGCTGCACAGGAGGTGGTGAGTTACAAGTATGTACCAATGTCTGATGTTGCGCCTGCCACCTTCTGTTTAAACCCCACCAAACCTAAAGGCACGGGATCTGCAGTGGGCTCGAGCCAGAGGCAAGGTGGGGAGAGGAGGATGACGTCCGGCGATGCTGCCATCTGTGCGGGGAACAGTGCAGGGGGCGAGGCTGTGGAGGTACTCACAGCGCCGGACATAGGGAGTTCTGTGGAGTTTCCCACCCTGCCCTCTGCGGCTAAGCCGGTTATCACCGGGGCTGGGGGGGCAGGGAAGGATGTGAAAAAAACACCTGTGAGGAACACTGGGCACACTGCTGCGACAGGGGGGCAGTGTGCCCCAGCGCCCAAAAAGGACACTAAGACCCCAAAGTCTGTGGGTGCAGGGCGGGCAGAGGTGCCGAGAAAACAGTCTGGCCAGAACAAGGACCAAAATGCTGCAGTAGGGGGGCGGGGCGCTCCAGCAGACGACCTGCAGAAAGCCAGCAGCAACCAAAGGGAAACGGGTGTGGTGCTGCAGGGAAAGGAGTCTCTGGGAGTGCTCCCCTCCCCCGGCCCAGCAGGTGTGAGTGCAGAGACACCAGACACAAGGGAGGAAGGAATGGAGGTGACTGTGGAATGTGCAGAGAACAGCAGAGGTAATGGGGTGACAAGTAAAGGGAATGGAAATAGTGGTGCAGTGAATGATGGGAGTAATGGTGGAGCAGATGGTGAGAGTAATGGTGGAGCAAATGATGAGAGTAGTAGGAATGGTGGAATTAGTGGTACAGTGAATGATGATGCAGCAAATGGTGGGGGTAGTGGTACAGTGAATGATGATGTAGCAAATGGTGGGGGTAGTGGTGGAATGAATGCTGGGAGTTGTGGGAATGGTGGGAGTTGTGGTGTAGCAAATGTTGGGGGTAGTGGTGTAATGAATGGTGGGAGTAATGATCCTGCGAATGGAGTGAACGATGGGAGTAATGGTCCTGCGAATGGTGTGAATAGTACTGGAGTGAATGATTTGAGCAGCACTGGTGTTGGTGGGGGGGAAGTAGGCGCTGGTCCCGCTGCCCCCCCAGCATTGGCGGGGGCTTCAGCCCAAAGCTATTCAGGAGCTGTCAGTGCTGGGGGTAGTAGTGCGCCCTCGTCTGGTGGTCCTGGGGATGGTGACTTGCAACAGCAGCTCCTGGACGCCCTGAGGAGAGGGGAGAGCTCCATCACTGTAGAGGGGAGGGAGGTTGATCTGTCTTTCTGGATAGAGAGACATGGTCTTTCAGCCTTCCGAGATAGAGGGGCAGAGACTGTCTGGTCTCTGCCGACAACGGGGCAGAGGAGTAACCGTAGGAACGTGGTCCGTCTCCAGTGGGTAAGCAAGGATGTCTGCCCTGATAGGTCGAAGGTGGTTGAGCTCCTGCTGGGGATGGGCTTTGCGGCATATGACATCTTTGCCTTGATCCATCCCTACGGGACCTCCTACTTCGATGTCAGCTTCGTGAGACCAGTGGGCCTTGAGCTTTTCTGGTCTCGCCATGAGCTGGCTCGGAGTCGCCCCGAATGGCATGGTCTCTTTCCCCTGGCAATAACTCGCCAAGATTCAGTCAGGAAAGTGACCGTTTTGACTAGTAACGAGTCGCTTTCCTGTATGGACATTACCACCTGGGTGAGTCGATACGGAGAGGTCACCAATATTCCCGAAAAGAATCTGGATGACCATGGTATCTGGTCAGGGGCCTGGACCTTCATGGTGAGATTGAAGGTTTCGGGAAACACTGTTACCCATATCCCCTCCTCAACCTTTTTGGGGAGGGATAGGATCTTGATTTTCTACCGGGGGCAGCCTAAGGTCTGTCACAGGTGCGGTAGCCCCACACACTTCAGTGCGCAGTGTACCACCCAGAAATGCGCACTGTGTGGGGACCTCGGTCATCTTGCTGCTGCCTGTCGCAGGATTAGGTGTAACTTGTGTGGTGACCTCGGTCACCCGTTCAGTCGCTGTCCGCGTTCCTTCGCCAATGCGGTCCTGAAAGCGGCGAGTGCGGGACAGGCGAAAGCTGGAACTAATCTTGCCGGTGAAGGGACCAGTAGGGGCGGGGGAGGCAGGGAACCGGTGAGGAGCAAGCTGCCGCCATCCACCATCAGGCGGCAGGAGAAGCGCCGTGGGGACAGGGGGCAGGGAGTAATGTCCCTAAACTCTGACCCAGGTACTTCACTTGCAGCTGAGGATCCTAAAGACAGTGAATTGAGCGAGGAAGTCAAGAGACTTGAAAAGGAAGAGCGAGAGGACGCCACGTCTTCCCAGGAACCCTCTTCTGGTGACAGTCTAGATGAGGGAGAGGGGGAGTGGTCACAGAAAAAGAAAAAGGGTAACAGAAAAACGGCCAGAGGTAGGAGGGGGACCAGGTCTCGAGCTGCCTCTTTGGAGTGCGACCCCTCTGACTCTCTGGCCGGATCCAAGCGCCATTGGAGGGTTCAGCCGCCCCCCCTCTGGTGGATCTCTCCAACCTGTTCGGGGCTCTCCAGGACCTCCCTCTGGAGGGGGGAAGTGGGGACCCGGGGCCGGAGGTTGCGGACAAGGTGGTTGGGGCTCAGGAGATGGCTGGGTCTTCCTCTCGGGGGGCAAATACAAAGCCCTCTGGGGGGACGACTAACCCAGGACCACCAGACGAGGGCAAGAATGTATGTAAGGAGAGAATGGACGAGTCTGTTTGTCTTAAGCGCACTAAAAACCCGTCATTATCGGAGGAAGAGGTTGGGACTGTCAGTGGTGGGAAGAAAAAGGCTATCTAATTCAATCAATCATGATGGCGGCACCCACCCCGTTGACGCTGGCAACTATTAATGTTTGCAGCATAAAGTCAGATGCGGCAAGGTACACGGCCTTTCATTTTCTCGGCCAACTTGACGCCGACATTTTGTTTTTGCAGGAGACCAGGTTGACCGATATATCAACCTTGCATAAAGCAAGGCGGGAGTGGAGGCATGGACCCTCCTACTGGTCTCTTGCGGCCGAGCTGTATAGCGGGGTGGCGGTCCTTTTTAAGACCGCAGCGGTTGAATGCAGACGAGTGATCGAATTAGAAATGGGGAGATGCTTGATCCTAGATGTCTCCATGAGGGGACAAGAGCTTCGGCTCATTAACATCTATGGTTCCCAGTCCAAGTGGGACCGCAAATGTCTCTTCCTGAAGATCAAACCTTTTTTATTTTCGAGTCGGCAGGTGGTCTTCGGAGGGGATTTCAACAATGTCACGAGATCCTGTGATAGAGGAGGTTCCGGAGACCGGCTGGCTTATGACTGCATCGCGTTAAACAGGATAGTGAGTGAGGCTCGCCTGGTGGATGTCCACATCCGGCACAACCCGGGCGACACGGGATTCACCTTTTTTAGAGGTAGTCAGTGCAGGTCTAGGCTAGACAGGTTTTATTTGAAGGAGGAGGCCGTCTCTTCACCGTTGTCGGTTGTGGAGGTGGAGTTCTCCGATCACTGTTTGATTATGTTTTCTCTGAACGTTACAGAGACTCCTCGGATGGGAAGAGGTTATTGGAAGCTGAATTCGTCACTCCTTGAGGAAGAAGCTGTGAGACGGTCTTTTGAGGAATTCTTTCAGAGCCAGGTACCATTGCTGGGCCTAAGTAACAGTAAGTCAGAGTGGTGGGAGATGTTCAAACATCGGGTGGCGAGATTCTTCCGGCAGCTCTCGAACCTCAGAAGCCTGAACAGGGATCGCCTGTATCAGAGCCTGAGGAGGAAACTCGAGCGTCTTGTCTCGACTGGAGGTAGCCGCGAGGAGATCTCCAGAGTGAAGTCCTTGCTGAAGAGGTGTCAGTACGATAGGCACGCATCTTTGGTTTTCGAGAGGGACTACGGGAAGTACTGCTCGCCCGACCCTTACAGAAACTGTAAGATGTCAGTGAATAGTAAGATAGTGACGGGGCTGGTGGACAGTACGGGGTCCCTGAGAAGGTCCAGATCAGGGATCTTGGAGGTCGTCAGTTCCTACTACTCGCACCTCTTGGGAAGGAGGGAGCTTGATCGTGACGGGATGTCGGCTTTCCTGGCTGAATCCGTTCCTGAGCCAGGGGCTGACCTCTCGCTGGGCGATTTGGCAGAAGCGATCAAAGAAGAGGAAGTGAGACTGGCGATCGATGGGCTTAGGCCCAAAAAGTCGCCAGGTCCGGATGGCTTAACATCCGAGTTCTTTAGGACCTTTAGGGACTCTTTGGTCCCCCTCTTGACTCAGGTGTTTAACGAGTGTCTCTCCTCGGGCACTCTGCCGAGATCATTAAGGAGGTCAGCTTTGATCATTTTGTCAAAGGGTAAGGATCCGTCACGCATTGAGAACTGGCGTCCCATAGCACTTCTCAATGTGGACAGGAAGATTTTGGCTAAGATACTTTTCAACAGGCTGGTGAAGTTTGCACCCCGGCTCCTTTCGGAGGTTCAGCACTGTTGCGTTCCTGGCCGTAGCACTTTTAGTGCTGTTCTAGGTGTCCGAGAGGCCGTGGAGCAAGGCAGGGCAGGGCCTCTGGAAGGGGTTCTTGCTGACCCTGGATCAGGCAAAAGCCTTTGATCGGGTTAACCACGAGTACCTCTGGTCCACTCTTTTGAGGTATGGTCTGCCTGGAGGGTTTGTGGACTGGCTTAAGACCTTGTATGCAGGGGCTGAGACTTTCCCTCTGGTGAATGGGTGGATTGGACGACCTTTCGGGGTAGGATCCGGTGTCCGTCAGGGCTGTCCTCTTAGCCCTTTGCTTTACGCGTTTGCGATCGATCCCTTCCTCAGAAGGATCGATTGTGGACCGCTGGCGGGGGTGCGGATGGGCTGGGCGGCGCCGGAGGCTATCCTGAGGGTGGTGGCCTACGCGGACGATGTCACCGTCTTTGTTTCTTCGCAAGAGGAGGCAGTGGTGGTGATGTCAGAAGTGGAACGCTACTCGGAGGCATCCGGGTCCAAGGTCAACCAGGATAAGTGTGAGAGTCTCTGGCTGGGAGGCGGAGATCCCGGGTTTGATCTTCCGGACACCCTCCCCGAACCCCAAGAACATGCCAAAGTCCTGGGCATCGAATTCGGCCAGGGTGATTACCCCACGAAAAACTGGGAAGGCAGAATCAAAGGTGTCACCCAAAGAGTGGACCAATGGAGGGGTTGGTCTTTGACCCTGAGGGAAAGGGTTGGCCTGTGCAAAGCTTTCCTGCTCCCCTTGCTAATCTACCTGGGCAGCGTCTGTGTCTTGCCAGAGCCTCTCTGGACACGGGTCTACAGTCTGTTCTTCCAGATGTTATGGGGGAACAGACTGAACCTAGTCAAGCGGGAGGTCACTTACCGCACGAGGAGACTAGGGGGTTTGAATATGGTGAACCCCGTGGTGTTCCTAGTGAACACCTTCTTGAAAGTGAACGTGGCAAACCTCTGGAAAGAGAGGGCTCCTCCGTGGGTATTCTCCTGCAAGGGATGGTTTCAGCCTTTCTTCCAGGAATGGGAGACAGGGGGAAGATTGAAGGATCTTCGCACACCACACGGGCATCTCCCGGCTTATGTTACCCCGGTTCTGAAAATGATCCGCCGGTGGGGTCTGGGAATGTGGGAGGTGAGGTCCCTCCCAAGGAAACTCCTCGATATGAGGGTCTTGCTTTCTCATTTTCAGAGTCCATTGGCCCTCAAAGACTGCCCAAGTCGGGATCTGGAGGTTGGGTTGAGTTTGTTAAATTCTAGCAGGATCCCCGAGAAGTACTGGGACTTGACTTGGCGCTGCTTTCATGGTAAGCTGTATGTGAGGGACAATTTGAAGTTCAGGAGCTCCGAGGACAGGAATTGCCCCCGTGAGGCTTGTGCTAACGTGCTGGAAAGCATGGAGCACTTCCTGCTTCATTGTCCCTTTAATACAGAGGTGTACAACAGGGTGGGGGCTTCCATTGGTTGGCCGCGGCTGGCTACTCTGTCCTACGCCGGGTGGGCCTATGGAGCGTTCGGAGACCTTGGGAGAAGGGACCGAGACACTTTATTCATAGTCAGCGCAGTGGTCAGGTATTTCACGTGGAACGCACGAGTTTTAGTCTCGACGCAGAGTAAAATCCTCCATGTAGATGAAGTCTGTAGGAACATCCTAGGTGACCTGGTGAAGGTACGTTCTCTGGAGTATGAAAGACTGGGTGCCCGGAGGGCGGCCCGTCTCTGGAGGGGCTTTTCCTTCAGGGTGCCTTAGTCCGGTAGTACTCCTATATCCCGATGGTGGGCTGATGTCTTTCCACCCTAGATTTTTGTTTTGTATTTCTGTCTCCTGAATAGAAGGTTTGCCGGCATCGAACTTGAGCCTTGGATGGTGTGTAGGTTGTGTTCTGTATATATTGTATATAATGTATAATAGGGGGTTTTAGTTAGGTTGGGTGGGGGATTTGGGGGGGTTCTTCATCAGCGGTGATAAGAGGACTGATCTGGCCTGGTCCAGGCCCCGCCTGGGGAAAAACTTTGGGGCCTGATCCTAGCTCGGAGTAATCCTGAACTTTGTGGCCAGAGCTGGATCAGGGGTGGCGGGATAGTTAGTGTAGGGCTGTGTTTTATATAAAAAAAATGAATAAAAAAAATAATAAAAAAAAAAAAAAAAAAAAGTATATTAAAAAAATTACAAAAAAAAAAAAAATTAAAAATAAAAAAATACAAAAATATACAAAAAAAAAAAAGGTTTAAAATTGTTCATGTCACTATTGTATATATTGTTATTTTTGGTTTTCTGTGGTGTGAATGAGGTGCGGTAAGGGGGTGACTGTAAGGTCAGGCAGTGGGACCAGTAGGTTAGTGTTAGTGTCCGGTTGTATATACGTTATATTAGGTTTAGTGTTTTATTGTATATAATCTTGTATATAGGACGGTGTTTTATGTGTATATAGGACGGTGTGAGCGTTGTGTGGGATTGTATATAGTAGTATGAATGAAGCTGGGCCGGGGGTCTTATAGGTTTTATAATAGTTATTTCTTGTATATGTATATATTCCTGGGGGGATTTATTTTCTGTGATTTGTCGTCTTGTTTTGTTCTTATGTTCGGTGTCCTGTAATGTATTATTGTTCTGTCATGTACTGTATATATACAGGAGGAGTGGTACTGTGCAGTGTATATATACAGGACAGGAGGAGTGGTACTGTGCAGTGTATATATACAGGACAGGGGAAGTGGTATTGTGCAGTGTATATATACAGGACAGAAGGAGTGGTACTGTGCAGTGTATATATACAGGACAGGAGGAGGGGTACCGTGCAGTGTATATATACAGGACAGGAGGAGTGGTACTGTGCAGTGTATATATACAGGACAGGAGGAGTGGTACTATGCAGTGTATATATACAGGACAGGAGGAGTGGTACTGTGCAGTGTATATATACAGGACAGGAGGAGTGGTACTGTGCAGTGTATATATATACAGGACAGGAGGAGTGGTACTGTGCAGTGTATATATACAGGACAGGAGGAGTGGTACTGTGCAGTGTATATATACAGGACAGGAGGAGTGGTACTGTGCAGTGTATATATACAGGACAGGAGGAGTGGTACTGTGCAGTGTATATATACAGGAGGAGTGGTACTGTGCAGTGTATATATACAGGACAGGAGGAGGGGTACTGTGCAGTGTATATATACAGGACAGGGGAAGTGGTACTGTGCAGTGTATATATACAGGACAGGGGAAGTGGTACTGTGCAGTGTATATATACAGGACAGGAGGAGTGGTACCGTGCAGTGTATATATACAGGACAGGAGGAGTGGTACTGTGCAGTGTATATATACAGGACAGGAGGAGTGGTACTGTGCAGGGTATATATACAGGACAGGAGGAGTGGTACTGTGCAGTGTATATATACAGGAGGAGTGGTACTGTGCAGTGTATATATACAGGAGGAGTGGTACTGTGCAGTGTATATATACAGGACAGGGGAAGTGGTACTGTGCAGTGTATATATACAGGACAGGAGGAGTGGTACTGTGCAGGGTATATATACAGGACAGGAGGAGTGGTACTGTGCAGTGTATATATACAGGAGGAGTGGTACTGTGCAGTGTATATATACAGGAGGAGTGGTACTGTTCAGTGTATATATACAGGACAGGGGAATTGGTACTGTGCAGTGTATATATACAGGACAGGGGAAGTGGTACTGTGCAGTGTATATATACAGGACAGGAGGAGTGGTACTGTGCAGTGTATATATACAGGACAGGAGGAGTGGTACTGTGCAGTGTATATATACAGGACAGGAGGAGTGGTACTGTGCAGTGTATATATACAGGACAGGAGGAGTGGTACTGTGCAGTGTATATATACAGGACAGGAGGAGTGGTACTGTGCAGTGTATATATACAGGACAGGAGGAGTGGTACTGTGCAGTGTATATATACAGGACAGGAGGAGGGGTACTGTGCAATGTATATATACAGGACAGGAGGAGGGGTACCGTGCAGTGTATATATACAGGACAGGAGGAGTGGTACTGTGCAGTGTATATATACAGGACAGGAGGAGGGGTACTGTGCAGTGTATATATACAGGACAGGAGGAGTGGTACTGTGCAGTGCATATATACAGGAGGAGTGGTACTGTGCGGTGTATATATACAGGACAGGAGGAGTGGTACTGTGCAGTGGATATATACAGGAGGAGTGGTACCGTGCAGTGTATATATACAGGACAGGAGGAGTGGTACTGTGCAGTGTATATATACAGGACAGGAGGAGGGGTACTGTGCAGTGTATATATACAGGAGGAGTGGTACCGTGCAGTGTATATATACAGGACAGGAGGAGTGGTACTGTGCAGTGTATATATACAGGAGGAGTGGTACCGTGCAGTGTATATATACAGGACAGGAGGAGTGGTACTGTGCGGTGTATATATACAGGACAGGAGGAGTGGTACCGTGCAGTGGATATATACAGGAGGAGTGGTACCGTGCAATGTATATATACAGGACAGGAGGAGTGGTACCGTGCAGTGTATATATACAGGACAGGAGGAGTGGTACTGTGCAGTGTATATATACAGGACAGGAGGAGGGGTACTGTGCAGTGTATATATACAGGACAGGAGGAGTGGTACTGTGCAGTGTATATATACAGGACAGGAGGAGTGGTACTGTGCAGTGTATATATACAGGACAGGAGGAGTGATACTGTGCAGTGTATATATACAGGACAGGAGGAGGGGTACTGTGCAGTGTATATATACAGGACAGGAGGAGTGATACTGTGCAGTGTATATATACAGGACAGAAGGAGTGGTACTGTGCAGTGTATATATACAGGACAGGAGGAGTGGTACTGTGCAGTGTATATATACAGGAGGAGGGGTACTGTGCAGTGTATATATACAGGACAGGAGGAGTGGTACTGTACAGTGTATATATACAGGACAGGAGGAGTGGTACTGTGCAGTGTATATATACAGGACAGGAGGAGTGGTACCGTGCAGTGTATATATACAGGAGGAGTGGTACCGTGCAGTGTATATATACAGGACAGGAGGAGTGGTACCGTGCAGTGTATATATACAGGACAGGAGGAGTGATACTGTGCAGTGTATATATACAGGACAGGAGGAGTGGTACTGTGCAGTGTATATATATACAGGACAGGAGGAGTGGTACTGTGCAGTGTATATATATACAGGACAGGAGGAGTGGTACTGTGCAGTGTATATATACAGGACAGGAGGAGTGGTACTGTGCAGTGTATATATACAGGAGGAGTGGTACCGTGCAGTGTATATATACAGGACAGGAGGAGTGGTACCGTGCAGTGTATATATACAGGACAGGAGGAGTGGTACTGTGCAGTGTATATATACAGGAGGAGTGGTACTGTGCAGTGTATATATACAGGACAGGAGGAGTGGTACTGTGCAGTGTATATATACAGGACAGGAGGAGGGGTACTGTGCCGGGTATATATACAGGACAGGAGGAGTGGTACCGTGCAGTGTATATATACAGGACAGGAGGAGTGGTACCGTGCAGTGTATATATACAGGACAGGAGGAGTGGTACTGTGCGGTGTATATATACAGGAGGAGTGGTACCGTACAGCGTATATATACAGTACAGGAGGAGTGGTACTGTGCAGTGTATATATACAGGACAGGAGGAGTGGTACTGTGCAGTGGATATATACAGGAGGAGTGGTACCGTGCAGTGTATATATACAGGACAGGAGGAGTGGTACTGTGCAGTGTATATATACAGGACAGGAGGAGGGGTACTGTGCAGTGTATATATACAGGACAGGAGGAGTGATACTGTGCAGTGTATATATACAGGAGGAGTGGTACCGTACAGCGTATATATACAGGACAGGAGGAGTGGTACTGTGCAGTGTATATATACAGGAGGAGTGGTACCGTACAGCGTATATATACAGGACAGGAGGAGTGGTACTGTGCAGTGTATATATACAGGAGGAGTGGTACCGTACAGCGTATATATACAGGACAGGAGGAGTGGTACTGTGCAGTGTATATATACAGGACAGGAGGAGTGGTACTGTGCAGTGGATATATACAGGAGGAGTGGTACTGTGCAGTGTATATATACAGGACAGGGGAAGTGGTACTGTGCAGTGTATATATACAGGACAGGAGGAGTGGTACTGTGCAGGGTATATATACAGGACAGGAGGAGTGGTACTGTGCAGTGTATATATACAGGAGGAGTGGTACTGTGCAGTGTATATATACAGGAGGAGTGGTACTGTTCAGTGTATATATACAGGACAGGGGAATTGGTACTGTGCAGTGTATATATACAGGACAGGGGAAGTGGTACTGTGCAGTGTATATATACAGGACAGGAGGAGTGGTACTGTGCAGTGTATATATACAGGACAGGAGGAGTGGTACTGTGCAGTGTATATATACAGGACAGGAGGAGTGGTACTGTGCAGTGTATATATACAGGACAGGAGGAGTGGTACTGTGCAGTGTATATATACAGGACAGGAGGAGTGGTACTGTGCAGTGTATATATACAGGACAGGAGGAGTGGTACTGTGCAGTGTATATATACAGGACAGGAGGAGGGGTACTGTGCAATGTATATATACAGGACAGGAGGAGGGGTACCGTGCAGTGTATATATACAGGACAGGAGGAGTGGTACTGTGCAGTGTATATATACAGGACAGGAGGAGGGGTACTGTGCAGTGTATATATACAGGACAGGAGGAGTGGTACTGTGCAGTGCATATATACAGGAGGAGTGGTACTGTGCGGTGTATATATACAGGACAGGAGGAGTGGTACTGTGCAGTGGATATATACAGGAGGAGTGGTACCGTGCAGTGTATATATACAGGACAGGAGGAGTGGTACTGTGCAGTGTATATATACAGGACAGGAGGAGGGGTACTGTGCAGTGTATATATACAGGAGGAGTGGTACCGTGCAGTGTATATATAGAGGACAGGAGGAGTGGTACTGTGCAGTGTATATATACAGGAGGAGTGGTACCGTGCAGTGTATATATACAGGACAGGAGGAGTGGTACTGTGCGGTGTATATATACAGGACAGGAGGAGTGGTACTGTGCAGTGGATATATACAGGAGGAGTGGTACCGTGCAGTGTATATATACAGGACAGGAGGAGTGGTACCGTGCAGTGTATATATACAGGACAGGAGGAGTGGTACTGTGCAGTGTATATATACAGGACAGGAGGAGGGGTACTGTGCAGTGTATATATACAGGACAGGAGGAGTGGTACTGTGCAGTGTATATATACAGGACAGGAGGAGTGGTACTGTGCAGTGTATATATACAGGACAGGAGGAGTGATACTGTGCAGTGTATATATACAGGACAGGAGGAGGGGTACTGTGCAGTGTATATATACAGGACAGGAGGAGTGATACTGTGCAGTGTATATATACAGGACAGAAGGAGTGGTACTGTGCAGTGTATATATACAGGACAGGAGGAGTGGTACTGTGCAGTGTATATATACAGGAGGAGGGGTACTGTGCAGTGTATATATACAGGACAGGAGGAGTGGTACTGTACAGTGTATATATACAGGACAGGAGGAGTGGTACTGTGCAGTGTATATATACAGGACAGGAGGAGTGGTACCGTGCAGTGTATATATACAGGAGGAGTGGTACCGTGCAGTGTATATATACAGGACAGGAGGAGTGGTACCGTGCAGTGTATATATACAGGACAGGAGGAGTGATACTGTGCAGTGTATATATACAGGATAGGAGGAGTGGTACTGTGCAGTGTATATATACAGGACAGGAGGAGTGGTACTGTGCAGTGTATATATATACAGGACAGGAGGAGTGGTACTGTGCAGTGTATATATACAGGACAGGAGGAGTGGTACCGTGCAGTGTATATATACAGGAGGAGTGGTACCGTGCAGTGTATATATACAGGACAGGAGGAGTGGTACTGTGCAGTGTATATATACAGGACAGGAGGAGTGGTACTGTGCAGTGTATATATATACAGGACAGGAGGAGTGGTACTGTGCAGTGTATATATATATACAGGACAGGAGGAGTGGTACTGTGCAGTGTATATATACAGGACAGGAGGAGTGGTACTGTGCAGTGTATATATACAGGACAGGAGGAGTGGTACTGTGCAGTGTATATATATACAGGACAGGAGGAGTGGTACTGTGCAGTGTATATATATATATACAGGACAGGAGGAGTGGTACTGTGCAGTGTATATATACAGGACAGGAGGAGTGGTACTGTGCAGTGTATATATACAGGAGGAGTGGTACCGTGCAGTGTATATATACAGGACAGGAGGAGTGGTACCGTGCAGTGTATATATACAGGACAGGAGGAGTGATACTGTGCAGTGTATATATACAGGACAGGAGGAGTGGTACTGTGCAGTGTATATATATACAGGACAGGAGGAGTGGTACTGTGCAGTGTATATATACAGGAGGAGTGGTACTGTGCAGTGTATATATACAGGACAGGAGGAGTGGTACTGTGCAGTGTATATATACAGGACAGGAGGAGGGGTACTGTGCCGGGTATATATACAGGACAGGAGGAGTGGTACCGTGCAGTGTATATATACAGGACAGGAGGAGTGGTACCGTGCAGTGTATATATACAGGACAGGAGGAGTGGTACTGTGCGGTGTATATATACAGGAGGAGTGGTACCGTACAGCGTATATATACAGGACAGGAGGAGTGGTACTGTGCAGTGTATATATACAGGACAGGAGGAGGGGTACTGTGCAGTGTATATATACAGGACAGGAGGAGTGATACTGTGCAGTGTATATATACAGGAGGAGTGGTACCGTACAGCGTATATATACAGGACAGGAGGAGTGGTACTGTGCAGTGTATATATACAGGAGGAGTGGTACCGTACAGCGTATATATACAGGACAGGAGGAGTGGTACTGTGCAGTGTATATATACAGGAGGAGTGGTACCGTACAGCGTATATATACAGGACAGGAGGAGTGGTACTGTGCAGTGTATATATACAGGACAGGAGGAGTGGTACTGTGCAGTGGATATATACAGGAGGAGTGGTACCGTGCAATGTATATATACAGGACAGGAGGAGTGGTACTGTGCAGTGTATATATACAGGACAGGAGGAGGGGTACTGTGCAGTGTATATATACAGGACAGGAGGAGTGATACTGTGCAGTGTATATATACAGGACAGAAGGAGTGGTACTGTGCAGTGTATATATACAGGACAGGAGGAGTGGTACTGTGCAGTGTATATATACAGGAGGAGTGGTACTGTGCAGTGTATATATACAGGACAGGAGGAGTGGTACTATGCAGTGTATATATACAGGACAGGAGGAGTGGTACCGTGCAGTGTATATATACAGGACAGGAGGAGTGGTACTGTGCAGTGTATATATACAGGACAGGAGGAGTGGTACTGTGCAGTGTATATATACAGGAGGAGTGGTACTGTGCAGTGTATATATACAGGACAGGAGGAGTGGTACTGTGCAGTGTATATATACAGGACAGGAGGAGTGGTACTGTGCAGTGTATATATACAGGACAGGAGGAGTGGTACTGTGCAGTGTATATATACAGGACAGGAGGAGGGGTACTGTGCAGTGTATATATACAGGACAGGAGGAGTGGTACTGTGCAGTGTATATATACAGGACAGGAGGAGTGGTACTGTGCAGTGTATATATACAGGAGGAGTGGTACTGTGCAGTGTATATATACAGGACAGGAGGAGTGGTACTGCGCAGTGTATATATACAGGAGGAGTGGTACTGTGCAGTGTATATATACAGGAGGAGTGGTACTGTGCAGTGTATATATACAGGACAGGAGGAGTGGTACTGCGCAGTGTATATATACAGGACAGGAGGAGTGGTACTGCGCAGTGTATATATACAGGACAGGAGGAGTGGTACTGCGCAGTGTATATATACAGGACAGGAGGAGTGGTACTGTGCAGTGTATATATACAGGACAGGAGGAGTGGTACTGTGCAGTGTATATATACAGGACAGGAGGAGTGGTGCTGTGCAGTGTATATATATACAGGACAGGAGGAGTGGTACTGTGCAGTGTATATATACAGGACAGGAGGAGTGGTACTGTGCAGTGTATATATACAGGACAGGAGGAGTGGTGCTGTGCAGTGTATATATATACAGGACAGGAGGAGTGGTACTGTGCAGTGTATATATACAGGACAGGAGGAGTGGTACTGTGCAGTGTATATATACAGGACAGGAGGAGTGGTACTGTGCAGTGTATATATACAGGACAGGAGGAGTGGTACTGTGCAGGGTATATATACAGGACAGGAGGAGTGGTACTGTGCAGTGTATATATACAGGACAGGAGGAGCGGTACTGTGCAGTGTATACATACAGGACAGGAGGAGTGGTACTGTGCAGTGTATATATACAGGAGGAGCTGTACTGTGCAGTGTATATATACAGGACAGGAGGAGTGGTACTGTGCAGTGTATATATACAGGACAGGAGGAGCGGTACCGTGCAGTGTATATATACAGGACAGGAGGAGTGGTACTGTGCAGTGTATATATACAGGACAGGAGGAGTGGTACCGTGCAGTGTATATATACAGGACAGGAGGAGTGGTACCGTGCAGTATATATACAGGACAGGAGGAGTGGTACTGTGCAGTGTATATATACAGGACAGGAGGAGTGGTACTGTGCAGTGTATATACACAGGACCTGAGGAGTGGTACTATGCAGTGTATATATACAGGACAGGAGGAGCTGTACTGTGCAGTGTATATATACAGGACAGGAGGAGTGGTACTGTGCAGCGTATATACAGGAGGAGTGGTACTGTGCAGTGTATATATACAGGACAGGAGGAGTGGTACCGTGCAGTGTATATATACAGGACAGGAGGAGTGGTACTGTGCAGTGTATATATACAGGACAGGAGGAGTGGTACCGTGCAGTGTATATATACAGGACAGGAGGAGTGGTACCGTGCAGTATATATACAGGACAGGAGGAGTGGTACTGTGCAGTGTATATATACAGGACAGGAGGAGTGGTACTGTGCAGTGTATATACACAGGACCTGAGGAGTGGTACTATGCAGTGTATATATACAGGACAGGAGGAGTGGTGCTGTGCAGTGTATATATACAGGACAGGAGGAGTGGTACTGTGCAGCGTATATACAGGAGGAGTGGTACTGTGCAGTGTATATATACAGGACAGGAGGAGTGGTACCGTGCAGTGTATATATACAGGACAGGAGGAGTGGTACTGTGCAGTGTATATATACAGGACAGGAGGAGTGGTGCTGTGCAGTGTATATATACAGGACAGGAGGAGTGGTACTGTGCAGTGTATATATACAGGACAGGAGGAGTGGTACTGTGCAGTGTATATATACAGGACAGGAGGAGTGGTACTGTGCAGTGTATATATACAGGACAGCAGGAGTGGTGCTGTGCAGTGTATATATATAGGACAGGAGGAGTGGTACTGTGCAGTGTATATATACAGGACAGGAGGAGTGGTACTGTGCAGTGTATATATACAGGACAGGAGGAGTGGTACTGTGCAGTGTATATATACAGGACAGGAGGAGTGGTACCGTGCAGTGTATATATACAGGACAGGAGGAGTGGTACTGTGCAGTGTATATATACAGGACAGGAGGAGTGGTACTGTGCAGTGTATATATACAGGACAGGAGGAGTGGTACTGTGCAGTGTATATATACAGGAGGAGTGGTACTGTGCAGTGTATATATACAGGAGGAGTGGTACTGTGCAGTGTATATATACAGGACAGGAGGAGTGGTACTGTGCAGTGTATATATACAGGACAGGAGGAGTGGTACTGTGCAGTGTATATATACAGGACAGGAGGAGTGGTACTGTGCAGTGTATATATACAGGACAGGAGGAGTGGTACTGTGCAGTGTATATATACAGGACAGGAGGAGTGGTACTGTGCAGTGTATATATACAGGACAGCAGGAGTGGTGCTGTGCAGTGTATATATATAGGACAGGAGGAGTGGTACTGTGCAGTGTATATATACAGGACAGGAGAAGCGGTACTGTGCAGTGTATATATACAGGACAGGAGGAGTGGTACTGTGCAGTGTATATATACAGGACAGGGGAAGTGGTACTGTGCAGTGTATATATACAGGACAGGAGGAGTGGTACCGTGCAGTGTATATATACAGGACAGGAGGAGTGGTACTGTGCAGTGTATATATACAGGAGGAGTGGTACTGTGCAGTGTATATATACAGGAGGAGTGGTACTGTGCAGTGTATATATACAGGACAGGGGAAGTGGTACTGTGCAGTGTATATATACAGGACAGGAGGAGTGGTACTGTGCAGGGTATATATACAGGACAGGAGGAGTGGTACTGTGCAGTGTATATATACAGGAGGAGTGGTACTGTGCAGTGTATATATACAGGAGGAGTGGTACTGTTCAGTGTATATATACAGGACAGGGGAATTGGTACTGTGCAGTGTATATATACAGGACAGGGGAAGTGGTACTGTGCAGTGTATATATACAGGACAGGAGGAGTGGTACTGTGCAGTGTATATATACAGGACAGGAGGAGTGGTACTGTGCAGTGTATATATACAGGACAGGAGGAGTGGTACTGTGCAGTGTATATATACAGGACAGGAGGAGTGGTACTGTGCAGTGTATATATACAGGACAGGAGGAGTGGTACTGTGCAGTGTATATATACAGGACAGGAGGAGTGGTACTGTGCAGTGTATATATACAGGACAGGAGGAGGGGTACTGTGCAATGTATATATACAGGACAGGAGGAGGGGTACCGTGCAGTGTATATATACAGGACAGGAGGAGTGGTACTGTGCAGTGTATATATACAGGACAGGAGGAGGGGTACTGTGCAGTGTATATATACAGGACAGGAGGAGTGGTACTGTGCAGTGCATATATACAGGAGGAGTGGTACTGTGCGGTGTATATATACAGGACAGGAGGAGTGGTACTGTGCAGTGGATATATACAGGAGGAGTGGTACCGTGCAGTGTATATATACAGGACAGGAGGAGTGGTACTGTGCAGTGTATATATACAGGACAGGAGGAGGGGTACTGTGCAGTGTATATATACAGGAGGAGTGGTACCGTGCAGTGTATATATACAGGACAGGAGGAGTGGTACTGTGCAGTGTATATATACAGGAGGAGTGGTACCGTGCAGTGTATATATACAGGACAGGAGGAGTGGTACTGTGCGGTGTATATATACAGGACAGGAGGAGTGGTACCGTGCAGTGGATATATACAGGAGGAGTGGTACCGTGCAATGTATATATACAGGACAGGAGGAGTGGTACCGTGCAGTGTATATATACAGGACAGGAGGAGTGGTACTGTGCAGTGTATATATACAGGACAGGAGGAGGGGTACTGTGCAGTGTATATATACAGGACAGGAGGAGTGGTACTGTGCAGTGTATATATACAGGACAGGAGGAGTGGTACTGTGCAGTGTATATATACAGGACAGGAGGAGTGATACTGTGCAGTGTATATATACAGGACAGGAGGAGGGGTACTGTGCAGTGTATATATACAGGACAGGAGGAGTGATACTGTGCAGTGTATATATACAGGACAGAAGGAGTGGTACTGTGCAGTGTATATATACAGGACAGGAGGAGTGGTACTGTGCAGTGTATATATACAGGAGGAGGGGTACTGTGCAGTGTATATATACAGGACAGGAGGAGTGGTACTGTACAGTGTATATATACAGGACAGGAGGAGTGGTACTGTGCAGTGTATATATACAGGACAGGAGGAGTGGTACCGTGCAGTGTATATATACAGGAGGAGTGGTACCGTGCAGTGTATATATACAGGACAGGAGGAGTGGTACCGTGCAGTGTATATATACAGGACAGGAGGAGTGATACTGTGCAGTGTATATATACAGGACAGGAGGAGTGGTACTGTGCAGTGTATATATATACAGGACAGGAGGAGTGGTACTGTGCAGTGTATATATATACAGGACAGGAGGAGTGGTACTGTGCAGTGTATATATACAGGACAGGAGGAGTGGTACTGTGCAGTGTATATATACAGGAGGAGTGGTACCGTGCAGTGTATATATACAGGACAGGAGGAGTGGTACCGTGCAGTGTATATATACAGGACAGGAGGAGTGGTACTGTGCAGTGTATATATACAGGAGGAGTGGTACTGTGCAGTGTATATATACAGGACAGGAGGAGTGGTACTGTGCAGTGTATATATACAGGACAGGAGGAGGGGTACTGTGCCGGGTATATATACAGGACAGGAGGAGTGGTACCGTGCAGTGTATATATACAGGACAGGAGGAGTGGTACCGTGCAGTGTATATATACAGGACAGGAGGAGTGGTACTGTGCGGTGTATATATACAGGAGGAGTGGTACCGTACAGCGTATATATACAGTACAGGAGGAGTGGTACTGTGCAGTGTATATATACAGGACAGGAGGAGTGGTACTGTGCAGTGGATATATACAGGAGGAGTGGTACCGTGCAGTGTATATATACAGGACAGGAGGAGTGGTACTGTGCAGTGTATATATACAGGACAGGAGGAGGGGTACTGTGCAGTGTATATATACAGGACAGGAGGAGTGATACTGTGCAGTGTATATATACAGGAGGAGTGGTACCGTACAGCGTATATATACAGGACAGGAGGAGTGGTACTGTGCAGTGTATATATACAGGAGGAGTGGTACCGTACAGCGTATATATACAGGACAGGAGGAGTGGTACTGTGCAGTGTATATATACAGGAGGAGTGGTACCGTACAGCGTATATATACAGGACAGGAGGAGTGGTACTGTGCAGTGTATATATACAGGACAGGAGGAGTGGTACTGTGCAGTGGATATATACAGGAGGAGTGGTACTGTGCAGTGTATATATACAGGACAGGGGAAGTGGTACTGTGCAGTGTATATATACAGGACAGGAGGAGTGGTACTGTGCAGGGTATATATACAGGACAGGAGGAGTGGTACTGTGCAGTGTATATATACAGGAGGAGTGGTACTGTGCAGTGTATATATACAGGAGGAGTGGTACTGTTCAGTGTATATATACAGGACAGGGGAATTGGTACTGTGCAGTGTATATATACAGGACAGGGGAAGTGGTACTGTGCAGTGTATATATACAGGACAGGAGGAGTGGTACTGTGCAGTGTATATATACAGGACAGGAGGAGTGGTACTGTGCAGTGTATATATACAGGACAGGAGGAGTGGTACTGTGCAGTGTATATATACAGGACAGGAGGAGTGGTACTGTGCAGTGTATATATACAGGACAGGAGGAATGGTACTGTGCAGTGTATATATACAGGACAGGAGGAGTGGTACTGTGCAGTGTATATATACAGGACAGGAGGAGGGGTACTGTGCAATGTATATATACAGGACAGGAGGAGGGGTACCGTGCAGTGTATATATACAGGACAGGAGGAGTGGTACTGTGCAGTGTATATATACAGGACAGGAGGAGGGGTACTGTGCAGTGTATATATACAGGACAGGAGGAGTGGTACTGTGCAGTGCATATATACAGGAGGAGTGGTACTGTGCGGTGTATATATACAGGACAGGAGGAGTGGTACTGTGCAGTGGATATATACAGGAGGAGTGGTACCGTGCAGTGTATATATACAGGACAGGAGGAGTGGTACTGTGCAGTGTATATATACAGGACAGGAGGAGGGGTACTGTGCAGTGTATATATACAGGAGGAGTGGTACCGTGCAGTGTATATATAGAGGACAGGAGGAGTGGTACTGTGCAGTGTATATATACAGGAGGAGTGGTACCGTGCAGTGTATATATACAGGACAGGAGGAGTGGTACTGTGCGGTGTATATATACAGGACAGGAGGAGTGGTACTGTGCAGTGGATATATACAGGAGGAGTGGTACCGTGCAGTGTATATATACAGGACAGGAGGAGTGGTACCGTGCAGTGTATATATACAGGACAGGAGGAGTGGTACTGTGCAGTGTATATATACAGGACAGGAGGAGGGGTACTGTGCAGTGTATATATACAGGACAGGAGGAGTGGTACTGTGCAGTGTATATATACAGGACAGGAGGAGTGGTACTGTGCAGTGTATATATACAGGACAGGAGGAGTGATACTGTGCAGTGTATATATACAGGACAGGAGGAGGGGTACTGTGCAGTGTATATATACAGGACAGGAGGAGTGATACTGTGCAGTGTATATATACAGGACAGAAGGAGTGGTACTGTGCAGTGTATATATACAGGACAGGAGGAGTGGTACTGTGCAGTGTATATATACAGGAGGAGGGGTACTGTGCAGTGTATATATACAGGACAGGAGGAGTGGTACTGTACAGTGTATATATACAGGACAGGAGGAGTGGTACTGTGCAGTGTATATATACAGGACAGGAGGAGTGGTACCGTGCAGTGTATATATACAGGAGGAGTGGTACCGTGCAGTGTATATATACAGGACAGGAGGAGTGGTACCGTGCAGTGTATATATACAGGACAGGAGGAGTGATACTGTGCAGTGTATATATACAGGATAGGAGGAGTGGTACTGTGCAGTGTATATATACAGGACAGGAGGAGTGGTACTGTGCAGTGTATATATATACAGGACAGGAGGAGTGGTACTGTGCAGTGTATATATACAGGACAGGAGGAGTGGTACCGTGCAGTGTATATATACAGGAGGAGTGGTACCGTGCAGTGTATATATACAGGACAGGAGGAGTGGTACTGTGCAGTGTATATATACAGGACAGGAGGAGTGGTACTGTGCAGTGTATATATATACAGGACAGGAGGAGTGGTACTGTGCAGTGTATATATATATACAGGACAGGAGGAGTGGTACTGTGCAGTGTATATATACAGGACAGGAGGAGTGGTACTGTGCAGTGTATATATACAGGACAGGAGGAGTGGTACTGTGCAGTGTATATATATACAGGACAGGAGGAGTGGTACTGTGCAGTGTATATATATATATACAGGACAGGAGGAGTGGTACTGTGCAGTGTATATATACAGGACAGGAGGAGTGGTACTGTGCAGTGTATATATACAGGAGGAGTGGTACCGTGCAGTGTATATATACAGGACAGGAGGAGTGGTACCGTGCAGTGTATATATACAGGACAGGAGGAGTGATACTGTGCAGTGTATATATACAGGACAGGAGGAGTGGTACTGTGCAGTGTATATATATACAGGACAGGAGGAGTGGTACTGTGCAGTGTATATATACAGGAGGAGTGGTACTGTGCAGTGTATATATACAGGACAGGAGGAGTGGTACTGTGCAGTGTATATATACAGGACAGGAGGAGGGGTACTGTGCCGGGTATATATACAGGACAGGAGGAGTGGTACCGTGCAGTGTATATATACAGGACAGGAGGAGTGGTACCGTGCAGTGTATATATACAGGACAGGAGGAGTGGTACTGTGCGGTGTATATATACAGGAGGAGTGGTACCGTACAGCGTATATATACAGGACAGGAGGAGTGGTACTGTGCAGTGTATATATACAGGACAGGAGGAGGGGTACTGTGCAGTGTATATATACAGGACAGGAGGAGTGATACTGTGCAGTGTATATATACAGGAGGAGTGGTACCGTACAGCGTATATATACAGGACAGGAGGAGTGGTACTGTGCAGTGTATATATACAGGAGGAGTGGTACCGTACAGCGTATATATACAGGACAGGAGGAGTGGTACTGTGCAGTGTATATATACAGGAGGAGTGGTACCGTACAGCGTATATATACAGGACAGGAGGAGTGGTACTGTGCAGTGTATATATACAGGACAGGAGGAGTGGTACTGTGCAGTGGATATATACAGGAGGAGTGGTACCGTGCAATGTATATATACAGGACAGGAGGAGTGGTACTGTGCAGTGTATATATACAGGACAGGAGGAGGGGTACTGTGCAGTGTATATATACAGGACAGGAGGAGTGATACTGTGCAGTGTATATATACAGGACAGAAGGAGTGGTACTGTGCAGTGTATATATACAGGACAGGAGGAGTGGTACTGTGCAGTGTATATATACAGGAGGAGTGGTACTGTGCAGTGTATATATACAGGACAGGAGGAGTGGTACTATGCAGTGTATATATACAGGACAGGAGGAGTGGTACCGTGCAGTGTATATATACAGGACAGGAGGAGTGGTACTGTGCAGTGTATATATACAGGACAGGAGGAGTGGTACTGTGCAGTGTATATATACAGGAGGAGTGGTACTGTGCAGTGTATATATACAGGACAGGAGGAGTGGTACTGTGCAGTGTATATATACAGGACAGGAGGAGTGGTACTGTGCAGTGTATATATACAGGACAGGAGGAGTGGTACTGTGCAGTGTATATATACAGGACAGGAGGAGGGGTACTGTGCAGTGTATATATACAGGACAGGAGGAGTGGTACTGTGCAGTGTATATATACAGGACAGGAGGAGTGGTACTGTGCAGTGTATATATACAGGAGGAGTGGTACTGTGCAGTGTATATATACAGGACAGGAGGAGTGGTACTGCGCAGTGTATATATACAGGAGGAGTGGTACTGTGCAGTGTATATATACAGGAGGAGTGGTACTGTGCAGTGTATATATACAGGACAGGAGGAGTGGTACTGCGCAGTGTATATATACAGGACAGGAGGAGTGGTACTGCGCAGTGTATATATACAGGACAGGAGGAGTGGTACTGCGCAGTGTATATATACAGGACAGGAGGAGTGGTACTGTGCAGTGTATATATACAGGACAGGAGGAGTGGTACTGTGCAGTGTATATATACAGGACAGGAGGAGTGGTGCTGTGCAGTGTATATATATACAGGACAGGAGGAGTGGTACTGTGCAGTGTATATATACAGGACAGGAGGAGTGGTACTGTGCAGTGTATATATACAGGACAGGAGGAGTGGTGCTGTGCAGTGTATATATATACAGGACAGGAGGAGTGGTACTGTGCAGTGTATATATACAGGACAGGAGGAGTGGTACTGTGCAGTGTATATATACAGGACAGGAGGAGTGGTACTGTGCAGTGTATATATACAGGACAGGAGGAGTGGTACTGTGCAGGGTATATATACAGGACAGGAGGAGTGGTACTGTGCAGTGTATATATACAGGACAGGAGGAGCGGTACTGTGCAGTGTATACATACAGGACAGGAGGAGTGGTACTGTGCAGTGTATATATACAGGAGGAGCTGTACTGTGCAGTGTATATATACAGGACAGGAGGAGTGGTACTGTGCAGTGTATATATACAGGACAGGAGGAGCGGTACCGTGCAGTGTATATATACAGGACAGGAGGAGTGGTACTGTGCAGTGTATATATACAGGACAGGAGGAGTGGTACCGTGCAGTGTATATATACAGGACAGGAGGAGTGGTACCGTGCAGTATATATACAGGACAGGAGGAGTGGTACTGTGCAGTGTATATATACAGGACAGGAGGAGTGGTACTGTGCAGTGTATATACACAGGACCTGAGGAGTGGTACTATGCAGTGTATATATACAGGACAGGAGGAGCTGTACTGTGCAGTGTATATATACAGGACAGGAGGAGTGGTACTGTGCAGCGTATATACAGGAGGAGTGGTACTGTGCAGTGTATATATACAGGACAGGAGGAGTGGTACCGTGCAGTGTATATATACAGGACAGGAGGAGTGGTACTGTGCAGTGTATATATACAGGACAGGAGGAGTGGTACCGTGCAGTGTATATATACAGGACAGGAGGAGTGGTACCGTGCAGTATATATACAGGACAGGAGGAGTGGTACTGTGCAGTGTATATATACAGGACAGGAGGAGTGGTACTGTGCAGTGTATATACACAGGACCTGAGGAGTGGTACTATGCAGTGTATATATACAGGACAGGAGGAGTGGTGCTGTGCAGTGTATATATACAGGACAGGAGGAGTGGTACTGTGCAGCGTATATACAGGAGGAGTGGTACTGTGCAGTGTATATATACAGGACAGGAGGAGTGGTACCGTGCAGTGTATATATACAGGACAGGAGGAGTGGTACTGTGCAGTGTATATATACAGGACAGGAGGAGTGGTGCTGTGCAGTGTATATATACAGGACAGGAGGAGTGGTACTGTGCAGTGTATATATACAGGACAGGAGGAGTGGTACTGTGCAGTGTATATATACAGGACAGGAGGAGTGGTACTGTGCAGTGTATATATACAGGACAGCAGGAGTGGTGCTGTGCAGTGTATATATATAGGACAGGAGGAGTGGTACTGTGCAGTGTATATATACAGGACAGGAGGAGTGGTACTGTGCAGTGTATATATACAGGACAGGAGGAGTGGTACTGTGCAGTGTATATATACAGGACAGGAGGAGTGGTACCGTGCAGTGTATATATACAGGACAGGAGGAGTGGTACTGTGCAGTGTATATATACAGGACAGGAGGAGTGGTACTGTGCAGTGTATATATACAGGACAGGAGGAGTGGTACTGTGCAGTGTATATATACAGGACAGGAGGAGTGGTACTGTGCAGTGTATATATACAGGAGGAGTGGTACTGTGCAGTGTATATATACAGGAGGAGTGGTACTGTGCAGTGTATATATACAGGACAGGAGGAGTGGTACTGTGCAGTGTATATATACAGGACAGGAGGAGTGGTACTGTGCAGTGTATATATACAGGACAGGAGGAGTGGTACTGTGCAGTGTATATATACAGGACAGGAGGAGTGGTACTGTGCAGTGTATATATACAGGACAGGAGGAGTGGTACTGTGCAGTGTATATATACAGGACAGCAGGAGTGGTGCTGTGCAGTGTATATATATAGGACAGGAGGAGTGGTACTGTGCAGTGTATATATACAGGACAGGAGAAGCGGTACTGTGCAGTGTATATATACAGGACAGGAGGAGTGGTACTGTGCAGTGTATATATACAGGACAGGAGGAGTGGTACTGTGCAGTGTATATATACAGGACAGGAGGAGTGGTACTGTGCAGTGTATATATACAGGACAGGAGGAGCGGTACTGTGCAGTGTATATATACAGGACAGCAGGAGTGGTGCTGTGCAGTGTATATATATAGGACAGGAGGAGTGGTACTGTGCAGTGTATATATACAGGACAGGAGGAGTGGTACTGTGCAGTGTATATATACAGGACAGGAGGAGCGGTACTGTGCAGTGTATATATACAGGACAGCAGGAGTGGTGCTGTGCAGTGTATATATATAGGACAGGAGGAGTGGTACTGTGCAGTGTATATATACAGGACAGGAGGAGTGGTACTGTGCAGTGTATATATACAGGACAGGAGGAGTGGTACTGTGCAGTGTATATATACAGGAGGAGTGGTACTGTGCAGTGTATATATACAGGACAGGAGGAGTGGTACTGTGCAGTGTATATATACAGGAGGAGTGGTACTGTGCAGTGTATATATACAGGAGGAGTGGTACTGTGCAGTGTATATATACAGGACAGGAGGAGTGGTACTGCGCAGTGTATATATACAGGACAGGAGGAGTGGTACTGCGCAGTGTATATATACAGGACAGGAGGAGTGGTACTGTGCAGTGTATATATACAGGACAGGAGGAGTGGTACTGTGCAGTGTATATATACAGGAGGAGTGGTACTGTGCAGTGTATATATACAGGAGGAGTGGTACTGTGCAGTGTATATATACAGGACAGGAGGAGTGGTACTGTGCAGTGTATATATACAGGACAGGAGGAGTGGTACTGTGCAGTGTATATATACAGGACAGGAGGAGTGGTACTGTGCAGTGTATATATACAGGACAGGAGGAGTGGTACTGTGCAGTGTATATATACAGGACAGGAGGAGTGGTACTGTGCAGTGTATATATACAGGACAGGAGGAGTGGTGCTGTGCAGTGTATATATATACAGGACAGGAGGAGTGGTACTGTGCAGTGTATATATACAGGACAGGAGGAGTGGTACTGTGCAGTGTATATATACAGGACAGGAGGAGTGGTGCTGTGCAGTGTATATATATGCAGGACAGGAGGAGTGGTACTGTGCAGTGTATATATACAGGACAGGAGGAGTGGTACTGTGCAGTGTATATATACAGGACAGGAGGAGTGGTACTGTGCAGTGTATATATACAGGACAGGAGGAGTGGTACTGTGCAGGGTATATATACAGGACAGGAGGAGTGGTACTGTGCAGTGTATATATACAGGAGGAGCTGTACTGTGCAGTGTATATATACAGGACAGGAGGAGTGGTACTGTGCAGTGTATATATACAGGACAGGAGGAGCGGTACCGTGCAGTGTATATATACAGGACAGGAGGAGTGGTACTGTGCAGTGTATATATACAGGACAGGAGGAGTGGTACCGTGCAGTGTATATATACAGGACAGGAGGAGTGGTACCGTGCAGTATATATACAGGACAGGAGGAGTGGTACTGTGCAGTGTATATATACAGGACAGGAGGAGTGGTACTGTGCAGTGTATATACACAGGACCTGAGGAGTGGTACTATGCAGTGTATATATACAGGACAGGAGGAGCGGTACTGTGCAGTGTATATATACAGGACAGCAGGAGTGCTGCTGTGCAGTGTATATATATAGGACAGGAGGAGTGGTACTGTGCAGTGTATATATACAGGACAGGAGGAGTGGTACTGTGCAGTGTATATATACAGGACAGGAGGAGTGGTACTGTGCAGTGTATATATACAGGAGGAGTGGTACTGTGCAGTGTATATATACAGGAGGAGTGGTACTGTGCAGTGTATAGTGGAGGACTATATGGGGCCATTATACTGGACACTGGTTGGCCTGCGACTTTGTCCAAGTATTACATTTTGGTCCTCTAGTGTGTTTGACATATATATTTTTTTATTTTTCACAGTACAGACCAAAAGTTTGGACACACCTTCTCATTTAAAGATTTTTCTGTATTTTCATGACTTTGAAAATTGTACATTCACACTGAAGGCATCAAAACTATGAATTACCACATGTGGAATTATATACTTAACAAAAAAGTGTGAAACAACTGAAAATATGTCTTATATTCTAGGTTCTTCACAGTAGCCCCCTTTTGCTTTGATGACTGCTTTGCACACTCTTGGCATTCTCTTGATGAGCTTCAAGAGGTAGTCACCGGAAATGGTCTTCCAACAATCTTGAAGGAGTTCCCAGAGATGCTGAGCACTTGTTGGCCCTTTTGCCTTCACTCTGCGGTCCAGCTCACCCCAAACCATCTCGATTGGGTTCAGGTCTGGTGACTGTGGAGGCCAGGTCATCTGGCGTAGCCCCCCATCACTCTCCTTCTTGGTCAAATAGCCCTTACACAGCCTGGAGGTGTTTGGGGTCATTGTCCTGTTGAAAAATAAATGATGGTCCAACTAAACGCAAACCGGATGGAATAGCATGCCGCTGCAAGATGCTGTGGTAGCCATGCTGGTTCAGTATGCCTTCAATTTTGAATAAATCCCCAACAGTGTCACCAGCAAAGCCCCCCCACACCATCACACCTCCTCCTCCATGCTTCACGGTGGGAACCAGGCATGTAGAGTCCATCCGTTCACCTTTTCTGCGTTGCACAAAGACACGGTGGTTGGAACCAAAGATCTCAAATTTGGACTCATCAGACCAAAGCACAGATTTCCACTGGTCTAATGTCCATTCCTTGTGTTCTTTAGCCCAAACAAGTCTCTTCTGCTTGTTGCCTGTCCTTAGCAGTGGTTTCCTAGCAGCTATTTTACCATGAAGGCCTGCTGCACAAAGTCTCCTCTTAACAGTTGTTGCAGAGATGTGTCTGCTGCTAGAACTCTGTGTGGCATTGACCTGGTCTCTAATCTGAGCTGCTGTTAACCTGCGATTTCTGAGGCTGGTGACTCGGATAAACTTATCCTCAGAAGCAGAGGTGACTCTTGGTCTTCCTTTCCTGGGGCGGTCCTCATGTGAGCCAGTTTCTTTGTAGCGCTTGATGGTTTTTACAACTGCACTTGGGGACACTTTCAAAGTTTTCCCAATTTTTCGGACTGACTGACCTTCATTTCTTAAAGTAATGATGGCCACTCGTTTTTCTTTACTTAGCTGCTTTTTTCTTGCCACAATACAAATTCTAACAGTCTATTCAGTAGGACTATCAGCTGTGTATCCACCTGACTTCTGCACAACACAACTGATGGTCCCAACCCCATTTCTAAAGCAAGAAATCCCACTTATTAAACCTGGCAGGGCACACCTGTGAAGTGAAAACCATTTCCGGTGACGACCTCTTGAAGCTCATCAAGAGAATGCCGAGAGTGTGCAAAGCAGTCATCACAGCAAAAGGTGGCTACTGTGAAGACCCTAGAATATAAGACATATTTTCAGTTGTTTCACACTTTTTTGTTAAGTATATAATTCCACATGTGGTAATTCATAGTTTTGATGCCTTCAGTGTGAATGTACAATTTTCATAGTTATGAAAATACAGAAAAATATTTAAATTAGAAGGTGTGTGCAGTCTCCCAGAAGGAAGCGTCAGTCTCCCAGCAGGAGGCGCCGCTCATCTCCATAGTCACGCTCCGAAGTCCATACAGCACACAGAACATGGAGCGACGCGCGTTGTCGTTACCCTGCTCTCGTTTTTGAGGCTCACAGATCTTTCATTCTATGGGGCCCCTTCCCCATTTGGAAGATTCAGGGGTTGTAGTTGTGACCATACAGCCTAAAATCTTAATAAGCCAGACGTTTTGTTAATTCAAGAGAAATACACTATTGTGTTGTGTTGTCTTATAAATGTATTTGTATTTCTCTTTCTGATCAAAAAGGTCATAGTATTTGTATAACCCTGAATGTTGAAAATTATTTGTTTGGAAACAATCATGTTTACTATGCTAATGACAAATTGTGCTAAGTCTCCTGAAAGTTTATTTACAATAGCCCCTGTGATTCCAACTATGTAAATAGATTAGCTCAAACAATGATAGCTGAGCCCTGCTCCTTTACCTCTGACATGTGACTAATGACTCTTGACCTGTGGATGTGTACTTAAAAAGCACACATGTGCTTCTGTAGCAGTCAGACTTGAAACAGAGATTGGAGAAAGACTTTACAAGGAGAATGAGAGACATTCTTCAGGACAGTAGATGGATTGCATGACATTACCCAAAGTGACACAGATTTGTATTCTACATGATTCTAGCCTAAAGGTGACTGGAAAGATACAGATCTGCTCCATTAACCATCAGGGAGACCATGGATACATTTGGAGAGACCAGGTTGGGACGATGAAGTCACTTGGCCCCATGGATATGTTGTTTGGGGTTGCTAGGAGGGACCCACCGGTCATCTGGCTCTATGGAAACTCTCGGAGAGGCCAGGTTGGGACCCTCGAGTCTCCTGGTCTTGTACCTTGATGGACTGCTAGTTTCCTAATCTTGCCACTACCTCCTCTCTGTGGGGGCCTGCCAGAAGCAGGGGGCCACTGGTTGAGGTAGTCGGCCCTGGAAGTCTCCAAAGTCGCAGCTGCTCTATTCCCGGCGGGCGGAGAAGGAAGGGTGAGATTGTGTGATGTTGCCCCATCTTGGGTATTTGCTGGGACTGTTCTATGTGTTTATTGTCTGCTTTGTGGTTCAGTAAAGTATTGCCACGCTGTTTTACCCTCACCCTGTGTTGTCTGAGTAGCGTTACGCCCACGGAAGACCCCGGGTCTTCACAGTAGCGTTCTTCTGTACACCCCCCATAAAGATGAGTGTGTGGGGCTTCGTAGAGCAGCATGGTCCCCGACTCTGAGCCGCTCGTCCTTCCATCCCACGCTGCCTTTTACCTCTTGCCTGGGATGTGCCGGGTGTCCCTGGCGCTGCGGGTCCACCCTGCCGCTCATACTGGGAGTATATGGCTCTGCCGCCTGCACCCAATTAGGAAGACCACTAAATGGTTTCTCGCCTGTGGGTGACACAGGGGTCTCTCACCGGAGGATCCTCCGTATGTCTCAAGCTCTTTAGAAACAGCAGATCTGTCTTTACCCCGAGATTGGACGTAGGGTGCTCCCTGCACCCACACACTGCCCAGAGAACAGCAGCTCCATGTGATGATAGACGAGAGTATTAATTATTCATGGCGGCCATATCCCGAGCGTGTAGCCTAATGAAAGCGTCAGCGGTAATGATACTGATGGATAATAGCTGTACAAGCACAGAAAGTTCCAGCCGTGTCTCCTCTGATTTATGAGACCCCCCCCACAGAGAGTCAGAGCACTGGATATCACATAGGGTGTCATAGAAAATATTAAAATCTCTGCTGCCACTCGGGAGGGGGTCATTCACCACCCTCCATCCTCCCCTCTCACACAGATCTCCAGTAAGGCAAAAATCAGCTGACCGAATCTCCTAGACTGATACCGTAGACATAAAGAAGTAGGGTATAGTTGGGAAGTGACAATCTTATTTACATGCACTCCGCTCCTTTTTGAAGTGAAAGACTCCGGCAGTGCCAACGAGGATGTCTTTTGTGCATAGACAAAGAATTATAGATTGGACAGGTAACTGAGACAGGAAAAGTCTTTTCACGGGGTTGGACAACAAAAGAGACATGTGTTTACACATAGATAGAGACATAGAAGAGCTTCTTTTATCCACAGGAAATGCATTGTTCCCTTCAGGTAAATGCTCTACATTGACCCCAGACCTATGTCTCCGAAAGAAAATTCTGAATATAAGAGTTTGTATCGATCCAATAGTGACGAATCAGGGAAGAAGATACATGTTTTTTCATAACTGTAACCCCTGCCTATAAGCCACAAATCAATAGTGGGCGGATAACTGACACCAGCCATGTCATGTTTGGTTTCTGGGGAAAGGTAAAATCCTGATAAAAAATATGGCGGTGATCTCAAACTTCTGCGATCATCAGGAGTGAAGTTATCGCACAAGTTGGGAATTTCATAAAATCCTGAGGACATCCCACAACCTGGCCCATGTGAGGTCATCACGGAGTGGGGGTGTGGGTGTGGGTGTATCTCAGGTGCTGATAAAAGGTAAAGACAAACTATGATCCGTGTTCCCATAGAGCAGGGGTGGGGAACCTCAGACCCACGGGGCATTTACTGCCCTCGACAAGCTATTCTCCGGCTCCCCGGGCAGATTCCTGGGGATTATAGTGCAGTGTTTGACAGCCGCCAGCCCTTTAATTTCTTCTTGCTCTGTGAGCATGCGCACACAGCGTTCACTACTGAGTGCTGAGGCGTATGCAGTGAAAGATTATGTCCTGACATTAGTGCCAGGGTCAGGACGTATCTTGTGGGCCGAGCTAGCGCGCGATTTGTACAGCCCCCAAAGGATGGTATAAATATGCAAAAGGCCCTTGGCAAAAGAAAGGCTTCCCACCCCTGCTGTAGAGAGATGGACATCGTGTGTGCCTGAATCCCGTTCACTGAACATCTCCAATCGAAGCGCTCTCCTTCGGCTAAGTTGACTCATCTCTGCGAGCCGCGTAGTAAGTTTTCTTTGTTATTTTATGTCACTGTATGTTTTGTTTTGTTTTGTCCCCTTTGTAAAATCTTTTGTGTATTTTTTATAAACACTGCCTCAATGTAATAGTTCTGTTCCTTATGTTCTGTAAGCCGTGCCTCGAAGCCATACGCTACCAGAAATCAGGCGTCCAGTCAGCTTGTATAAAACACGGCCGGTGGTGGCAGCTAATGATCTTTCTTGATTTATTATGGAATTCGCAGTGACCGTATCGGAGGTATATACATATATTCCATGCATTGGAATCGGAGAAGTATATACCATACGCTCACTGTTAGTTGCCCGATAACCAGTCTATTAGTGGAAACAGCCTGTGGCCTCCTTCTGTTAATCGTCAGCCAATTGTGTAATTGTCTGGATGATAGGGGGCAGCAGAGAGCTGTTATCTCCAAAGATAACAGTGTGGTGAGTCTAGTTACGACCCCCCCTGGCTGTGATCTTTGACACAGGGCTTTGTTCTGGGGGCCACTGCGGCAGTGACGGTTGGGTCCCACTTGCCAGGGTGAATGAGCGCACAGTTTGCCTGCTGACTCGTGGGCTCATTCTCCCCCATTCTCTCTTTCCTCCAGGCTGTATAATGAGAGCTCTCTGTGGTCTCACGATCGAGGCTATTACCAGTGTTTTTCCATTGAAGTCAGTGGGGTCACGAGTTCTCCGGCAGGAGACCCTGCTATGCGCAAAGTGGACACTAGATGGCAGCGGTGTGCAGTAATCACTACACAGCAGCGGCAGGAGAGCAATAAGTTGAAGTGAGGCAGGAGGATGAGGACGGACGTCTGGGATAGGTGGCGCCCGCAGTCACCGCTTCTGTTCACACACGGCAGATTTATTGTGAAGTCACTTCTGTCATCTAATACTCATGGTCCCCATTGACAGAAATGTCCGCTGCCTGTGAATGAACCCCGACAACCTGATGTCTGACAACCAGAGGCGCAGCCTGTGGGGTCCGAGGCTGGACAGAATTGTCAGGAGGACAGGGATAAAATGCCGCAATCACTGGAAGCCAAAAACTGTTCAGAATGATGGGAGGTCTCCAGGCCTAGGCCGAGGGGGGAAATGAATAAAAACTGAAACAGAAGTCACTGACAGCTCTGCCGCCATTACAGAGCGGCCATTCTGCTGCTCCCACCATGTTGTCCTGTAGGGATGACGCCCCTGACTACATATGTGTCAGGAAAACTTGGTCAGACCTTGCAGCCCTCTGGCGCCCCCTTATCCTGCTGGTCAAACACGGTATTGACTGAGGATAAGCCCAGGCGCAGCTGCTCTCATTTATGTCGACCATTGTGGCACGTGATGTGACAGGACGTACAGTACAGGCCAAAAGTTTGGACACACCTTCTCATTTAAAGGTTTTTCTGTATTTTCTTGACTATGAAAATTGTACATTCACACTGAAGGCATCAAAACTATGAATTACCACATGTGGAATTATATACTTACCAAAAAAGTGTGAAACAACTGAAAATCAAAGCAAAAGGTGGCTACTGTGAAGACCCTAGAATATAAGACATATTTTCAGTTGTTTCACACTTTTTTGGTAAGTATATAATTCCACATGTGGTAATTCATAGTTTTGATGCCTTCAGTGTGAATGTACAATTTTCATAGTCAAGAAAATACAGAAAAACCTTTAAATGAGAAGGTGTGTCCAAACTTTTGGCCTGTACTGTATATATATATATACACACACACACATATATACAGCAGCAGATGTTGGGATTGATGGCAGCGTCGTCTCCGGAGATAACTGGCGGCTTCTTCCTGCGGGGGCGTCTGGGACTTCCGGTGTTTATGACGAGTCTCCTCCATCTGCTGCCGGGGGGGGGGGAAGCGAGATCGTGAGGAGAGAACAGGGAGTAGTGGCGGCTCCGTGCGGACATGCTGGGAGTTGTAGTCCTGTAATAATGCAGAGCCCCTGGTGGTGACTGTCAGAATTACAAGGAGACAATGAACAATGTAAACTACAAAAAGTGTTTATTGTAAAAAGCAGATTATAACAACTACGGTCCGAGCGTCTGTAACATTAAATAACTTATTACTGCTCCTCCGATAAATAATCTATGGTTCTCGCTTTTTTATTTCTTTTTTTTTTTTTTTAAATTTCTTAAACAATCATGAGAATTAAACACGGCGGATAATAAAATAACCACAATCGTCCTACGGGAGCTACGTATCCAAAGCAACAATTTATACAAAAATAGTTCAGCTAATCCCGCCGGTCGCGGCGGCGGCAACGACACACGGCGGCGACACACGCGGGGGCGGCGGCGGCTCCTAATCCGCTGGTCCAATAATAATAATAATAATAGAATAAAACGCAAAAACTATATTCTCTCAGAAAACGAAAATAGATTCTTAAAGGAAAAAAAACTTAATTTAAGTCACTTATATTCTACAGTTAAGACATTAGTTACAGTAGAACCATTCAGGACGCGGCAAACGCGGGGTTAAATACTGAGTTACGACAGCCGCAATTAACCATTGAGGCGCCGGCCGCATCTCACTGTAATAGCTGAGGTTCACCGACGTAATACACAAGGGAGGATGAGCGGGAACGGACGCCACGACGTCGCACCCCACCTCTATTCAGCCGACCGGCAGCTTGTACACGCTGCGGCGGAACAGTCTATGGCTGAGGCCACACCGTCGTCCGGTCTGCAGCAATTCCTACAATCCGGCATCTGATAATCCAGAAAGTCTGACGTTCCTGAGAGCGGAGGATGACGAGGCTCTTACCCTCCATGTCCCATGGATGCCGGATTAGAGGAACTGGGGCGGACCGCTCCTGCCGTCGTAGCTCTGCGGTATGAGGCGGCGGCGCGGCCGCGGTGACTAAGGCACTGAGCTGGTACAACATGGGGACATTCACATAGAGGTGATATATACAGAGTAGTCCGCAGCACGGCCCACAGTGATTCTACAGTGTTCATTCCAGTGTCAGGGACCTCATTAGATCGTAAGCTCTGCTGCCAAGATCAGCAATAAATAAGCTTGCGGGGTGGAGACGTCTACACCGTGTCATTTATGTCCCCCCGTCCTGTGACAGTCCAGCAATGGCGGCAGTGACCACCAGAGGAACGATGACTATTTGTATTGTAGATGTTGATGTGGGAGACGTAGGGTTAACCCCTCCTCCAGGGTGGCGGCTCTGCATGGGAGGGGCCAGTAAACGTCCATTTAGCCAATGAGGGGCCAGTACTGAGCAGCGCCCCCCCCCCCCCCCTCCGTTTTCCGCATAGATGATCTCATTGTGCCGGCCCGATCTGTGACATCATCGCAGCGCTGTGACATCATCGCTGGCTTGTCGGTGGTCACCAAAGCCACCATTCCCAGTAGTGTCCGCTGGTAACAAGGACTGGTAGGTGTGATACATCCCAGTGACTGTGGACACAACGCTGCAGCTCCTGACGCCCCCCGTACGTGGCCCCCCGTGGTGTCTGCGCCATCATAGCACGGGGTGCGTCTCTTCTCGCAGTCAGTGACATGCGGGGGGGGGGGGGGGGGCCTCCATGTCATCACTGAGTTGTTGTAAAGGGTTAAATCCTGGTGACGCCGATCAGACACGAGGGTTGCGGTTTATTCCTGGCGGTGGACGGTACGTTTGCCGAATGCGGCTCAGAGCACTCCCCTCCCCCACCGCAGACTGTCTGCCGGCCACAGAAGGGTTAATACGGGTTAAGTGCTAATTCTCACTAGGAGGCGCCGCGTCCCGGGACGAGCGGACAATAAATAATGGCGACGTCCGGCTCTGTGTAGAAATGTATGGCGGAGCGGCCCTCGTCTCTGCACTCCGGACCCCGCCAGGAGACAAGTCTCTTTCTCGGTGGTCTCCTGCGCTCACAGCTCGGTGACGTGCATGGGGTAGGTGGCCGGGTGCGGGGCAGCAAGGTTCACGCTGAGGCGTCTGATGTGGCAGCCGTGGCACAGGAGGTGGCCCTGCAGCGGGTAACAGCGGTGGCCCTCCTCGTCGTTCAGCTGCAGGTGACAGTCCTGCAGGAGAGAGGCCAGAGAAGGATCAGACGGGCGAGAGGACCCGGCCAGCTCACAGCGGGATCTCCATCATCGGCCATCCCAATGAGGCAAGGAAACCGCGGTGTGAACAGGGCCGTGCGGCAGAGACTCATAGGGCCTGCGGCTCCCACTATGACACCTGTCAATCACAGCGTCCTGGGTGGGGGAGGGGAGCCATGGACCCACAGTGAATCTACAATTATAAAGACTCATCATGATGGGCAAACCCCTCCTGTGTCTTTACCCTAAGGCTAGGCCATAAGTACAAGAACAGAGGTCCGAGACCCCCACCGATCAGCTGGATATAAGCCACGCTTTGTGCTCCGCGCACTGGCCGTTCTCGGTGCTGCAGCTCTGCGCACTGGCCGTTCTCGGTGCTGCAGCTCCGCGCACCGGCCGTTCTCGGTGCTGCAGCTCCGCGCACCGTGTAGTGGCCGTTCTCGGTACTGCAGCTCCGTGCACCGTGTAGTGGCCGTTCTCGGTACTGCAGCTCCGTGCACCGTGTAGTGGCCGTTCTCGGTACTGCAGCTCCGTGCACCGTGTAGTGGCCGTTCTCGGTACTGCAGCTCCGTGCACCGTGTAGTGGCCGTTCTCGGTACTGTAGCTCCGTGCACCGTGTAGTGGCCGTTCTCGGTACTGCAGCTCCGTGCACCGTGTAGTGGCCGTTCTCGATACTGCAGCTCCGTGCACCGTGTAGTGGCCGTTCTCGGTACTGCAGCTCCGTGCACCGTGTAGTGGCCGTTCTTGGTACTGCAGCTCCGTGCACCATGTAGTGGCCGTTCTCGGTACTGCAGCTCAGCTTCCATTCACTTGAAAAGGAGCTGCTGTACCAAGATCGGCCACTACCTGCTGTATGGCGCTGCCCTGAAACCAGCTGATCAGAGGGAACACCGGACCCCCAAATATAACATCAATATCTACGTAGTGGACGACCCCTGTAAAGGGCCGGCGCAGTCCTATGTAAATAAAGCTCTGCAGCTTTCTAAACGACTTTCGCCATCCACAATAGATGGACGGTGACAATGAAGAGAGGGGTCGGCCGGTGGAGGACCTGAGCCCGTTGCACCAGGGGAGACCTCCGCTACAGACCCCTCATGTGTCCATGCGGCCAAAACACGTGGGGACCGAGATAAATAACTGTGGACTAACATGCATGGACTGTTCCATCACCGCACACGACCGCTGCAGCCAATCACATTAATGCTGAGCCCAGTGACTGGTTACAGCGGTCATGTGCTGTGCACCATAGAAATCAATGGACAAGTGCAGAGCGACTCCTGGTGCAAAAAGCTTCATCAATCTGCCCAAAGCCCATTAGAAAGCTGGAGTGTCGCCTCCAGGAGTCCGCACCGGCCCTTTAATAAGGCTCTGCTGCAGGTGGCACAGGTGCGGGTGGTCTCGCCCGCGGCGCGGCCTCTTACCTCACAGTGATAACACTCCACGTGGTAATCTTTGTCCATGGAAACCACTCGGATCGTTTCCTCCGACCCCTGGAGAAGAAGTGAGAGCAGGTGAAGTGATGTCTGCCGTCACCCTGCGGGGGGTGCATTCCCGAAACCACACAGCGGGCACGCTCCGGCCTGTGCGGCCATCGCGGGTGGTGAAGGTCTGGACCCACGGTCACTATACCATCGTGTGAATAAGGACAAATAACGAGACGCTCGCACAGAGTCAGGCCACGCCGCGGGCCCCGTCCCCGGCAGTCAGGCCACGTACCCGAATCTTACCGCCAGTGAATAGAATCATCCAGAAGCTGAATACAATGTGTCAGGACAGGGCGAGATCTGTGCTGCACTGACACATTGTAACGATGTACTAGCTCAGCCAGGGAATCGTCTCCTTCACTGACAGCAAGCAGGGCTCTCGTACAGCGGGCAGCGGCATCGCTCGGACATTACCTGCGCGGGCAGGATCGGCTGGCTGCACGAGGCACATTTAGGGGCAAAAACTCTGAAAGAAGGAAATAATTACAATTAATTCCAAGAGCAACAGGAAGGGTTAACAATCAGCAGTATATACCGTATACCCGGCCAAAGCATTCATCCCAGAAAACAGGAGGAAAGGCATGAGACCGCTGTCTGTACTCAGCGGTGGCCGGGGGGTCTCACCCCTCCCATGTGGCCGGGGGGGGGGGGTCTCACCCCTCCCATGTGGCCGGCGGGTCTCACTCCTCCCATGTGGCCGCGGGTCTCACCCCTCCCATGTGGCCGCGGGTCTCACCCCTCCCATGTGGCCGGGGGTTTCTTACGTGTGATAATCTTTGACACAATAGATGTTGTTCTCCACGTCCACGGTGAAGGGGACGCCGTCCAGACACTCGTTACAGACCACGCAGCGGAAGCAGCCCGGATGGTACGACTTCCCCAGCGCTTGTAAGATCTGGAATACAGAGCGGAGGTCAGCGGCGCCCCCTGGTGGTGGTCAGGACAGCGGCCGGTCACTTTACGGTGAAGGAGACGACCTCATCAGTAACCGGTCGGACACCGACCCCGACAATGGTGGCAGCGGTGAGGGTGACAGCCGAGTGTCTGGAGACATCGGGCCCCGGCGGAGGAATGTGAGGGCGGACAAGACGCGCAGAGACGGCGAAGACTGACGGAGCTGACAGCGCACAGCAGCGCCCGGGTCACCTCTCCGCCAGATACTCACCATCTCCATGATGAGGTGTCCGCACACAAAACACTTGTCCGCCGTCTGCTGGAAGCCGGAGTACTGCAAGAAGAGGGAGCGGAGATCAGCGGCGCCAGGGTGGGAGGGGAGATCGGCGGCGCCAGGGTGGGAGGGGAGATCGGCGGAGCCAGGGTGGGAGGGGAGATCGGCGGCGCCAGGGTGGGAGGGGAGATCGGCGGCGCCAGGGTGGGAGGGGAGATCGGCGGCGCCAGGGTGGGAGGGGAGATCAGCGGAGCCAGGGTGGGAGAGAAGTGGCAACTGACATCACAAAAGCTTCAAGGCATCGTCTAGGATGACAGGACGGCCCGGCCGCCCACCAGCAGCGCCCCCTGCTGTCCAGACATCAGACTCCCGGACAGGGCAAGAAAAACAAAACGTCCCCTTCAATTATCATAAGAAAATTCTGCAACTTTACTCCCAGCTGCATCGCCGCTGACCTCCGTGCCGCACATGAGCCGCCATCTTGTTCTGAAATCCCGCGTCGCTGATTGGTCCGACCGCGGCCAATCAGCGACGCGGGATTTCCTGGACGGACAGACAGACAGGATAAGACAATTATATAGTAGATTTCAGAACTTTCCCAAATTCTTATGAAAAATATTCCCACAAACTGCATTGATCTACTGCACCCAATGTATTATATATTATATATATCGGTCCATTTTATACCGACTCCACGACTCACAGCCCTGCTCACAGCTGAGGGATTGTTACAGCTGTGTCCAGTCTTGAGCGTCCTCCCTGAGGACAGTATTCATGTGCTGCGAGATTCCCGTAATAGCAGGAGCGCAGTAATAGCAGGAGCGCAGTAATAGCAGCAGCACCAACACTCACCAGGAAATCCTCCTCACAGTAAACTTTCCCGTTGACGTTATAAAAGGCTTTACCGCGTAATCTTCTCCCTGCAAAATACAACATGGCGATAATGAGTCCACCGCTGATATATACGGTGCCGCCCCCCAAATTATGTATCCATCCTATCACTACTATATAATGTGCCGCCCTTCCCCTGTCCTCGATGCAGCCGCGTCCCTCTTCTGGCGCAGCCGTCCTCGGCGCAGCCGCGGCCCTCTTCCGGCGCAGCCGTCCTCGGCGCAGCCGCGGCCCTCTTCCGGCGCGGCCGCGGCCCTCTTCTGGCGCGGCCGTCCTCGGCGCGGCCGCGTCCCTCTTCTGGCGCGGCCGTCCTCGGCGCAGCCGCGTCCCACTTCTGGCGCAGCCGCGTCCCTCTTCTGGCGCAGCCGTCCTCGGTGCTGCGCTCATTTTGCAATCTGTTCACGTCTTAATGCACCAACAGAAAAAAAAGGGCAACTTCAGAGAGGACGGACCCCAGGAGACTGATGGGGGGAGTGCTCTGCCCAAGAAACTGGGTCAGGAATCCGCTGGGTGTTGTTGCTCCTCTGATCACAGAAGACGGTTCTGCAGCAGAGTGAAAGTCGCAACACTGCGGCCAATCAGACGCTGCGGCCAATCAGACGTCCGCCGGATACACTGTATCTACAAGAATGGCGGCAGTACAGGTGACCCATTCATAAGAAGTGAGATGTGGCATCATGGAGGCCGCAGGGTATAAATGATGGTGAGGACGGCATGTGGCCGGTGGGAGTAGTCTGACACGTCCTCCCTTGACATGATCCTCTGGGCTGTGGGACTACAAGTGCCAGCAGCACTCGAGGGGTGATGGGGATTCTCAGTGGGAGGGACGGGCGCTCGTCTCTGCTAAACTTTACGTTTCACCCTCTGACTCCGGAGTTTATACAATATCCTGTCCCACAGACGCGAAAATAGCTGATCCCCTCCCCCGACATCCATGTTTCCTGCCAAACTGCAGATGCGTCCAGGGTGATGACCCGGGTGAGACCCCGGGTGAGAGGGCGCCCGAAACACACCCCGCCGGAAAACACCCTCCGGACTGAGAGCAGCAGCGCAGTACGGAGCCGCTGCCTAAGAAGCTCCGCCATCTATTCCAGCGCCACGTTATACAGCCGCAGATAATAAACCTGCGCCCCACCACACGGCCTGAGCGCCGGGAAGGGGGGGTACAGCGGTGGCTGGAGCCCCGGGGGGGCTTAGGAGGGTGAGCAGCAGTGGCCGGAGCCTCGGGGGGGGGGGGGGGGCGCAGCGGTGGCCGGAGCCCCGGGGGGGGGGGTACGCAGCGGTGGCCGGAACCCCGGGGGGGCTTAGAAGGGTGGGCAGCAGTGGCCGGAGCCTCGGGGGGGGCGCAGCAGTGGCCGGAGCCTCGGGGGGGCGCAGCAGTGGCTGGTCGGCGCTCTCATGATGCAACATTCTGCCTCTTCCTAATACAAGAATGTTTCCAGTTACTGACAGCAAACAGTGATAGATGAACGCAGTCTATGGAGGAGCCCCCCGCCCCGAGAGCCCGCAGGGGTCTTACCGCACGAGCAGCAGGTGAAGCAGTTGGTGTGGAACAGGTTGCCCATGGCCTGGCACGCTTGGCTCGCCCCGTACACGCCCTTCCCACATTTGATACAAATACCTGAGAAAAGAAAGAGAAATCATCAAAAACTGCAACATTGCTGCAAAGAGACATCATGACCCCCGAGGAGAGGAGAGGGGGACGGCACACGAATAAACCCTAAAGTCTGCTCCACCTGTACATACCAGTCCTAGAATACACACCACATCATGTCTTATCCTCCAGTCACCTCCAGAGCTGCACTCACTATTCTGCTGCTACATGTGTCTTATCCTCCAGAGCTGCACTCACTATTCTGCTGTTATATTGTGTCTTATCCTCCAGAGCTGCAGTCACTATTCGGCTGTTCCATCATGTCTCATCCTCCAGTCACCTCCAGAGCTGCGGTCAGTATTCCCGTTCTCCCGCCCCCTATGGCGTCACCCGGTGGAGGTCTTGGTGCAGACGTGGAGCCGCCACCACTGGGTCAGATCTGTACTTGTCTTGGAATGTGATTATGGAAAAATGTGGGCGGAGACGGGCGATGGGGTGAGAGGGTTTGGGAAAATATTTTTGCAAACATTAACCGTTTCTGCTGGTATGAGGGGCCAAATTGGACTTTTTATGATCGGCCATGTTAGGGGCACTGCCCAACACGGGAGGCGGAAGCGCGAGCGGACGGTCAATGGTCTTAAAAGGGGAGAACAAGGCAGTCACACAGCTCGGCGGCCGAGACCCCCAGAGAACCCCGTGACACCAGACAGCGGCCCCTGACGGCGCACGGCACAGCGGCCCCTGACGGCGCACGGCACAGCGGCCCCTGACGGCGCACGGCACAGCGGCCCCTGACGGCGCACGGCACAGCGGCCCCTTGTTACAATGTATCAAGTCCGGATAATGTGTGAAGTAACCGGCTGCACAGAAACAATTGTCTGCACTGACAGCCGGCAGAGGCCCGACAGCCGGCAGAGGCCCGACAGAGGCTCGGCAGCCGGCAGAGGCCCGGCAGAGGCCCGGCAGAGGCCCGGCAGCCGGCAGAGGCCCGACAGAGGCCCGGCAGCCGGCAGAGGCCTGACAGCCGGCAGAGGCCCGGCAGCCGGCAGAGGCCCGACAGAGGCCCGGCAGCCGGCAGAGGCCCGGCAGCCGGCAGAGGCCCGACAGAGGCCCGACAGAGGCCCGACAGAGGCCCGACAGAGGCCCGACAGAGGCCCGACAGAGGCCCGACAGCCGGCAGAGGCCCGACAGCCGGCAGAGGCCCGACAGAGGTCCGGCAGCCGGCAGAGGCCCGACAGAGGTCCGGCAGCCGGCAGAGGCCCGACAGCGAAGATGCAGACACTTCACACAATGAACGACATCCAGAATCACAGCAGCCGGGGGACCTATACCCCTCCCCCACCCCACCCCCCGAACTACAGCACCCAGGTCCCAAATCATTTCAGTGTGACCCCGGCCCTGAGGGAGCAGAGTCCTGACAGACGGATGAAGAACTTACAATTGGCCCTTGGGGGCCCAAAGAAACAAAGTGCAGTTGAATGAAGAGGAAACCTGCCCCCAGACACAATGGGGGGAGGGGAATACAAATATGGCGGCAGAATCAACACATCAGACGAGAGACATCTCGATGGCGCGAGCGGAACGTCGGCCTCAGACCCTGACAAGTCCAGACGCGACAACGAGGAACCCCCCCCCATCTCCAGAAGACTCGGCGTCCCCTGTGCCCGCAGGTACTGACAGCAGGCCCGGACCCCCGCTCTGCCCCAAGACCACAAATCCCCACTTCACCACAGTTTGGGAATCTGTCGGCCTTCATTGCACCGTAAGGGCATGCTGACCGTTGTAGTTCTATACCAGCATCAGAGAGGAGGCGACGTCTGTGCATCTCCCCCACTAAGATGATGAGAGTTATCCTGACGGCTCGTGTCACAGAGAAAAGAAAGGTGACTGCATAATCCCGAGGGACCACCAAAGACGACTGCAGGGATCACTGTACCCACCGGGAACCCTGCACCACAACCACCATCATCCACAGGGCGTCACACTGACCCCAGCACATCCACCCTGGAGGGGATCACTGCACCACAACCACCATCATCCACAGGGCATCACACTGACCCCAGCATATCCACCCTGGAGGGGATCACTGCACCACAACCACCATCATCCACAGGGCGTCACAATGACCCCAGCACATCCACCCTGGAGGGGATCACTGCACCACAACCACCATCATCCACAGGGCGTCACAATGACCCCAGCACATCCACCCTGGAGGGGATCACTGCACCACAACCACCATCATCCACAGGGCGTCACACTGACCCCAGCACATCCACCCTGGAGGGGATCACTGCACCACAACCACCATCATCCACAGGGCGTCACACTGACCCCAGCACATCCACCCTGGAGGGGATCACTGCACCACAACCACCATCATCCACAGGGCGTCACACTGACCCCAGCACATCTACCCTGGAGGGGATCACTGCACCACAACCACCATCATCCACAGGGCGTCACACTGACCCCAGCACATCCACCCTGGAGGGGATCACTGCACCACAACCACCATCATCCACAGGGTTCACACAGACCCCAACACATCCACCCTGGAGGAGGATCACTGCACCACAACCACCATCATCCACAGGGCATCACACTGACCCCAGCACAACCACCCTGGAGGGGATCACTGCACCACTACCACCATCATCCACAGGGCGTCACACTGACCCCAGCACATCCACCCTGGAGGGGATCACAGCACCACAACCACCATCATCCACAGGGCGTCACACTGACCCCAGCACATCCACCCTGGAGGGGATCATTGCACCACAACCACCATCATCCACAGGGCGTCACACTGACCCCAGCACATCCACCCTGGAGGGGATCACTGCACCACAACCACCATCATCCACAGGGCGTCACACTGACCCCAGCACATCCACCCTGGAGGGGATCACAGCACCACAACCACCATCATCCACAGGGCGTCACACTGACCCCAGCACATCCACCCTGGAGGGGATCATTGCACCACAACCACCATCATCCACAGGGCGTCACACTGACCCCAGCACATCCACCCTGGAGGGGATCACTGCACCACAACCACCATCATCCACAGGGCGTCACACTGACCCCAGCACATCCACCCTGGAGGGGATCACTGCACCACAACCACCATCATCCACAGGGCTTCACACTGACCCCAGCACATCTACCCTGGAGGGGATCACTGCAGCACAACCACCATCATCCACAGGGCGTCACACTGACCCCAGCACATCCACCCTGGAGGGGATCACTGCACCACAACCACCATCATCCACAGGGTGTTACACTGACCCCAGCACATCCACCCTGGAGGGGATCACTGCACCACAACCACCATCATCCACAGGGTGTTACACTGACCCCAGCACATCCACCCTGGAGGGGATCACTGCACCACAACCACCATCATCCACAGGACGTCACACTGACCCCAGCACATCCACCCTGGAGGGGATCACTGCACCACAACCACCATCATCCACAGGGCATCACACTGACCCCAGCACATCCACCCTGGAGGGGAATCACTGCACCACAACCACCATCATCCACAGGGCATCACACTGACCCCAGCACATCCACCCTGGAGGGGATCAATGCACCACAACCACCATCATCCACAGGGCGTCACACTGACCCCAGCACATCCACCCTGGAGGGGATCACTGCACCACAACCACCATCATCCACAGGGCATCAAACTGACCCCAGCACATCCACCCTGGAGGGGATCACTGCACCACAACCACCATCATCCACAGGGCATCACACTGACCCCAACACATCCACCCTGGAGGGGATCACTGCACCACAACCACCATCATCCACAGGGCGTCACACTGACCCCAGCACATCCACCCTGGAGGGGATCACTGCACCACAACCACCATCATCCACAGGGCATCAAACTGACCCCAGCACATCCACCCTGGAGGGGATCACTGCACCACAACCACCATCATCCACAGGGCGTAACACTGACCCCAGCACATCCACCCTGGAGGGGATCACTGCACCACAACCACCATCATCCACAGGGCGTAACACTGACCCCAGCACATCCACCCTGGAGGGGATCACTGCACCACAACCACCATCATCCACAGGGCGTAACACTGACCCCAGCACATCCACCCTGGAGGGGATCACTGCACCACAACCACCATCATCCACAGGGCGTCACACTGACCCCAGCACATCCACCCTGGAGGGGATCACTGCACCACAACCACCATCATCCACAGGGCGTCACACTGACCCCAGCACATCCACCCTGGAGGGGATCACTGCACCACAACCACCATCATCCACAGGGCGTCACACGGACCCCAGCACATCCACCCTGGAGGGGATCACTGCACCACAGGGCATCAAACTGACCCCAGCACATCCACCCTGGAGGGGAATCACTGCACCACAACCACCATCATCCACAGGGCGTAACACTGACCCCAGCACATCCACCCTGGAGGGGATCACTGCACCACAACCACCATCATCCACAGGGCGTCACACTGACCCCAGCACATCCACCCTGGAGGGGATCACTGCACCACAACCACCATCATCCACAGGGCGTCACACTGACCCCAGCACATCCACCCTGGAGGGGATCACTGCACCACAACCACCATCATCCACAGGGCGTCACACGGACCCCAGCACATCCACCCTGGAGGGGATCACTGCACCACAACCACCATCATCCACAGGGCATCAAACTGACCCCAGCACATCCACCCTGGAGGGGATCACTGCACCACAACCACCATCATCCAAAGGGCATCACACTGACCCCAGCACATCCACCCTGGAGGGGATCACTGCACCACAACCACCATCATCCACAGGGCATCAAACTGACCCCAGCACATCCACCCTGGAGGGGATCACTGCACCACAACCACCATCATCCACAGGGCGTAACACTGACCCCAGCACATCCACCCTGGAGGGGATCACTGCACCACAACCACCATCATCCACAGGGCGTAACACTGACCCCAGCACATCCACCCTGGAGGGGATCACTGCACCACAACCACCATCATCCACAGGGCGTAACACTGACCCCAGCACATCCACCCTGGAGGGGATCACTGCACCACAACCACCATCATCCACAGGGCGTCACACTGACCCCAGCACATCCACCCTGGAGGGGATCACTGCACCACAACCACCATCATCCACAGGGCGTCACACTGACCCCAGCACATCCACCCTGGAGGGGATCACTGCACCACAACCACCATCATCCACAGGGCGTCACACGGACCCCAGCACATCCACCCTGGAGGGGATCACTGCACCACAGGGCATCAAACTGACCCCAGCACATCCACCCTGGAGGGGAATCACTGCACCACAACCACCATCATCCACAGGGCATCAAACTGACCCCAGCACATCCACCCTGGAGGGGATCACTGCACCACAACCACCATCATCCACAGGGCGTAACACTGACCCCAGCACATCCACCCTGGAGGGGATCACTGCACCACAACCACCATCATCCACAGGGCGTCACACTGACCCCAGCACATCCACCCTGGAGGGGATCACTGCACCACAACCACCATCATCCACAGGGCGTCACACTGACCCCAGCACATCCACCCTGGAGGGGATCACTGCACCACAACCACCATCATCCACAGGGCGTCACACGGACCCCAGCACATCCACCCTGGAGGGGATCACTGCACCACAACCACCATCATCCACAGGGCATCAAACTGACCCCAGCACATCCACCCTGGAGGGGATCACTGCACCACAACCACCATCATCCAAAGGGCATCACACTGACCCCAGCACATCCACCCTGGAGGGGGTCACAGCACCACAACCACCATCATCCACAGGGCGTCACACGGACCCCAGCACATCCACCCTGGAGGGGATCACTGCACCACAACCACCATCATCCACAGGGCGTCACACTGACCCCAACACATCCACCCTGGAGGGGATCACTGCACCACAACCACCATCATCCACAGGGCATCACACTGACCCCAGCACATCCACCCTGGAGGGGATCAATGCACCACAACCACCATCATCCACAGGGCATCACACTGACCCCAGCACATCCACCCTGGAGGGGATCACTGCACCACAACCACCATCATCCACAGGGCATCAAACTGACCCCAGCACATCCACCCTGGAGGGGATAACTGCACCACAGGGCATCAAACTGACCCCAGCACATCCACCCTGGAGGGGATCACTGCACCACAACCACCATCATCCACAGGGCGTCACACTGACCCCAGCACATCCACCCTGGAGGGGATCACTGCACCACAACCACCATCATCCACAGGGCATCACACTGACCCCAGCACATCCACCCTGGAGGGAATCACTGCACCACAACCACCATCATCCACAGGGCATCAAACTGACCCCAGCACATCCACCCTGGAGGGGATCACTGCACCACTACCACCATCATCCACAGGGCGTCACACTGACCCCAGCACATCCACCCTGGAGGGGATCACTGCACCACAACCACCATCATCCACAGGGCATCACACTGACCCCAGCACATCCACCCTGGAGGGGGTCACAGCACCACAACCACCATCATCCACAGGGCGTCACACTGACCCCAGCACATCCACCCTGGAGGGGATCACTGCACCACAACCACCATCATCCACAGGGCGTCACACTGACCCCAACACATCCACCCTGGAGGGGATCAATGCACCACAACCACCATCATCCACAGGGCATCACACTGACCCCAGCACATCCACCCTGGAGGGAATCACTGCACCACAACCACCATCATCCACAGGGCATCACACTGACCCCAGCACATCCACCCTGGAGGGGGTCACTGCACCACAACCACCATCATCCACAGGGCGTCACACTGACCCCAGCACATCCACCCTGGATGGGATCACTGCACCACAACCACCATCATCCACAGGGCGTCACACTGACCCCAGCATATCCACCCTGGAGGGGATCACTGCACCACAACCACCATCATCCACAGGGCGTCACACTGACCCCAGCACATCCACCCTGGAGGGGATCACTGCACCACAACCACCATCATCCACAGGGCATCAAACTGACCCCAGCACATCCACCCTGGAGGGGATCACTGCACCACAACCACCATCATCCACAGGGCGTCACACTGACCCCAGCACATCCACCCTGGAGGGGATCACTGCACCACAACCACCATCATCCACAGGGCGTCACACTGACCCCAGCACATCCACCCTGGAGGGGATCACTGCACCACAACCACCATCATCCACAGGGCGTCACACTGACCCCAGCACATCCACCCTGGAGGGGATCACTGCACCACAACCACCATCATCCACAGGGCGTCACATTGACCCCAGCACATCCACCCTGGAGGGGATCACTGCACCACAACCACCATCATCCACAGGGCGTCTCACTGACCCCAGCACATCCACCCTGGAGGGGATCACTGCACCACAACCACCATCATCCACAGGGCATCAAACTGACCCCAGCACATCCACCCTGGAGGGGATCACTGCACCACAACCACCATCATCTACATGGCGTCACACTGACCCCAGCACATCCACCCTGGAGGGGATCACTGCACCACAACCACCATCATCCACAGGGCGTCACACTGACCCCAGCACATCCACCATCATCCACAGGGCGTCACACTGACCCCAGCACATCCACCCTGGAGGGGATCACTGCACCACAACCACCATCATCCACAGGGCATCAAACTGACCCCAGCACATCCACCCTGGAGGGGATCACTGCACCACAACCACCATCATCCACAGGGCGTCACACTGACCCCAGCACATCCACCCTGGAGGGGATCACTGCACCACAACCACCATCATCCACAGGGCGTCACACTGACCCCAGCACATCCACCCTGGAGGGGATCACTGCACCACAACCACCATCATCCACAGGGCGTCACACTCACCCCAGCACATCCACCCTGGAGGGGATCACTGCACCACAACCACCATCATCCACAGGGCGTCACACTGACCCCAGCACATCCACCCTGGAGGGGATCATTGCACCACAACCACCATCATCCACAGGGCGTCACACTGACCCCAGCACATCCACCCTGGAGGGGATCACTGCACCACAACCACCATCATCCACAGGGCATCACACTGACCCCAGCACATCCACCCTGGAGGGGATCACTGCACCGCAACCACCATCATCCACAGGGCATCACACTGACCACAGCACATCCAGCTTGGAGGGGATCACTGCACCACAACCACCATCATCCACAGCGCGTCACACTGACCCCAGCACATCCAGCTTGGAGGGGATCACTGCACCACAACCACCATCATCCACAGGGCATCACACTGACCCCAGCACATCCACCCTGGAGGGGATCACTGCACCGCAACCACCATGATCCACAGGGCGTCACACTGACCCCAGCATATCCACCCTGGAGGGGGTCACTGCACCACAACCACCATCATCCACAGGGCGTCACACTGACCCCAGCACATCCACCCTGGAGGGGATCACTGCACCACAGGGCATCAAACTGACCCCAGCACATCCACCCTGGAGGGAATCACTGCACCACAACCACCATCATCCACAGGGCGTCACACTGACCCCAGCATATCCACCCTGGAGGGAATCACTGCACCACAACCACCAACAAGAATGATCTCAGCAAGCAGAGAATACAGACAGCGAGCGACCGGCCCTGGGGGGTCCGCAGTCTGTGACCCCCAGATACATACTCCTACAGGGACAGCAATACGCAGAAGCTACCCCCCTCCATACCTGGCCTGCGGTCGCTCAGGGGTTAATACCAAGGCCACTGTGGCTGGAATGCGATCACTGAGAATGTGGAACCTTTGTGTTTCAGCAGCTGAACAGCTCAATCCCCCCTCCCCCGACATCACAGAGCAGAGAACCCCGACCCCAAAACCAGCACCCTCATCATCAGTCCACCCCCTGTAGAGTGTAAGCTCTTATGGTCAGTGGGGTCCTCTCTCTCTCCTGTAGAGTGTAAGCTCTTATGGTCAGTGGGGTCCTCTTTCTCCTGTAGAGTGTAAGCTCTTATGGTCAGTGGGGTCCTCTCTATCCTGTAGAGTGTAAGCTCTTATGGTCAGTGGGGTCCTCTCTATCCTGTAGAGTGTAAGCTCTTATGGTCAGTGGGGTCCTCTCTATCCTGTAGAGTGTAAGCTCTTATGGTCAGTGGGGTCCTCTCTCTCCTGTAGAGTGTAAGCTCTTATGGTCAGTGGGATCCTCTCTCTCCTGTAGAGTGTAAGCTCTTATGGTCAGTGGGATCCTCTCTCTCCTGTAGAGTGTAAGCTCTTATGGTCAGTGGGATCCTCTCTCTCCTGTAGAGTGTAAGCTCTTATGGTCAGTGGGATCCTCTCTCTCCTGTAGAGTGTAAGCTCTTATGGTCAGTGGGATCCTCTCTCTCCTGTAGAGTGTAAGCTCTTATGGTCAGTGGGATCCTCTCTCTCCTGTAGAGTGTAAGCTCTTATGGTCAGTGGGATCCTCTCTCTCCTGTAGAGTGTAAGCTCTTATGGTCAGTGGGATCCTCTCTCTCCTGTAGAGTGTAAGCTCTTATGGTCAGTGGGATCCTCTCTCTCCTGTAGAGTGTAAGCTCTTATGGTCAGTGGGGTCCTCTCTCTCCTGTAGAGTGTAAGCTCTTATGGTCAGTGGGGTCCTCTCTCTCCTGTAGAGTGTAAGCTCTTATGGTCAGTGGGGTCCTCTCTCTCCTGTAGAGTGTAAGCTGTTATGGTCAGTGGGGTCCTCTCTATCCTGTAGAGTGTAAGCTGTTATGGTCAGTGGGGTCCTCTCTATCCTGTAGAGTGTAAGCTGTTATGGTCAGTGGGGTCCTCTCTATCCTGTAGAGTGTAAGCTGTTATGGTCAGTGGGGTCCTCTCTATCCTGTAGAGTGTAAGAAGTTATGGTCAGTGGGGTCCTCTCTATCCTGTAGAGTGTAAGCTGTTATGGTCAGTGGGGTCCTCTCTCTCCTGTAGAGTGTAAGCTCTTATGATCAGTGGGGTCCTCTCTGTCCTGTAGAGTGTAAGCTCTTATGATCAGTGGGGTCCTCTCTCTCCTGTAGAGTGTAAGCTCTTATGGTCAGTGGGGTCCTCTCTCTCCTGTAGAGTGTAAGCTCTTATGGTCAGTGGGATCCTCTCTCTCCTGTAGAGTGTAAGCTCTTATGGTCAGTGGGGTCCTCTCTGTCCTGTAGAGTGTAAGCTCTTATGATCAGTGGGGTCCTCTCTCTCCTGTAGAGTATAAGCTCTTATGGTCAGTGGGGTCCTCTCTCTCCTGTAGAGTATAAGCTCTTATGGTCAGTGGGGTCCTATTTCTCTCTCCTGTAGAGTGTAAGCTCTTATGGTCAGTGGGGTCCTATTTCTCTCTCCTGTAGAGTGTAAGCTCTTATGGTCAGTGGGTTCCTCTCTTTCTCCTGTAGAGTGTAAGCTCTTATGGTCAGTGGGGTCCTCTCTCTCCTGTAGAGTGTAAGCTCTTATGGTCAGTGGGTTCCTCTCTTTCTCCTGTAGAGTGTAAGCTCTTATGGTCAGTGGGGTCCTCTCTCTCCTGTAGAGTGTAAGCTCTTAAGGTCAGTGGGGTCCTCTCTCTCCTGTAGAGTGTAAGCTCTTATGGTCAGTGGGGTCCTCTCTCTCTCCTGTAGAGTGTAAGCTCTTATGGTCAGTGCAGTCCTCTCTCTCTCCTGTAGAGTGCAAGCTCTTATGGTCAGCGGGGTCCTCTCTCTCTCCTGTAGAGTGTAAGCTCTTATGGTCAGTGCAGTCCTCTCTCTCTCCTGTAGAGTGTAAGCTCATATGGTCAGTGGGGTCCTCTCTCTCCTGTAGAGTGTAAGCTCTTATGATCAGTGGGGTCCTCTCTCTCCTGTAGAGTGTAAGCTCTTATGGTCAGCGGGGTCCTCTCTCTCCTGTGGAGTGTAAGCTCTTATGGTCAGCGGGGTCCTCTCTCTCTCTATTGTAGAGTGTAAGCTCTTATGATCAGTGGGGTCCTCTCTCTCTCTCTCCTGTAGAGTGTAAGCTCTTATGGTCAGTGGGGTCCTCTCTCTCCTGTAGAGTGTAAGCTCTTATGGTCAATGGGGTCCTCTCTCTCTCTCTCCTGTAGAGTGTAAGCTCTTATGGTCAGTGGGGTCCTCTCTCTCTCCTGTAGAGTGTAAGCTCTTATGGTCAGTGGGGTCCTCTCTCTCCTGTAGAGTGTAAGCTCTTATGGTCAGTGGGGTCCTCTCTCTCTCCTGTAGAGTGTAAGCTCTTATGGTCAGTGCAGTCCTCTCTCTCTCCTGTAGAGTGTAAGCTCATATGGTCAGTGGGGTCCTCTCTCTCCTGTAGAGTGTAAGCTCTTATGGTCAGTGGGGTCCTCTCTCTCCTGTGGAGTGTAAGCTCTTATGGTCAGCGGGGTCCTCTCTCTCTCTCTTGTAGAGTGTAAGCTCTTATGATCAGTGGGGTCCTCTCTCTCTCTCTCCTGTAGAGTGTAAGCTCTTATGGTCAGTGGGGTCCTCTCTCTCTCCTGTAGAGTGTAAGCTCTTATGGTCAGTGGGGTCCTCTCTCTCTCCTGTAGAGTGTAAGCTCTTATGGTCAGTGGGGTCCTCTCTCTCCTGTAGAGTGTAAGCTCTTATGGTCAGTGGGGTCCTCTCTCTCTCCTGTAGAGTGTAAGCTCTTATGGTCAGTGCAGTCCTCTCTCTCTCCTGTAGAGTGTAAGCTCATATGGTCAGTGGGGTCCTCTCTCTCCTGTAGAGTGTAAGCTCTTATGGTCAGTGGGGTCCTCTCTCTCCTGTGGAGTGTAAGCTCTTATGGTCAGCGGGGTCCTCTCTCTCTCTCTTGTAGAGTGTAAGCTCTTATGATCAGTGGGGTCCTCTCTCTCTCTCTCCTGTAGAGTGGAAGCTCTTATGGTCAGTGGGGTCCTCTCTCTCCTGTAGAGTGTAAGCTCTTATGGTCAGTGGGGTCCTCTCTCTCTCTCCTGTACAGTGTTAGCTCTTATGGTCAGTGCAGTCCTCCTCAGTCCCGTCCTCCCCCCGCGGACCCTCCGTCCTCCTCCTCAGTCCTCCCCCCGAGGACCCTCCGTCCTCCTCCTCCGTCCTTCCCCCGCGGACCCTCCGTCCTCTTCTTCAGTCCCTCTTCCGTCCTCCTCCTCCCCACGCGGACACTTCGTCCTCCCCTCGTGGACCCTTCCTCCTCCTCTTCAGTACCCCTTCCGTCCTCCTCCTCCCTCCGCGGACCCTTAGTCCTCCTCCTCAGCCCCCCCCCGGGCTCTTACCGAAGTACTCCTTCTTCATGTGCATCTCCAGCTCCCGCTCCAGCTCCAGGGTCAGCGCTTCCAGCCTCCTCTCCGCCGGGCTGGGGCCGCTCTCCTTCCCGGGGGTCACCTGGTAGGGCAGCTTGAAGCGGTGCAGGGTGGCGGAGCCGCGGGCGGAGCTGTAGCCGTACGAGGCGGTGGCGAGCTCGGCCGTGAGCTGCTCGTGTCGGGGGGGAGACTGCGCCAGCAGCTTGTAGCCGCCGACCTCCGCGCCCTCCCCCGGCAGCAGCTTGTAGCCGCCGACCTCCGCGCCCTCCCCCGGCAGCAGCGGCAGCGCCTCTTCCTGCAGCCCCGGCGCCAGCATGGAGGAGCGGGGGGAGGGCCCCATGGAGCCGCGGGAGCTCCGGGAGCTGCGGGAGCTGTGGCTGGAGATGCTGGAGCGCGGGCTGGCCAGGGTGGCGGCGCGGCCGTCCTGCAGGCTGGAGCGGGGCCCCCCGCCGCCGCCGTCCGCCTCCCCGGGGCAGTAGCTGGAGCGCGGGCTGACGTGCCGCTGGTCGTAGCCCAGGCTGATGCCGCTGGTGCGGGCGCTGCTCGGCTTGGAGCCGCCGTCGTGCAGGCTGGCCCGCGGGCTCGATTGCTTGCTGGTGTCGCTGGCGGTGCTGGCGTAGCTGGAGCGGGGGGAGGGAGCCTCGTACTGGGCCAGGCTGCAGCGGGGGCTCGGCACCACCAGGCTGGAGCGGGGGCTGGACAGGCGGCCGAGCTCCGGACAGCCGGCGGGCGCGGTGCTGGAGCGGGGGCTGCCGCCGCTGCTGCCCCCGGGGTACATGCCCGGCCGGCCCGGGTAGCAGGGCAGCGCCACCTCCGCCTCCTGGCGGCTCCGGTACGGCTCGGCCGGGCAGTGGTAGTGCTGGAGGCCCGCGCCGCCTTTCAGCCTCCGGGGCCGGCCCTCCTCCAGGCACAGCTCGTCCATCAGCCGGCCCACGTCCTCCTCCGGGTACTGCTCCATGCTGGCAGGGGGGGAAGCTTCATCCCAGCCCGGGCTGCGAGGTGCGGGGCTCCGGGGGCGGCTGGGACCCCGCCAGGCGGAGGAGAGGGCAGGGGGGCGGACGGACTCTTTTCCTGCTGCCGCCGCTTCTCTTCTGTGTCTGCGGCTCCCGGAGAGGAATGTGCGGAGGGAGACGGCGGTGCTGCGGCTGGGAGGAATGTGCTGCGGCGGGATCACTGCGCCGGGAACTGAGTGCGGCCCCAGAGTGGGGAGACCCCGGACATGTCCCCCAATGTGTCACTGGGAGATCCTGAACATATCCCCCCAGAGAACAGTGAAGGGACCCCGGACATATCCCCTGACTGTGTGACAGGGAGACCCTGAACGTGTCCCCACAGAGAACAGTGAGGACCCCAGACAAATCACCCCAGAGAGCAGTGAGGACCCCGGACATGTCCCCCAATGTGTCACTGGGAGATCCTAAACATATCCCCCCAGAGAACAGTGAGGGGACCCCGGAGATATCCCCTCACTGTGTGACCAGGAGACCATGGACATGTCCCCACAGAGCACAGTGAAGACCCCAGACAAGTCACCATAGAGAGCAGTGAGGACCCTGGACATGTCACCCCAGAGAGCAGTGAGGACCCCGGACATGTCCCCACAGAGCACAGTGAAGACCCCAGACATGTCACCATAGAGAGCAGTGAGGACCCCGGACATGTCCCCACAGAGCACAGTGAAGACCCCAGACAAGTCACCATAGAGAGCAGTGAGGACCCTGGACATGTCACCCCAGAGAGCAGTGAGGACCCCGGACATGTCACCATAGAGAGCAGTGAGGACCCCGGACATGTCACCATAGAGAGCAGTGACGACCCCGGACATGTCACCCCAGAGAGCAGTGAGGACCCCGGACATGTCACCCCACAGAGCAGTGAGGACCCTGGACATGTCACCCCAGAGAGCAGTGAGGACCCTGGACATGTCACCCCAGAGAGCAGTGAGGACCCCGGACATGTCACCATAGAGAGCAGTGAGGACCCCGGACATGTCACCCCAGAGAGCAGTGAGGACCCCGGACATGTCACCATAGAGAGCAGTGAGGACCCCGGACATGTCACCTCAGAGAGAAGTGAGGACCCTGGACATGTCACCATAGAGAGCAGTGAGGACCCCGGACATGTCACCCCAGAGAGCAGTGAGGACCCTGGACATGTCACCATAGAGAGCAGTGAGGACCCCGGACATGTCACCATAGAGAGCAGTGAGGACCCTGGACATGTCACCCCAGAGAGCAGTGAGGAACCCGGACATGTCACCATAGAGAGCAGTGAGGACCCCGGACATGTCACCATAGAGAGCAGTGAGGACCCCCGACATGTCACCCTAGAGAGCAGTGAGGACCCCGAACATGTCACCATAGAGAGCAGTGAGGACCCCGGACATGTCACCTCAGAGAGCAGTGAGGACCCCGGATATGTCACCATAGAGAGCAGTGAGGACCCCGGACATGTCACCATAGAGAGCAGTGAGGACCCTGGACATGTCACCCCAGAGAGCAGTGAGGAACCCGGACATGTCACCATAGAGAGCAGTGAGGACCCCGGACATGTCACCATAGAGAGCAGTGAGGACCCCCGACATGTCACCCTAGAGAGCAGTGAGGACCCCGAACATGTCACCATAGAGAGCAGTGAGGACCCCGGACATGTCACCTCAGAGAGCAGTGAGGACCCCGGATATGTCACCATAGAGAGCAGTGAGGACCCCCGACATGTCACCCGAGAGAGCAGTGAGGACAACGGATATGTCACCCCAGAGAGCAGTGAGGACCCCAGACATGTCACCCCAGAGAGCAGTGACGGGAGCCCAGATATGTCACCCTAGAGAGCAGTGAGGACCCCAAACATGTTCCCCCAGAGAGCATTGAGGACCCCGGACATGCCATCCACAGAGCAGTGAGTACCCCGGACATGTCACCCCTATACAAGACCGAGAGACCCCCGATATAAGACAAAAGAACCTTAATATACAACCAACAGACCCCAATATATCAACGCAATGTATGACCAAGATGCTCCGATATACGACCAGCGGACCCCAATATAAGACGGATAAACATAAGATCTCCTTCTCTACTCCCCTCTTATCTCCTCCTCCCACAATCGCATACAAGATTTCTCCCGTGCATCCCCCCTACTCTGGAACTCTCTACCCCAACATATCAGACTCTCGCCTACCATGGAAACCTTCAAAAGGAACCTGAAGACCCACCTCTTCCGACAAGCCTACAACCTGCAGCAACCCTCGCTCCACCATACCGCTGCACGACCAGGTCTACACTCACCTACTGTATCCTCACCCATCCCCTGTAGACTGTGAGCCCTCGCGGGCAGGGTCCTCGCTCCACCATACCGCTGCACGACCAGGTCTACCCTCACCTACTGTATCCTCACCCATCCCCTGTAGACTGTGAACCCTCGCGGGCAGGGTCCTCGCTCCACCATACCGTTGCACGACCAGCTCTACCCTCACCTACTGTATCCTCACCCATCCCCTGTAGACTGTGAACCCTCGCGGGCAGGGTCCTCGCTCCACCATACCGCTGCACGACCAGCTCTACCCTCACCTACTGTATCCTCACCCATCCCCTGTAGATTGTGAGCCCTCGCGGGCAGGGTCCTCGCTCCACCAAACCACTGCATGACCAGCTCTACCCTCACCTACTGTATCCTCACCCATCCCGTGTAGACTGTGAGCCCTCGCGGGCAGGGTCCTCGCTCCACCATACCGCTGCACGACCAGCTCTACCCCCACCTACTGTATCCTCACCCATCCCCTGTAGATTGTGAGCCCTCGCGGACAGGGTCCTCGCTCCTCCTGTACCAGTCACCGACTTGTATTGTTCAAAATTTATTGTAATTGTTTGTGCTATATATATATATATCTTTAACATGTAAAGCGCCATGGAATGAATGGCACTATAATAATAACTAATAATAATTGACCCCGATATACGACTAACAGATTCTAATATACGACCGGCGGACCCTGGACATGTGACCCCGATGTCAGACCACGATATAAGACCAACGGGGCAGCGAGTCATGTCACCCTAGAGAGCAGTGAGGACACCGGAAATGTCCCCCCAGAGAGCAGTGAGTACCCCGACCTGTCCCCCCAGGGAGCAGTGAGGATCCCGGACATGTCATCCTAAAGAGCAGTGAGGACCCCGGACATGTCCCCCCAGAGAGGAGTGAGGACCCCGACCTGTCCCCCCAGAGAGCAGTGAGGACCATGTCCCTCAGAGAGCAGTGAGGACCCCGGACATGTCACCCTAGAGAGCAGTGAGGACCCCGGACATGTCACGCTAGAGAGCAGTGAGGACCCCAGACATGTCACCCTAGAGAGCAGAGAGGACCCCGGACATGTCACCCTAGAGAGCAGAGAGGACCTCGGACATGTCACCTCAGAGAGCAGTGAGGACCCTGACATATCCCCCCAGAGAGCAGTGAGGACCCCGAACATGTCCCCCAGAGAGCAGTGAGGACCCCAAACATGTCCCCCCAGAGAGCTGTGAGGGGACCTCCGACATGTCATCCAAAGAGCAGTGAGGACCCCGGACATGTCACCCCAGAGATCAGTGAGGATCCTGGACATGTCATCCTAGAGAGCAGTGAGAACCCTGGACATGTCCTCCCATAGAACAGTGAAGACCCCAGACATGTCCTCCCAGAAAGCAGTGAGGACCCCAGACATGTCACCTCAGAGAGCAGTGAGGGACTCCGGATATGTCACCCCAGAGAGCAGTGAGAACCCCGACATGTCACCCCAGAGAGCAGTGAGGACCTCGAACATGTCACCCTAGAGAGCAGTGAGGACCACGGACATGTCACCCTAGAGAGCAGTGAGGACCTCGGACATGTCACCTCAGAGAGCAGCAAGTATCCCGGACATATTCCCCCAGAGAGCAGTGAGGAGACCCCAGACATGGCACCTCAAAGAGCAGTGAGTACCCCGGACATGTCACCTCAGAGAGCAGTAAGTACCCCGGACATGTCCCACCAGAGAGAGCAGTGAGGACCTCGAACATGTCACCCTAGAGAGCAGTGAGGACCTTGGACATGTCACCCTAGAGAGCAGTGAGGACCCCGGACATGTCACCCTAGAGAGCAGTGAGGACCCTGGACATGTCACCCTAGAGAGCAGTGAGGACCTCGGACATGTCACCCTAGAGAGCATTGAGGACTTCGGACATGTCACCCTAAAGAGCAGAGAGGACCTCGGACATGTCACATTAGAGAGCAGTGAGGACCCCAGACATGTCACAATAGAGATCAGTGAGGACCCCGGACATGTCATCCTAGAGAGCTTTGATGAACCTTGTCATGTCCCGCAAAGAACAGTGAGGAACCCGGAAATGTCACCCCAGAGAGCAGTGAGGACCCTGACATATCTCCCCAGAGAGCAGTGAGGACCCCGAACATGTCCCCCAGAGAGCAGTGAGGACCCCGAACATGTCCCCCCAGAGAGCTGTGAGGAGACCTTCGACATCTCATCCAAAGAGCAGTGAGGACCCCGGACATGTCACCCCAGAGATCAGTGAGGATCCTGGACATGTCATCCTAGAGAGCAGTGAGAACCCTGGACATGTCCTCCCATAGAACAGTGAAGACCCCAGACATGTCCTCCCAGAAAGCAGTGAGGACCCCAGACATGTCACCTCAGAGAGCAGTGAGGGACTCCGGATATGTCACCCTAGATAGCAGTGAGGTGAGGACCCCGGACATGTCACCTTAGAGAGCAGTGAGGACCTCGAACATGTCACCCTAGAGAGCAGTGAGGACCCCGGACATGTCACCCTAGAGAGCAGTGAGGACCTCGGACATGTCACCCTAGAGAGCATTGACAACTTCGGACATGTCACCCTAAAGAGCAGTGAGGACCCCGGACATGTCCTCCCAGAGAGCATTGAGGACTCCGGACATGTTATCCCAGAGAGGAGTGAGGACCCTGGACATGTCACCTCAGAGAGCAGTTAGGAACCAATGTCTCCCTAAAGAACAGTGAGGACCCTGGACATGTCACCCTAGATAGCAGTGAGGACCCCGGACATGTCACGATAGAGATCTGTGAGGATCCCCGACATGTCACCCTAGAGAACAGTGAGGACCTCGGACATGTCACCCTATAGAGCAGTGAGGACCCTGGACATGTCACCCTAGAGAGCAACAAGGACCCCAAAAATGTCACCTTAGAGAGCAGTGAGGACCCCGGACCTGTCACAAAAGAGAGCAGTGAGGACCCCTGACATGTCACCCAAGAGATCAGTGAGGACCCCGGACATGTCATCCTAGAGAGCAGTGAGGACCCTGGACATGTCACCCCACAGAGCAGTGAGGGGACCCCGGACATGTCACCCTAGAGAGCAGTGAGGACCTCGGACATGTCACCCTAGAGAACAGTGAGGACCCTGGACCCTCACCTACTGTATCCTCACCCATCCCCTGTAGACTGTGAGCCCTCACGGGCAGGGTCCTCGCTCCACCATACCGCTGCATGACCAGCTCTACCCTCACCTACTGTATCCTCACCCATCCCTCGTAGATTGTGAGCCCTCGCGGGCAGGGTCCTCGCTCCACCACACCGCTGCACGACCAGCTCTACCCTCACCTACTGTATCCTCGCCCATCCCCTGTAGACTGAGCCTTCGCGGGCAGGGTCCTCGCTCCACCATACCGCTGCACGACCAGCTCTACCCTCACCTACTGTATCCTCACCCATCCCCTGTAGATTGTGAGCCCTCGCGGGCAGGGTCCTCGCTCCACCATACCGCTGCACGACCAGCTCTACCCTCACTTACTGTATCCTCACCCATCCCCTGTAGATTGTGAGCCCTCACGGACAGGGTCCTCGCTCCTCCTGTACCAGTCGCCGACTTGTATTGTTCAAAATTTATTGTAATTGTTTGTGCTATATATATATATCTTTAACATGTAAAGCGCCATGGAATGAATGGCACTATAATAATAACTAATAATAATTGACCCCGATATACTACTAACAGATTCTAATATACGACCGGCGGACCCTGGACATGTGACCCCTATGTCAGACCACGATATAAGACCAACGGGGCAGCGAGTCATGTCACCCTAGAGAGCAGTGAGGACACCGGAAATGTCCCCCCAGAGAGCAGTGAGTACCCCGACCTGTCCCCCCAGAGAGCAGTGAGGATCCCGGACATGTCATCCTAAAGAGCAGTGAGGACCCCGGACATGTCCCCCCAGAGAGGAGTGAGGACCCCAGAAATGTCACCCCAGAGAGCAGTGAGTACCCCGACCTGTCCCCCCAGAGAGCAGTGAGGACCATGTCCCTCAGAGAGCAGTGAGGACCCCGGACATGTCACCCTAGAGAGCAGTGAGGACCCCGGACATGTCACCCTAGAGAGCAGTGAGGACCTCGGACATGTCACCTCAGAGAGCAGTGAGGACCCTGACATATCCCCCCAGAGAGCAGTGAGGACCCCGAACATGTCCTCCAGAGAGCCGTGAGGACCCCGAACATGTCCCCCCAGAGAGCTGTGAGGGGACCTCCGACATGTCATCCAAAGAGCAGTGAGGACCCCGGACATGTCACCCCAGAGATCAGTGAGGATCCTGGACATGTCATCCTAGAGAGCAGTGAGAACCCTGGACATGTCCTCCCATAGAACAGTGAAGACCCCAGACATGTCCTCCCAGAAAGCAGTGAGGACCCCAGACATGTCACCTCAGAGAGCAGTGAGGGACTCCGGATATGTCACCGCAGAGAGCAGTGAGAACCCCGACATGTCACCCCAGAGAGCAGTGAGGACCTCGAACATGTCACCCTAGAGAGCAGTGAGGACCCCGGACATGTCACCCTAGAGAGCAGTGAGGACCTCGGACATGTCACCTCAGAGAGCAGCAAGTATCCCGGACATATTCCCCCAGAGAGCAGTGAGGAGACCCCAGACATGGCACCTCAAAGAGCAGTGAGTACCCCGGACATGTCACCTCAGAGAGCAGTAAGTACCCCGGACATGTCCCACCAGAGAGAGCAGTGAGGACCTCGAACATGTCACCCTAGAGAGCAGTGAGGACCTTGGACATGTCACCCTAGAGAGCAGTGAGGACCCCGGACATGTCACCCTAGAGAGCAGTGAGGACCCCGGACATGTCACCCTAGAGAGCAGTGAGGACCTCGGACCTCGGACATGTCACCCTAGAGAGCATTGAGGACTTCGGACATGTCACCCTAAAGAGCAGAGAGGACCTCGGACATGTCACATTAGAGAGCAGTGAGGACCCCAGACATGTCACAATAGAGAGCAGTGAGGACCCCGCACATGTCACCCCAGAGATCAGTGAGGACCCCGGACATGTCATCCTAGAGAGCTTTGATGAACCTTGTCATGTCCCGCAAAGAACAGTGAGGAACCCGGAAATGTCACCCCAGAGAGCAGTGAGGACCCTGACATATCCCCCCAGAGAGCAGTGAGGACCCCGAACATGTAATAAAGGGAATGGAGGGACTAGAATACCCAGAGAGGTTGTCAAAATTAGGCCTATTTACATTGGAAAAGAGAAGGCTTAGGGGAGACCTCATAAACATGTATAAATACATCAGGGGGCAGTACAGAGATCTCTCCCATGACCTGTTTATACCAAGGATGGTGACAAAGACGAGGGGGCACACTATGCGTCTGGAGGAAAGGAGGTTCCTGCACCGGCATAGAAGGGGATTCTTTACGGTCAGAGCCGTGAGACTCTGGAACTCTCTGGGAGAGGAAGTGGTGATGTCCAACTCACTTAAAGAGTTCAAGAGAGGTCTGGACGCCTTTCTTGAGAACAATAAAATTACATTTTATGCTTAGTGATAGTTAATTAATCCAGGGATTTAATCTGACTGCCAGATTGGAGTCGGGAAGTGAATTTTTCCTCGATGTAAATTGGCCTATACCGCATGGTATAGGAATAGCGGAATAGCTGCAGTGCACAAGAAATAGGCTGAACTGGATGGACGCTTGTCTTTTTTCGGCCTTATAAACTATGTAACTATGTCCCCCAGAGAGCAGTGAGGACCCCGAACATGTCCCCCCAGAGAGCTGTGAGGGGACCTCCGACATGTCATCCAAAGAGCAGTGAGGACCCCGGACATGTCACCCCAGAGATCAGTGAGGATCCTGGACATGTCATCCAAAGAGCAGTGAGGACCCCGGACATGTCACCCCAGAGATCAGTGAGGATCCTAGACATGTCATCCTAGAGAGCGGTGAGAACCCTGGACATGTCCTCCCATAGAACAGTGAAGACCCCAGACATGTCCTCCCAGAAAGCAGTGAGGACCCCAGACATGTCACCTCAGAGAGCAGTGAGGGACTCCGGATATGTCACCGCAGAGAGCAGTGAGAACCCCGTCATGTCACCCCACAGAGCAGTGAGGACCTCGAACATGTCACCCTAGAGAGCAGTGAGGACCCCGGACATGTCACCCTAGAGAGCAGTGAGGACCTCGGACATGTCACCCTAGAGAGCAGTGAGGACCTCGGACATGTCACCCTAGAGAGCAATAAGGACCCCAAAAATGTCACCCTAGAGAGCAGTGAGGACCCCGGACATGTCATCCTAGAGAGCTTTGATGAACCTTGTCATGTCCCGCAAAGAACAGTGAGGAACCCGGAAATGTCACCCCAGAGAGCAGTGAGGACCCTGACATATCCCCCCAGAGAGCAGTGAGGACCCCGAACATGTAATAAAGGGAATGGAGGGACTAGAATACCCAGAGAGGTTGTCAAAATTAGGCCTATTTACATTGGAAAAGAGAAGGCTTAGGGGAGACCTCATAAACATGTATAAATACATCAGGGGGCAGTACAGAGATCTCTCCCATGACCTGTTTATACCAAGGATGGTGACAAAGACGAGGGGGCACACTATGCGTCTGGAGGAAAGGAGGTTCCTGCACCGGCATAGAAGGGGATTCTTTACGGTCAGAGCCGTGAGACTCTGGAACTCTCTGGGAGAGGAAGTGGTGATGTCCAACTCACTTAAAGAGTTCAAGAGAGGCCTGGACGCCTTTCTGGAGAACAATAAAATTACATCTTATGCTTAGTGATAGTTAATTAATCCAGGGATTTAATCTGACTGCCAGATTGGAGTCGGGAAGTGAATTTTTCCTCGATGTAAATTGGCCTATACCGCATGGTATAGGAATAGCGGAATAGCTGCAGTGCACAAGAAATAGGCTGAACTGGATGGACGCTTGTCTTTTTTCGGCCTTATAAACTATGTAACTATGTCCCCCAGAGAGCAGTGAGGACCCCGAACATGTCCCCCCAGAGAGCTGTGAGGGGACCTCCGACATGTCATCCAAAGAGCAGTGAGGACCCCGGACATGTCACCCCAGAGATCAGTGAGGATCCTGGACATGTCATCCAAAGAGCAGTGAGGACCCCGGACATGTCACCCCAGAAATCAGTGAGGATCCTAGACATGTTATCCTAGAGAGCGGTGAGAACCCTGGACATGTCCTCCCATAGAACAGTGAAGACCCCAGACATGTCCTCCCAGAAAGCAGTGAGGACCCCAGACATGTCACCTCAGAGAGCAGTGAGGGACTCCGGATATGTCACCGCAGAGAGCAGTGAGAACCCCGTCATGTCACCCCACAGAGCAGTGAGGACCTCGAACATGTCACCCTAGAGAGCAGTGAGGACCCCGGACATGTCACCCTAGAGAGCAGTGAGGACCTCGGACATGTCACCCTAGAGAGCAGTGAGGACCTCGGACATGTCACCCTAGAGAGCAATAAGGACCCCAAAAATGTCACCCTAGAGAGCAGTGAGGACCCCGGACCTGTCACAAAAGAGAGCAGTGAGGACCCCTGACATGTCACCCAAGAGATCAGTGAGGACCCCGGACATGTCATCCTAGAGAGCAGTGAGGACCCTGGACATGTCACCCCACAGAGCAGTGAGGGGACCCCGGACATGTCACCCTAGAGAGCAGTGAGGACCTCGGACATGTCACCCTAGAGAACAGTGAGGACCCTGGACATGTCACAATAGAGAGCAGTGAGGACCCCGGACATGTCACGATAGAGAGCAGTGAGGACCCCACACATGTCACAATAGAGAGCTGGGAGGACCTTGGACATGTCACCCTATAGAGCAGTGAGGACTCCGGACATGTCACATTAGAGAGCAGTGAGGACCCCGGACATGTCAACCTTAATAGCAGTGAGGACCCTGGAAATGTCACCCAAGAGAGCAGTGAGGACCCCAGACATGTCACCCCAGAGAGCAGTGAGTACCCCGAACATGTCATCCCTATACAAGACCGAGAGACCCCGATATAAGACACAAGAACCTTGATATACAACGGTAAAGATGTGCGGTTGTGGATTCTAATAATCACCTAGGCAGGTTATCGATGCAAATAGTTTTATTCCTTCCGACCACGGTGAACAGCAATTCCAGGTAAATGTCCAACAGGCAATTCTCTTAGTCCTCGAGTTTCCAACCTGGGATCAGTAGTTCCACTGCCCCGTACCAGGTGATACCCACTGTCCCCCAACTTTTGGTTGGCCCACAGCTTTTTGTATCTCCCGCCGGTATATTGGCAGTCACAGCATATGCTCCTTCGGATGATGGATATCAAGACCGCAGCCGTGATACCACCCAGCTCTCCGTCCGACTAGCAATGACTCTTCTCTTTCTCCTGCACAGGGTTCAGACCCCGGAATCGGCAGAAGAGCTCACCCCTCCCTCCCCCAGCTAATCGTGCCTTAGTGGAGATATTTTCTCAGGTGGAACCCATCCCCTGGGTTTGCATGTGAGACTACCTGTGGTGACGGAGAGAACAATGGCCCAAGGTCTCGGAGATGCGGTCACTGAATGGAATAGATACCTGAGGTTGAACTGATGAGCAAACAAATCACTAACAAAACACAAAAATAAGCTCGATGAAAATGGGTGCTCAGTGCTGGAAAAGTATTTAGTAAGTGTCCAGGTCCTCACAACAACCAACAGACCCCAATATATCACCCCAATATATGACCAAGAGACTCCAATATACGACCAGCGGACCCCAATATAAGACGGATAGACCCCGATAGACGACTAACAGATCCTAATCTACCACCTACGGACCCTGGACATGTGACCCCAATGTCAGACCACGATATAAGACCGACAGACCCCGACATATGCCCAACGGGGCAGTGAGTACCCCGAACATGTCTCACTAGAGAGCAGTGAGGACTTCGAACATTTAACTCTAGAGAGCAGTGAGGACCCCAGACATGTCACCCTAGAGAGCAATGAGGACCCCGGACATGTTACCCTAGAGAGCAGTGAGGACCTCGGACATGTCACCCTGGAGAGCAGTGAGAACCTCAGACATGTCACCCTAGAGAGCAGTGAAGACTCTGGGCATGTCACAATAGAGAGCAGTGAGGACCCTGGACATGTCACTCCAGATATCAGTATGGACCCCGGAATTGTCATCCTAGAGAGCAGTGAGGACCCCGACATGTTACCCACAGAGAGTTGTGAGGGGACAGCGGACATGTCCCCCCAAGAGCAGTGAGGTGATCCCAGACATGTCCCCCCCGAGAGCAGTGAGGGGACCACAGACATGTCACCCTAGAGAGCAATGAGGCCCCGGACAAGTCACCTTAGAGAGCAGTGAGGACCTCAGACATGTCACCTTAGAAAGCAGTGGGAACCCTGGACATGTCACCTTAGAGAGCAGTGAAGACCCCTGACATGTCACCTCATAGAGCAGTGAGTACCCCGGACATGTCACCCTAGAGAGCAGTGATGACCCCAGACATATCACCCTAGAAAACATTGAGGGATATGTCACAATAGAGAGCATTGAGGGCCCCGACATGTCCCCCCAAAGAACTGTGAAGACCCCAGATATGTCCTCCCAGAAAGCATTGAGGACCCCAGACATGTCACCCCAGAGACCAGTGAGGACCCCGACATGTCCTCCCAGAGAACAGTGAGGGGACCCCAGAGAGCAGTGAGTTCCCCGGACATGTCACCTCAGAGAGCAGCGAGTATCCCGGACATGTCCTCCAAGAGAGCAGTGAGTACCCCGAACATGTCCCCCGAGACAGCAGTGAGGACCTCAAATATGTCACTCTAGAGAGCAGTGAGGACCCCGGACATGTAACCCTAGAGAGCAGTGAGGACCTCGGACATGTCTCCCTAGAGAGCAGTTAGGAACTCAGACATGTCACCCTAGAGAGCAGTGAAGACCCCGGACATGTCAAAATAGAGAGCAGTGAGAATCCCGACATGTCCCCCCAAAGAGCAGTGAAGACCCCCGAAATGTCACCCCAGACAGCAGTGAGTATCCCGACATGTCCACCCAGAGAGCAGTGAGGGCACCCCGTACATGTCTTCCCAGAGAGCAGTGAGGAGCCTGGACATGTCCCCCCAGAGAGCAGTGAGGGGACCCCAGACGTCACCCTAGAGAGCTGTGAGGACCCCGGACATGTCATCCAGAGAGAGGTGAGGACACCAACATGTCCCCCCAGAGAACAGTGAGGGACCCCAGAAATGTCACCCCAAAGAGCAGTGAGGACCTCGACATGTCTCCCTAGAGAGTAGTGAGGACCCCGGACATGTCACCTTAGAGAGCAGTGAGGACTTTGGACATGTCATCCTAGAGAGCAGTGAAGACCCCGATATGTCCACCCAGAGAGTAGTGAGGACCCCAGAAATGTCACCCCAGAGAGCAGTGAGGACCACGGACATGTCCCACCAGAGAGCATTGAGGACACAGGATATGTCATCCAGAGAGCAGTGAGGACACCGGACATGTTACCCTAGAGAGCAGCGAGGACCTCGGACATGTCACACCAGAGAGCAGTGAGGACAACGGACATGTCCCCCCAGACAGCATTGAGAACACCGGACATGTCATCCAGAGAGCAGTGAGGACCCCGGACATGTTACCCTAGAGAGCACTGAGGACCTCGGACATGTAACCCTGGAGAGCAGTGGGGACCTCGGACATGTCACCCTAGACAGCAGTGAAGACTCCGGACATGTCACAATAGAGAGCAGTGAGGACCCCGGACATGTCACTCCAGAGATCAATGAGGACCCCAGAATTGTCATCCTAGAGAGCAGTGAGGACCTTGGAAATGTCACCCCAGAGAGCTGTGAGGACCCTGACATGTCACCCCCAGAGAGCAGTGAGTGGACCCCGGACATGTCCCTCCAAGAGCAGTGAGGGGACCCCAGACATGTCCCCCCTGAGAGCAATGAGGGGAACTCAGACATGTCACCCTAGAGAGCAGTGAGGTCCCGGATATGTCACCCTAGAGAGCAGTGAGGACCTCAGACATATCACCTTAGAAAGCAGTGAGAATCCTGGACATGTCACCCTAGAGAGCAGTGAGGACCCCGAACATATCACATCAGAGAACAGAGAGTATCCCGGACATGTCACCTCAGAGAGCATTGAGTGGACCCCAGACATGTCACCTCAGAGAGCAGTGATGACCCCGGACATGTCACCCTAGAAAGCATTGAGGGACCCCAGATATGTCACCTCAGAGAGCAGTGAGAACCCCAACATGTCACACCACAGAGCAGTGAAGACCCCAACATGTCCCCCCAGAGAGCAGTGAGGACCCCGGGATGTCACCCCAGAGAGCAGTGAGGACCACGTACATGTCCCCCCAGAGAGCAGTTAGGACTCCGGACATGTCACAATAGAGAGCATTGAGGACCCTGACATATCCCCCCAAAGAGCAGTGAGGACCCTGGAAATGTCACCCCAGAGAGCAGTGAGAACCCCAACATGCCATGCCAGAGAGCAGTGAGGGGACCCCGGACATGTCCCCCCAGAGAGCATTGAGGACCCAGAACATGTCCCCCCAGAGAGCATTGAGGACCCCAAACATGACACCTCAGAGAGCAGTGAGTACCCCAGACATCTCCTCCCAGAGAGCAGAGAGGACCCTGGACATGACACCCCAGAGAGCAGTGTTGACCTCGGACATGTGACCCCAGAGAGCAGTGAGGACCCCAGACATTTCATCCAGAGAGCAGTGAGGATCCCGGACATATTAACCCAGAGAGCAGTGAGGACCCCAGACATGTCACCACAGAGAGCAGTGAAGATCCCGACATGTCCCCCCAGAGATCAAGTGAGGGGACCACAGACATGTCACCGCAGAGAGCAGTGAGTACCCCGGACATGTCACCCTTATACAAGACCGAGAGACCCCGATATAAGACACAAGAACCTTGATATACAACCAACAGACCCCAATATATCACCACAATATATGACCACGAGACACCGATATACGACCAGCAGACCCCAATATAAGACGGATAGACCCTGAAATATGACTAACAGATCCTAATATACGACCGGCAGACCCTGAACATGTGACCCCGATGTCAGACCACGATATAAGAAAGACAGACCCCAACATATGACCAACGGAGCAGTGAGTACCCCGGACATGTCCCGCCAGAGAGCAGTGAGGACTTCGAACATGTCACTCTAGAGATCAGTGAGGACCCCGGACATGTCCCCCTAGAGAGCAGTGAGGACCCCGGACATGTTAGCCTAGAGAGCAGTGAGGACCTCAGACATGTCACCCTAAACAACAGTGAAGACTCCGGACATGTCACAATAGAGAGCAGTGAGGACCCCGGACATGTCACTCCAGAGATCATTGAGGACCCTGGAATTGTCATCCTAGAGAGCAGTGAGGACCCCGGAAAAGTCACCCCAGAGAGCAATGAGGACCCCGACAAGTCCCCCCAGAGAGCAGTGAAGGGACCCCGGACATGTCCCCCCCAAGAGCAGTGAGGGGACCCCAGACATGTCACCCTACAGAGCAGTGAGGCCCCGGTTATGTCACCCTAGAGGGCAGTGAGGACCTCTTACATGTCACCTTACAGAGCAGTGAGGAACCTGGACATGTCACCCTAGAGAGCAGGGAGGACCCCGGACATGTCACCTCAGAGAGCAGTGAGGACCATGGACAGGTCCCCCCAGAGAGCATTGAGGACTCCGGACATGTTACCCTAAAGAGCAGTGATGACCCCGGACATGTCACCCCAGAGACCAGTGAGGACCCCGACATGTCCCCCCACAGAGCAATGAGGGGACCCCAGATATGTCACCCCAATGAGCAGTGAGGAACCTGGACATGTCATCCTAGAGAGCAGTGAGGACCCCGGACATGTCCTCCAAGAGAGCAGTGAGGACCCCGGACATGTCTCCCTAGAGAGCAGTGATGACCCTGGACATGTCACAATAGAGATCAGTGAGGACCCTGGACATGTCACGATAGAGAGTAGTGAAGATCCCGGACATGTCACCCTAGAGAGCAGTGAGAACCCCGGACATGTCACCCTAGAGAGCAGTGAGAACCTTGGATATGTCACCCTAGAGAGCAGTGAGGACCCTGGACATGTCACCATAGAGAGCAGTGACGACCCAGACATGTCACGATAGAGAGCAGTGAGGATCCCAGACATGTCACCCTAGAGAGAAGTGAGGACCTCGGACATGTCACCCTAGAGAGCAGTGAGGACCCTGGACATGTCACGATAGAGAGCAGTGAGGACCCCGGACATGTCTCCAGAGAGCAGTGAGGACCCCGGACATGTCACCCTAGAGAACAGTGAGAACCTCGGGCATGTCGCCCTAGAGAGCAGTGAGGATCTCGAACATGTCAACCTAGAGAGTAGTGAGGACCCCGGACATGTCACCCCAAAGAGCAGAGGGCCCTGGACATGTTACGCTAGAAAGCAGTGAGGACCCCAGACATGTCCCCCCAAAGATCATTGAGGTCCCCGGACATGTCTCCAGAGAGCAGTGAGGACCCCAGACATATTACCCCAGAGAGCAGTGAGGTCCCCGGACATGTCACCCCTATACAAGACGGAGAGACCCCGATATAAGACACAAGAACCTTAATATACATCCAACAGACCCCAATATATCAACCCAATGTATGACCAAGATGCTCCGATATACGACCAGCGGACCCCAATATAAGACGGATAGACATAAGATCTCCTTTTATTTGACAAAGTATCTCACACCATCCTTATTGAAAAAATGACCAAGTATGGAATGGACAAGGCAACTGTTAGGTGGATTCATAACTGGCTCAGTGATCGGACTCAAAGAGTGGTCGTCAATGGCTTCACATCCAGTTGGATGAATGTCTCAAGTGGGGTACCACAGGGCTCTGTCCTGGGACCTGTATTGTTCAACATCTTTATCAATGATTTAGATGAAGGAATTGAGGGTAAACTGATTAAATTTGCTGATGACACAAAGCTAGGAGGGATAGCTAATACTAGAGAAGAGAGAGAGAGGATTCAAAAAGACCTAAATAAACTGGAGCAGTGGGCAGCAACCAACAGAATGGTTTATAACAGGGAAAAATGCAAAGTCCTACATCTGGGCAATAAAAATGAAAAAAGCATATACAGAATGGGAGGAATAGAGCTAAGCAACAGTACATGTGAAAAAGACTTAGGTATACTAATAGATCACAGACTGCACAGGAGTCAACAGTGTGATGCAGCAGCAAAAAAGGCAAATACAGTTCTGGGATGTATTAACAGAAGCATCGAGTCTAGATCACGTGAAGTCATTATCGGACTTTACTCCTCTTTGGTCAGACCTCATCTGGATACTGTGTCCAGTTCTGGGAGGTATAAGGAAAAGCATAGAGTCTAGATCACATGAAGTAATTATCCCCCTCTACTCCTCCTTGGTCAGACCTCATCTGGATACTGTGTCCAGTTCTGGGAGGTATTAGGAGAAGCATAGAGTCTAGATCACGTGAAGTAATTATCCCCTCTACTCCTCCTTGGTCAGACCTCATCTGGATACTGTGTCCAGTTCTGGGAGGTATTAGGAGAAGCATAGAGTCTAGATCACGTGAAGTAATTATCCTCCTCTAATCCTCCTTGGTCAGACCTCATCTGGATACTGTGTCCAGTTCTGGGAGGTATTAGGAGAAGCATAGAGTCTAGATCACGTGAAGTAATTATCCCCTCTACTCCTCCTTGGTCAGACCTCATCTGGATACTGTGTCCAGTTCTGGGAGGTATTAGGAGAAGCATCGAGTCTAGATCACGTGAAGTCATTATCCCCCTCTACTCTTCCTTGGTCAGACCTCATCTGGATACTGTGTCCAGTTCTGGGAGGTATTAGGAGAAGCATAGAGTCTAGATCATGTGAAGTAATTATCCCCTCTACTCCTCCTTGGTCAGACATCATCTGCATACTGTGTCCAGTTCTGGGAGGTATTAGGAGAAGCATAGAGTCTAGATCACGTGAAGTCATTATCCCCCTCTACTCCTCCTTGGTCAGACCTCATCTGGATACTGTGTCCAGTTCTGGGAGGTATTAGGAGAAGCATAGAGTCTAGATCACGTGAAGTAATTATCCTCCTCTACTCCTCCTTGGTCAGACCTCATCTGGATACTTTGTCCAGTTCTGGAGGTATTAGGAGAAGCATAGAGTCTAGATCACGTGAAGTAATTATCCCTCTCTACTCCTCCTTGGTCAGACATCATCTGGATACTGTGTCCAGTTCTGGGAGGTATTAGGAGAAGCATAGAGTCTAGATCACGTGAAGTAATTATCCCCTCTACTCCTCCTTGGTCAGACCTCATCTGGATACTGTGTCCAGTTCTGGAGGTATTAGGAGAAGCATAGAGTCTAGATCACTTGAAGTAATTATCCCCCTCTACTCCTCCTTGGTCAGACCTCATCTGGATACTGTGTCCAGTTCTGGGAGGTATTAGGAGAAGCATCGAGTCTAGATCACGTGAAGTCATTATCCCCTCTACTCCTCTTTGGTCAGACCTCATCTGGATACTGTGTCCAGTTCTGGGAGGTATTAGGAGAAGCATAGAGTCTAGATCACGTGAAGTCATTATCCCCCTCTACTCCTCTTTGGTCAGACCTCATCTGGATACTGTGTCCAGTTCTGGGAGGTATTAGGAGAAGCATAGAGTCTAGATCACTTGTAGTCATTATCCTCCTCTACTCCTCCTTGGTCAGACCTCATCTGGATACTGTGTCCAGTTCTGGGAGGTATTAGGAGAAGCATAGAGTCTAGATCACGTGAAGTAATTATCCTCCTCTACTCCTCCTTGGTCAGACCTCATCTGGATACTGTGTCCAGTTCTGGGAGGTATTAGGAGAAGCATAGAGTCTAGATCACGTGAAGTAATTATCCCCTCTACTCCTCCTTGGTCAGACCTCATCTGGATACTGCGTCCAGTTCTGGGAGGTATTAGGAGAAGCATAGAGTCTAGATCACGTGAAGTCATTATCCCCTCTACTCCTCCTTGGTCAGACCTCATCTGGATACTGTGTCCAGTTCTGGGAGGTATTAGGAGAAGCATAGAGTCTAGATCACGTGAAGTCATTATCCCCCTCTACTCCTCTTTGGTCAGACCTCATCTGGATACTGTGTCCAGTTCTGGGAGGTATTAGGAGAAGCATAGAGTCTAGATCACGTGAAGTCATTATCCCCTCTACTCCTCCTTGGTCAGACCTCATCTGGATACTGTGTCCAGTTCTGGGAGGTATTAGGAGAAGCACAGAGTCTAGATCACGTGCAGTAATTATCCTCCTCTACTCCTCCTTGGTCAGACCTCATCTGGATACTGTGTCCAGTTCTGGGAGGTATTAGGAGAAGCATAGAGTCTAGATCACTTGAAGTCATTATCCGCCTCTACTCCTCCTTGGTCAGACCTCATCTGGATACTGTGCCCAGTTCTGGGAGGTATTAGGAGAAGCATAGAGTCTAGATCACGTGAAGTCATTATCCCCTCTACTCCTCCTTGGTCAGACCTCATCTGGATACTGTGTCCAGTTCTGGGAGGTATTAGGAGAAGCATAGAGTCTAGATCACGTGAAGTCATTATACCCTCTACTCCTCCTTGGTCAGATCTCATCTGGATACTGTGTCCAGTTCTGGGAGGTATTAGGAGAAGCATAGAGTCTAGATCACTTGTAGTCATTATCCTCCTCTACTCCTCCTTGGTCAGACCTCATCTGGATACTGTGTCCAGTTCTGGGAGGTATTAGGAGAAGCATAGAGTCTAGATCACGTGAAGTAATTATTCTCCTCTACTCCTCCTTGGTCAGACCTCATCTGGATACTGTGTCCAGTTCTGGGAGGTATTAGGAGAAGCATACAGTCTAGATCACGTGAAGTCATTATCGGTCTTTACTCCTCTTTGGTCAGACCTCATCTGGATACTGTGTACAGTTTTGGGCACCACATTTTAAAAAAGACATCGACAAACTGGAGCAAGTTCAGAGAAGAGCGACCAGAATGGTGACCGGACAGCAAACCATGTCCTATGAGGAACGGTTGCAGGATCAGGGAATGTTTAGCTGCAAAAAAGAAGACTGAGAGGAGACTTAATAGCTGTCTACAAATATGTCAAGGGCTGTCACATTGTAGAGGGATCATCTTTATTCTCTATTACACAAAGAAAGACGAGAAGCAATGGAAGAAACTGAATGGGAGGAGACACAGATTAGATATTAGAAGACACTGTATGACAGTGAGGAGATCAATGAGAGGAACAGGCGGCCACGAGAGGTGGTGAGGTCTCCTTCAATGGACGTCTTCAGAGGCCGGACAGACATCTGTCTGAGATGATTTAGTGAATCCTGCTTTGAGCCGGGGGTTGGACACTAGGACCCCGGAGGTCCCCTCCAACTCTAACATTCTATGATTCCTTCTCTACTCCCCTCTTATCTCCTCTTCCCAGAATCGCATACAAGATTTATCCCGTGCTTCCCCCCTACTCTGGAACTCTCTACCCCAACACATCAGACTCTCGCCTTTCATGGAAACCTTCAAAAGGAACCTGAAGACCCACCTCTTCCGACAAGCCTACAACCTGCAGTAACCACTGATCCACCATACCACTGCACGACCAGCTCTACCCTCACCTACTGTACCCTCACCCATCCCCTGTAGACTGTGAGCCCTCGCGGGCAGGGTCCTCGCTCCACCATACCACTGCACGACCAGCTCTACCCTCACCTACTGTATCCTCACCCATCCCTTGTAGATTGTGAGCCCTCGCGGGCAGGGTCCTCGCTCCACCATACCGCTGCATGACCAGCTCTACCCACCCTCACCTACTGTATCCTCACCCATCCCTTGTAGATTGTGAGCCCCCACGGACTAGGTCCTCGCTCCTCCTGTACCAGTCGCCGACTTTTGTTCAAAATTTATTGTAATTGTTTGTGCTATATATATATATCTTTAACATGTAAAGCGCCATGGAATGAATGGCACTATAATAATATATAATAATAATAGACCCCAATATACTACTTAACAGATCCTAATATACGACCGGCGGACGCTAGACATGTGACCCCAATGTCAGACTACGATTTAAGACCGAGAGACCCCAAAATATGATCAACGGGCAGTGAGTACCTTGAACATTTTCCCCCAGACAGCACTGAGGACCTCAAATATGTCACTCTATAGAGCAGTGAGGACCCCGGACATGTCACCCTAGAGAGCAGTGAGGACCCCAGACATGTCACCCTAGAGAGCAGTTAGGACCTCAGACATGTCACCCTAGAGAGCAGTGAGGACCCCGGACATGTCACCCTAGAGAGCAGTGAGGACCCCAGACATGTCACCCTAGAGAGCAGTTAGGACCTCAGACATGTCACCCTAGAGAGAAGTTAAGACCCTGGACATGTCACAATAGAGAGCAGTGAGTATCCCGACATGTCCCCCCAAAGAGCAGTGAAGACCCCGGAAATGTCACCCCAGAGAGCAGTGAGTATCCTGACATGTCCCCCCAGAGACCAGTGAGGGGACCCCATACATGTCCCCCCAGAGAGCAGTGAGGAGCCTGGACATGTCCCCCCAGAAAGCAGTAAGGGGACCCCAGACGTCACCCTAGAGAGCAGTGAGGACCTCGAACATGTCATCCAGAAAGAGATGAGGACACCGACATGTCACCCAAGAGAGCAGTGAGGGGACCCCAGACATGTCACCCCAAAGAACAATGAGGACCTCGACATGTCTCAGTAGAGAGCAGTGAGGACCCCAGACATGTCACCTTAGAGAGCAGTGAGGATTTTGGACAAGTCACCCTAGAGAGCAGTGAAGACCCTGACATGTCCACCCAGAGAGTAGTGAGGACACCGGACATGTCATCCAGAGTACAGTGAGGACACCGGACATGTTACCCAAGAGAGCAGTGAGGACCTCAGACATGTCACCCAGGGAGAGCAGTGAGGGCCACGGACATGTACCCCCAGAGAGCATTGAGGACACCGGACATGTCATCCAGAAAACAGTGAGGACCCCGGACATGTTACCCTAGAGAGCAGTGAGGACCTCGGACATGTCACCCTGGAGAGCAGTGAGGACCTCGGACATGTCACCCTAGACAGCAGTGAAGACTCCGGACATGTCACAACAGAGAGCAGTGAGGACCCCGAACATGTCACTCCAGAGATCAGTGAGGACCCTGGAATTGTCATCCTAGAGAGCAGTGAGGACCCGGATATGTCACCCCAGAGAGCAGTGAGGACCCCGACATGTCACCCCTAGAGAGCAGTAAAGACCCCAGACATGTCACAATAGAGAGCAGTGAGTATCCCGACATGTCCCACCAAAGAGCAGTGTAGACCACTGAAATGTCACCCTAGAGAGCAGTGAGTATCCCGACATGTCCCCCCCAGAGACTAGTGAGGGGACCCCGTACCTGTCCCCTCAGAGAGCAGTGAGGACCCTGGACATGTCCCCCCAGAAAGCAGTGAGGGGACCCCAGACGTCACCCTAAAGAGCATTGAGGACCTCGGACATGTCACCCTAGAGAGCAATGAGGACCCTGGAAATGTCACCCTAGAGAGCAGTAAGGAACCCGGGCATGTCACCCTAGAGAGCAGTGAGGACCTCGGACAAGTCACCCCAGAGAGAAATGAGGACCACGGACATGTCCCCTCAGAGAGCATTGAGGACTCTGGACATGTTACCCCAGAGTGCAGAGATGATCTCGGACATGTCACCCTACATGATCCCCCAGAGAGTTGTGAGGACCCTGACATGTCTCCCTAGAGAGCAGTGAGGACCCCGGATATGTCACCTCCGAGAGCAGCGAGTATCCTGGAAATGTCCCCCCAGAGATCAGTGAGGACCACGGACAAGTCACCCCAAAGAGCAGTGAGGACACCGGAAATGTCACCCTGGAGAGCAGTGAGGACCCCAGACATATCCTCCCAGAGAACATGAAGACCCCAGACATGTCATCCAGACAGCAGTGAGGATCCCGGAAATGTTATTCCAGAGAGCAGTGAGGACCCCGGAAATGTCACCCCAGAAAGCAGTGAGGACCCAGACATGTCCCTCCAGAGATCAAGTGAGGAGACCCCAGAAATGTCACCCCAGAGAGCAGTGAGTAGCCCGGACATGTTACCCCTATACAAGACCGAGAGACCCCGATATAAGACACAAGAACCTTGATATAGAACAGACCCCAATATATCACCCTAATATATGACCAAGAGACTCCGATTTTCGACCAGCGGACCCCAATGTAAGACAGATAGATCACGATATACGACTAACAGATCCTAATATACGACCGGCGGACCCTGGACATGTGACCCCGATGTCAGACTATAGATAGAATCATAGAATCATAGAATGGTAGAGTTGGAAGGGACCTCCTGGGTCATCTGGTCCAACCCCCTGCTCAAAGCAGGATTCACTAGATCATCTCAGACAGATGTCTGTCCAGCCTCTGTTTGAAGACGTCCATTGAAGGGGAACTCACCACCTCTCGTGGCAGCCTGTTCCACTCATTAATCACCCTAACTGTCAAAAAGTTTTTTCTAATATCTAATCTGTGTCTCCTCCCATTCAGTTTCATCCCATTGCTTCTAGTCTTTCCTTGTGCAAATGAGAATAAAGATGATCCCTCTACAATGTGACAGCCCTTGACATATTTGAAGACAGCTATTAAGTCTCCTCTCAGTCTTCTCTTTTGCAGCTAAACATTCCCAAATCCTGCAACCGTTCCTCATAGGACATGGTTTGCAGACCAGTCACCATTCTGGTCGCTCTTCTCTGAACTTGCTCCAGTTTGTCTATGTCTTTTTTAAAATGTGGTGCCCAAAACTGTACACAGTATCCAGATGAGGTCTGACCAAAGAGGAGTAAAGACCGATAATGACTTCACGTGATCTAGACTGTATGCTTCTGTTAATACATCCCAGAATTGTATTTGCCTTTTTTGCTGCTGCATCACACTGTTGACTCATGTTCAGTCTATGATCTATTAGTATACTTAAGTCTTTTTCACATGTACTGTTGCTTAGCTCTATTCCTCCCATTCTGTATATGCTTTTTTCATTTTTATTGCCCAGATGTAGTACTTTGCATTTTTCCCTGTTAAAAACCATTCTGTTGGTTGCTGCCCACTGCTCCAGTTTATTTAGGTCTTTTTGAATCCTCTCTCTCTCTTCTCTAGTATTAGCTATCCCTCCTAGCTTTGTGTCATCAGCAAATTTAATCAGTTTACCCTCAATTCCTTCATTTAAATCATTGATAAAGATGTTGAACAATACAGGTCCCAGGACGGAGCCCTGTGGTACCCCACTTGAGACATCCATCCAGCTGGATGTGAAGCCATTTACAACCACCCTTTGAGTCCGATCACTAAGCCAGTTATGAATCCACCTAACAGTTGCCTGGTCCATTGCATACTTGGTCATTTTTTCAATAAGGATGGTGTGAGATACTTTGTCAAATGCTTTGCTGAAGTCAAGATATACTATATCTACAGCATTTCCCTGATCCACCCAGTCAGTGATTCTGTCATAGAAGGAAATTAAGTTAGTCTGACATGACTTGTTAGTTACAAACCCATGCTGACTCTGGTTAATCACTTCATTCTTATCCATGTACTTACATACATGTTGTTTAATAATTTGTTCAAAGATCTTTCCTGGTATAGAAGTCAGACTCACCGGCCTATAGTTCCCTGGGTCCACCTTCTTCCCCTTTTTGAAGATAGGAACAACATTTGCTCTGCTCCAGTCTTCTGGGACTTCTCCTGTTCTCCAAGAATTTTCAAAGATTATGGAGAGTGGTTCTAAAATTTCTTCTACGATCTCCTTCAGTACTCTGGGGTGTAATTCATCTGGACCTGGAGACTTGAACTCATTTATGTTAGCTAAATATTCCCTCACAATCTTTCTGTTTACAGATAACTTGGATTCCTCTATTCCTTTAAAAGGACAGTGAAGATCAGTTGATGTTACATTTTCTTTCTGAGAGAAAACAGATGCAAAATAGGAATTAAAAAGTTTGGCTTTCTCAACATCCTCTCTTACCATTTCTCCATTTTCATCCTGTAAAAATCCTATAGCATCTTTGACTTTTCTTTTACTTTTGACATACCCCCAAAATCCTTTTTTATTGCTTTTGACATCTCTTGCAAGCCTTAATTCATTGTCAGCTTTAGCTAACCTGATACGTGCCCTGCAGGATCTGCAGACTGCATTATAATCTTCTTTAGATATGCCTCCCTCTTTCCATTTAATAAACATTTCTTTCTTTCTTTTTAGCATGTGTTTAAGTTCTGTGTTCATCCATCCTGGTTTCCTTAAATGCTTCCCATTCTTCCTACTTTTCGGGATTGTTAACGATTGTGCTTTGAGAATCTCATTTTTAAAAATTTCCCATCCTTCCTGGACATTTTTGTCCTTAAGGACATCCAGCCATTGGATCCCTCCTATTCTCTTTCTGAGTCTCTTAAAATCTGCCTTTCTAAAATCTAACCTTGAAGTTTGAGTCTTCACATGTCTTCCTCCTCTAGTTATCCAAAATTCTATAATAGCATGATCGCGGCCTCCGAGGGTCCCAGCCACCTTTACCTCCTCAACCATTTCCTCCCTGTTTATAAGGATTAGATTCAAAGTAGCAGATCCCCTTGTTTTCTCCCCTACCTTTTGGAAGATAAAGTTGTCAGCAAGAGAGGATAAGAATTTGCTTGACCTGTTAGTTTTACTTGAGAGAGATTCCCAACAAATGTCTGGATAGTTGAAATCTCCCATGACAACTACGTCATATTTTTTTGAGAACTTGGTCATTTGATACATAAAGAGTTCATCCATATCTTCAGCTTGCCCAGGTGGCCTGTAGTAAATGCCTACAATGGTGTCCTTTCCGTTGTTCTCTCCTTGTATTCTTACCCAGACAGTTTCCACAGAACTCCCAGTCTCTGAAGCTTCAATCTCTGTGCAGATATTCGCTTTTCTAACATACAATGCGACACCTCCTCCTCGTTTATCAAGTCTGTTTCTTGCAAATAAGTTGTATCCTTTTAGCCTTTTATTCCAATCATGTGTATCGTCCCACCAAGTTTCAGTGATTCCAATGACATCATATTCCTTTTCCTGCATTAGTAGTTCCAATTCTCCTTGTTTGTTGCCCATGCTTTGTGCATTTGTATAAAAACATTGTAGTTTGTGATTGGTTTCTCTTCCTCCCATATTTTTATTATTTAAATTGTTTTGTCTTTGTTCTTCTTTTCCACTTCCAGTAGCAGAGATCTCAATAGTATTTGTCAGCTGTATGGCTTTTTCTGGCCTTTTGCTTCCCTTCCCACATTGTTCTAGTTTAAAGCTCTTCTGATGAGTGTAGCAAGGCGACTTCCAAATACATGTTTTCCAGTCTTCGTAAGGTGCACCCCATCTCTAGCAAGTAGTCCATCGTATAGGTAATTCATTCCGTGATCCAGAAATCCAAATCCTTGTTGACGGCACCATCGACGTAGCCAGTTGTTCACCTGTAGAATCTTATTCCACCTCATTGTTCCATGGCCATCCACTGGGAGGATGGATGAGAAGACCACCTGCGCTCCCAATTCTTTCACTTTCTTGCCTAAGTCTTCAAAGTCACTGCAGATATAAGACTGACAAACCCCAACATATGACCAACGGGGCAGTGAGTAGCCGGGACATGTCACCCTAAAGAGCAGTGAGGACCCCGGACGTGTCACCCAAGAGATCAGTGAGGACCCTGGACATGTCACCCTAGAAAGCAGTGAGGGACCATACATATGTCACCTCAGAGAGCAGTGAGAACCCCAGACATCTCACCCCAGAGAGAAATGAGGACCACGGACATGTCCCCTCAGAGAGCATTGAGGACTCTGGACATGTTACCCCAGAGTGCAGAGATGATCTCGGACATGTCACCCTACATGATCCCCCAGAGAGTTGTGAGGACCCTGACATGTCTCCCTAGAGAGCAGTGAGGACCCCGGACATGTCACCCCAGAGAGCAGTGAGGACCCCGGATATGTCACCTCCGAGAGCAGCGAGTATCCCGGAAATGTCCCCCCAGAGATCAGTGAGGACCCCGGACAAGTCACCCCAAAGAGCAGTGAGGACAACGGAAATGTCACCCTGGAGAGCAGTGAGGACCCCAGACATATCCTCCCAGAGAACATGAAGACCCCAGACATGTCATCCAGACAGCAGTGAGGATCCCGGAAATGTTATTCCAGAGAGCAGTGAGGACCCCGGAAATGTCACCCCAGAAAGCAGTGAGGACCCCGACATGTCCCTCCAGAGATCAAGTGAGGAGACCCCAGAAATGTCACCCCAGAGAGCAGTGAGTAGCCCGGACATGTTACCCCTATACAAGACCGAGAGACCCCGATATAAGACACAAGAACCTTGATATAGAACAGACCCCAATATATCACCCTAATATATGACCAAGAGACTCCGATTTTCGACCAGCGGACCCCAATGTAAGACAGATAGATCACGATATACGACTAACAGATCCTAATATACGACCGGCGGACCCTGGACATGTGACCCCGATGTCAGACTATAGATATAAGACTGACAAACCCCAACATATGACCAACGGGGCAGTGAGTAGCCGGGACATGTCACCCTAAAGAGCAGTGAGGACCCTGGACATGTTACCCTAGAGATCAGTGAGGACCCCGGACATTTCACCATAGAGAGCAGTGAGGACCCCGGAAATGTCACCCCAGAGAGCAGTGATCAACCCGACATGTCCCCCTGAGAGCAGTGAGGGGACCCCAGATACGTCTCCCCCGAGAGCAGTGAGGGGACCCCAGACATGTCACCCTAGAGAGCAGTGAGGACCCTGGACATATCACCCTAGAGAGCAGTGAGGACCACGGATATGTCACCTCCGAGAGCAGCGAGTATCCCGGAAATGTCCCCCCAGAGAGCAGTGAGGACTCCGGACATGTCACCTCAGAGAGCAGTGAGTGGACCCCGGACATGTCACCTCAGAGAGCAGTGAGTACCCCGGATATGTCACTCTAGAGAGCAGTGATGACCCCGGACATGTCACCCTAGAGAGCAGTGAGGGACCACACACATGTCACCCTACAGAGCAGTGAGGACCCCGGATATGTCACCTCCGAGAGCAGCGAGTATCCCGGAAATGTCCCCCCAGAGAGCAGTGAGGACTCCGGACATGTCACCTCAGAAAGCAGTGAGTGGACCCCGGACATGTCACCTCAGAAAGCAGTGAGTACCCCGGACATGTTACACCAGAGTGCAGCGATGACCTTGGACATGTCACCCTAGAGAGCAGTGAGGACACCTACGTGATCCCCCAGAGAATAGTGAGAACCCTGAGATGTCTCCCTAGAGAGCAGTGAGGACCCCGGACATGACACCCCAGAGAGCAGTGAGGACCACGGACATGTCCCCCCAGAGAGCACTGAGGACTCCGGAATTGTCATCCTAGAGAGCAGTGAGGACCCCTGAAATGTCACCCCAGAGAGCAGAGAGGAATCCAACATGTCCCCTCAGAGAGCAGTGAGGGGACCCTGGACATTTCCCCCCCGACAGCAGTGAGGGGTACATGTCACTTTAGAGATTAGTGAGGACCCCGTACATGTCACCCCTAGAGAGCAGTGAGGACCACGACATGTCATCCCAGAGAGCAGTGAGGACACCGGAATTGTCATCCTAGAGAGCAGTGAGGACCCCTGAAATGTCACCCCAGAGAGCAGAGAGGAATCCAACATGTTCCCTCAGAGAGCAGTGAGGGGACCCTGGACATTTCCCCCCCGACAGCAGTGAGGGGATCCCAGGCATGTCTCCCCCGACACCAGTGAGGGGATCCCAGACACGTCACCCTAGAGAGCAGTGAGGACCCGGACATGACACCCCAGAGAGCAGTGAGGACCACGGACATGTCCCCCCAGAGAGCACTGAGGACTCCGAACATGTCATCCAGAAAACAGTGAGGATCATGACATGTCTCCCTAGAGAGCAGTGAAGGGACCCCAGAAATGTCACCGCAAAGAGTAGTGAGGACCCCGGACATGTTAACCTAGAGAGCAGTTGGACCCCATGTATCCCTAGAGAGCAGTGAGGACCCCGTACATGTCACCATAAAGAGCAGTGAGGACCTCAGACATGTCACCCCTAGAGAGCACTGAGAACCCCGTACATGTCACTTTAGAGATTAGTGAGGACCCCGTACATGTCACCCCTAGAGAGCAGTGAGGACCACGACATGTCATCCCAGAGAGCAGTGAGGACACCGGAATTGTCATCCTAGAGAGCAGTGAGGACCCCTGAAATGTCACCCCAGAGAGCAGAGAGGAACCCAACATGTCCCCTCAGAGAGCAGTGAGGGGATCCCAGGCATGTCTCCCCCGACACCAGTGAGGTGATCCCAGGCATGTCTCCCCCGACACCAGTGAGGGGATCCCAGACATGTCACCCTAAAGAGCAGTGAGGACCCGGACATGTCACCCTAGAGAGCAGTGAGGACCTCGGACATATCACCTTAGAGAAGAGTGAGGACCCTGGACATGTCACCCTAGAGAGAAGTGAGGACCCAGGATATGTCACCTCAGAGAGCAGCGAGAATCCCGGACATGTCACCCTCTAGAGCAGTGAGGACCTCTGACATGTCACCCCTAGAGAGCAGTGATGACCCTGGACATGTCACCCTAGAGTGCAGTGAGGAACCCGGACATTTCACCTCAGAGAGCAGCGAGTATCCCAGACATGTCCCCCCAAAGAGCAGTGAGGACCCCATGTATCCCTAGAGAGCAGTGAGGACCCCGTACATGTCACCCTAGAGAGCAGTGAGGATCCCGGACATTTCACCTCAGAGAGCAGCGAGTATCTCGGACATGTACCCCCATAGAGCAGTGAGGACCCCGGACAAGTCACCTCAGACAGCAGTGAGGGGACCCCGGACATATCACCTCAGAGAGCAGTGAGTACCCCGGACATGTCACATCAGAGAGCAGTGAGGATCCGGGACATGTCACACCAGAAAGCAGTGAGTGGACCCTGGACATGTCACCCTAGGGAGCAGTGAGGACACAGGACATGTCACGATAGAGAGCAGTGAGGACCCTGGACATGTCACCCTAGAGAGCAGTGAGGACCCCGGACATGTCCCAATAGAGAGCAGTGTGGACCCCGGACATGTCACCCAAGAGATCAGTGAGGACCCCGGACATGTCATCCTAAAGAGCAGTGAGAACCCCGACATGTCACCCAAGAGATCAGTGAGGACCCCGGACATGTCACCCCAGAGATCAGTGAGGACCCCGGACATGTCACCCCAGAGAGCAGTGAGGACCCCGACGTCATCCCAGAGAGCAGTGAGGGGACCCCGGATATGAGCCCCCAGAGAGCATTGGGGACCCTGAACATGACACCTCAGAGATCTGTGAGAATCCCGACATGTCACCCAAGAGAGCAGTGAGGACCCCGACATGTCCCCCCAGAGAGCAGTGAGGACCCTGGACATGTCACAACAGAGAGCAGTGAGGACCCCAGACATGTCCTCCCAGAGAGCAGAGAAGACCTTGGACATCTCCCCTCAGAGAGCAGTGAGGAACCCGGTCATGTCACCCTAGAGAGCAGTGAGGACCTCGGACAAGTCGCCCTAGAGAGCAGTGAGGACCCTGGACATGTCACCCTAGACAGCAATGAGGACCTCGGACATGTCAACCTATTAAAGGTTATATATACTAGATTCCTTGATAGGGCTTTGATCCAGGGAACTAGTCTGATTGTCGTATGGAGTCAGGAAGATTTTTTTTTCCCCAATGTGGAGCTTGGTGTTTGTCACATGTTTTTTTTTTGCCTTCCTCTAGATCAACATGTTAGGCTATGGGTTGAACTAGATGGACTTAGACTTCCTTCAACCTTGAAAACTATGTTACTATGTAACCTAGAGAGCAGTGAGGACCTTGGACATGTCACCCTAGAAAGCAGTGATTACCCTAGACATGTCACCCTAGAAAGCAGTGATTACCCTAGACATGTCACCCTAGAGAGCAGTGAGGACCCCGGACGTGTCACCCATGAGATCAGTGAGGACCCGGGACATGTCATCCTAGAGAACAATGAGGACCCTGGACATGCCACGCCAAAGATCAGTGAGGACTCCGGAAATGTCACCCCAGGGAGCATTGAGGACATCGGCCATGTCACTCCAGAAATCAGTGATGGGACCCTGGACATGTCACCCTAGAGAGCAGTGAGGACCCCGGACATGTCACCCTAGAGAGCAGTTAGGACCCCATGTAGACCTAGAGAGCAGTGAGGACCCCGTACAAGTCACCCCTAGAGAGCAGTGAGGACCCTGGAAATGTCACCCTAGAGAGCAGTGAGGACCCCGGACATTTCACCTCAGAGAGCAGCGAGTATGCCGGACATGTCCCCCCAGAGAGCAGTGAGGACCCCATACAAGTCACCCCTAGAGAGCAGTGAGGACCCTGGAAATGTCACCCTAGAGAGCAGAGAGGACCCCGGATATGTCACCTCAGAGAGCAGCGAGTATCCCTGAGGACCCTGGACATGTCACCCTAGAGAGCAGTGAGGACCCTGGACATTTCACCTCAGAGAGCAGCGAGTAACTCGGACTTGTCCCCCCAGAGAGCAGTGAGGACCTCGGACATGTCAACTCAGAGAGCAATGAGGGGACGCCGGACATGTCACCTCAGAGAGCAGTGAGTACCCCAGACATGTCACCTCAGAGAGCAGTGAGAACCCCGGAAATGTCTCCCCAGAGAGCAGTGAGGATCCGGGACATGTAACCCCAGAAAGCAGTGAGTGGACCCTGGACAAGTCACACTAGTGAGCAGTGAGGACCCCAGATATGTCCCCCCAGAGAGCATTGAGGACTCCGGATATGTCACCTCAGAGAGCAGTGAGTACCCTGGACATGTCACCCTAGAGAGCAGTGAAGACCCCGACATGTCCCCCCAGAGAGCAGTGAAGAGACCCCAGAAATGTCACCCCAAAGAGCAGTGAGGACCCTGGAAATGTCACCCTAGAGAGCAGTTAGGACCCCATGTATCCCTAGAGAGCAGTGAGGACCCCGTACATGTCACACTAGAGAGCAGTGAGGACCTGAGACATGTCACCCCAGAAAGCAGTAAGTGGACCCAGGACATGTCACCCTAGGGAGGAGTGAGGACCCCGGACAAGTCACGATAGAGAGCAGTGAGGACCCTGGACATGTCACCCTAGAGAGCAGTGAGGACCCCGGACATGTCACCTTAGAGAGCAGTGAGGACCTCGGACATGTCACCTTAGAGAGCAGAGAGGACCTCGAACACGTCAACCTAAGGAGCAGTGAGGACCCCGGACATGTCACCCTAGAGAGTAGTGAGGACCCCAGACATGTCCCAATAGAGAGCAGTGAGGACCCTGGACATGTCACCCAAGAGATCAGTGAGGACCCCGGACATGTCATCCTAAAGAGCAGTGAGGACCCTGGACATGTCCCTGCAAAGAGTAGTGAGGACACAGAAAATGTCACCCCAGAGAGCAGTGAGGACCCCGGACATGTCACGCCAGATAGCATTGAGGACCCCGAACATGTAACCCTAGAGAGCAGTGAAGAGACCCCAGACATGTCACCCTAGACAGCAGTGAAGGGACCCCAGAGATGTCACAATTGAGAGCAGTGAAGACCCTGGACATGTCTCCCCAGAGAGTAGTGAGGACCCCGACATCTCATCCCAGAGAGCAGTGAGGACCCCGGAATTGTCATCCTAGAGAGCAGCGAGGACCCCGGAAATGTCACCTTAGAGAGCAGTGAGGGGACCCTGGCCATGTCCACCCCGACAGCAGTGAGGGGACCCCAGACATCTCCCCCTAGAGCAGTGAGGGGACCCCAGACATGTCACCCTAGAGAGCAGTGAGGACCTGGACATGTCACCCTAGAGAGCAGTGAGGACCTCGGACATATCACCTTAGAGAGCAGTGAGGACCCTGGACATATCACCCTAGAGAGCAGAGAGGACCCCGGATATGTCACCTCAGAGAGCAGCGAGTATCCCAGACATGTCCCCCCAGAGAGCAGTGAGGACCCCGGACATGTCACCTCAGAGAGCAGTGAGGGGACCCCGGACATGTCACCTCAGAGAGCAGTGAGTGCCCCAGAAATGTCACATCAGAGAGCAGTGAGAACCCCGTAAATGTCTCCCCAGAGAGCAGTGAGGATCAGGGACATGTCACCCCAGAAAGCAGTGAGTGGACCCTGGACATGTCACACTAGTGAGCAGTGAGGACCCCGGATAAGTCACCTCAGAGACCAGCGAGTATCCCAGATATGTCTCCCCAGAGAGCAGTGAGGACTCCGGATATGTCACCTCAGAGAGCAGTGAGTACCCTGGACATGTCACCCTAGAGAGCAGTGAAGACCCCGACATGTCCCCCCAGAGAGCAGTGAGGAACCCAGAAATGTCACCCTAGAGAGCAGTGAGGACCCCGTACATGTCAGACTAGAGAGCAGTGAGGACCTGAGACATGTCACCCCTTGAGAGCAGTGAGGACCCGGGACATGTCACCCTAGGGAGGAGTGAGGACCTCGGACATGTCAACACTAGACAGCAGTGAGGACCCCGTACATGTCACCCTAGAGAGTAGTGAGGACCTCGGACATGTCAACACTAGACAGCAGTGAGGACCCTGGACATGTCACCCTAGAGAGCAGTGAGGACCTCGGACATGTCAACACTAGACAGCAGTGAGGACCCCGGAAATGTCTCCCCAGAGAGCAGTGAGGATCTGGGACATGTCACCCCAGAAAGCAGTGAGTGGACCCTGGACATGTCACCCCAGAAAGCAGTGAGTGGACCCTGGACATGTCACACTAGTGAGCAGTGAGGACCCCGGATATGTCACCTCAGAGACCAGCGAGTATCCCGGATATGTCCCCACAGAGAGCAGTGAGGACTCCGGATATGTAACCTCAGAGAGCAGTGAGTACCCTGGACATGTCACCATAGAGAGCAGTGAAGACCCCGACATGTCCCCCCAGAGAGCAGTGAAGAGACCCCAGAAATGTCACACTAGAGAGCAGTGAAGACCTGAGACATGTCACCCCTTGAGAGCAGTGAGGACCCGGGACATGTCACCCCAGAAAGCAGTGAGTGGACACTGGACATGTCACCCTAGGGAGGAGTGAGGACCCCGGACAAGTCATGATAGAGAGCAGTGAGGACCCTGGACATGTCACCCTAGAGAGCAGAGAGGACCTCGAACACGTCAACGTAAGGAGCAGTGATGACCCCGGACATGTCAACCTAGAGAGTAGTGAGGACCCCGGACATGTCCCAATAGAGAGCAGTGAGGACACCGGACATGTCACCCAATAGATCAGTGAGGACCCCGGACATGTCATCCTAAAGAGCAGTGAGGACCCTGGACATGTCCCTGCAAAGAGTAGTGAGGATACAGGAAATGTCACCCCAGAGAGCAGTGAGGACCCCGGACATGTCACGCCAGATAGCATTGAGGACCCCGAACATGCAACCCTAGAGAGCAGTGAAGGGACCCCAGACATGTCACCCTAGAGAGCAGTGAAGGGACCCCAGACATGTCACAATTGAGAGCAGTGAGGACCCTGGACATGTCACCCAAGAGATCAGTGAGGACCACGGACATGTCACCCCAGAGAGCAGTGAGAACCCCGACTTCTCATCCCAGAGAGCAGTGAGGACCCCGGAATTGTCATCCTAGAGAGCAGTGAGGACCCCGGAAATGTCAACTTAGAGAGCAGTGAGGACCTCGGACATGTCCCCTCAGAGAGCAGTGAGGGGACCCTGGACATGTCCACCGCGACAGCAGTGAGGGGACCCCAGACATATCTCCCCCTAGAGCAGTGAGGGGACCCCAGACATGTCACCCTAGAGAACAGTGAGGACTTGGACATGTCACCCTAGAGAGCAGTGAGGACCTCGGACATATCACCTTAGAGAGCAGTGAGGACCCTGGACATGTCACCCTAGAGAGCAGAGAGGACCCCGGATATGTCACCTCAGAGAGCGAGTATCCCGGACATGTCCCGCAGAGAGCAGTGAGGACCCGAACACGTCATCCTACAGAACAGTGAGGACCCTGGACATGTTACCCTAGAGAGCAGTGAGGACTCCGGATAAGTCCCCCCAGAGAGCAGTGAGTGGACCCTGGATATGTCAGCCATACACTGAATTATATACGTGCAGTAGAGCAGACCTCAGTGTAACATGTGACACAGGTCCATACACTGAATTATATATGTACAGTAGAGTAGACCTCAGTGTAACATGTGACACAGGTCCATACACTGAATTATATACGTGCAGTAGAGCAGACCTCAGTGTAACATGTGACACAGGTCCATACACTGAATTATATACGTGCAGTAGAGCAGACCTCAGTGTAACATGTGACACAGGTCCATACACAGAATTATATACGTGCAGTAGAGCAGACCTCAGTGTAACATGTGACACAGGTCCATACACTGAATTATATACGTGCAGTAGAGCAGACCGCAGTGTAACATGTGACACAGGTCCATACACTGAATTATATACGTGCAGTAGAGCAGACCTCAGTGTAACATGTGACACAGGTCCATACACTGAATTATATACGTGCAGTAGAGCAGACCTCAGTGTAACATGTGACACAGGTCCATACACTGAATTATATACGTGCAGTAGAGCAGACCTCAGTGTAACATGTGACACAGGTCCATACACTGAATTATATACGTGCAGTAGAGCAGACCTCAGTGTAACATGTGACACAGGTCCATACACTGAATTATATACGTGCAGTAGAGCAGACCTCAGTGTAACATGTGACACAGGTCCATACACTGAATTATATATGTGCAGTAGAGCAGACCTCAGTGTATCATGTGACACAGGTCCATACACTGAATTATATACGTGCAGTAGAGCAGACCTCAGTGTAACATGTGACACAGGTCCATTGTCACGCTGTCTCTGTATACTGGAGGTAGGGGGCCTAAGCTGACCCTAAGCTGGGGCCCTGACTAATCCCTCAACCTGGAGGTACTGTTAAAGGTACAGAGGTCCAGGCCGCCAGCGTAACCCCTACCTCCTGAGGATCCCTGCACCTAAGTAATCTAGTCCTGAGAAGGACCCCGATCACAACAAAAGGGGACAAGTAATAATATGCCCACACACAGTACTTAGACGAACGAGACAGTACAAGGGAAAAACCAAAACCACCTTGCATACAAAAACTACACAACTACAACAGAGGGAACACCAACGGGAAAGGAGATAAATGATAAAGCGAGGAAGGGAAAAAACACTCCAAATGCACTTATCTCTGAAACTCCAAATACCACGATCCGCTCTGTTAGTCTGCATGAAATGCTTTCACCGACGCTTCCCTAACAGACCAGCAGGCATTTGAAGGAGTCTCACTACAGCAGCATTGATTGCAGCTGGGCGAGGCTGGACCTCGTCTAGCACAGAGAGAGAGAGAATTAACTCCCTCACTGCCGAAAAACACAAAGCACCAAAAAGTCAGCTGCGAGAAGTCAGGCTGTGTAATCGTGATGATCTTCGTGGCGACACACCCGTGACAGTACCCCCCCTTCTACGAGGGGCCTCCGGACCCTCAGGGCCAGGTTTATCCGGGTGAGTTGTGTGGAAGGCCCGAACTAATCGGTCTGCGTTAATATCCGACGCAGGAACCCACATCCTCTCCTCAGGACCATACCCCTTCCAATGAACCAGGTACTGAAGGGACCGGCGATTAAAGCGTGAATCGATGACCCTCGATACCTGGAACTCCAAGTTACCCTTGACCACCACTGGAGGGGGAGGTAAAGGTGACGGTACCACCGGCGCCACATACCTCTTAAGCAACGATCTGTGGAACACGTTGTGAATTTTAAACGTAGGGGGGAGGTCAAGACGGAATGCCACCGGATTAATTATAGAACTGATCCTGTACGGCCCGATGAACCTGGGACCCAGTTTCCAGGAGGGAACCTTAAGTTTTATATTCCTGGTAGACAACCATACCAGATCGTTCACACTTAGGTCCGGACCAGACACTCTCCTCCTATCAGCCATACGTTTGTATCGGTTCACCATAGTATTCAGATTCTTCAGCAACCCTCTCCATACTGAAGCGAGTGATGAGGAAAATCGTTCCTCCTCAGGAACCCCCGAAGAGCCCCCCCTACTGAAAGTACAAAACTGGGGGTGAAAACCATATGCCCCAAAAAACAGGGACTTACCAGTGGACTCGCTCCGCCTATTATTAAGAGCAAACTCTACCAGAGGTAAGAAAGAAGCCCAGTCCTCCTGGTTCTCTGACACAAAACACCGGAGATATGTCTCCAAGCTCTGGTTCATACGTTCCGTCTGACCATTGGTCTGAGGATGAAAAGCCGATGAGAACGACAAATGCATCCCCCGCCGTGCACAAAACGCCTTCCAGAACTTGGACATAAACTGAGACCCCCGATCAGACACCACCTCGGAGGGTACCCCGTGAAGCCTCACAATCTCCCCAATGAACACCTGCGCAAGAGTTTTAGCATTAGGGAGAGCCGGAAGAGCGATAAAATGTGCCATCTTGCTGAACCTGTCCACTACAACGAGTATGACCGTTTTACCCGAAGACGGAGGGAGGTCCGTAATAAAGTCCATAGACAGATGAGTCCAAGGACGCTCCGGGATCTTCAAAGGTAAGAGGGCCCCAGACGGACGGGTATGTGAGGTCTTAGAGCGCGCACAAACCCCACAGGACGCGACAAAAGTTACCACCTCCTTATGTAAGTTAGGCCACCAAAACCGACGCGAGAGGAGATCCACAGTTGCTCTACTCCCCGGGTGTCCTGCAAAAACTGAGTTATGGTGTGCCTCGATCACCTTTTGTCGCAACTGATCTGGAACAAACAGTCTCCCCGGAGGTCCAACAGGGGCGTCCCCCTGAGCCTCCAATACCTCCTCCTCCAGCTCAGAGCATACTGCCGAAACCACCACCCCCTCCTGAAGGATAGGAATCGGGTCGTCCGTATTCCCGGCCCCAGGGAAACTACGAGATAAGGCATCCGCCTTTACATTTTTTGACCCAGGACGATATGTAACGACAAAATTAAACCTGGTAAAAAACAATGACCACCTAGCTTGTCTGGGATTCAGACGTTTCGCGGACTCCAGATATAGCAGGTTCTTGTGATCGGTGATGACGGTGACCGGATGGACTGCCCCCTCCAATAAATGGCGCCACTCCTCAAAAGCTAACTTAATGGCCAAGAGTTCCCTATTGCCGACATCGTAATTCCTCTCAGCGGACGACAATTTCTTAGAGAAAAAGGCGCACGGATGCCACTTACCAGGGGACGAATCTTGTGACAATACTGCTCCCACCCCTACCTCGGAAGCGTCTACCTCTACAATGAATGGCTGAGACGCATCAGGTTGAATGAGTATGGGTGCCGAGGCAAAACATTTTTTCAAGGAGGAGAATGCTTGACAAGCCTTGTCAGACCACCTAGAAAAATCCGTCCCCTTTTTAGTCATGTCTGTGAGAGGCTTAACCATGGACGAGAAATTACGAATGAACTTCCGGTAATAATTAGCAAACCCCAGGAAACGTTGTAGTGCCTTAAGATTCTCTGGCCGATCCCACTCAAGAACTGCCCGCACTTTCCCAGGGTCCATACGAAAACCGGACGCTGAAACCAGGAAGCCTAAAAACTGGAGTTCCTGTACGGCGAACACACACTTTTCCCATTTGGCATACAGTTTATTATCCCGCAAGATCTGTAACACCTGCCTAACGTGCTCCTGATGAGACACCAGATCCGGCGAGTAAATTAAGATATCATCCAGATATATGACAACAAACTGTCCCACCAGGCGGCGAAAAATGTCATTAACAAAGTGTTGGAACACCGCCGGGGCATTAGTCAGACCGAATGGCATGACAAGGTTCTCATAATGCCCCTCCGGAGTGTTAAACGCCGTCTTCCACTCATCCCCCTCCTTCATCCTAATCAGATTGTACGCCCCCCTGAGATCCGCCCCCCTGAGATCCAACTTAGAGAACCATTTGGCGCCCACGATCTGATTAAAGAGATCGGGAATAAGTGGGAGTGGATACGGATCTCGGACCGTAATCCGATTAAGTTCACGGAAATCCAGGCAAGGGCGTAGGCCTCCATCTTTCTTCTTAACAAAGAAGAACCCCGCAGCCACCGGTGAAGATGAAGGTCTAATATGCCCCTTAGCCAGACTTTCTGAAATATAATCCTTCATGGCCTGCCTCTCAGGACCAGAAAGGTTATACAACCTAGCTTTAGGTAACTTGGCCTCAGGGAGCAGTTTTACAGAACAGTCATACTCGCGATGAGGAGGTAGTTCCTGACACCCTTTCTCCGAGAATACATCCTCAAAGTCCGCCAGAAATGGAGGTAAGACCCAAGGAGTAACCGCACCGATGACAGTGTTCATGCACTTTTTATTACAGAATTTACTCCATTGGCTTATCTCTCTGGTTTGCCAATTAATAACCGGGTTATGCTTAGTTAACCAAGGAAGGCCCAACACTATAGGAGTGGGAAGACCCTCCAACACGTAGCAAGACAACAGTTCTTTATGTATCGCCCCCACTTGAAGTTTTACGTCATACACAGCTTGCAAAAAACTTCCCTGACCGAGAGGCCTGGCATCGATCGAGAATATGGGGATGGGTTTAGCCAACTCACTCAATCGCATACCTTGAACCCGGGCAAACCGAGCATCAACCAGATTAGCCCCGGCCCCACTATCCAGAAGAACAGATATCCTCTCAGTTCTCGTACCCACCACCACCTCCGCCGGTACGAGAAACTGAGACGAACCTAGGGACGAAATACCTACTCCCAGATTGCCGTCCACCACACAACCTGGGATCAACAGTTTTCCGACGACTCTTCACTCTGCAAGGGACGGGATGGACACCCCCCAATAAAATGTCCCTTTCTCCCGCAGAAGAAACACCTTCCTGTCTTATGGCGCACCACCGATCCCCTCCCCCGAAATGATGTCCCTCCTAATTGCATAGGCTCCTCTGGACTGACCAGGGGAACCACCATATGAGGGGACCTTGTAGGAGGTGGAGTCATCACAGGGGGTAGAGTTATCCCGCACCTCTCCCGAAGCCGTCTGTCAACGCGAATAGCAAGGGCCATAGCGGCTTCCAGTGACGCGGGAGAGTCATACTGTGCCAACACATCCTGTAATTTGTCAGATAAACCTTGACAAAACTGGCTCCTAAGAGCCGGGTCATTCCACTGGGTGTCAGTGGCCCACCTACGGAACTCCGAACAGAATTCCTCCGCCGGACGATCTCCCTGCTGGATCCTACGTAACTTAGACTCAGCAAGGGAGATCCGATCTGGGTCATCATATACTAGTCCCAGAGCAGCGAAAAACCTATCCACTGACTGGAGAGCCGGGGAGCCCGGGGGAAGAGAGAAGGCCCAAGATTGTGGGTCCCCTTGTAGGAGCAAGATGACAATTCCCACCCTTTGTTCTTCACTCCCCGATGACCGAGGCCGCAGCCGAAAGTACAACTTGCATGCCTCCCGGAAAACAAAAAACTTGTCCCGCCCCCCAGTGAACCTGTCAGGGAGAGCTACTTTAGGTTCTGGTCCGGCTTGCTCCTGAGGATACAAAACCTTGGACCTAACGTCCGCCAGCTCCATGGACAAACTCTGCAACTGCCGAGCTAGACCGGCTACTGGATCCATGGTAGCTGGAGAAAAACTAAGTGGTCGGTGAAAATGTCACGCTGTCTCTGTATACTGGAGGTAGGGGGCCTAAGCTGACCCTAAGCTGGGGCCCTGACTAATCCCTCAACCTGGAGGTACTGTTAAAGGTACAGAGGTCCAGGCCGCCAGCGTAACCCCTACCTCCTGAGGATCCCTGCACCTAAGTAATCTAGTCCTGAGAAGGACCCCGATCACAACAAAAGGGGACAAGTAATAATATGCCCACACACAGTACTTAGACGAACGAGACAGTACAAGGGAAAAACCAAAACCAACTTGCATACAAAAACTACACAACTACAACAGAGGGAACACCAACGGGAAAGGAGATAAATGATAAAGCGAGGAAGGGAAAAAACACTCCAAATACACTTATCTCTGAAACTCCAAATACCACGATCCGCTCTGTTAGTCTGAATGAAATGCTTTCACCGACACTTCCCAAACAGACCAGCAGGCATTTGAAGGAGTCTCACTACAGCAGCATTGATTGCAGCTGGGCGAGGCTGGACCTCATCTAGCACAGAGAGAGAGAATTAACTCCCTCACTGCCGAAAAACACAAAGCACCAAAAAGTCAGCTGCGAGAAGTCAGGCTGTGTATCGTGACGATCTTCGTGGCGACACATCCGTGACATCCATACACTGAATTATATATGTGCAGTAGAGCAGACCTCAGTGTAACATGTGACACAGGTCCATACACTGAATTATATATGTGCAGTAGAGCAGACCTCGGTGTAACATGTGACACAGGTCCATACACTGAAATTATATACGTGCAGTAGAGCAGACCTCGGTGTAACATGTGACACAGGTCCATACACTGAATTATATACGTGCAGTAGAGCAGACCTCAGTGTAACATGTGACACAGGTCCATACATGAATTATATACGTGCAGTAGAGCAGACCTCAGTGTAACATGTGACACAGGTCCATACACTGAATTATATACGTGCAGTGAAGCAGACCTCGGTGTAACATGTGACACAGGTCCATACACTGAATTATATACGTGCAGTAGAGCAGACCTCAGTGTAACATGTGACACAGGTCTATACACTGAATTATATACGTGCAGTAGAGCAGACCTCAGTGTAACATGTGACACAGGTCCATACACTGAATTATATACGTGCAGTAGAGCAGACCTCAGTGTAACATGTGACACAGGTCCATACACTGAATTATATATGTGCAGTAGAGCAGACCTCAGTGTAACATGTGACTCAGGTCCATACACTGAATTATATACGTGCAGTAGAGCAGACCTCGGTGTAACATGTGACACAGGTCCATACACTGAATTATATACGTGCAGTAGAGCAGACCTCGGTGTAACATGTGACACAGGTCCATACACTGAATTATATACGTGCAGTAGAGCAGACCTCGGTGTAACATGTGACACAGGTCCATACACTGAATTATATATGAGCAGTAGAGCAGACCTCAGTGTAACATGTGACACAGGTCCATACACTGAATTATATATGAGCAGTAGAGCAGACCTCAGTGTAACATGTGACACAGGTCCATACACTGAATTATATATGTGCAGTAGGCAGACCTCAGTGTAACATGTGACACAGGTCCATACACTGAATTATATATACGTGCAGTAGAGCAGACCTCAGTGTAACATGTGACACAGGTCCATACACTGAATTATATACGTGCAGTAGAGCAGACCTCAGTGTAACATGTGACACAGGTCCATACACTGAATTATATACGTGCAGTAGAGCAGACCTCAGTGTAACATGTGACACAGGTCATACACTGAATTATATACGTGCAGTAGAGCAGACCTCAGTGTAACATGTGACACAGGTCCATACACTGAATTATATACGTGCAGTAGAGCAGACCTCAGTGTAACATGTGACACACGTCCATACACTGAATTATATACGTGCAGTAGAGCAGACCTCAGTGTAACATGTGACACAGGTCCATACACTGAATTATATATGTGCAGTAGAGCAGACCTCAGTGTAACATGTGACACAGGTCCATACACTGAATTATATACGTGCAGTAGAGCAGACCTCAGTGTAACATGTGACACAGGTCCATACACTGAATTATATACGTGAAGTAGAGCAGACCTCAGTGTAACATGTGACACAGATCCATACACTGAATTATATACGTGCAGTAGAGCAGACCTCAGTGTAACATGTGACACAGGTCCATACACTGAATTATATACGTGCAGTAGAGCAGACCTCGGTGTAACATGTGACACAGGTCCATACACTGAATTATATATGTGCAGTAGAGCAGACCTCGTGTAACATGTGACACAGGTCCATACACTGAATTATATATGTGCAGTAGAGCAGACCTCGGTGTAACATGTGACACAGGTCCATACACTGAATTATATATGTGCAGTAGAGCAGACCTCGGTGTAACATGTGACACAGGTCCATACACTGAATTATATATGTGCAGTAGAGCAGACCTCAGTGTAACATGTGACACAGGTCCATACACTGAATTATATACGTGCAGTAGAGCAGACCTCAGTGTAACATGTGACACAGGTCATACACTGAATTATATATGTGCAGTAGAGCAGACCTCGGTGTAACATGTGACACAGGTCCATACACTGAATTATATACGTGCAGTAGAGCAGACCTCGGTGTAACATGTGACACAGGTCCATACACTGAATTATATACGTGCAGTAGAGCAGACCTCGGTGTAACATGTGACACAGGTCCATACACTGAATTATATACGTGCAGTAGAGCAGACCTCGGTGTAACATGTGACACAGATCCATACACTGAATTATATACGTGCAGTAGAGCAGACCTCGGTGTAACATGTGACACAGGTCCATACACTGAATTATATACGTGCAGTAGAGCAGACCTCAGTGTAACATGTGACACAGGTCCATACACTGAATTATATATGTGCAGTAGAGCAGACCTCAGTGTAACATGTGACACAGGTCCTACACTGAATTATATATGTGCAGTAGAGCAGACCTCGGTGTAACATGTGACACAGGTCCATACACTGAATTATATACGTGCAGTAGAGCAGACCTCGGTGTAACATGTGACACAGGTCCATACACTGAATTATATACGTGCAGTAGAGCAGACCTCAGTGTAACATGTGACACAGGTCCATACACTGATTATATACGTGCAGTAGAGCAGACCTCAGTGTAACATGTGACACAGGTCCATACACTGAATTATATATGTGCAGTAGAGCAGACCTCAGTGTAACATGTGACACAGGTCCATACACTGAATTATATATGTGCAGTAGAGCAGACCTCAGTGTAACATGTGACACAGGTCCATACACTGAATTATATATATGCAGTAGAGCAGACCTCAGTGTAACATGTGACACAGGTCCATACATTGAATTATATATGTGCAGTAGAGCAGACCTCGGTGTAACATGTGACACAGGTCCATACACTGAATTATATACGTGCAGTAGAGCAGACCTCGGTGTAACATGTGACACAGGTCCATACACTGAATTATATATGTACAGTAGAGCAGACCTCAGTGTAACATGTGACACAGGTCCATACACTGAATTATATACGTGCAGTAGAGCAGACCTCAGTGTAACATGTGACACAGGTCCATACACTGAATTATATACGTGCAGTAGAGCAGACCTCAGTGTAACATGTGACACAGGTCCATACACTGAATTATATACGTGCAGTAGAGCAGACCTCAGTGTAACATGTGACACAGGTCCATACACTGAATTATATACGTGCAGTAGAGCAGACCTCGGTGTAACATGTGACACAGGTCCATACACTGAATTATATATGAGCAGTAGAGCAGACCTCAGTGTAACATGTGACACAGGTCCATACACTGAATTATATACGTGCAGTAGAGCAGACCTCAGTGTAACATGTGACACGGGTCCATACACTGAATTATATACGTGCAGTAGAGCAGACCTCAGGTGTAACATGTGACACGGGTCCATACACTGAATTATATACGTGCAGTAGAGCAGACCTCAGTGTAACATGTGACACAGGTCCATACACTGAATTATATACGTGCAGTAGAGCAGACCTCAGTGTAACATGTGACACAGGTCCATACACTGAATTATATACGTGCAGTAGAGCAGACCTCAGTGTAACATGTGACACAGGTCCATACACTGAATTATATACGTGCAGTAGAGCAGACCTCAGTGTAACATGTGACACAGGTCCATACACTGAATTATATACGTGCAGTAGAGCAGACCTCAGTGTAACATGTGACACAGGTCCATACACTGAATTATATACGTGCAGTAGAGCAGACCTCAGTGTAACATGTGACACAGGTCCATACACTGAATTATATATGTGCAGTAGAGCAGACCTCGGTGTAACATGTGACACAGGTCCATACACTGAATTATATACGTGCAGTAGAGCAGACCTCAGTGTAACATGTGACACAGGGTCCATACACTGAATTATATACGTGCAGTAGAGCAGACCTCGGTGTAACATGTGACACAGGTCCATACACTGAATTATATATGTGCAGTAGAGCAGACCTCAGTGTAACATGTGACACAGGTCCATACACTGAATTATATATGTGCAGTAGAGCAGACCTCAGTGTAACATGTGACACAGGTCCATACACTGAATTATATATGTGCAGTAGAGCAGACCTCAGTGTAACATGTGACACAGGTCCATACACTGAATTATATATGTGCAGTAGAGCAGACCTCAGTGTAACATGTGACACAGGTCCATACACTGAATTATATACGTGCAGTAGAGCAGACCTCAGTGTAACATGTGACACAGGTCCATACACTGAATTATATATGTGCAGTAGAGCAGACCTCAGTGTAACATGTGACACAGGTCCATACACTGAATTATATATGTGCAGTAGAGCAGACCTCAGTGTAACATGTGACACAGGTCCATACACTGAATTATATACGTGCAGTAGAGCAGACCTCAGTGTAACATGTGACACAGGTCCATACACTGAATTATATACGTGCAGTAGAGCAGACCTCAGTGTAACATGTGACACAGGTCCATACACTGAATTATATACGTGCAGTAGAGCAGACCTCAGTGTAACATGTGACACAGGTCCATACACTGAATTATATACGTGCAGTAGAGCAGACCTCAGTGTAACATGTGACACAGGTCCATACACTGAATTATATATGTGCAGTAGAGCAGACCTCAGTGTAACATGTGACACAGGTCCATACACTGAATTATATACGTGCAGTAGAGCAGACCTCAGTGTAACATGTGACACAGGTCCATACACTGAATTATATACGTGCAGTGGAGCAGACCTCAGTGTAACATGTGACACAGGTCCATACACTGAATTATATATGAGCAGTAGAGCAGACCTCAGTGTAACATGTGACACAGGTCCATACACTGAATTATATACGTGCAGTAGAGCAGACCTCAGTGTAACATGTGACACAGGTCCATACACTGAATTATATATGTGCAGTAGAGCAGACCTCGGTGTAACATGTGACACAGGTCCATACACTGAATTATATATGTGCAGTAGAGCAGACCTCAGTGTAACATGTGACACAGGTCCATACACTGAATTATATATGAGCAGTAGAGCAGACCTCAGTGTAACATGTGACACAGGTCCATACACTGAATTATATATGTGCAGTAGAGCAGACCTCGGTGTAACATGTGACACAGGTCCATACACTGAATTATATACGTGCAGTAGAGCAGACCTCAGTGTAACATGTGACACGGGTCCATACACTGAATTATATACGTGCAGTAGAGCAGACCTCAGTGTAACATGTGACACAGGTCCATACACTGAATTATATACGTGCAGTAGAGCAGACCTCAGTGTAACATGTGACACAGGTCCATACACTGAATTATATACGTGCAGTAGAGCAGACCTCGGTGTAACATGTGACACGGGTCCATACACTGAATTATATACGTGCAGTAGAGCAGACCTCAGGTGTAACATGTGACACAGGTCCATACACTGAATTATATATGTGCAGTAGAGCAGACCTCAGTGTAACATGTGACACAGGTCCATACACTGAATTATATACGTGCAGTAGAGCAGACCTCAGTGTAACATGTGACACAGGTCCATACACTGAATTATATACGTGCAGTAGAGCAGACCTCAGTGTAACATGTGACACAGGTCCATACACTGAATTATATACGTGCAGTAGAGCAGACCTCAGTGTAACATGTGACACAGGTCCATACACTGAATTATATACGTGCAGTAGAGCAGACCTCAGTGTAACATGTGACACAGGTCCATACACTGAATTATATACGTGCAGTAGAGCAGACCTCGGTGTAACATGTGACACAGGTCCATACACTGAATTATATATGTGCAGTAGAGCAGACCTCAGTGTAACATGTGACACAGGTCCATACACTGAATTATATAACGTGCAGTAGAGCAGACCTCAGTGTAACATGTGACACAGGTCCATACACTGAATTATATATGTGCAGTAGAGCAGACCTCAGTGTAACATGTGACACAGGTCCATACACTGAATTATATACGTGCAGTAGAGCAGACCTCAGTGTAACATGTGACACAGGTCCATACACTGAATTATATACGTGCAGTAGAGCAGACCTCAGTGTAACATGTGACACAGGTCCATACACTGAATTATATATGAGCAGTAGAGCAGACCTCAGTGTAACATGTGACACAGGTCCATACACTGAATTATATATGTGCAGTAGAGCAGACCTCAGTGTAACATGTGACACAGGTCCATACACTGAATTATATACGTGCAGTAGAGCAGACCTCAGTGTAACATGTGACACAGGTCCATACACTGAATTATATATGAGCAGTAGAGCAGACCTCAGTGTAACATGTGACACAGGTCCATACACTGAATTATATATGTGCAGTAGAGCAGACCTCAGTGTAACATGTGACACAGGTCCCATACACTGAATTATATACGTGCAGTAGAGCAGACCTCAGTGTAACATGTGACACAGGTCCATACACTGAATTATATACGTGCAGTAGAGCAGACCTCAGTGTAACATGTGACACAGGTCCATACACTGAATTATATACGTGCAGTAGAGCAGACCTCAGTGTAACATGTGACACAGGTCCATACACTGAATTATATACGTGCAGTAGAGCAGACCTCGGTGTAACATGTGACACAGGTCCATACACTGAATTATATACGTGCAGTAGAGCAGACCTCGGTGTAACATGTGACACAGGTCCATACACTGAATTATATACGTGCAGTAGAGCAGACCTCAGTGTAACATGTGACACAGGTCCATACACTGAATTATATACGTGCAGTAGAGCAGACCTCAGTGTAACATGTGACACAGGTCCATACACTGAATTATATATGAGCAGTAGAGCAGACCTCAGTGTAACATGTGACACAGGTCCATACACTGAATTATATACGTGCAGTAGAGCAGACCTCGGTGTAACATGTGACACAGGTCCATACACTGAATTATATACGTGCAGTAGAGCAGACCTCAGTGTAACATGTGACACAGGTCCATGCACTGAATTATATACGTGCAGTAGAGCAGACCTCAGTGTAACATGTGACACAGGTCCATACACTGAATTATATATGTGCAGTAGAGCAGACCTCAGTGTAACATGTGACACAGGTCCATACACTGAATTATATACGTGCAGTAGAGCAGACCTCAGTGTAACATGTGACACAGGTCCATACACTGAATTATATACGTGCAGTGGAGCAGACCTCAGTGTAACATGTGACACAGGTCCATGCACTGAATTATATACGTGCAGTAGAGCAGACCTCAGTGTAACATGTGACACAGGTCCATACACTGAATTATATACGTGCAGTAGAGCAGACCTCGGTGTAACATGTGACACAGGTCCATACACTGAATTATATACGTGCAGTAGAGCAGACCTCAGTGTAACATGTGACACAGGTCCATACACTGAATTATATACGTGCAGTGGAGCAGACCTCAGTGTAACATGTGACACAGGTCCATACACTGAATTATATACGTGCAGTAGAGCAGACCTCGGTGTAACATGTGACACAGGTCCATACACTGAATTATATATGTGCAGTAGAGCAGACCTCAGTGTAACATGTGACACAGGTCCATACACTGAATTATATACGTGCAGTAGAGCAGACCTCGGTGTAACATGTGACACAGGTCCATACACTGAATTATATATGTGCAGTAGAGCAGACCTCAGTGTAACATGTGACACAGGTCCATACATTGAATTATATATGTGCAGTAGAGCAGACCTCAGTGTAACATGTGACACAGGTCCATACACTGAATTATATACGTGCAGTAGAGCAGACCTCAGTGTAACATGTGACACAGGTCCATACACTGAATTATATACGTGCAGTGGAGCAGACCTCAGTGTAACATGTGACACAGGTCCATACACTGAATTATATATGTGCAGTAGAGCAGACCTCAGTGTAACATGTGACACAGGTCCATACACTGAATTATATACGTGCAGTAGAGCAGACCTCAGTGTAACATGTGACACAGGTCCATACATTGAATTATATACGTGCAGTAGAGCAGACCTCAGTGTAACATGTGACACAGGTCCATACACTGAATTATATACGTGCAGTAGAGCAGACCTCAGTGTAACATGTGACACAGGTCCATACACTGAATTATATACGTGCAGTAGAGCAGACCTCGGTGTAACATGTGACACAGGTCCATACATTGAATTATATACGTGCAGTAGAGCAGACCTCGGTGTAACATGTGACACAGGTCCATACACTGAATTATATACGTGCAGTAGAGCAGACCTCAGTGTAACATGTGACACAGGTCCATACACTGAATTATATACGTGCAGTAGAGCAGACCTCAGTGTAACATGTGACACAGGTCCATACACTGAATTGTATATGTGCAGTAGAGCAGACCTCGGTGTAACATGTGACACAGGTCCATACACTGAATTATATACGTGCAGTAGAGCAGACCTCAGTGTAACATGTGACACAGGTCCATACACTGAATATATACGTGCAGTAGAGCAGACCTCAGTGTAACATGTGACACAGGTCCATACACTGAATTATATATGTGCAGTAGAGCAGACCTCAGTGTAACATGTGACACAGGTCCATACACTGAATTATATACGTGCAGTAGAGCAGACCTCAGTGTAACATGTGACACAGGTCCATACACTGAATTATATACGTGCAGTAGAGCAGACCTCGGTGTAACATGTGACACAGGTCCATACACTGAATTATATACGTGCAGTAGAGCAGACCTCGGTGTAACATGTGACACAGGTCTATACACTGAATTATATACGTGCAGTAGAGCAGACCTCGGTGTAACATGTGACACAGGTCCATACACTGAATTTATACGTGCAGTAGAGCAGACCTCAGTGTAACATGTGACACAGGTCCATACACTGAATTATATACGTGCAGTAGAGCAGACCTCAGTGTAACATGTGACACAGGTCTATACACTGAATTATATACGTGCAGTAGAGCAGACCTCGGTGTAACATGTGACACAGGTCCATACACTGAATTATATACGTGCAGTAGAGCAGACCTCAGTGTAACATGTGACACAGGTCCATACACTGAATTATATACGTGCAGTAGAGCAGACCTCGGTGTAACATGTGACACAGGTCCATACACTGAATTATATACGTGCAGTAGAGCAGACCTCGGTGTAACATGTGACACAGGTCCATACACTGAATTATATACGTGCAGTAGAGCAGACCTCAGTGTAACATGTGACACAGGTCCATACACTGAATTATATACGTGCAGTAGAGCAGACCTCGGTGTAACATGTGACACAGGTCCATACACTGAATTATATACGTGCAGTAGAGCAGACCTCGGTGTAACATGTGACACAGATCCATACACTGAATTATATATGTGCAGTAGAGCAGACCTCAGTGTAACATGTGACACAGGTCCATACACTGAATTATATACGTGCAGTAGAGCAGACCTCAGTGTAACATGTGACACAGGTCCATACACTGAATTATATACGTGCAGTAGAGCAGACCTCAGTGTAACATGTGACACAGGTCCATACACTGAATTATATACGTGCAGTAGAGCAGACCTCAGTGTAACATGTGACACAGGTCCATACACTGAATTATATACGTGCAGTAGAGCAGACCTCAGTGTAACATGTGACACAGGTCCATACACTGAATTATATACGTGCAGTAGAGCAGACCTCAGTGTAACATGTGACACAGGTCCATACACTGAATTATATATGTGCAGTAGAGCAGACCTCGGTGTAACATGTGACACAGGTCCATACACTGAATTATATACGTGCAGTAGAGCAGACCTCAGTGTAACATGTGACACAGGTCCATACACTGAATTATATACGTGCAGTAGAGCAGACCTCAGTGTAACATGTGACACAGGTCCATACACTGAATTATATACGTGCAGTAGAGCAGACCTCAGTGTAACATGTGACACAGGTCCATACACTGAATTATATACGTGCAGTAGAGCAGACCTCAGTGTAACATGTGACACAGGTCCATACACTGAATTATATACGTGCAGTAGAGCAGACCTCAGTGTAACATGTGACACAGGTCCATACACTGAATTATATACGTGCAGTAGAGCAGACCTCGGTGTAACATGTGACACAGGTCCATACACTGAATTATATACGTGCAGTAGAGCAGACCTCGGTGTAACATGTGACACAGGTCCATACACTGAATTATATACGTGCAGTAGAGCAGACCTCGGTGTAACATGTGACACAGGTCCATACACTGAATTATATACGTGCAGTAGAGCAGACCTCGGTGTAACATGTGACACAGGTCCATACACTGAATTATATACGTGCAGTAGAGCAGACCTCGGTGTAACATGTGACACAGGTCCATACACTGAATTATATACGTGCAGTAGAGCAGACCTCGGTGTAACATGTGACACAGGTCCATACACTGAATTATATACGTGCAGTAGAGCAGACCTCAGTGTAACATGTGACACAGGTCCATACACTGAATTATATACGTGCAGTAGAGCAGACCTCGGTGTAACATGTGACACAGGTCTATACACTGAATTATATACGTGCAGTAGAGCAGACCTCGGTGTAACATGTGACACAGGTCCATACACTGAATTATATACGTGCAGTAGAGCAGACCTCGGTGTAACATGTGACACAGGTCCATACACTGAATTATATACGTGCAGTAGAGCAGACCTCGGTGTAACATGTGACACAGGTCCATACACTGAATTATATACGTGCAGTAGAGCAGACCTCGGTGTAACATGTGACACAGGTCCATACACTGAATTATATACGTGCAGTAGAGCAGACCTCAGTGTAACATGTGACACAGGTCCATACACTGAATTATATACGTGCAGTAGAGCAGACCTCAGTGTAACATGTGACACAGGTCCATACACTGAATTATATACGTGCAGTAGAGCAGACCTCAGTGTAACATGTGACACAGGTCCATACACTGAATTATATATGTGCAGTAGAGCAGACCTCAGTGTAACATGTGACACAGGTCCATACACTGAATTATATACGTGCAGTAGAGCAGACCTCAGTGTAACATGTGACACAGGTCCATACACTGAATTATATATGTGCAGTAGAGCAGACCTCAGTGTAACATGTGACACAGGTCCATACACTGAATTATATATGTGCAGTAGAGCAGACCTCAGTGTAACATGTGACACAGGTCCATACACTGAATTATATACGTGCAGTAGAGCAGACCTCAGTGTAACATGTGACACAGGTCCATACACTGAATTATATACGTGCAGTAGAGCAGACCTCAGTGTAACATGTGACACAGGTCCATACACTGAATTATATACGTGCAGTAGAGCAGACCTCAGTGTAACATGTGACACAGGTCCATACACTGAATTATATACGTGCAGTAGAGCAGACCTCGGTGTAACATGTGACACAGGTCCATACACTGAATTATATATGTGCAGTAGAGCAGACCTCAGTGTAACATGTGACACAGGTCCATACACTGAATTATATACGTGCAGTAGAGCAGACCTCAGTGTAACATGTGACACAGGTCCATACACTGAATTATATACGTGCAGTAGAGCAGACCTCGGTGTAACATGTGACACAGGTCCATACACTGAATTATATATGTGCAGTAGAGCAGACCTCAGTGTAACATGTGACACAGGTCCATACACTGAATTATATACGTGCAGTAGAGCAGACCTCAGTGTAACATGTGACACAGGTCCATACACTGAATTATATACGTGCAGTAGAGCAGACCTCAGTGTAACATGTGACACAGGTCCATACACTGAATTATATATGTGCAGTAGAGCAGACCTCAGTGTAACATGTGACACAGGTCCATACACTGAATTATATATGTGCAGTAGAGCAGACCTCAGTGTAACATGTGACACAGGTCCATACACTGAATTATATACGTGCAGTAGAGCAGACCTCGGTGTAACATGTGACACAGGTCCATACACTGAATTATATACGTGCAGTAGAGCAGACCTCGGTGTAACATGTGACACAGGTCCATACACTGAATTATATACGTGCAGTAGAGCAGACCTCAGTGTAACATGTGACACAGGTCCATACACTGAATTATATACGTGCAGTAGAGCAGACCTCAGTGTAACATGTGACACAGGTCCATACACTGAATTATATACGTGCAGTAGAGCAGACCTCAGTGTAACATGTGACACAGGTCCATACACTGAATTATATACGTGCAGTGGAGCAGACCTCAGTGTAACATGTGACACAGGTCCATACACTGAATTATATACGTGCAGTAGAGCAGACCTCAGTGTAACATGTGACACAGGTCCATACACTGAATTATATACGTGCAGTAGAGCAGACCTCAGTGTAACATGTGACACAGGTCCATACACTGAATTATATATGTGCAGTAGAGCAGACCTCAGTGTAACATGTGACACAGGTCCATACACTGAATTATATACGTGCAGTAGAGCAGACCTCAGTGTAACATGTGACACAGGTCCATACACTGAATTATATACGTGCAGTAGAGCAGACCTCAGTGTAACATGTGACACAGGTCCATACACTGAATTATATATGTGCAGTAGAGCAGACCTCAGTGTAACATGTGACACAGGTCCATACACTGAATTATATATGTGCAGTAGAGCAGACCTCAGTGTAACATGTGACACAGGTCCATACACTGAATTATATACGTGCAGTAGAGCAGACCTCAGTGTAACATGTGACACAGGTCCATACACTGAATTATATACGTGCAGTAGAGCAGACCTCAGTGTAACATGTGACACAGGTCCATACACTGAATTATATACGTGCAGTAGAGCAGACCTCAGTGTAACATGTGACACAGGTCCATACACTGAATTATATACGTGCAGTGGAGCAGACCTCAGTGTAACATGTGACACAGGTCCATACACTGAATTATATACGTGCAGTAGAGCAGACCTCAGTGTAACATGTGACACAGGTCCATACACTGAATTATATATGTGCAGTAGAGCAGACCTCAGTGTAACATGTGACACAGGTCCATACACTGAATTATATACGTGCAGTAGAGCAGACCTCGGTGTAACATGTGACACAGGTCCATACACTGAATTATATACGTGCAGTAGAGCAGACCTCAGTGTAACATGTGACACAGGTCCATACACTGAATTATATAAGTGCAGTAGAGCAGACCTCAGTGTAACATGTGACACAGGTCCATACACTGAATTATATATGTGCAGTAGAGCAGACCTCAGTGTAACATGTGACACAGGTTCATACACTGAATTATATATGTACAGTAGAGCAGACCTCAGTGTAACATGTGACACAGGTCCATACACTGAATTATATATGTACAGTAGAGCAGACCTCAGTGTAACATGTGACACAGGTCCATACACTGAATTATATATGTGCAGTAGAGCAGACCTCAGTGTAACATGTGACACAGGTCCATACACTGAATTATATACGTGCAGTAGAGCAGACCTCGGTGTAACATGTGACACAGGTCCATACACTGAATTATATACGTGCAGTAGAGCAGACCTCGGTGTAACATGTGACACAGGTCCATACACTGAATTATATACGTGCAGTAGAGCAGACCTCGTGTAACATGTGACACAGGTCTATACACTGAATTATATACGTGCAGTAGAGCAGACCTCAGTGTAACATGTGACACAGGTCTATACACTGAATTATATACGTGCAGTAGAGCAGACCTCGGTGTAACATGTGACACAGGTCTATACACTGAATTATATACGTGCAGTAGAGCAGACCTCGGTGTAACATGTGACACAGGTCCATACACTGAATTATATACGTGCAGTAGAGCAGACCTCGTGTAACATGTGACACAGGTCCATACACTGAATTATATATGTGCAGTAGAGCAGACCTCGGTGTAACATGTGACACAGGTCTATACACTGAATTATATATGTGCAGTAGAGCAGACCTCAGTGTAACATGTGACACAGGTCCATACACTGAATTATATATGTGCAGTAGAGCAGACCTCAGTGTAACATGTGACACAGGTCCATACACTGAATTATATACGTGCAGTAGAGCAGACCTCAGTGTAACATGTGACACAGGTCCATACACTGAATTATATACGTGCAGTAGAGCAGACCTCAGTGTAACATGTGACACAGGTCCATACACTGAATTATATACGTGCAGTGGAGCAGACCTCAGTGTAACATGTGACACAGGTCCATACACTGAATTATATATGTGCAGTAGAGCAGACCTCAGTGTAACATGTGACACAGGTCCATACATTGAATTATATACGTGCAGTAGAGCAGACCTCAGTGTAACATGTGACACAGGTCCATACACTGAATTATATATGTGCAGTAGAGCAGACCTCAGTGTAACATGTGACACAGGTCCATACACTGAATTATATACGTGCAGTAGAGCAGACCTCAGTGTAACATGTGACACAGGTCCATACACTGAATTATATACGTGCAGTAGAGCAGACCTCGGTGTAACATGTGACACAGGTCCATACACTGAATTATATATGTGCAGTAGAGCAGACCTCGGTGTAACATGTGACACAGGTCTATACACTGAATTATATATGTGCAGTAGAGCAGACCTCAGTGTAACATGTGACACAGGTCCATACACTGAATTATATATGTGCAGTAGAGCAGACCTCAGTGTAACATGTGACACAGGTCCATACACTGAATTATATACGTGCAGTAGAGCAGACCTCAGTGTAA